>NC_055997.1:143415654-144082321 GCF_018446385.1 Zingiber officinale
TAAGTGAGGTATGCCTCTTACCTCCTGATCAACTTTACTTTGGTATTAAGGCTATGGCAAAATCCATATATAAATTAGAAAATAAAAATACCAAATTAAAAAATAAAAGTTTAGAAACAAAATGAATTTTGGCAAAATCATGTCTAATAGAGGATTTTGATAAATTGAAACTTGAAAATGAAAAATTAAAAGAAGAAATAGAAAGATTGAGAAAGTCTAACGGTTTAAATATTTCTGCTTTTAAAAATTATAGAGGATTAAACTGGTACTATAGGTTTCACCAAAATCAAATCAGAAAAATATCAAAAGCCTATATACCTAGAAAATATTTGATTAACCCTGTAATAAGGAACCTCTATTGGGTTCCAAAAACTTGTTCAACTTAAAAATTAAAACTAGACTAGACATTTTCAACAAGAGAATTAAACATGTAATTTCTTTATGCGGCTTTATCTAGAAAGTGATTGTTGCTCCAATAACCAAGAAGGCCTAGTGCTTCGCCACTACCTAGAAGGCAAGTATCAAAATGAAAAGTTTAATTGACTAACTGAAAAGACATTAATTTAAATGACTTAATGCTTTAAAGGGTTATTCAATTTGTTTTTGAAAATATTTTCAAAAATATTCATGTTTGAAAAAAAAATTAGAAAATTATTATTTTTGGAAATTAGAAAAAAGATTTCTTATGTTTTTAACTTAGAAATTTTGAAAGTTTTCCATTGCATAAAAAAATATTTTAAGTTTTTGCTTAGAAATTTTTTAAAATTTTTTAACTTAAATTGAGATTTTTTTTTGAAACTTAAAAATTATGTTTTCAAAATCTTTGAAAATTTTTTCTATTACAATTTGCCTTAGATTTTTTTTTACTTATGAAAATTTTCTTTTAAACTTAAAATTTTGATTACTTAGAACTTTTCTAACTTAAAGTTTTAACATTTAAATTTTTTTTTTACCTTAGACTTGTTAAAAAGAACCCCATTTTTTATGTGATCAAAGGGGGAGAAGAATGTTAAGTCTAGGGGGAGGTGGTACAAAATAAACTAAAAATCTTTTTTAGACTTATTTGCAAAATCAATTGTTTTTATTACATTTGTTTACCCTAGCTTAACTTGGGTTGGCCACATCAAAAAGGGAGAGATTGTTGGAACCCCAAGGTGTTTTGATGTGATTAAACAAGTTAAGTTATGTCCTGTTTTATCTAACCCTTGTGTCTAAGTGTGCAGGAGCTTAGGAACACAGGAAGTTGAGCGGAAGACGCGGTTAACGAGAAGGACGGCGCAGGGAGAGAGCCGATGGGCTCGATGCGTCCGAGGGACGAGGTGACCACAGAAGAGTACACCGGTGGATGAGAAGAACGTAGGCGACGTTCGAGGGATGAGAAATCAGGAAGGAAGGCTGCTCGAGGAGAAGGCCGGAACTTAGGTTCGGGTGAGCCCTATTCCGGATGGCCAAGATCACCCAAGCTAGCGGAGCCAGAGTTGAAGACCCGGATCGAGACGAGCTGAGCCGGAGCAGTGGTCCCAGACGAAGAAAGTCAACTTTTGTTGACCTTAGGGCTCCGGGTGCCAGGAACAGCCCGGGGCGCCCGGAACCCTTCCGGACGCCCGGACCGAAGTTTTTGACCGGATCGAGTCAAACTCGATCTGAACATTTGGGGATAAAGTTTTATCCCCCCAGGGCGCCCGGAACCCTTCGGGGCACCCCGACCAGTGCTATAATTATAGCACTGATTTGCATAGATTATTTAATCAACTTGTAATCCATTTTCTCTGTGCTTTGCTATTCTTTTGTGCTGTCAACGCTGTAAGAGGCTACTCCGCCCATAGGAGATCATCAGATAGTGCGTCATCTTTTCCTTGGATTAGCAATCCTCTGATTGCAAACCAAGTAAACCCTCTGTGTCTGATTTCTTTTAATTAGTCTCTTTTATTTAAAGTTACAAGTTTTATTATTAAGTTGAAAATCCAAGAAAGGTGTAATCTATTTTTGTAGGGCAATTCATCCCTCCCCTCTTGTCGACCTCCAGAGGGACCAACACGTTGGTGGGTAGATGTTAGCTCAAGTCATTTCATTGCTTCAGTTGGTAGTTAGTTCTTCTGAGGTAGTTGGGCTCTAATATCAATTGTTGGTCTCATGCGGCCGGCAAGAGGGGAGGTGAATTGCTTGAAATTACAAAAGTACCCATCTCAAAACATTCAACTAAAATTAGACAAGCACTTAATCAAATTAGAATGAAATAAAAAGAGAGTACGAGACAACCAGGTCCACTTGATTTGTAAGCAGAAGATTGCTACTCCAAGACAAAGAAAGCTCACTACTATCTCCTTCTACGAGCGAATCCTCAGAGGCAGAGAAGCCTCATACAAGTGTTGAAGAACAGAATGAAAGTATAGATGTGGAAATGAAAGGGTAGTAAGTGTTGTCTTTAAACTAAGTGAACCAGGGATTTATTTATAGTGCTCTGGTCAAGTTTATCCGTTGCTGACATGGTAGATTTCAAGCGCTTGGATGGTGATCCAGGCACCTCCAGCGAGTCAACCTCTATCTCCACGGAACGACTGGAAGATAGAATTTTTTCATGGTCGGACGCTTGGACCATGTTCGGGAGCTTGGATCGTTGCCAATGTGGACCCGAAAGTGATCCACTATGACGAGGTGCCTGTTCGGCACCGTGGTGGTCTAGGCGTCTGGACTAGTTAGCCAAGTGCTAACTGTTCGACGACTTCTCCAATCGTTGGCTACTTCTCTGGTCGTTTGGGTGATGCTTCGGCCTTCCAGAGTTGAGCTCACCCAAACCCAACTTCAACCTTCTTCTCGAGCAGTCTTCTGCAATGGCTTCTCATCTCTCGGAAGGGATAAATGTGTCCTCGCTCCACCGACGTACTTTTTCGTAGCTTCTCGTCTCTCGGATGTACCAAGCCTGTCAACTCGATTCTCGTGCCATCCTTCTCATCTGTCGCGTCTTATACTTGACTTTTTGCATTTCTAAGTCTCTGCACACTTAGATGCAAGATATCAAATACACATAGCCTAATTTGACTTGGTTGATCATATCAAAATCAACACGGGTACTTACAACTTGTATGTCCTAACAATGTATTTATTTATCTAATCAGAATGACTATGAGATACTGGTAGCTAGGAATCCATAGTTATCTATTTGGTTAATAATTTCTTCATATGACAAATTTTTTTATAGAAGTTTCCTTACTACAACATTCTTTATAATTTTTTTTATTTCGCCTGAAAAGGTGTTCAACTGATAAAACTTTTTGGTGATTATCAAACCAAGATGTCTTCTCACTACAAGGTAATAAAAATGCATCAGAATCAATCAAGCAATGTGGGTATGCTAACTTACTAACCGTGATCCATCCTGCCAACATTGAATATGCTGAAAAATCACTAATGAGTCATAATAAGGCAGAATGTAATTAATGTAAAATTAGTTTTATTTGCAATATCATAAGTTGGAGACCCTAAATTTCATAATTCATTCAGCTTAGTAATAAGATATTGTAAGAAAATATCTATCTTCTCTTTCGGATTTATTGGACCAGGAATAAGTATAGTAAGAAAAATGAATTTATCTTTCATGCACATCCATAGTAATAAGTTGTACGATGTTAATATAATTGGCTAAGATGCACTGTTGTCACGATTGACCAAATGGAGAAAATTCGTCTGTGAGAAGTTCAGTCTCACATTACATGGTTCAATTGCAAAGGAGAAAAATATTGAATCAAGATGTTTCCATGCAGGGGAGTCACAAGGATAACACATTATACCTCCTTTGTGTACATGCTCATGATGTCACCTCATGTGACAAACTGTTGTAGCAAATATATACATGCATTGCAATTTAATAGTTAATAGAAAGTAATAGATTATTTTTCATGGAATATTTTTCTTCATTTTCCTCAGTATTCGATTATAATGCTTATAACGAGGGTAAGTATAGATTCTACATTCAATTAGTTCACTATCTTTATTCTAAAATATCATGCAGTCACTACAAGAAAACAGTGCTTCAAAGATGAAAAAATGTGACTCTGAAAGTCATTTTTTTATTTATAAAGAAAGTTTGAGACAAAATATTTTGTCTCTAAAATCCGTTATTGAAAGCCTCGTTTTGAATTCAAGAGACGAAATTATTCTGTCTCTAATTTAGAAACAGATAATGAAATCATATATAAATCTACTTTAAATTGACCAAATGAAATTGTTTCAAATACAAATTTCGTCTCTAAATTTTATTTTAAATCTGTCTCAAATAGCATATCAAATATATTTTTAATTTGTTTATAATTCAATTGATAAATTTATAGATAATTTCATTTTAAAATTTATTCTTAATTTTTATTATATTATATTTTTATATATTCTATATTTCTTAGCTAGATATTATTTTACAAGCTAAAAACAAAGTGATTCGATTAGCTGATCGATTCAACACACCAAATTGATTAGTTGGTCGATTCAACAAGCCGAATCGATTAGCGGATCGATTCAACACCTCGAATCTATCAGTTGATTGATTTGGTAGGATTCTTCTTATCGTAGAATGCTGACAAATCGATTAGTTGATCGATTCAACAAGCCGAATCAATCAATTAATTGATTTGGTAGGATTATGTTTGTCACAGAATCCTGTCGAATCGATCAGTTGATCAATTCAGCAGGATTTTGCGATAAGGCGGAATCCTGAAACTGACAAGGCATAGCATACAAGATAGAAATACCAAAATATTAATAATGAAATACATAATTTAATAAATCAAAATAGAAATATAGAAATAACAAAAGTATACAAACTAAAATACCAAAACATAAACTACAAACTGAAATTCTAAAACTGACAAGACATACAAAATAGTAAAAATTTTCTCACAAGTCACAAGAACTTATATAATCTCCCATATCCCTAATTTTTCTTTTATTTCATCTCCATATTTCTCCAACACTTCCTCTATATCATTTTCAAGCACAAAATCCATGGCATCTTCCTCTTCTTCATTTGATACAAATTATTTTTCGTGAAGTTCTCTAACATCTCCATTTCATTGATAGTTTTTTTTTGTTCTTGCTTCTTCAATTGCATTCTTACACTTCAATTTATCCTCATTCGAGGACTTCTTCACAGGGTAACCCCTTGATATTGACAACATGTTGTTTGAGCCTATATCTTCCACCATTAGTAATTTTTTGACACAACTTACATTTTAACTTATTCAAATTTGTAGAATACACCATCTTTACAAACTCCCATCAAATATCATTTGAATTACCCTTCAAAGGGGTAGCAATTGACGATATTGAATTAGATGCTTGAGAAGATATAGTACTCGACATTTTACTACAAGTTAAGAATTTAAAAAATCATTGATAAAGAACATACAAGCAATGGTTATCAAGCATTCAAAAGACCCATAGATGACAATTCTCAATTCAAGGCAAGCAATAACATGCAAGATTTAAATAATAAGATACAATTGAATTTTATTAAGTATTAACCAATGACTGGAAATGAAGAATATACAAATAATGATTATCATTTATCAAGCATGCAATTTTACTAATGTAGTAGAAGAAAAAGTTGTCTACGACTGTGGCTAGAAATGAAGGAACAAGGGTTGCTTTCCTTTCGTTGTTAGCACTTGGTAGCCTTAGCGACAACAAGAGCCTTAATGAAGATTGAAGGAGGAAGAGGCTAGGGCAGCAAGCTCCTTGCTGCTCATTGATTTTTCAGAAGAAGGGGAGGGAGAAGAGGCAGCAACTAGGGTAGGTCAGAGAAGAAAATGGGATGAAGAAGAAGAAGGGGAGGGAGAAGACGATAAGGTTTAGGGCTGTTGAAAATCTTGATTAAAAGCTTAAAACAAAAACCCTAAAATTTATAAATCCACATTTTTGTATTTTTTTTTCTTTCCCTTGAATAGATCAACTCATCGATTGGTAGTGTTGATGATCAATTCAAAGGGAAGAAGTTTGTCACAAAAAACTAGTCGAATCGATCAACTGATCGATCTGGCAGGGTTTTTGCGACAAATAAAACTGTCTTGAATCGATCAAATGATCGATTCAACATGCCAAATCGATTAGCTGATAGATTCGGCAGGGTTCTTTTTGTTATGAAAACTCTATTGAATTGATCAGTTGATTGATTCAACTAATCTTTCACAATAAAAAAAAGCGGGCACCATCAAGGAGGTGACACCCAACGACATCCTAGGTGGTGCCCAGCCGCCTAAGCGGAGATTAATGCCTCATCATCTACCATAGCCACCTTCGCAAAAGGTGGGGTGATGACTACCAATTTGAGTGTCATGAGTGGCATTCAAATTAAAAATTTATAATTCAATGAATTCCTTAACTACACAATTAATTATGATGTAATAAAGAGCTCAAGATCGAATCTCTCAAGAAACTAACAATCGGATGTTTGTCTTAGACTTAGAACTATTTTTGGGATTTTCATCATAGACATGGGGGTTGTTTGGCTTTTGGATTAAGGTCTAGTAATAAAATAGCAAAACAAGTATGAGATTAACCCTAATGAAATGAACAACTTCCTATCCACCCATTAATAGTGAACTCAAAACATATTGTCACACTATGCTATGATTTCACCATCAATAGAATTCAACTAAGGAAAGAAATAGCAAATTTTGAAATGGAACCTAATCTAGTGAATGAAGTCACTGTAATGCCCGCCCTTACTTATAACCTTAACTTACAAGATAGATGTTACCCTTTTTCGTTCATCTAAATTTCGGCGTTCTTACCTATCATATGCTGCTCAGCCCATAGATCTATTCTAATTTTTTATGACTAGTATGACACGACTTGCAGCCAAGCAGAGCCGAAAGGGAGTCTAAAGCTTCTAACGGGTATGGCCTGTGTGGACCTGACAAGTAGTGTACTCCCGACTGGCGCAGGGCACAGGCGTGTGAGGGTTGCACGGCTGTGACCCTTGGCAGAGGAGGGGAGGGGCATGACCGTGTGGACCCACAAGGCCATGTCACTGCGGTCGAGGGAAAGAGAGACACGACCGTGTGGAAGCACATAACCATGTAGCATTGGCCGAGAGGAAGAGGTGCACGACCGTGTGATTCCACACGACCGTGTCACCTTGGCCGAGAGGAAAAAGGGCACGGCTGTGTCACCTTGGCCGAGACCAGGCTGTGTGAACCCGCACGACCGTGCCACAAGCCGTGCGGAGTGTCCCCCCTACTCTACCAAAATAGCTTGTTCTCCCCTTTTTCACTTATCTTTGCCATTCAAAATCCTACCAAGCTGTTAAATTCATTCTAAACAATTAGTGACAGTATTTTATGCAAGCGGAGAGAAGAAAATACTCAAGTTCTACATGTTCCCCACAATAATGAATTCTCTGATCTCATGTGAAAAGGAGAGAAGAAAATACTCAAGTTCTAACATGTTCCCCATAATAACAAATCCTCTGATCTCCTTCCATTGTTCTGTCACACACACCCACAAGCACGGCACCTGCTGCCTCCTCCTACTTAGCTTTCCTTTCTCTTTATCTGTAGTATAAGGAAATGTAAATCTATAAGCGGATGCTTAGTAAGTACCATCTACTCACAAAACAATACATTAAAAGAGGACATGTTTTTTAAAACTGCTTGAGGAAAATGCAACAATGTAAACATGCTTTTAAAATGGGTTATGGAAAACACAAACATGCACTTTTAAACCAGTTTATCATGCAAACCATCAACTTAAAAATCATGCTAATAATGTAAGGAACATAGGATTCTGGGTATATTGTAGAGTTCATCAATGCTACACAATATAACTCAACTTCTCAACTTAGGAAACTTCCACTAAGACAAACCATGAAGTTTGAAAACTTTATATTACATAATTAGTGAAAATAATAATCACTTGCTTTGGGCCCGACATTGTACCACTTTGCGCGCATCCTTAATATGATCCGAGATAGCTAATCCCGAACCTATCAAGGTAGTACTAGGCGGTCTAGGAGCCCACCCATGGACCTTGTGTCCAGTATATATTTTTCTAAAGTAAAATACTTTCTTTTAACTATCAATTTCTTGCACTTGCACTTGCACTTGTACTTGCTTGACATTTAACCAAACACCTTATGTGCGCTTAATCCCCTCACACTTATAGGGAAGCACTTTAGGGCACTTGAATACGCTTCTTAACCCCAAAACTAAATGAGAAGCAATTCAAGACACACTAAACATACTCTTAGTCCCAAAACTTTAGAGGGCATCATACATAACATGACATACTTCTTCCTTAACATGTCTAAAGCATATCTCAACATGTATCTTCTAAATCATGCATAAAAGACATTACAAAATGCATCTTTAAAGAAATTTATACTGGAGGTGAGGGGTACTTACATCCTTTCTCTAGATCTTATTGTTATAAGGTGTAGGGAAGACTATCCTCCCTCGTATGCCTTAATCTCCGAATCGCCCTTCACCCGCGTACCAATCCTTGCGGAAACTCTCCTCCTAGATCCTCCACTTGAAGATCTTAGAAGCTTGGAACCTAGGTTTATTGATCTTAGCCGAAAACCAAAAGGAGAAAAAGAGGGGATTCGGCTAGAGAGGAAAGGAATAGGAAGATTAGGTTTTTAATCTCATCCAACCCCTTTTATACTAAGTGGAGTTGAAGCATTTCTTCACATATAATCCACATATAATGAATTGTTTCATATTACTCATGTGAAGCTTTACCACCACCTAATGGCTACTTTAACCAATCTCAACTAAGAGGTCTCGGGTTCAAATCCTAGCCCGGGCCATTTATGAATATAGTTTTATTTCTTTTTGCTCTTTTGGAATAGAGGAAATTTACGGGCGTTACAATCCCCCATACCTTATAAAAAGTTCATCCTCGAACTCAGAACAGTTGTGGATACTTCTGTCTCATATCATCCTTGCGTTCCCATGTGTCTCTTCATACTGTTGACTTTACCACAACACTTTTACTAACGATATCTCTTTGTTCCTTGGCTTCTTAACTCCTCGATCTATTATCTGAATAGTCCGACTTTCATAACTGAGGTCCTCTTGAACTTGTACCATCTGTGGCTCAATCACTTGATTTGTATCAGGAACATACTTCTTCAGCATTGAGACGTGGAATACATTATGAATGACTGACATTTCCTGAGGTAGTTCCAGCTCATAAGCTACCTTGCCAACCCTTCTGGTGATCAGGTATGGCCCCACATAACGTGGACTCAACTTTTCCTTCTTTCCAAACTGCATCACTCCTTTCATAGGCACTACTTTGAGAAACACTGAATCCCCAATCTCAAATTCCAACGGTCTATGACGCACGTTCACATAGCTCTTCTGCCGGCTCTGAGTAGTTTCTATCCTCTGTTCTAAATGGCTTTGGTGGTGTCCTCGATAAGATCTGTCTGGAGTCCCATTTCTTTCTTTTCACCACCTTCATACCAACAGATAGGAGATCTACATCTCCTTCCATATAGAGCCTTGTAGGGTGCCATTCCGATAGTAGCTTGATAGCTATTATTGTATGAAATTTTGCCAAGCATAGGTATCAGCACCAGCTCCCTTTGAAATCCAAGGTACAAGCCCGTAGCATATCCTCCAGAACTTGGTTTACTCGTTCTATTTTCCCATCAGTCTGAGGATGAAATGTTGTGCTAAACTATAGCTTAGTGTCGAGAGCTCTCTGAACACACTCCCAGAAGTGTGAAGTAAAGCGACCATCTCTATCAGAAATTATGATTTTGGGAACTCCATGCAATCTGATAACCTCTTTAACATACATTTGGCCTAGCTGTTCTATGGAGTAAGATGTTCTGATAGCTAGAAAATGAGCAGACTTGGTCAATCTGTCCACTATTACCCAGATAGCATCGCAACCATTCGTGGTTCTGGGTAGTCCTACTATGAAGTCCATAGATATATCTGTTGGAGCAATCCTAATGGTCCGTGCGATCATGTGTTTTGGTGTTTGGGCAAAGTGTTTAAGTTAGGTTCACCCTTGTTATTTGATATGTGTATGTGAGTGTGCAGGTATGCAGGATACACATGTGACTCAGGTTGATGGCTTCGAGTCCGGTGAAGGATGGAGCATCCGAGGGACCGTGGACAAGGCAACGAGGACAAGGGTCGAGGGAAGCGACTTCGAGGCATACATGAAGGATGGCATTGGGGACGAGCCGTGGGCTTGAATGCATCCGAGGGACGAGAGCCAAAGGAAGTAGGCTTGAAGGCAAGAGGTTAAGGCTGCAAAGAAGCATCAAGTGAGTCATAAGGGTGAGGGTACGAGTGCATGAGAGATTGTACTCGGAGTAAAATCCTAGTTTTAGGATTTTACTGTAGCAGTATTGTAGCGTTACTATAGCAGTCGACTGCATGTTTTAGCAGTCGATTGGTGCAGTCAACTGGGAGCGAACAGAATGCTTCTGTTCGTTCGGTCAATGTGGAGCAGTTGACTGATAGTTTTAGCAGTCGACTGGTATCGAGCCGTTGGGATGTAACGGTCGAATTTCCACAGAGGGCAGTCGACTGCATGTTTTGGCAGTCGACTAGTAGGCGGGGTTTTTAACCCGCGACCTATATAACCAAGGCTTGGAAACTTGGTTATCCCTGACGAAATTAGTGGTGGTAAACTCTAATTAGTAGTCTACTTGTTCTCAAGTGTTTGTGAGTGTTGCGGTGAGGTTTCTCCACCCATAAGGAGCTACTTGAGATACCCGGAGTTTGTCGGGAGCTAATCCACCGACGGATCGGGATCGTCCACCTCAAGGACATGCCGTGGAGTAGGAGCACTAATCTCCGAACCACGTTAAACGAACGTGTTAGCGGTTTTCATTTCCTTTCTTAGGTTTAGCCTTTAGCTTGTTTGTTTTGTTTGTATTCCACTACGCAAGCTAACATCATAGGAGAATTGATCGATTTGGGGGCGCCATCTATCCAACCCCCTTCAAGCCGGCCACCGATCTCCAACAATATCCTCCCACTTCCACTCTGGAATCTAGATAGGCTGCAGAACTCCGCTTGCTCTCTGATGTTCTGCTTTAACCCGTTGGCATGTCGGGCAGGTACTAACATATCTTGCAATATCTCTTTTCATTCCAGACCATCAGAAGCGTTCCTTTAAATCTTGGTACATCTTGGTAGAACCAGGATGCATTGCATAGGGTGCTCCATGGGCTTCATCTAGAATTTTCTTTCATAGTTCTTCTTGATTAGGGACACAGAGGCGATCACTATAATATAGTATCCCACCATCTGATACTCAGAACTCTCCATTTTCTCCTTCTTGTATTCCCTGCTTGATATTTTGAATATTAGAATTTTTATCTTGCCCTTTCTATATCTCGTCAAGCAGGGTTGACACTAATGTCAAAGTGGAGAGTTGCCTAGTAACGATTTCAAGCCCAAAGTTTTCTATTTCTTTCTGGAGGGGAGGGGCCATGGCAGATAAGGACAATAGAGTGGAACAAGATTTCCTACTTAGTGCATCTGCCACTTTGTTCACTTTCCTTGGATGGTAGAGAATTTTACAGTCATAGTCTTTGACCAGCTCTAGCCATCTCCGCTATCTCATGTTCAGGTCTTTTTGAGTGAAGAAATACTTCAAACTCTGCTGATCTGTGCAAATCTTGCACTGATCTCCATATAAGTAATGCCTCCAAATCTTGAGAGTGAAGACTACTGCTGCTAACTCAAGGTCATGAGTAGGATAGTTCTTCTCATAATCCTTGAGTTGTCTCAAGGCATAAGTGATGACCTTGCCATTCTGCATCAGTACAACCCTGAGTCCCAATTTAGAAGCATCACTGTAAATATTGAAGCCTTCGTTAGTCTCTGGGAGAGTCAGGATTGGGGTACTGGTAAGTCTCCTTTTTAGTTCAGTGAAACTTTTCTCACAATCCTCTGTCCACTCAAATTTTCAATTCTTTCTGGTAAGTGTTATCAGTGGTGAGGCGATCCTCGAGAAGTTCTCTACAAATTTCCTGTAGTAGCCTACTAACCCAAGGAAACTCCTGATTTCACTGACATTCTTGGGTCTATTCCATTTACTCACAGCTTCTATTTTTGTCGGATCTACCATAACCCCATCCTTGGAAATAATGTGACCTAGGAAGGACACTTGATTGAGCCAGAACTCGCACTTGGAAAACTTTACGTACAACTAGATCTGCCGAAGAATCTGTAATACTGTCCTCAGATGTTCAAAATGTTCTTCCTGAGTTCTGGAGTATATAAGGATATCATCTATGAAAACGATTACGAACTTGTCTAAATATACTTTAAATACTCTGTTCATCAGATCCATAAACGTAGCAGGAGCATTCGTCACTCCAAAAGGCATAACTATAAACTCGTAGTGCCCATACCTCGTTCGGAATGTCGTCTTTGGCATATCATCTGCTTTCATTTTCACTTGATGATATCCAGACTGCAAGTCTATCTTGGAAAAGACTGTGGCTCCCTTTAACTGATCAAATAGATTATCAATTTTCGGTAGGGGATACCTATTCTTGATTGTTACTTTGTTCAACGCTCAGTAGTCCACACACATTCGCATGGACCCACCCTTCTTCTTTACAAACAACACCGGAGCTCCCCATGGTGAGTGACTAGGGTGAATAAAACCCTTGTCGAGTAGCTCTTGTAACTGTCCCTGTAGTTCTTTCAATTCTGTCTGAGCCATGCGGTAAGGTGCTTTTGAGATTGGATGGGTACCATGAATGAGTTCAATTTCAAATTCAATTTCCCTATCCGAAGCTAAGCCTGACAACTCATCCAGAAACACTCCTGGATAGTCACATATGACTCTAACTTCCTCTAGCTTTTGGTCGCTGTCATGCTGGGTATTAACCACATGAGCTAGAAACCCGACACATCCATTGACTAACATTTTTTGAGCTTTTATGGTCGATAAGAATTTCTGGGTTCTCTTCCTTGATTCTCCAATGAACTCAAACTTAGACTCTGCCTCAGGTTGGAATAAGACTCTTCGCTTACGACACTCGATGGAAGCACCATACTTGCTCAGAAAGTCCATCCCAAAAATGACATCATAATCATACATGTTTAGCATTATTAGATCACTATACATTTCTCTATCTGAAATTTTGGCTGGCACAACTCGTAGCCAGTGTGTAGATGTCATTATCTCTCCCGAGGGTAGTGTTGTTAAGAACTGTCCGCTTAGGACATTCAAAGGTATACCTATTCTTTCAGCAAATGCTATGGAGACAAATGAATGGGTTGCCCCAGTATCAAATAGCGCAGTTGCATATTGACTAAAAATGCGTATCTTACCTGTGGCAACAGTAGAGACATTTGCTACCTCCTCTCTGGTAAGGGAGAAAACTCGAGCATTAGTAGAACTTGGTGGAGCCTCCAATCTGCCTTGACTAACATAAGGTTCTTCCAACGCGGCCTGCATCTGGTGTAGTTGTGCCTGCTTGTCTCCATACTGAACAGGTTATGCTGGGGGTAGGGGGATCTTAGTTGGGCAATACTTGGCTATATGCCCCTCTTGACCGCACGTATAACAACCACTAGTGCCCTTGCGATAGATTCTAGAATGCATCTTTCTGCATGTGGAACACGTGGCATACTTAGGCTGCTTGCTTACGGATCCTCCCTTCTTATTTCTCCACTGCTTTCTCTTGGAGCCCCCCTTCCAGGTTGAACCTTGGCCTTGAGTTTTCCGAGTGCCAGAACTCCCTTGACCTTTGTTCTCAATCTGTACTGGCTTCTAGTGTATGATGCTGTTATGGTAATGCTCCGTGATCAGGGCGCTACTAACTAGCTCTTCTGCAGTCTGTGGTCTATTTATTCCGCTAGCCTTTTGTAAACATTTTATTGTGAAATAAAGAATCACATTGATCAAATATTTACATTTATATGCTAAGTGTAGTTGTTCAATTAATTTATATTGTAGATAACATGGTGTGTGGTGTCACACGCAGAAGATCATGTTATCAATTCCTTATAAATTATAAACAGTAGCTCATGACTAAAATGGGAAGGAACAAACCATTGTAATAGTTGTAGTGTAATTTGGTATTAGTTTATCTTAACTATAAAATTATACTAGTACACTCTAAGTGTATTAAGCAGGACTATTTAAGGTAAGTTCTTTTTATACTGACTGAATAAAAGAACAAGACCTTTGTTATTATGGAAGTGTATGCTCTTAATCCTGATATAATAACAAACACATATATCTAGTATTTATTTTCTTTGACATATCAATGGGTGAGATTTAGTTTGATAAATCAAAAGGCCCGATAAGTTGGGAAATGATATTATTTATACTGTGTGTTGTTGATTATAGAAGGAAACTGTGTCCTAGTTATCTAGGTTGATGATGTCCCCAAGAGGAGCTCATAAGGATTGTCATGTAAACCCTGCAGGTGGACTTAGTCCGACATGATAATGAAGTTGAGTGGTACTACTCTTGGAGCTAGATATTAATTAAGTGAGTTGTCAGTAACTCATTTAATTAGTGGATATTTTATATCTTAAACACAGGGAGACTAATACACTCATAATAAGAAGGAGCCCAAAATATAATTTGGGATTGGTGCGGTAGTTCAATAATAATTCTTTAGTGGTATGAATTATTATTGATGAAATTAAGTTGGGTGTTAGGGGCGAACACGGGAAGCTTAATTTCATCGGGAGACCAAAACTAATTCCTCCTCTCGGTCCCTATTGTAGCCTCTTATTTATAAAGTGTTATACCCACCTATACCCACCTTCTTACCCAACCATTAGGTGGCCGACCGAGCAAGCTTGGAGTCCAAGCTTGGGCTGGCCAAGCCATAGGTTGAGCCAAGTATAGGTGATCGACCCTAGCTTGGAGTTCAAGCTTGGTGTGACCGGCCACATAAAATAAAAGGGATTTTATTTTTTAAAATTTTTCTTATGTAGATATCATGGTTTTAAAAGAGAGTTTAAAATTTAAATCTTTCCTTTTATAGCTTTCTATAAAAGATTAAGTGAAAGATTTGATATCTTTCCTTATTTGTAGTTAAAAGGAAGATTTTAATTTTTGATAAAACTTTCCTTTTTTGTAACCATCCTCATGATTTAAAAGAGAGTTTTAAAATTAAATCTTTCCTTTTATAATTTCTACAAAAGATTATGAAAAGATTTGATATCTTTCCTTATTTGTAGATTGAGAGGAAGATTTTAATTTTAAAGATAACTTTCCTTTTAGAAAATCATCCACATGTTTTAATAGAGAGATTTTAATTTATAAAATTTCCTTTTATAACCAACCATGAAGGGAAAAATTATTAGAGAAATTTTTATTTTAAAAATTTTCGGAAATAAATAAGAAAGTTTTAATTTTGTGTTTAAAACTTGCCTTATTTGGAGCATGATGGTGTGGCCAGCCATAGCATGGGTTAAAAGGAATTTTAATTAAATTTTCTTTATTATCTAATGGCAAGGAGAATAAGGGAATTTTAATTATAATTAAATTTCCTTATATGCCAAGACCAAGGAATATAAGATAGGGGTAGAGGTGCCTCACCTCACAAGATATCTTCTATAGTTTCTCCTCTCTTCCTTGGTGTGTGGCCGGCCCTATTCTTCTCCTCTTCTCTTCTTCTTTAGTGGCCAGTGCATCCCCTTCTTGGAGTTCTTATGGTGATCGGTTCTTGCTAGGAGAAGAAGGAGAGAAAGGAGGCTTTGCTCTTGCATCCCTTGGAGCTTGGTTGGTCGCCGAGAATTGCTATCTATTGGAGAAAGGTGCTTGGCCGAAACTTGGAAGAAGGAGGCTTGGTGGATTCTCATCTCAGTAGATCATTGCCCACACAACGTCCGAGATAAGAAGAGGAATACGGTAGAAGATCAAGAGGTTGTTGCTTACAAAGAAAGGTATAATTAGTAATTATTTTCCGCATCATACTAGTTTTCTTTGTATGAATTCTAAACACAAGAGGCATATGATTCTAGGTTTCGAATTTGTGATTCTAGTTTGTGTTTTTTTTTAAATTTTTTAAATTTGTGATTTGATTGTTCCTTTTGGTTAAACCTAGGGTTATATAAGGAAATTAAATATTAGATTCCATTGAAAGGTTTTGTCTAGGAAGTGGTGGATGCTCCCATACCCAAGAAGGCCTAGTGCCTCGCCATGTTTAACCTGGAAGTCGATTTCTGAAATTAATATTTAATTGAATTTGTAACATGGGTGGATTTGGATCAATAATGTTAAGCATCGTTTGCGATCCAAGTCTAAACCACTAAGAACATATAAGTTAAATTTGGAATCAATAAAGTTAAGTTCCATTTGCAATTCTGAATTTAATTTCTAAAGAACACAATAGGTTGTTAGGAAATGTTCGACACTTGTACAAAATTTTTGTACAGTGGAATCAGTATGATCTTTCGCATAGCAACTATCATCTCTGGCCTCAACATCTTGAGCATTAGCCTTACCCTCTCTCGTTCTGTGCTGACCAGTTCAGGGTATAGGCGAGCCAGCCTATTGAATTTATTCACTGCTTCGTCGACTAATAAGCTTCCCTAACGGAATTCCGTGAACTCATCGTAGTGTTTATTCGTGACTCGCATATGAAAGAATTCTTCAAAGAACTCGGTCTCGAAGTCAGACCAAGTCATTTGATTCACTATCCTTTTTGTCTTGACCCGTTCTCACCACATTCTTGCATCTCCTATGAGGCAGAAGGAGGCACACTTTATCTTTTCTACCTCCGGCCAGTCCAATATCTCCATTATGCTCTCCAGTGTTTTGAACCATGCCTGAGCATCCCATGGTTCATTGGTGCTAGAGAAGCTCTTTGGTTTCAGTTTCTTCCACTGGATGAGGTATGATTCTTGCCTTACTACCTTTGTTGGTGCTACAAGTGTAACTGATGGAACTTCGACTATAGTAGGTGTCACCATATTGGCTTCCGATGGGGCTACAGGAGAAGCTTGTTGATTAGCAGTCAGGGTGACAATAACCTGCTGCTGCTCTACCACTTGTCTCTGCAGCTGAGTTACTAGTTCTAAAAGGTTGGGCTGGGGTACAGACTCATTCGTCTCTGGTTGAGGTTCATTAATTCTTGGTTGTCTAGCCGGTCGTCCTCTAGCCATTCTACATATCCATAGACCAACCAGTGAGATATTACGTCAGTCTATCGTCATTCTTATTTACTACCATCACTACTTTCATATATAAACATGCTAAATCTTAACAAGCATTCTTAATAATCATAACAGAACTAGATGCATAAAAGTTATGAATGTGGTAATTTCTTACTTGAAAGATGCAGGATCAATGCTTGAGGTGTGTGACGGAAGGATGAAACTTACTTTCATACCAAAACTGTAATGCCCGCCCTTACTTATAACCTTAACTTACAAGACAGATGTTACCCTTTTCCGTTCATCTAAATTTCGGCGTTCTTACCTATCATATGCTGCTCAACCCATAGATCTATTCTAACTTGTTACGACTAGTATGACACGACTTGCAGCCAAGCAGAGCCGAAAGGGAGTCTAAAGCTTATAACGGGTCTGACCCGTGTGGCTCTAACAAGTAGTGTACTCTCGACTGGCGCAGGGCACGACCGTGTGAGGGTTGCACGTGTTGGAGTGTATACTAAAAGCCTAGCTTTTGTAAACATTTATTTTTGAAATAAAAGAATCACATTGGTCAATATCTGTATTTATTTGTTAAATGTAATTGTTCAATTAATTATATAGTAGATAACATGGAGTGTGATGCCACACTCAGAAGATCATGTTGTTGGTTCTTTATAAATTATAAATAGTTGCTCATGACTAAGATGGAAAGGAACAAACCATCGGAATAGTCGTAGTGTAATTAAATATTAGTTTATCTTGATTAATAAATTACACTGATACACTCTAAGTGTATTGAGTAGGACCATTTAGGTAAGTTCTTTTTGTACTGACTTAATAAAAGAACTAGACCTTAGTTATTATGGAAGTGTGTGCTCTTAATCCTAATATAATAACAAGCACATATATTTAATATTTATTTCTTTGACTTATCAAAGGGTGAGGTTTAGCTCGATAAATCAATATGCCTGATAAGTTGGGAAATGATATTACTTATAGTGTGTGTTGTTGATTATAGAAGGAATCTATGTGCTAGTTATCTAGGTTGAGAATGTCCCCAAGAGGAGCTCATAAGGATTGCCATGTTAAACCCTGCAGGTGGACTTAGTCCGACATGACAATAAAGTTGAGTTGTACTACTTTTGGAGCTAGATATTAATTGAGTTGTCAGTAACTTACTTAATTAGTGAACATTTGTTATCTTAAACACAGGGAGACTAACACACTCGTGATAAGAAGGAGCCCATAATGTAATTTGGGATTGGTGCGGTAATAACTCTCTAGTGGAATGAGTTACTATCGATGAACTTGAGTTGTGTGTTCGGGGCGAACACGGGATATTCAAGCTCATCGGAAGGCCAAAACTAATTTCTCCTCTAGGTCCCTATCGTAGCCTCATTATAGCCTCAAGTCCATCCAAATATAAGCCCATCTTGGTGTCCAAGAAGGGGGCCGGTCCAATGCTTGGTGACCAAGCAAGGGCCGGCCACATCCTCTTCTATAGGGGCCGACCCTATTGCTTGGTGACCAAGCTAGTAGGGGTCGACCACAATAATTTAAACAAAGAGAGTTGTTTTGAATTTTTAAAATCTTCTCTTTGTAGAAAACTATAAGTTTTAAAAGAGAGATTTTAATTTTTAAAAACTTTCCTTATTTGAATTAGGACACATGTTTTAATAGAGAGTTTTAAAAGTTTTAAAACTTTCCTTTTTTAACCATCCTCATGGTTTAAGAAAAAAAAAGGAAGATAAGTTTTAAAATTTAAATTTTCTATCACTATGTTAAAAAAGGAAATTTTATAAAAGAAGTTTTAAATTTTAAAACATGGTTTTAATTTTTAGAACTTTCCTTTTTTAACTCCTACTTTAGGAAAAAGAGCTTGTAAAATTTTATAAGAGTTTTTCTTCTTGTAAAATTTTATAAAAAATAAAATTTCTTTCCTCTTATGGGGGCCAGCCACCCTTGCTTGGTGCCCAAGCAAGGTGGTCGGCCATGTTTAAAAAAATAAAATCATCAAATTTATTTTTGGTGATTGATTCAATCAAGAGGAAAGAAAAAGAAAATTAAAAGGAAAAAGGAAAAGCTAGAGGAAGATTTTAATTTTTGTAAAAATTCTTCCCTTATTTGCCTTGGGCAAGTATTATAAACGAAGGGGTGAGGAGGCTTCATGAGACATAACAATTCTTATTCTCTTGGTGGAGTCTCTCTAGGTGGCCGACCCTCTCCCTTCTTCTTTTCCCTTTGCTCTCTTCTCCTTGGTGGTGGTGGTGGCCGGATTTTAGAGGAAGAGGAAGAAAGCTTTTGGGTGGTGTTCATCTTGGAAGATCGTCGCCCACACAACGTCCAAGGCGAGGCGAGGAATACGGCAGAAGATCTCGAGGTCATTAGTTTACAAAGACAATGTATAATTAGCAATTGTTTTCCGCATCATGCTAGTTATTTCTTTTTGTAAGAATTCCAAACACAAGAGGCATTAGATCTAGTTTTTTGAATTAGTTTTTCAAGTTTGAGTTTTCTTCTTTTTCAAATTTGTGATTCGATTGTTCTTTTTGGTTAACCTAGAGTTATTTAAAGAAATTAAATATTAGCTTTCCTTAAAAGGCTTTGTCTAGGCGGTGGTGGTTGCTCCCATATCCAAGAAGGTCATGTACCTCGCCATGCAGTCCTGGAAGCCAATTTTGGAAATTAATATTTAATGGAATTAATAACATAGGTGGATTTGAATCAATAGTGTTAAGTTTCGCTTGCGATTCAAATCTAAACCATTAAGAACAGATAAGTTAAATTTGGAATCAATAATGTTAAGTTCTGTCTGCGATTCCTAATTTAACTTCTAAAGAACACAATAGGTTATTTAAGGAAAGGTTCAACATTTGTACAAAAAAATTTTGTACAGTGGGATCGGTACGTTTTCCTAGGACTAACCAACAGCACGGTCGTGACCCTTGGTAGAGGAGGGGAGGGGCACGACTGTGTCACTGCGGCCGAGGGAAAGAGAGACACGGCCATGTGGAAGCACATGGGCGTGTAGCATTGGCCGAGAGGAAGAGGTGCACGACCGTGTGATTCCACACAGCCGTGTCACCTTGGCCGAGAGGAAAAAGGGCACGACCGTGTATTTTCACACGGTTGTGTCACCTTGGCCGAGACCAGGCAGTGGAAGGCCGTGTGAACCCGCACGGCCGTGCCAAGGGCCGTGCGAAGTGTCCCCCCCCCCTAATCTACCAAATTAGCTTTTTCTCCCCCTTTTCACTTATCTTTGCCATTCAAAATTCTACCAAGCCGTTAAATTCATTCTAAACAATTAGTGACAGTATTTTATGTAAGTGGAGAGAAGAAAATACTCAAGTTCTACATGTTCCCCACAATAATGAATTCTCCAATCTCATGTGAAAAGGAGAGAAGAAAATACTCAAGTTCTAACATGTTCCCCATAATAACAAATCCTTTGATCTCCTTCTATTGTTCCGTCACACACACCCTCAAGCACGGCTCCTGCTGCCTCCTCCTACTCAAGCTTTCTTTTTCCTTTATCTGTAGTATAAGGAAATGCAAATCTATAAACAGATGCTTAATAAGTACCATCTACTCACAAAACGATACATTAAAAGAGGACATGCTTTTTAAAATTGCTTAAGGAAAATGCAACAATTTAAACATGCTTTTAAAACGGCTTATGGAAAACACAAACATGCACTTTTAAACCAGTTTATCATGTAAACCATCAACTTAAAAACCATGCTAATAATGTAAGGAACACAAGATTCTTTGTATATTGTAGAGTTCATCAATGCTACACAATATAACTCAACTTCTCAACTTAGAAAACTTCCACAAAGATAAACCATGAAGTTTGAAAACTTTATATTACATAATTAGTGAAAATAATAATCACTTGCTTTGGGCCCGACATTGTACCACTTTGCGCGCATCCTTAATATGATCCGAGGTAGCTAATCCCGAACCTATCAAGGTACTACTAGGCAGTCTAGTAGCCTAGGGACGATCTAGGAGCCCACCCATGGAACCTGTGTCCAGTACATGCCTTTCTAAAGTAAAATACTTTCTTTTAGCTATCAATTTCTTGAACTTGCACTTGCTTGACATTTAAGCAAACACCTTATGTGTGCTTAATCCCCTCACACTTATAGGGAAGCACTTTAGGGCACTTGAATACGCTTATTAACCCCAAAACTAAATGAGAAGCAATTCAAGACACACTAAACATGCTCTTAGTCCCAAAACTTTAGAGGGCATCATACATAACATGACATACTTCTTCCTGTTAGAGTGTATACTAAAAGCCTAGATTTTGTAAACATTTGTTTTGAAATAAAGAATCACATTGGTCAAAATATCTATATTTATATGCTAAATGTAGTTATTCAATTAATTTATATTGTAGATAACATGGTGTGTGATGTCACACACAGAAGGTTATTTTATCGGTTTTTTATAAATTATAAACAGTAGCTCACGACTGAGATGGAAAGGAACAAACCATTGGAATAGTCGTAGTGTAATTAAGTATTGGTTTATCTTGACTAATAAATTACACTAGTACACTCTAAGTGTATTGAGCAGGACCATTTAAGGTAAGTTCTTTTTATACTGACTTAATAAAAAAATAAGACCTTAGTTATTATGGAAGTGTGTGCTCTTAATCCTAATATAATAACAAGTACATATATTTAGTATTTATTTCTTTAATTTATCAAAGGGTGAGATTTAGCTCGATAAATTAAAAGGTCCGATAAGTTGGGAAATGATATTACTTATAGTGTGTTTTGTTGATTATAGAAGGAAACTGTGTCCTACTAATCAAGGTTGATAATGTCCCCAAGAGGAGCTCATAAGGATTGTCATGTTAAACCCTGCAGGTGGACTTAGTCCGACATGACGATAAGATTGAGTGGTACTACTCTTGGACTAAGATATTAATTAAAGTGAGTTGTCAGTAACTCAATTAATTAGTGGGCATTCGACATCTTAAACACAGGGAGACTAACACACTCATAATAAGAAGGAGCCCAAAATGTAATTTGGGATTGGTGCGGTAGTTCAATAATAATTCTTTAGTGGTATGAATTATTATTGATGAAATTAAGTTGGGTGTTCAGGGCGAACACAGGAAGCTTAATTTCATCAGGAGACCAAAATCAATTCCTCCTCTCGGTTCCTATCGTAGCCTCTTATACATAGAGATTTATACCCACCACATACCCACTTCTTACCCACCTTTATACCCATCCTAAAGGGGGTCGGCCAAGCAAGCTTGGAACTCAAGCTTGGGCCAGCCAAGTAAAGAGGAAGAGTTAAGTGATGTGGCCGACCCTAGCTTGAACTCAAGCTTGGTGTGGCCAACCACATCATATTAAAAGGATTTTAATTTTTTAAAATCTTTTCTTATGTGGATATCATGGTTTTAAAAGAGAGAGTTTAAAAT
Source organism: Zingiber officinale (assembly GCF_018446385.1). Taxonomy (NCBI): domain Eukaryota; kingdom Viridiplantae; phylum Streptophyta; class Magnoliopsida; order Zingiberales; family Zingiberaceae; genus Zingiber; species Zingiber officinale. The sequence goes on from NC_055997.1 coordinate 143,438,203, forward strand.
TTAAATCTTTCCTTTTATAGTTTTCTACAAAAGATTAAGTGAAAGATTTGATATCTTTCCTTATTTGTAGTTAAAAGGAAGATTTTAATTTTTGATAGAACTTTCCTTTTTTGTAACCATGTTCATGTTTTAAAAAGAGAGTTTTAAAATTATATATTTCCTTTTATAAGTTTCTACAAAAGATTAAGAAAAGATTTGATATCTTTCCTTATTTGTAGATTGAGAGGAAAATTTTAATTTTAAAAGATAACTTTCCTTTTAGAAAATCATCCACATGTTTTAATAGAGATATTTTAATTTATAAAATTCCTTTTATAACCAACCATGAAGGGAAAAAATATTAGAGAATTTTTATTTTAAAATTTCCGGAAACAAATTAAGAAGTTTTAATTTTGTGTTAAAACTTTCCTTGCTTGGAGCAATGAGGAGGTCGACCATAATATTTAAGAAAAGGAAGTTGATTTTAATCAATTAAAATTTTCTTTTCATGGCAAAGATAATAAGGAAGGTTTTATTTAATTTTTCCTTATTTGCCAAGACCAAGGATTATAAAAGAGGGGGTAGGGGTACCTTCATGGCTAATAACTCTATTCTATTTTTCTTTCTTTTCTTCCTTGGTGTGGTCAGCCATCCTCTTCTTTTCTTCTCTTCCTTTTGGTGGCTGAACCTCATCACTCTCAAGGAGACTCTTGTGGTGGTCGGATCCTACTTGGAGAAGAAGAAGAGGAAGGAGTTTCTCGCATCCCTTGGAGCTTGGTGGTGGCGGCCGAACCTCTACATCCTTGGAGGTGTTTTGGTGGCCGGAACTTGGTGAAGAAGAAAGAAGGGCTTGGGTGGTTCTCATCTCAGTAGATCGTTGCCCACACAACGTCCGAGATAAGAAGAGGAATACAGTAGAAGGTCAAGAGGTTATTGCTTACAAAGAAAGGTATAACTAGTAATTGTTTTCCGCATCATACTAGTTTTTCTTTGTATGAATTCCAAACACAAGAGGCATATAATTCTAGGTTTCAAATTTGTGATTTGAGTCTGTGTTTTTTTTCGAATTTATGATTCGATTGTTCTTTTTGGTTAAACCTAGAGTTATATAAGGAAATTAAATATTAGATTTCATTAAAAGGCTTTGTCTAGGAAGTGGTGGTTGCTCCCATATCCAAGAAGACCTAGTGCCTCGCCATGTTTAACCTGGAAACTGATTTCTGAAATTAATATTTAATTGAATTTATAACGTAGGTGGATTTGGATCAATAATGTTAAGCATCGTTTGTGATCCAAGTCTAAACCATTAAGAATAGATAAGTTAAATTTGGAATCAATAATATTAAGTTCCGTTTGTGATTCCTAATTTAATTTCTAAAGAACACAATAGGTTGTTAGGAAAGGTTCGACACTTGTATAAAATTTTTGTACAGTGGAACCGGTACGATCTTCCTAGGACCAACCAACAATTGGTATCAGATCTAGAGTTTGCCTCTATGTGTTTGGTATTCAATTTAGTTATGCACATGTCATACATAATTTAGGCAGGATAATAGTTGGATATGCTAACTTTTTGGTTGCAGGCTCCAACTATTATGGCTTATGGTTATTGTGTGTGATTGAACCCTTGGACATGTTAAGGGCATTTTATTGTGTGTGCATGATTGTATTTAACTAATACAGCAGGAGCTGTATTAGCCCTAGGATTTTACATTTATGTTCGATCTAGACTTGATGTACATTCCTTTGTGGAATATAGGATCGATATATGTAAAATTTTTATTTTTGTCGTGGATCGTATCCTTGCGAGGCATGGTGCTATTTGAGGACCAAAGGCGCAGCGGAAAAGGAAGATCGATGGACCTAACGACATGAACCCTAGGGCAGGCAGCACGCGAAAGATAGCGATGGAAAATACCATAATAGTTGAAAAATTAATTTCCATACTTATTGCTTTTATTTACTGTTATGTGTGTGATGTATGCTAGCATAGGTTAAAATTCCTCATATTAAATAACTTAGTGGGCGAGGGATTAAGTATATTAATTCCACGGTCTCCATTACTGGTTTGTAAGTGATGCAACAAGCTTACTTGTTGGCTCTGAGTACCTCCCTCCCCATCGGATGAGTTTGTTTATGGATCACTAGATCAAACTTCCTTTTTGGATGGTTATAGGAAATTGATTAGGAGCGTGTGATCTTCCCTATCGAAAGGGGCACAATATTATTTAATGGACTAAGTATCAAGTAATGGTATACACTTAGGCGCATTTAATAGTATCCTCCCCATCGGAGTCACTGCTATTATTTGTGTGACCGAAGGAAAACCAACTATTAATTTGTCATAAATAAAGGTTGACAAGATAATAAAATTAAAACCCCCTCTTACAAATGTATGATTTTGTATACGTCCACATGATCATGGCATACAAAATTCACGGTGTTTGAGGTAATTTTATTTGTTAGGTTGACAAAATAATAAAATTAATGGGTAAAACCCCTCTTACAAATGTTTGGATTTGTATACGTCCACACTATCATGGCATACAAAATTCACGGTGTTTGAGGTAATTTTATTTGTCATAGAGAGATTGACAAGATAATTAATGGGTAAAACTCTCCTCTTATAAATGTTTGAATTTGTATACGTCCACACTATCGTGACATGCAAAATTCATGGTATTTGAAGTGTTGGTGAATTTAAATGATATTATTTTGAGAAATCAATATTATTTTAAATTCAAAGTTTTGACCAAATATTTGATCAAAGAAAGACTAACTATTAATTTTATTTGTCATAAAGTTAGGTTGACAAGATAATAAAATTAATGGATAAATCACTGGGATTTTGAGGTGTTGGTCTTGACCAAATATTTTTGGGATTTTTAGGATTTCAAATATTTGTCAATCCCCTAGTTGTTATACTATATAATAAACTTAGTAGTCCCAATAATGATTGGAAACAAAACTTGGACACTAAGGTGGACTGCCCTCTCAGAACTGAGAACAATAAAGGTGTTTTTTTTAGTTGTTAAAACATGTTTGGTGGTGTTATCTACCGTACCTGGTGTGTAAATATGAGAACCACTGATCATGTCTGCAATTCATTGCAGGGTTCCAGGAAACCCGACAACTATATGAAGGAAAAATCACCGTCTACATGGGCACTACTGCAAATATAGCAGTTATTGTAGTGAGAGATGTTTATTCTCTGATAGGAATAAAACATGGATTTTGAGAAATTGTCTTTATGTACCAAGTTTAGAAAGAACTAGATTTCAGTCTCTAAACTATTCAAAGAACTTGATATTCTGTCTCTTTTGATAGCAAAGTCGTTATCAAGAAAAGGAGGAAAGTTATCTATTCTGGTACGTTGGTTGGCAATTTATATAAATCTAATAAATTCCACGATGCAACAAATGGAAATTAATAACACATCTTCTAACTCTAATAAAAGAAAGCAACCTTCGGAAATGAACCAATCATATCTTTGACATCTAAGGCTAGGTCATATTAACTTGAGTAGGATTCAAAGGATAATAGTCGATGAACTTTTGGGTTCATTGGTGGTGGAAAACTTTCCAACCTGCGAGTTTTACTTGGAAGGAAAAATGATCGAGAGACCTTTTAAGTCTAAGGGGTATAGAGCCAAAGACGTACTGGAATTGGTTCATTCTGATTTGTGAGGACCTATGACTATCCAGGCAAGAGGTGATTTCAAATATTTCGTCTCTTTTATATACGACTATTCGAGATACGGGTACATTTACTTGATGCGCCGCAAGTCTAAGTACTTTGATAAGTTCAAAGAGTACAGGGCTAATGTGGAGAAACGTCAAGGTAAAAGTATCAAGACACTACGGTGAGATCGTAGTGGTGAGTACCTCTTAGGAGAGTTTAGGAGACACTTATTAGAAGTCGGGATTAAATCCCAACTGATTGCACCTGGTACACCCTAACAGAATGGTGTGGCAGAAAGAAGGTATAGGACTCTTATGGAAATAATTAGATCGATGATGAGTTATTAAGAATTACCAAATTCATTTTGAGGATAAACTCTGGAAACGGAAGTGAACATAGTACTTTCTAAATCAGAACCCTCTACTCCCATAGAATTGTAGAATGAGCGTAAGCCTAGTCTAAAGCATATTCGAATTTGGGGGTAGTCTAGCACATGTGCTGAAGGGAGACATTGATAAGTTGGAATTAAGAACAAGAGTTCACTTGTTTATGGGTTATCCTAGAGAAACGAAAGGAGGTTTATAGTCCTAAAAATCAGAAGGTCATTGTTAGCACCAATACTCGATTTTTAGAAGAGGACTATGTGATGAACCACATGCCCATAAGTAAATTTGTTCTTAAGGAAATAATAAAGGACACGTCTAATGTAGTACCAACAGTACAAGATGAGATACCACAAGAAACTGCAACACGTGTCACAAATAATGCACAATTACAGACAGTGTCTCGTTGTCGTGGAAGGGTTGTTAAGCAACCTGAAAGATTCATGTTTTGGGAGAGTCTTTGGACTTGATCCTTGGTGAACATGAACCTGATCCCTGAACATATGACGAAGCGCTCCAAGATAAAGATGTAGCATCTTGGCAAAAAGCAATGAATACTGAAATAGAATCTATGTATTATAATAAAGTCTGGGAGCTTGTAGAACCACCAAATGGTGTAAAAGCTATTGGGTGTAAATAGGTCTACAATAGGAAAAGAGGGATAGACGGGAAGGTGGAAACTTTCCAAGCAAGCCTTTTGAAAAATGAAACTTTTTCACCGGTAGCCATGCTTAAGTCTATCCAGATTCTTTTATCTATTGCTGCTCTATGGATTATGAGATTTGACAAGTAGATGTCAAGACAGCTTTCCTTAAAGGAAGTCTTGAAGAAAGCATCTATATGAAGCAACCAGAGGGGTTCATTGCAAAGGGCAAAGAGCATCATGTATGTAAGCTCAATCGGTCTATGGACTGAAGTAAAGATTCAAGGTCTTGGAAACATCCTGTTTAATAAAGTAATCCAGACCTATGGATTTATTTAGTGACCGGAGGAATCTTGTGTATACAAGAACTGTGATGGAAACGTGGTGGTATTTCTTGTACTATACATAGATGACATTTTTGATAGTTGGAAACAATATCAAAGTATTGTCAGAAGTAAGGGTATGGTTGTCCAAGCAATTCGATATGAAGGACTTGAGAGAATGCACACATATTATAGGGATCAAAGTAATAAGGGATCTCAAGAAAAGAATGTTGTGCTTATCCCAAGCTTCATATATCGATATAATCCTAGCCCGCTCTAGTATGCAAGACTCCAAGAAAGGTTTTCTACCTTTTAGATATGGAGTAGCTTTATCTAAAGAGATGTCTCCGAAGACATCAAAGGAGATAGAGGACATGAAAGCAGTTCCTTATGCTTCGGATGTCGGAAGCATAATGTATGAAATGTTGTATATGAGACCGAATATCTATTTTACTTTAGGCATGATTAGCATATATCAAAGTAACCCTGAACAAGAACATTGGACTGCTGTAATGCATATATTGAAGTACCTGAGAGGGACTAAAGATAATATGCTAGCTTACAAAGCAGATGATTTACTTCCTATGGGTTACATGGATTTGGACTTCCAATCTTATAGGAAAAATAGTTAGTCAACCTCGGGGTTTTGTGTTTATTTTAGGGGGTGAAGCCATAACAATGGAGGAGTGTTAAGCATATGTGTTTTTTCGGACTCCACTATGGAAGCTAAGTATATGACAGCCTCTGAGGCAACCATAGAAGCTGAATGGCTCAGTAACTTCATGATGGACTTAGATGTGATTCCTGGTTTGCCCAAAATTATTTGGTGCAGTAGCAAACTCGAAGGAACCACGAACCCATAAGGCAAGTAAACACATAGAGCGCAAGTACCACCCAATACGAGACATCGTATAACGAGGAAAAGTTATTGCCGCCTAGATTGCATCAGATGATAACCTGAAAGATCCTTTCACTAAGGCCCTTCCGGTGAAAGCTTTTGATCGGCATGTTGAGGGGATAAGAATCAGATCTATGGTAGTAGATATAACAGCTTAGTTTTTAGTATAAGTGGAAGATTATTAGAGTGTATACTATAAGCCTAGCTTTTGTAAACATTTGTTTTGAAATAAAGAATCACATTGGTCAAAATATCTACATTTATATGCTAAATGTAGTTGTTCAATTAATTTATATTGTAGATAATATGGTGTGTGGTGTTACACACAGAAGGTTATGTTATCGGTTCTTTATAAATTATAAATAGTAGCTCACGACTGAGATGGAAATGAACAAACCATTGGAATAGTCGTAGTGTAATTAGGTATTGGTTTATCTTGACTAATAAATTACACTAGTACACTCTAAGTGTATTGAGCAGGACCATTTAAGGTAAGTTCTTTTTATACTGACTTAATAAAAGAACAAGACCTTAGTTATTATGAAAATGTGTGCTCTTAATCCTAATATAATAACAAGCACATATATTTAGTATTTATTTCTTTAATTTATCAAAGGTGAGATTTAGCTCGATAAATCAAAAGGCCCTATAAGTTGGGAAATGATATTACTTATAATGTGTGTTGTTGATTATAAAAGGAAACTGTGTCCTAGTAATCTAGGTTGATAATGTCCCCAAGAGGAGCTCATAAGGATTGTCATGTTAAACCCTGCAGGTGGACTTAGTCCGACATGATGATAAGGTTGAGTGGTACTACTCTTGGACTAAGATATTAATTAAAGTGAGTTGTCAGTAACTCAATTAATTAGTGGACATTCGACATTTTAAACACAGGGAGACTAACACACTCATAATAAGAAGGAGCCCAAAAATATAATTTGGGATTGGTGCGGTAGTTCAATAATAATTCTTTAGTGGTATGAATTATTATTGATAAAATTAAGTTGGGTGTTCGGGGCGAACACGGGAAGCTTAATTTCATCGGGAGAGCAAAACCAATTCCTCTTCTCGGTCCCTATCGTAGCGTTTTGTACATAGAGATTTATACCCACCACATACCCACTTCTTACCTACCTTTATACCCATCCTAAAGGGGGCCGGCCAAGCAAGCTTGGAACTCAAGCTTGGGCCGACCAAGTAAAGAGGAAGAGTTAAGTGGTGTGGCCGGCCCTAGCTTGAACTCAAGCTTGGTGTGGCCGGCCACATCATATTGAAAGGATTTAAATTTTAAAATTTTTTTTTTTATGTGGATATGATGGTTTTAAAAGAGAGAGTTTAAAATTTAAATCTTTCCTTTTATAGTTTTCTACAAAAGATTAAGTGAAAGATTTGATATCTTTCCTTATTTGTAGTTAAAAGGAAGATTTTAATTTTTGATAGAACTTTCCTTTTTTGTAACCATGTTCATGTTTTAAAAAGAGAGTTTTAAAATTATATATTTCCTTTTATAAGTTTCTACAAAAGATTAAGAAAAGATTTGATATCTTTCCTTATTTGTAGATTGAGAGGAAGATTTTAATTTTAAAATATAACTTTCCTTTTTGGAAATCATCCACATGTTTTAATAGAGAGATTTTAATTTATAAAATTCCTTTTATAACCAACCATGAAGGAAAAAATTATTAGAGAAATTTTTATTTTAAAATTTCCGGAAACAAATTAAGAAGTTTTAATTTTGTGTTAAAACTTTCCTTGCTTGGAGCAATGAGGTGGCCGACCATAATATTTAAGAAAAGGAAATTGATTTTAATCAATTAAATTTTCCTTTTCATGGCAAAGATAATAAGGAAGGTTTTATTTAATTTTTCCTTATTTGCCAAGACCAAGGATTATAAAAGAGGGGGTAGGGGTGCCTTCATGGCTAATAACTCTATTCTATTTTTCTTTCTTTTCTTCCTTGGTGTGGCCGGCCATCCTCTTCTCTTCTTCTCTTCCTTTTGGTGGCCAAACCTCATCACTCTCAAGGAGACTCTTGTGGTGGCCGAATCCTACTTGGAGAAGAAGAAGAGGAAGGAGTTTCTTGCATCCCTTGGATCTTGGTGGTGGTGGCCGTGTTGGAGTGTATACTGAAAGTCTAAGCTTTTGTAAACATTTGTCTTGAATAAAGAATCACATTTGGTCAAATTATCTACATTTGTTTGTAGTTGTTCAATTAATTTATATTGTAGATAACATAGCATGTGGTGTCATATGCAGAAGATAATGTTATCAGTACCTTATAAATTATAAACAGAAGCTCACGACCAAAATGGAAAGGAACAAACCATTAGAAGGTCGTAGTGTAATTAGGTATCAGTTTATCTTGACTGTATAATTACACTAGTACACTTAGAGTGTATTGAGTAGGACCATTTGAGGTCGTTTCTTTTATACTGATTTTATAAAGAAACAAAGACCTCGGTTATTATGGAAGTGTGTGCTCTTAATCCTAATATAATAACAAGCACATATATTTGATATATATTTCTTTAATTTATCAATAGGTGAGATTTAGTTCGATGAATCAATAAGCCCGATAAGTTGGGAAATGGTATCACTTATAGTGTGTGTTGTTGATTATAGAAGGAAACTGTGCCCTAGAGATACTAGGTTGATAATGTCCCCAAGAGGAGCTCATAAGGATTGTCATGTTAAACCCTGCAAGTGGACTTAGTCCGACATGACGATAAGGTTGAGTGGTACTACTCTTGGACTAAGATATTAATTAAATGAGTTGTCAGTAACTCACTTAATTAGTGGACATTCGATATCTTAAACACAGGGAGACTAACACACTCATAATAAGAAGGAGCCCAAAATGTAATTTGGGATTGGTGCGGTAGTTCAATAATAGTTCTCTAGTGGAATGAATTATTATTGATAAAATTAAGTTGTGTGTTCGGGGCGAACACGGGATGCTTAATTTTATCGGGAGACCAAAACCAATTCCTCCTCTCGGTCCCTATCGTAGCCTCTTATTTATAGAGTACTATACCCACCTATACCCACCTTCTATACCCACCAATAAGGGGCCGGCCAAGCTAGCTTGGGAACCAAGCTAGGGCCGGCCTAGGTATAAGATTGGGTGGCCGGCCCTAGCTTGAACCCAAGCTAGTGGGGGCCGGCCAAATTAAATTAAAAAAGAAATTTAATTTTAATTTTTATTATGTGGAAGATATAATTTATTAAAGAGAATTAAAATTAAAATATCTCTCTTGTAAAAGATCTACAAAAGATTAAAGAAAGAGATTAGATCTCTTTCCTTATTTGTAGATTGGTGAGATATTTTATTTTCTCTTTAAAAATTATTCACATGTTGTAAAATTAAAATTATAGAAATTTCCTTTTTATCAACCATGAAGAGATTTGTAGAGAAATTTTATTTTTTAAAATTTCCGGAAACAAATTAGGAAGTTTTAATTGTTGATTGAAACTTGTCCAATTTTGTTTTCATTGATGTGGCCGGCCATAAGATTTCAATTGGGGAAATTTTATTTTATTTTTCTCAATTAAATAATGTCAAGGAAATTGAGGAAATTTTATTGTAATTAAATTTCCTAATTTGCCTAGGCCAAGAAATATAAAAGAAGGGGTGAGGGTGCCCTCATGAGACAACCTCTATTATTTTCTCTCCCTCTTTTGTTCCTTGGTGTGGCCGGCCATCCTCTCCCTCTCTTCCTCTTGTGGTGGCCGAACCTCTCTCTCTCCCTTGGAGCTCTTGTGGTGGCCGGATACTACTTGGAGAAGAAGAAGAAGAAGGAGAGAAAGCTAGCATCTCTTGGAGCTTGGTTAGTGTTTTGATTTTCTTCCTTGGTGAAGCTTCTTCTTTTGTGGCCGAACCTAGCTAGGAGGAGAAGAAGGTGGTTGGTGGTTTCTCATCTCGGAAGATCGTTGCCCACACAACGTCCGAGGTTAGAAGAGGAATACGGTAGAAGATCAAGAGGTTATTTTTCTACAAGGTATAACTAGTAATTTTTCTTTCCGCATCATACTAGTTATTTATGGAAATAATACCAAATACAAGAGGCTTACGTTCTAGTATTTCGAATATGTTTTTCGAAGTTGTGTTCTTTTGTTTTATTTTTTCCTTGTGATTTGATTGTTCTTTTCGGTTAACCTAAAGTTATTTTAGGAAATTAAATATTAGCTTTCCATAAGAGGTTTTGTCTAGTCGGTGGTGGTTGCTCCCATATCCAAGAAGGCCATGTGCCTCGCCACGTCAGTACTGGGAACCAATTATGGAAATTAATATTTAATGGAATTAATAACTTAAGGTGACTTGGGTCGAACGTGTTAAGTTCTGCAGGAGATCCAAGTCAAAACCTAAAAGAACAAATAGATTAAGTTTTGGATCAAACGTGTTAAGTTCCGCAGGCGATCCAAAATTTAATTTAAAAGAACACATGGTAGCTAGGAAAAGGTTCAGACCTTTGTACAAAATTTTTGTACAGTTGAACCTCTAGGTTTTCCGAGTAGCAACCAACAGGCCGAACCTCTACATCCTTGGAGGAGTTTTGGTGGCCGAAACTTGGTGAAGAAGAAAGAAGGGCTTGGGTGGTTCTTATCTCAGTAGATCGTTGTCCACACAACGTCCGAGATAAGAAGTGGAATACGGTAGAAGATCAAGAGGTTATTGCTTACAAAGAAAGGTATAACTAGTAATTGTTTTCCGCATCATACTAGTTTTTCTTTGTATGAATTCCAAACACAAGAGGCATATAATTCTAGGTTTCGAATTTGTGATTTGAGTCTGTGTTTTTTTTTTCAAATTTGTGATTCGATTGTTCTTTTTTGTTAAACCTAGAGTTATATAAGGAAATTAAATATTAGATTTCATTAAAAGGCTTTGTCTAGGAAGTGGTGGTTGCTCCCATATCCAAAAAGGCCTAGTGCCTCGCCATGTTTAACTGGAAGCCAATTTCTGAATTTAATATTTAATTGAATTTATAACGTAGGTGGATTTGAATCAATAATGTTAAGCATCGTTTGCGATCCAAGTTTAAACCATTAAGAACAAATAAGTTAAATTTGGAATCAATAATGTTAAGTTCCGTTTGCGATTCTTAATTTAATTTCTAAAGAACACAATAGGTTGTTAGGAAAGGTTCGACACTTGTATAAAATTTTTGTACACTGGAACCGGTACGATTTTCCTAGGACCAACCAACAATTGATATCAGAGCTAGGGTTTGCCTCTATGTGTTTGGTTTTCAATTTAATTATGCACATGTCATACATAATTTAGGCAGGATAATAGTTGGATATGCTAACTTTGTGGTTGCAGGCTCCAACTATTATGGCTTATGGTTATTGTGTGTGATTGGACCCTTGGACATGTTAAGGGCATTTTATTGTGTGTGCATGATTGTATTTAACTAATACAGCAAGAGCTGTATTATCCCTAGGATTTTACATTTATGTTCGATATAGACTTGATGTACATTCCTTTGTGGAATATATGATCGATATATGTAAAATTTTTATTTTTGTCATGGATCGTATCTGTAGGACCGTATCCAACAGTATCCTTGCGAGACGTGGTGCTATTTGAGGACCAGAGGCACAGCGGAAAAGGAAGCTCGATGGACCCGACGACATGAACCCTAGGGCAGGCATCACGCGAAGGACAACGATGGAAAATACCATAATAGTTGGAAAATACCATAGCATTTTGATATTCAATGTCCTAGCCCATTTGATTCAAATTTCATTAGTAGTCCTACAACCTCAAGACAACCATATATTTCATAAGTATATCCTAAAGTCCTCTCATATGAGCCTACTTATGGTAAAACCCCAGAGTTTTCATCTACTGATTGGTATATTGATACTGGAGCAACTCATCATGTCACATCAGATTATGATATCCTTACAGACGTAATGTCATAGTATGGCTCAAATACAGTTCAACTAGGCGATGGTTAAAGTTTGCAAATTGCTAATATTGGAAACACATATGTTCATTTATCTAATTGAACTTTTCGCATGCGCAATGTCTTTCATGTTTCATCTATCACTAAAAAGTTACTTTCTACAATTCAGTTTTGTCTTGATAACAATGTCATTTTTGAGTTTCATCATAATCATTATCTTATAAAGGATAGAGGAACAAATGCTATTGTGTTTTATGGGAGAATTAAAAATGGCCTCTACTATCTTCAGAGTTCTTCAATCAAAGCTTTTGTTGGTGAACGCACAAATAAACCAGGTTGGTATGCTCGACTTGGTCATCCTTCCCTTCGTATTGTTTAGTCAATCATCAATAGGTATGGTTTACCTACTTCCATTACCTCCTCTCCATCTCAATCATATAGGACCTGCATAGAATCTAAAAGTCATAAACTATCTTTTTCTTCATCTGATCATGTTTATAATTTTCTACTTGAAATAATCCATTTTGATGTTTGGGCCCTGCACCTATTTTGTCTAATCAAGATTTCTAATATTATGTTACCTTTATTGATCATTTTAGTAAATATACTTGGCTCTATCCTATGAGAAGGAAATCTGATTTATTTGATATATTCTATAATTTTCAAATTCAAGTTGAACGATATTTTAATCATAAAATACTCTCTTTTCATTCTGATTGGGGAGGCGAATATCAAGCTCTCCATTGTCATCTTGTCTCTTGTAGAATTGTTCATCGAGTTTCTTGTCCTCACACTCCAGAACAAAATAGCTCTGCTGACAGTAAACATAGACATATAATTGAAACTGCCTTAGCTCATCTTCATCATGCATCAGTTCCATGAAAATTTTAGGATGAAGTTGTTAGTACTGCAGTATATCTCATAAATCGACTTCCTACTCCATTGCTCAATCAAAAGTGTCCTTTTGAAAAACTTTATAATCAAACCCCTGATTACACTTTCCTTCGAATTTTTGGTTGCGCATGTTATCCATAGTTACACCCTATTCTAAACACAAACTTGACTCTCGTTCACTACAATGTGTTTTTCTTGATTATAGCAATTTACACCATGGTTATCGTTGCTTGGATATACCAACAGGATGATTTTATATTTCACGACATGTTACTTTTGATGAGTCTCTATTCCCTTTTTCAGTAGCTTCTTCGATCTCTACTCCAGATACAAGTGGCACCTTCTTGATGCCACCTAATATTATCAGAAGTGATGGCATCCTAGGTCCTGCTCCCGAACTCTTTAATAACTCTCCTATACCATCCTAGTTTTGGATCCTCGCATAATGCAAGTCTGTCATCTACATCACCATGTCAGCCTACTTCCTCATCGCCATCAACAAGTGATTCAGATGATAATGCTCCTCGTCGCATGCTTCCCATTAGTGACATTTATGAGAATTGCCCACCAAATGCAACTCGATATCCCCTTCCGTGAGCTCTTGTGGTCTCTTCAAAATATATTGAACCAACTTATTTTACACAAGCAAGCAAGGATCCAAACTGGTGTAGTGCAATGACTACAGAATTTGATGCACTTCTTCGAAATGGAACATGAAGTCTAGTTCCGTACACTTCCTCAATGAATGTTGTGGGTTCTAAATGGGTATTCCGTCTTAAGCATCAAGCTGATGGTTCTCTTGAATGGCACAAAGCTCGACTTATAGCTAAAGGATTTAGTCAATAACCAGGTATTGACTTTAATGACACTTTTAGCTCAGTCATCAAAATTACATCTATCAGACTATTATTATCAATATCTATTAATTCTAATTAGCCTGTACGACAATTGGACATTTCAAATGTGTTTCTCCATGGTTATCTTGAGGAAACTGTATTTATGGAGCAACCACCTGGGTTCATTCATTCATAATTTTCATCTCATGTTTGTCAACTTAAGAAATCCTTATATGGTCTTCGACAAGCTCCTCGTACATGGTTTCATCGACTATCTAATTGGTTACAAGCTCAAGGATTTTCTGGATCAAAGACTGACTCGTTTCTATTTCACAAATATAATGATGGATCTATGATATTTTTTCTTATTTATGTGGACGACATTTTGATAACCGACAATGATCACAAGGGTATCACAACTTTATTAAGTCTTCTCAATCAAGAATTTCCTACTCGAGATTTGGGTATTACTCTTTTTTTTTCTTGGTATTGAGCTTATTCCACATGAGGATTGGTATCTTCTCTATCAGAGCAAATACATTACTGGACTTCTTCAAAGAGCCAAAATGGATGGAGAACGTCCGGTCTCTACACCAATTGCTATAAACAACTCTCCAACTTCATCCTTTCATGCTCTGTCTGATTCATAGATTTATCGAAGTATTGTTGGAGCCTTACAATATGCAACTATCACACGCCCTGATATTACTTTTACGGTAAATCGTGCTTGTCAGTTCATGCATGCTCCAACTGAACAAAATTGGGATAATGTAAAAAAAATACTTCGATATCTCAAATGTACTATTTTACATGGTCTTCTTTTATATCGTCAATTGTCTCGAGATTTACATGCATATAGTGATGCGGATTGGACAAGTTCTCCTGAAGATAGACGCTCTACTAGTGGATATGCAATATTTCTTGGACGAAATCTTATCTCATGGAATTCGAAAAAGCAACCTGCAATATCTCGTTCAAGCACTGATGCAGAATATAAAGCTATAGCAAATACAACGTCAGAAATTATTTGGCTTCAATCACTTCTCTCTGAACTTCATCTTGCATCAAATATTGCACCAAAAATTTGGTGCGGCAATATTGGAGCAACATATCTCACAGCAAATCCAATCTTTCATGCTCGTACAAAATATGTGGAAATTGATTTTCATTTTGTTCGTGAACGTGTGGCAACTCAACAGTTATCTGTCTCATATATTTCTGCTGAAGATCAAATCGTTGATATCTTTACTAAGCCATTATCCAGACAACGTTTCAATAAGTTAGCAAGCAAACTCAACGTCAAAGATCTCCCGTTAAGTTTGTCGAGCGGTAAAAGAGATAAAAGAGAATTACGAGAATTGACCGAATTAAATCACCAAATCAAATCAAATTAGTATTTGAATTATTATAATAATTCTGTTATAATTATTATAATAATTCTCAGAATTATTTTTAGAATAATTCTGTTATTTATTAATTAGTCAATTGACCAAGTACTTTTTGAACATTATATATTGTATTGTCCTTAGGACAAATATCAATCAACAATAGATTTTATTGCTCTCATATTATTTCTTGCTCTCTCCCTATTCTTCTTACACCTAAGTGAAAGCTCCAACTAGCACTCAATTGAATGAAGCTTTGCTCTCTTTTCTTCTAATCAGATTCACTCTAGTATAGGTACAAAATTCTGCACATTGTCAGCATACAACAAGCATACAACAGCATTACATCATTTCACAAATTCAATCATAATTCTTCACTTCCAAATTCTTTTCTAGTTGTTTCCTTTTGATCAGTGATTAATGAACATGTATTCCCTTCTATTTTTTCCAACTAATCCTTGACACAGTCAAATCAAAATCTTCAATTCTAAATTTCAGTAATAACTTATAGAAACAATTCTGTGAATCTATAATTTCTGAACATAATGTTCACATCCTGACCTCCCTGATTTCTTGATGAGCAAGCTTACATTTAAGTTCTGTAGTAGCATCTCATTGAGCACTCAATCAATTCCAACTTGAATACAATTGTTTCCAAATTAGGAAAATAGTTTTGCCTATTGGTACAGAGTTTTGAAGTTTCCAACTTCTTAAAGCTTCTATAAGTTTATGTTTTCCCAGATTCCATCTTCCAATCTAAAACTTATATAACTATTCTCATCTATATATTGTTCTTTCCTTTGATTAGCTGGAAATGATCCCATTCTGTTTTGATTTGAATCCCAACAGCTTTAATCTCTTTACAGAATTTGAACCAAACACTTTTCAGTTTTCAACTATTTCAACTTTGATCTTACTTCATTTTGATCAAGCTTCGTTGTTAAATCCCTATAAACTATCACATTTAATCACTCATTCACAATTAGCTTAAATTCAATTTATTTCAGCTCAGAAATTCAGTTTCACATATTGGCATAGAATTTTCTTCAGTGCCCAAAATTCAACAGCTTCAATTTAGTTTCAGCAGCTTGACATTTTCAGAATTTCACCCTTCCTTTCCTCTGATAAAGCCTTGATCTTTAATTCCTCTAGATTATATCATTTAGCATCCAATTAATGCAAGCTTGAATTTCCTTATTTCCTCACCGAAAAACTCAAATTGGTACCGCCACCAACATTTCAAATTCTGCATTCCTCCCTGCTTTAACATATTTTGGCTTGAACTCCTAGTCTGCCATTAACTTTTCTTCATTTGCAATTAATACTCCTCCCTTGATTAGCTGGAAAATGATTCCTTTCATGATTTGAAACCAACAGATTTGGTCCAAACAGTTTCTACACCAAACTTTTTCACACATTTTTTTTTTCAATTTCTTTCTTCACTGTTTGTAGTATCAAGTAGATTGTCTTCATGTCTTCAAAAATAATGTCTCAATTTGACTGCTTCATAAGTGGAATGGTGCTTCAATCTTTGAATTTTGAATTCTGCTTTCGAGTGATCAGATTCCAGTTGCCACAGTTCCACACCACTGTTTTCTAGTCAGCCCTATTAATTTCAATTTCAGCCATTTGATACTTCAAAAATCATAGAAAGAGTTGAGAATCCATTTGTCACTATGAATGTAAGAGGTCACTGTTTTTCCAACTTTGAGAGATGATGATAAAAAATTGGTACACAACTATTTCAACTCTACACTGAATTCTATTTTTCTTTTAAAACTTGCTGCCTTTTCTGCTTCTAAAAATTTGTTTCCTCATTTGCCTTTACACTTGTTTCCCACTCAACTCAAAGATGACTTCCAAAGTTAAAGTGTAGTTAGGGTACCAAAATAATTTCTCCAATACAAACAGCATTTCATATTGGTACCATTTCTGCACAGAAAACCCCTCCAGCCTCCATTTTATTTCTGTCACAGCTTTTTTTTTTTGTTTACTTTTTTGTTTACAGTGGCTACTTCACTTAATTCTGACCTCACTATCAAGTCCATTAATAAAGATGTCTTCATATTATGCACTCCAATTGCTTTCCAGTGAATTGCTGTTCAAAAATCAAAATTCAGTTTCACACATATATAAAGTTCCTGAACTCTGATACTTGGCTCTTCCAAAAATCAAATTCAAATTGTATAATACTTATAACCTTCACATCATTCTAAAAACACAAAGGACAGCAGAATTGTAAAATAACTCTCCTTCATCTTGTTGCACTAGTCTAAGCTTGGATCATGAAAGGCCTTCTTCAACAAGGATCCTTATTACTTCAAATTCAAAACTCAAATATTGAAAATGAATTTCCAACTAGTAGAAGATGCAACTGAACTCTGAAAACACTAAGCATCTCCACCACACTTAAGCCTTTGTCCGTCCTGGCCAAAATATTCATCATATAATAATCAATATATGGATATCCAAAAGATTTATGAAAGAGTAAACTAGCATGATATGATGATTTCCGAGGATAATAGCATGAAACATATTAGGAATATAGAATTGTTAGTATTAACCCTAGTACCAATTATAAGATGGTTGTAAAGGGCTCATTTTGTATCATATATCATTATTAATAAAAGGCAAAGTTGATTATTATATTTATTTCAGTTCAGTGCCGATTGAATAAGTATAATAATGTCCTTGGGTAGTAGGTTCTTATCTTCAACATATCAATTAGTTGAATTGATAGTGAGATATGTAGATATATATAGAACACTACTCTAAACTATTCATAGTCAAACATTAATATACAAGGATAATATTAATGCATCGAGACTAGCATGTAGGTCAACAGATGACTTAATCTCATGAGTCATGGATATGAGATATCAGGTTGACATATGGGTATATATTAGAGAATATATACTGAATAACCCGTCATGAGAATGTTTCATGGATCATTATATGAGTATCATAAACATTCTCATGTGACTATTGGTATGAATAGTTCTTAGACCTAAAGTCGCTACGGTTCCCTACATAAGGAGTTGTGTACTTTGGCATCAGCAAACGTCACCTGTAACAAGGTGGATTGTCACGCCCCAGAGGAGTCCCTGTCCGAGAAAATTTCGGCAGCATCTCCCCTGTACGGTGGACAATCTGAAACTTTTCTACATCTAACAAATACCTCAGCCACAGGCGGCTGGAATAATAACAATAAAATAAACCATCACCACGCAGTTATATATAATCAAACAAAGTAGTAATACTCTGACTCGAAAACCACCCTACTCAACTACACTCGTAAAGCTCAAAACCGACGAACTCACCTCTTCTGCCGTCCAGGCAGGCATGTAGTAGAGTAAATCCAAATCATACCAAAAGTCCATCCAACGGAAAGATTCCATACAATATCCATATGTAAAGTCCAAAACAAAACTAAAACAAAGTCTGATAGCGAGAAGCTAAAATAAAACAACAACTCAAAAACCAGCAGAGGAGTAGCACTATGTGCTGTGGGGACCAGCGACTGGAACTCCCTCCTGACAGCATCAACCTGAAAATAACAACAATGGAGGCGGGGTGAGTCCAACACTCAGCAGGTACAATTGATATGCAAAGTAAAGAAATATCACCTAGCACTAATCATGCGTACAGTCTCCTGATAAGAAAGATAAAAATACATCTGAAGTAAACAGGGGAATACTGTACTGAGTATAAGGTCAAACAGTCCGAGGGATAGGGAAGTCCTGTATGCATGTCAAACATAGGTATCCAAACAATATGCAGCATATAAATGCAGCAAACACAAACACAAGCAATAAATGCATCATGCATATGATGCCAATGATGCGTCCTGGTCACCCCTGACGTCAGTCGATCATCTCACACACAATAGTGAGGCCGAGTGGGTAGGGCTGTGACAACCGTGCACTCTGTCGTCACTACTCCTGATGAGTGACCGAGTGGACGGGATGCTGTCGGAGTACACCTATCCTCCTACCCCAAATCATAAATGGGGGAGCGCAATGCTCTCATCTCCCGGTACACGATGACGGGGAGGAATCCCTGCCGGATAACACGTTGTGTCACACTACCCATGAGCGGACCAACGGTGCCTAACAGAGTCCCTGCTGCAACACACTCAGCCTGAATCGACCACTAACCCATGAGTGGTGGTGTGTGCAGATCCATGTAACTGGCGATGTGCTCAACAATAATGGAGCAGACTATTGTACAGCATGCAATCATGCAAATGGTTCATGGCACTAACCACAAAATATCCTGACCTAATCCACATGTATATAAAAATGCATCATAGGTCAACGAATCAAAATAATCCAAAGGTACACAGAAGGTATAAAACCTAGGTCCTGAACATGGTAAAGCATGGTATATCACTACCCCTATAAGCATGTATAAACAGGTAAAATATACATGAGATGCAAACCAATCAATCAATCAAGCATGTACCAAGATTTAGGTAGTGATTAATCGAAACAGATAAGAAACACAATTAATGCAACATGTTAGTTTCATTACTAAGCATATCAAAGACAAAAAGTCAAAAGTACCCGCCTCCGATAAAATGATCCAAATCTGACTCCGAGATACTCGTCTCGCGTCAAAGTCCTGTGTCAAACAAATAAATCTTTTTATTTAACTATACACCTATAAATAGCTAAATAAAAATCTCCTACACTAGATTAGGGCAAAAACCCTAATCAACAACCACATAAATCTCACCCAGAATCCAACTCATACCAAATACAAAACATAACCTAAATTAACATTCCTTGCTAACCTATCAACCAATCATCTACAAGATGATTAAATTCTTTACCTCTTATCTCAATTCACAACTGTAGTTGCTGCTGGATCTAATGTAAACAACTACTGGATTAAATTGCTGAACCAAGAAAACCCTACAGCAAGTCCTGTTAGAAAATTCTTCCTCACTGTCGGTTCAAGATGAGATCACAAACCAAAAATACCTAATTTATCTTACCTATCTCGTAGCTGTGCTTGTTGATCCACACCAGGACTGTTGCTGCCAGCACAAAATGATTGCTGCTGGAAATCCCAAGTTTTTCTGCTAGAAAACAAGCGCAAATTTCTTGATCACAACTACTCTATTCTGATCAAGAACAAAAATCCAAAAACCAAAAATCAAACTTACCTTAACCGTGACCTAATTCTACCACAACGAAGGATTGCTCAAGAACAGAGAAGAGGCGGAGCAGTGAGGGGTGGCTCTACTCCATGCAACGCCGGCTACTAGCTAGGGCACGGCGACGATCCAGTGGCGACGGCAGCTTCAAAAACTAGGGCTCAGTGTCGTGGAAATCAGAAGGAGGGCCGACAGTCGGCGTCGGCTCACAAGGTCGAGCGGCGCGTCTTGATCCCAGCGGCGGAGAAGGCTCGGTTGGCGGCGCTAGGGCAAAGGCGACAACAACGTTGGGTCAGATCTGGTGGCCGGTACAGAAGAGGTGGTCGGCGACACTGCCAAGAGGAGAAAGAACTCGGCACTGGGAGTCGAAGTGGAGAAGAAGAAGGAGTGGAAGGGAGGAAACAACCTGCGCCGAGCGGTTAGGGCACAACTATCGGGTCCGAGGGGAAGGCGTCGGGGATGGCTCGGGCTCGCGGGAGGGAAAAAGAAAACGGGAAAGAAAAATAAGGAAAAAGAAAAAGAATTAAATATATAAACTTTTCCTCACTTAAATGGGGTAGCCTAAACAGACTTTTCCGGACCCCATTTTTGTCCCCGTTAACTCGTCCGTACGAGCTCAGAAAAATTCCCGAAAAATTTCCAAAAATTCTGAAAAATTCCCTTATCAATATTTGCCTATTTTTCGGTATTTTACATGGATAATAAAGTCAATCACTGGGTATGAAATAAATTATGCGGAGGGATGTGAGTGATGTAGATGTTATGGGCCCCTTGATTAGTAGGACACAAAGAAAGCATGGTCATGCTCAAATGAGTCAATATGAGATATTGAGCTTATTTGATTGAGTGTGTCTACTTAGAGATAAAGAAACACAAAGGTTGATAAGAGGATGACACGGTCTATGCCTCATTGATCAATCTAGATATCAAGGATAGAGGAACCAAGTCATACAAGATAATAGCCACGGGCATGTTAGGTTGGATCTTGACCTTCTCGTCACTTGGGTAGCAATGATGTCTTGTTAGATGTCACTCATTGCTTATGTATCTAAATGTTGATTTGGGTACATTGCCAACGTTACGAGAACCTATTGGGTCACACACAAAGAACAAGTAGATTTGGAGATGAGTTCATATGATGAATCATTGGATTAAGTCTAATCCGAATTGGACTTATTGAGTTGGACTCAATTGGATCTAATTGTTGGATTAAGTCCAATTTAAATTAGACTCAAGGAGTCAATTTGAATTAATGAAATAGTGATTCATTAAATTTGAATTGCATGAGGATTAATTGAGTAAGACTCAATTGAATTAAACTTGAGTTAGACTCAAGTGAGGAGACTTGAGTTAGACTCAAGTGAGGATTAATGGAGATAATTATTGAATTTTGAAATTTAATTATTCATTTCATTCAATTTTTGAAATTGAATTTTAAATGAGGAGTTACAAGTGTGATCCTTAATGGTGTGTAAATACTCATTAAGGTCATTAATGCTAATTAAGTGTTTTCATTAGATGAAAATACTTAAACTTTTTTCTCTTCATTTTGGGTAATTTCATTTCTCATTGCTCCTCACCTCTCTTGGCCGAAATCCACTCCATAGGTTACTAGTACAACCTTTCTCCATCTTGTGAGTTTGTGAGACAAGCGAACGCTTGTTCGTGTAGATACCGTAGAGGTGCGAACGTGAGATCGTGCTGTGATCCGAGCGGGAGTCCTTGAGCACGCACCAAAGGTATACTCTATCATGTTCTTAGATATAAACTTAGTATATAATTTTATTTCCCTTCGCATGGATCTTCTGAAGGAAATATGTTTTTCTGCTGCGCGTTTACGTGTTTAGCAACATATTTCCTTACAAGAATCACCTCCATAATTGTGATTCAATCCAAGGAATTATGGATTCAAAAGAATCAAAGCAAGTTCTAGAGTGACAATCACACAAGTGCATCACACAAATAAGGCTCAATCCTTACTAAGTATGGAAATTATCATTTCAATTCATCAATCTAGAATCCATCTCTAAGTAGTAACCTCATGTAATCCTAGATTCCATTCATGACAATAAATTCCAAACTTAATAATCAAATTTAACTAACCTTTAAAATTCTCTAAAATGACATAGAGAAGTGCCAAGGAGTACATTTTATTCCTAAAACTAGAAATCTATTTATTAATCGAAAACGAGATTTATTACATGAAAAAGAAAAAATTAAAAATAGAAACTAAAGGATTATTCATGCAACAAGTAAAGACATGGATATGTACAAGTGAAAAATAAGTGTGAGATGGAAAAAAAACTCCCCTTTAAGGTGGGTAGATGGCATCATTAGTGTTCATTTCTTTCTCCACTAGCCCATTCACTCCCTCATGAAACTTCTTAAGCCGGTGTCCATTAACTTTAAAGATCCAACCAGTAGACACCTCCTGTATCTCAATCTCCATAAGAAAAGATGTTAGTAACACAAAAGACCCCTCTAATCTTGATCTCAACTTACCTTTAATCAATTTGAGACAAGATCTGAATAAAAGCACTTTGTCACCAATTTAGAATTCTTTTACCACATGTGCTTGTCATGGAAGTTCTTGGTCTTTTCTTTATAAATCCTTGAGTTCTCATATGCTTCCAATCTAATTTTCTCAAGTTCTCAAAGTTGCAATTTCCTTTCCTCTTCAACCGCACTAGCATCGAAGTTGCATGCTTTTATTGCCCAATAAGCCCTATGTTCAATCTCCACGGGTAGATGACAAGCTTTTCAATACACGATCTTGTATGGAGACATTCCTATAAGGGTCTTATAAGTAGTGCGGTAAGCCCATAATACATCTTCAAGCCTTTTACTCCAATCTTTTCTATCAGGTTCCACTATTTTTTCAAGAATATCTTTGACTTCTCTATTTGACACCTCAGCTTGCCCATTTGTTTGAGGGTGATATGGAGTAGAAACCTTATACACCACGCCATACTTGCTTAGCAAAGCTTTCATGTGCCTATTACAAAAGTGAGACTCTTGATCACTTATTATTGCCTTGGGTACTCCAAATTAAACCTACAAAAGATGTGTGACCTGACAAAACTAACAATAACTGAAGAGTCATCAGTACTGGTGGAATAGCTTCCACCAATTTGGAAACATAATCAATTGCTAATAAAATGTATAAAAATCCTAATGAAGCAGAAAATAGACTCATAAAATTGATACCCTATATATCAAAAATCTCACAGAATAATATGAATTATTGAGGTATTTCATTCCTAGGTCTTATGGTCCCAGTCCTCTGACACCTATCACATGACTTATAAAAAATATATGCATTATGGGACAAGGTGGGCCAATATAATCCACATTCTAATACCTTCCT
Organism: Zingiber officinale; assembly: GCF_018446385.1. Classification (NCBI taxonomy): domain Eukaryota; kingdom Viridiplantae; phylum Streptophyta; class Magnoliopsida; order Zingiberales; family Zingiberaceae; genus Zingiber; species Zingiber officinale. The sequence continues at coordinate 143,461,665 of NC_055997.1, forward strand.
AGCAATTCTTTGGGATCCGAAATGGCCACCACACTCTAAAGAATGACAAAAAGTGAGTACATAATGAAACTCATAATCAGGAATGTATCTCCTAATGATTTGGTCACTACAAAATTTTCACAAAAAAGGATCATCCCATACATAAGACTTTGCATCACTTTTTAATTTGTTCTTTTGAGCTTTTGTAAATTGTGCAGAAAAGACATGTGCTACTAAAAAAACTAACCAGATCTTCATACCATGGTGACTCACCATGGAGCTGTAGGAGCTGCTCATCTAGAAATGCATTAGTAAAAGCCGTGTGATCTAAATCTCCCTCGACCCTGCTCAGGTGATCTGCCACTAGGTTCTCTTTCCCACTCCTATCGCGTATCTATACGTCAAATTCTTGAAGCAGAAGCATCTATCTAATCAACCTAAGCTTTCATCTGGTTTCTTGAGGAGGAATTTCAATGCTAGAGATCAAAAAAAATAACCACATGAGAACACAGCAAATATGATTTAAATTTATCCAATATAAAAATAATAGCTAAAAGCTCATTCTCCGTGGTAATGTAATTTGCTTGTGCAGCATCCAACGTTCTTGAAGAGTAACGAATAACATGTGGTGCTCCATCTACTCTCTGTGTAAGTACAGCTCTCACTGCATAATTTGAAGCATCACACATTAACTCAAAAGGAAGGCTCCAATCTGTGTTCTAATGATGGGTGTCGTAATAAGAGCTTCCTTCAGCTTCTCAAAAGCCTCTTTTCACCTTTGATGAAAATGGAAAACCACATCCTTCTACAATAATTGAGTTAATGGAAGAGTAATTTTGCTGAAGTCTCTTATAAATCTCCTGTAAAAACTTGCATGACCAAGGAAAGCTCGAACATCCCGCACGCACACAGGGTAAGATAAAGAATATATAACACTTATTTTAGCAGGATCTACCACAATACCTTTCCTAGAGACTATATGACCTAAGACAATGTCATGTTCAATCATAAATTGACATTTCTCAAAATTTAAAACCAAATCAATCTTAATGCATCAACTCAAAACTCAAGATAAATTTTCTAGACATGCATCGAAAGATGAACCGTAAATCGAAAAATCATCCATGAAAACCTTCATATAATACTCTAATAAATCACCAAAAAATGCTTACCATATGGAAGATCCCTAGAGTGTTACAAAGTCCGAATGGCATACGTCTGTACATGAATGTACCAAAAGGGCAAGTGAAGGTAGTCTTCTCTTGATCCTTCGGATCGATGCAAATATGAAAATATCCTACACAACCATCTAGGAAGCAATAATGTGACTTTCCTGTCAATCTCTCTATCATCTGATCTATAAAGGGTAATGATCCTTTTTGCTTGCCTGATTCAGCTTCCTTTAGTCCACGCAAACTCTCTATGAATTCTAAACTCTAGTGGGCACCAACTCATTATCTTCATTTGCTACCACTATAAGCCCTGATTTCTTAGGAACCACATGGATCAGACTCACCCATTTGCTGTAAGAAATAGGGTAAATGATACTTGGTTACAGAAGTCTAGTCACCTCTTTCTTTACTACGTCAAGGATCAATGAGTTTAGTCTTCTCTATGGTTCTCTCATTGGCTTCACATCCTCCTCTAAATAAATTCTGTGCATATAAATTGAAGGACTGATTCTAGGAATATCAGCAAGTGTCCACTCAATAGCTTTCTTGTGTTGTCGCAGAATTCCCAATAATCTCTGTTCTTGATTTGACTCTAACTTCTGGGCAATAATGACAGGTAGTTGTTGTTCATCTCCCAAAAATGCATACTTGAGATGCTCAGGTAAGGGCTTTAACTCCGACTGCTATGACTGAATAATTGAAGGTGGTGATTCTTGGGGTATGACATCTACTATGCAATCCCCTACACTTACATAGTCACCTTTTCCTAACTCAGATGACACTTTAATCAGAAATATGCTTAGGGTATTGCTTTCACTGTGCCATCCCCTACACTTACATATTCTCCCTCAAATGAAAATGGACAACAAATAGCTCTCAACTCATCTACTCAAAAATACCCATCAACATCGATAGAATCCTCAGAATCATATCTAAACTCATCAATATCAGAAATATCCAACTATGAAACAAACTCAAAAAACAAGTCCATGCTAATAAACTCATATGATATATCAATGCTAAGAATAGAGTGGTGCTCTGACGGGTGCTTCATAGTATCACATAAATTGAATTGAACCACTGTATCCGTGATCTCCATCGATAGTGTCCCTGCATGTTCATCAATCTTTATTCTTGTAGTCTTCAAGAAAGGTCTACCAAGAATGAGTGGAGACTTATTTGCAAGTAAATCCCCCTCCATATCCAGGATGTAAAAATCTGCAGGAAAAATAAGCTCTCTCACCTTCACTAACACATCTTCAATTACTCCAACTAGATGAGCTTGGCTACGGTCAGCTAACTGAATAACAACTCCTATCGGTTGTAGAGGCCCAATTCCAAGTGTCTGAAAGATTGATTTTGGCATTACATTGATTGATGCTCCTAGATCCAACATAGCATCTTCGAAAACACAACTTCCAATCACACAAGGCACCGTGAAAATTCTATGATCTTCACATTTCTGAGGTACTAGTTGAAAAATACTGAAACATTCTTTCCCATGCTGATAAATTCATTCCCCTTAAATATATTTTTGTACACACATAGATCCTTGAGAAACTTGGCATATTTTAGAATTTACTTGATCATAGTTAACAAAGTCACATTCACCTCTACTTTGCTAAATAAATTCACAAGGTCTTGAAACTCTCTAGCTTTCTCTTTCTCTACATTCTTTCTTTGCTGAATTTTTCTTTTAGGAAAAGTTAGTGGAATGTGAACTTCAGTTTCTTGTTGTTGTGAATCTTTCTCCAAATCTTCAATTTCAATGGGAGCCGAATTTGAAGAAGTTGCTTGAAATGAAACAAAAGTATTCCTAATTAAATCTAGAATGGAAGTGTTTTCCTGTTGGAAATTCTGCTGAACTGGTTTAGAAGCTTGAAAGAGGTGTTGTTGGAATTGATTTTGGAATTGGATTTGCAGGGCTATTTTGAATTGAATTTTGAACTGGAATTGCTTGATCAATATGAGCTTGACTTGTGCTGGAATTTGACATATTCTGAGCAAAATCCAGTGGAGGTGTAGAACTTATTGAGGCTGGAAAAGTGTCTATATTGAAATCTATTTGAGCTAGAATTTTCTTTACTGGTTCAGTTGTAGTTCTTCCGCTTCGAAGAGTCAATGCACTCACATTTTCTTTATCATTTGGAATTGTTTGTGAAGGTAATTGACTCAATTCTTGAGCTTGCATTTGATTCATGTTAGTAGCTAGCTGCCCGATTTGTCTTTCAATGTTTTGTAGAGTTGAATCTATCCTTTGCTGATGTTGTTGTTGTTGCAGAATAATTTGCTGTTGCTGTAGAAATTGTTGCATTAATTCCTCCATCTTCTGTTGCTATTGCTGTGAATTTGCCGCAAAAGAATTATTGTAGCTATTTTGATTCACATGGTGTGTCGGTTGAGAAGAGGATGAAGAATATGATTGTTGAAAATTCAGTAAAGGGTGCTGAAAATTTTGTGAAGGTTGAAATTCCTGCTGGAAATTTGTTTGCTGATTTTGTGACTGGAATTGCTGCTGAAATGGAGCATATACTTGCTGTTGGAACTAATTGGAATGCTGAAATTGCTGATTTTGATGTGAAATTGGTTTGGAACATTTTGAACAACAAATGACTGAAGTTGTTGATGTTGAAACTGAATTGGAGCATAGATTGCTAGAAACCTTGTAAAGGTTGCTGAAGCTCCCAAAGCGTAGCGCAGATGGTGGGCGCATGATATCTCTAGCATAATGACTAGAGGTCGATTCTCAAGAACTGATGACCTGGGGTTTATCCCACCATGTGTCTATGGCCTGTGTACCTACATGTACCTCCCTCTATATATCAGTGGGGTCGGTTCTATGGGGGGCCACTAAGGTAGCAGATTTATCTTTTTTTTTGTAAAAGTTGCTGAATATTCTGTAAATTTTGATTTGGAGGTGGTTGTTGGTAGAATGAATTACCGTACTTCAAATTAAGATGATCCTTCCACCTCGAATTGTAGGTAGTTGAATTGTGGTCATATCTTTGTTGGAATTGAGGCCTAGCTATAGCTACCAATGATTCATCTTGATGGAGATTTGGACATAAATTTTAAGTGTAATCTTGACTCGAACAAATGCCACAAACCCTCATCACTTGAACGGGAAAAACTGAAGTTTGGTTAGCATTATTCAATGTCATTTGTTTGACCAAAGACGTCAACTCCAACAATGAACTCTTGATTTCCTTTTGCTCTTTAGATACCAATTGAACTTCATCGACCTCTAGTAGTAAGTGCTCTACTCCCAAATTGTTGAGAATTTTCGGTCATATTTGGAATAAGCTCCCTAGCTTATTCTGGAGTCTTATTAACGAAAGCTCCTCTAGCTACTATATCAATCATGCTCCTACCATGGGGAGTAATCCTTCATAAAACTATTGAACAAGTAAATGATCACTGATTTAATATTGAGGACAACTTGAATACAATTTTTTGAACCTTTCCCAATAATCATAAAGAGTCTCTCCTACAACTTGTTGAATTCCGCAAATGCTCTTCCTTATAGTTGTGGTTCTTGAAGCTGGAAGTATTTATCTAAAAATGATCTCTTCCTATCAATCCAACTCATAATAAATTTGACTGGAAGATAATATAACCATTCCTTTACTGCTCCTGACAAGGAAAATGGAAAAGCTCTCAGCTTGATATCTTCCGCTGAAATGCCCTCTGGCTTTATGGCTAAGAAAACCACATGGAACTCATGTAAATGCCTGTAAGGATCTTCCCCGAATAAACCTTGAAACTTAGGAAGCAAATGTATTAAGCCTGATCTAAGCTCAAAATCCACTGCCAGATATAGATAGGTAATCCAAGAATACTTGTAGGCCATATCAGCAGCCGCAAACTCCTTCATAGTCAAGTTGTTTTCTGCCGTTGAAGTAACTAAAATTTGAGGATTATTTTTAGAAATTTGTCCTCTCTTGAATTCTCAAAGCTCTAAAAGTCCTCTCAATCTCTAAATCAAGTCAAGTAACTTATCACACGAAGACCTAGTCATGAAACAAAATCAATTATTAGAACACAAGTATTAAGGCAATAAGATCAAGAAAATGAAAACAAAGGAAAAAACAAAACTATGCACAATCTAAAACAAACACACAATTATTTCGTTCCCCGACAACGACGCCAAAATTTGATGATGCGAAGTTGAGTGTCAAGAGTGACCTTCAAATTAACAATTTACAATTCAATGAACTTCTTAACTATACAATTATGTTGTAATAAAGAGTCCAGGATTAAATCTCTCGAGGAACTAACAATTAGATGTTTGTCTTAGACTTAGAACTATTTTGGGGTTTCCATCATAGACATGAGGGTTGTTTGGCTTTTGGATTAAGGTCTAGTAATAAAATAGCAAAACAAGTATGAGATTAACCCTAATGAAATGAACAATTTCCTATCCACCTATTAATAGTGAACTCACAACATATTGTCACACTATGTTATGCTTTCACCATCAATAGAATTAAACTAAGGAATGAAATAGAAAAGGTTGAAATGGAACCTAATCTAGTGAATGAGGTCACTACAGCAAAAGAGAAACTAATTGCATCTAATGATTTCTAAATGAAGTAAAGAACTAACCTTGATTGTGACTGAAAACGCAAATTTATACAACTAACCTAAACTACTCCTTAACAAAGAAACCTAAGCTAAGCTTAATGGAACTAAATTAACAACTAAACTAATTGATAAAAATTGAAATACAACTAAAGAACAAAAAAGATCAAGAATCAATTCTAATCTATATAACATATCCCTTTGGAATTTTTGCAAGAAAAAAAATAGAATGGAAGAGCAAAGAAATAGAATTCAGAATCTAAGAATAGAGACAAAATTGCAATTACAAAACTAAGTGTGCAAAAGCTTTAAATGAACTAGAATTGTAGAAATAAAAACATGTAAAACAAAATTGCGTCAACATAAGTTCAGAATCTAAAGTAACAAAACATCTCAATTCCCTAACCACACTCCAACATTCCTTCTCCTTGGCATTACACAAGGAACCGCAATGACACTTCATGAGATGTCGGAAGAAAAGAACCTCAGCTACAACTCAGCCATGAAGAGCTAAGAATGCCCAAGAAACCTCCTAAGTGAACAAAGACCAATTGGGACTGTCAACGAACCGAAATCTGGAATTCTGCAATCTGGAATCGCTGCTCGTAGATGAAGGCTGCGGAAGATGAAATGTTGTCGGAGGAGACTCAGCAACACTGGAAGAACACCGCCTGTGTTGCTGAGGTGAGGATGGACCAAAAGATGGGAGGAACGCCTCCTAATCAGTGGCAAAAATAAGAAATCGCGGACTGGAATCACCATCGAGAAACCTCCGCCATTAGTTCCTGATGATCGGAAGTTGATTGCCGGTAGTTGAAGACTTGAACATCGGGTGCTGAGATGCAGATCTGGAATTGGAACGGGGCTATGCGTCCGTGCGAGGAAGAAGACGGCACGGCGAATAGTAGCACAAGCCACTTTTCATCATGCCAGACTTGGTTTTTATACTCTGTGTGGTTCGGTCCAATGCAGTGGCTTGAGCCCAGTTCAAGTGGAATGTTTTAAGGGCAATGGATGAGAGGTCAAACTTGGGTTGAGCTCAATGGGTTGGAAAGTGAGGTTTGGACTTCTTTATTGGTTGAATGAACCAAGCCTCCACTTGAATCATGCATCAATTTAAATGTTCTACAAGACCAAATTCAAATTAAGACAAATATCTCATGCATTAAGATGAAAAATATATTTAAGCATAAAACGATTCTTAATCTATAAACATCTCAAATGCGGTAATTAGCAAATACAATTCGTTCAAAATTATCCAACCTCAACTAAAAAGACGTATCAAATAAATGAATTATCAAGGGGTGGTGGGCTACCGCCGACCGCCTAGGTAGCACTAGGCGAGGATTTTTTTGAACATTGTCTGTGCACGTTGAATGTCAGACCAGTCAGGAAAAATTTATCGAAATTAAACAACCAATATTTTACCATGTGAATCATTTAAGAAATCATCATAATTTTTTATATTTTTAAAATTTTAAATTTTTTTATTAAAACTCTAAAATTTAAAAAATGAATAAATTTAAGAAATCATCATGATTTTAATGATGTATTTTTTTTAAAAAAAATGAGCTTTTAAAATCATCAATGACTTTTATATGAAATTTCTTAATAAAATAATTAAAATTTTACTTTTTTTTATTTAGTTAGGTCGAGTTATTTTTTTGTATTTAAATAAAAAAATATATTTTATATTTTAATTTAGACTGATAGGTAAAAAAAGGTATTTTTTTTAGAGAAAAATGAATGATGCACCTTCTAAAAATTCTAGAGCTTTGAGTTTATCCTCTCGTAAAACGCCGAGGATAAAATAAAAAAGAAAAACAATCCCCGCACAGATTTTAAATCAAACAGTCTATCATTTTTTAATAAATAATCAGAGAAATGGGTTTCGACTCTTGGAGTCTATCCTTTAAATTCTCCTTTTCTTAGAAGTAACAAGATTAATATTAGGTAAGTCATTAATATTATAATATAATTAGTTAATATGAAATAAATTTATTACTATATAACAAATAAGTGTATAGAGAATTTTATCCTTTCAAGAATATTTTTGACATCAATGCTTGCATTAAGTAATCAATCATTTAATTTGATGATACATATATAGAAATTTATTTGTGGTTACAAAAAAAACATTTATGTCATATTTAATATTACATATATATATATAAGGGCCTCATATTTAGTAGATATTAACCTGACATTTATTTTGGTTTTAGAATTCTTATAATATAAATAGATGTATGTACATGAGAAGAAGAGCAAAATAGTTTGTCATTATGGCATCAATGTGCCTAATTTACTCGTCATTGCTCTTCTCTCTTTTGCTTTGTTCAATTGAAGGAAGAAACAATATTCCCTTGACTGTGGAAGAAGATCTGGAGTTAGAGAATGAGCTCCAAAGCCTCAACAAACCCCCGGTCAAAGTCCTAAAGGTTTAAGTCTGATTCATTTTAATAATATTATTTGCCATATTGATGATATATAATTTTTTCTTTTTTTATGTTTACTTCGCTGCTGCGCGCAGTCCTTCACTGGGGATCTTTTTGACTGCATCCAAATCTACAAACAACCTGCATTCGATCATCCTGCTATGAAAAATCATAAGCTACAGGTATTTAATTAACTATATACATGATTTTTTATATTAGCCAACAAATAGATTTTCTTAATTTATATGTATGTGTTTGCAGATTCGACCAAGTTTTCAAACGAAGAACGATGTGAATATGGATGAAAAATTTAAACCAGTTTTAGATCCAGGCTTCAACGATACTTGCCCTCTAGGAACTGTTCTCATTCGTCGAACTCGAAAAGAAGATCTAATCATAGCTAAAGAACTACCCAAATACTTCAGGAACTATGGCTCTAGATATCATGTTCTTGATTCTTCCGAACAGAATTATGTAAATATCATCGCAAAAGTAGAGTTCCAGCAGTTAATTCCTTATAATTAAATTAATTGCATGATACTCCTGTTGAATTTGTGAGTGCAGTATGCGATTGCTGAGAGCCAAACCGGTCGTTACCATGGCTTTGAATCAAAGATCACTACGTGGGCACTTCCAAATGTGGGGCCAAATCAAGTCTCTCAAAATCAAGTATGGATGATCGGAGACGTCGATGCTGATTATGACGAGCAGACTGTTATTCAAACCGGATGGCACGTAAGTTACCCTGATATATATACATTCATATGCATGCATATTTCTCATAAAATCAATTTGTTGATTCTTGTAATTAATTTCCTTTTTATTATTATTATTATTTCAGGTTTATCCCCAGCTATATAAGGATACTTCTAGTCGTTTTTTCACTTTTTCTACGGTAAGTATATATACTCTAAAAACAACTAAACTGCGTTTTTTTAAAAGTGTTTTAAGTATATACCTCACACATGATAATGTATATATTCAGACCGACGGTTACCAGACGGGCTGCATGAACTTAAATTGCAAAGGGTTCGTACAAGTTTCAGCAACCCATGCACCTGGATATGCCTTCAAAGGTGACAACCTTTCTACGTACGGAGGCTTACAAGCATACTTTGACTTTCGAATACAAAAGGTACCTAGTGTTATTTGTTTAATTATATGGTGTATATATATATATACTGAATGATTGTATATATTTTAAAACCGTATATGTTTCATGTAATGGATGGATGCAGGATCCTCAAACTGGTAACTGGTGGTTGGCAATGGACCGTGTCAATCTTGGATATTGGCCAAAGGAGCTTTTCCCTAATTTAGACGTGTCGAAATTGATACAGTTTGGAGGTCAAGTGCGTACACCCAACGATGTGCCGTCTCCTCCCATGGGGAATGGCCATTTTCCCCAAGAAGGGTATGATAAAGCCAGCTTTTTTTTGTTCTCACGGTTCATAGGGGAAGACAACCAAGCTTACACTCCGGGTAAGGGCAGTGCGTCTCTGATCACGAATGCAGATGCCAAATATTATCAAGTCGTAGGAGATCCTCCATCCAGAGGTGATTGGGATGTTGCTTATGGTGGACCGGGTGGGTTGGTTGCTGGCTAGTTACGTTATACTACTCAACTGATTGTGACATCATGGGCATAATAATAAATCGTAATCTCTTTGTCGAATAAGAAAGGAATGGTGTTTGTTCACGACATCATCTAGCATTTATATTAATTGCAATGCACTTTTCATGGACAATTTTGTATCTGTATTTTTGTCAAAAGAGGAGTTTTGACATAGTGATAAAATTGTTATCGAATAATTAACTTTAAAGACATGAGTTTAAGTTGTGAAAATAACTTCTTGCACTATAATGCAAAATAAAATTATGTATTATAGATTCAATGTGATTGGATCTTTCCCCGTGAAATTCAGTGTTGATGGAAATTTTGTACACCAAACTGCCTTTTCTAATCTATTTTGACTAATAATTTATAAAATTTGAATAGAAAACAAGAATATCATCAACAAATATATAGGAATTATAAAAAACATGGGGGTAAAATGTCCCAGTGAGATGTGTGCCAAGAATTGAAATGCTAAAAAATGAATATTTATAGAGGAAAGTTGAATTTGTCAAACGTTAATCTTGGTAAGCCATACACATGTTGATAATTTTAAATTAACTTAATAAAACTTTTAAGGCAATCGATTTTTAATTAATTATTTTTTTAAAATTTAATCATTTTTTTAAATATCAGGTAAATCGAGAAGCGCTCGAGGTAGCCAGCGCCGAAGTCCAGCATCTTTTGATTATGCCCCCTATTTAGAGAAAAAATTTCTGCAAATAAACCGTAGCTGAGGTTCGAACCATGAGTACCTGAGTGATAACCTAAATGTTCTATCGTGACACCATGATCTCGTGGACAAGGCCATTATGGATAATGGTGCATGACTCGTTAATTAAAGAACAAAACCATTTGAAAAGATGCACTTATTTTTTTATTTTAGCCAAAGGCATCCTATAAAAAAAATAAAAAAAATACTCAAAAATAATTTTATTATAGAATATAGTAGCTATTTAAAAGTGCTTAATTTAATTAAAATTACCACTTAAAATACATTTATATTAAAATACTTTTTATGAATTTAATCTAAATTATTCAAACTTAATATTAAATCACTTTAACAAAATTATAACAAAAATAGTAATTATTATCTTATTTGTGAGGTGAAAAATATAATAGGACAATAACTAATTAAATCCTACAGTTGGGGCCATGTGGACTTTTCCATTAGATTTCATTTAACTCATTCGTTTTCGATTTGCTAATTGTATTTAAAATCATCTTATTTTAGTTGATCCTTTTTTTCCTTTTTTTTTTTTTTTTTTTTTTTTTTGTAAAATCTTAATTTCTTTTTTTTATGTCTAATCAAAACCTTCTCTCTTTAATTTATAAAGGATACGATCAAGTGTTCCTCTATATATATATATATATAATCTTGTTACCCTGCGGGACTTCAAAAACGTGCCTGTGCGTCACTCCTGTGCTGGCGCTGCAGACGTGGATTCTTTGACTTTCCACTTCACAGAACATAATATTGGATTTACTTAAAACTTCGAAATGAAGCTAGGGCAGAGCTGAACTCGTCGCCCTGACGTCGTCCTCGCCGCGACAAGTTCTCTCAGCCGCGAAGCTTCGCGACGCTCTCTTTGCTCAGCATCCTCTCACTGCGATGCTCTCTGTGCTCAGCATCCTCGCCGCGTCGCTCTCTGTGCTCAGCATCCTCGCCGCGACGCTCGTCGCATCCTCTCACAACGAAGCTTTCCCTCGCTGTGGCGAGTTCCCTTCCTCACCGCGACGCTCGTCGTTTTGCCCGTCTTACCGCATCTGTGCGGTGTCCTCTTCCCTCGACGGGGAAGCTTCGCAGCGAAGCTAGGGTAGCGAGGCTTGGGCAGCAAAGTTTCTCCTTCATTGTTCCTCTCGCCTGTACTCGCCGTTGTCTCCTCTCCAGGCATATAGGGTTTTCTACCAACTTCTAGCCCTAGTTTCGCCCCTTTCTATGAGACTCCTATACCTACTTAATGTTTTCCACTTAATGTTAAATTTTTCCACTCTAATTTAGGGTTTATAAGGGTTGAAATCGGTCTTGCACCTACTTATGAAAGAATTGTTCGCTTTTGTTATGGTCATTCTCATTTCTATTTGCAATTCGTTCTTCCTAACATGTATCTAAAGGATTACACTGTTTCTATTTTCATGCGACTTTAGAAGATCCATTCTTCTTACCCATTCCTAAAAATCTTACAAAGCTTAATATTAACAACTATGTTTAGCAACTTGACAGCTAATCACCATGGCAGATAATTAATAGTAAGATTCAGGATGAGTTTGGGCAATCCGGTGGTTAACAACTGATTTTGGTTAAAGATTCAATTGAGATTTTTAGCAACTTATAATTGGGGGAAATGTGCATTTTTATAACCTTTCTTTTTTCCTTAATAAGAGTTCTTATATCAATTTGCATTCATTAAAAAAATGCACATCAGAGTGTTATGTTTTTTTGGATGTCTTATTGTTATCTTTATGTTTTTGCTCGGGTTGCATGCATGAGCTTGAAGTATCACTCTTACAATGTTTTTTCTTGCTATTTGATAATGATATGCAGAATTTCATTTCATCTGCATATGAAATTTCTTAGCAATGGGTGAAAATTATGGTGAAGACCAGTTATACATTCCTTAAGTTGCAGATAATCGAAAGCCAAAATATGGGATGAAATTCTCATCAATAGATGAGGCATTTTCATTCTATAACCAATATGCACACAAATCCATATTTAGTGCAAGGATAAATAGTAGCAAGAAAAATAAGATAACAAATGAGGTTGTGTGGAAAACATTTGTATGCTTTAAAGAAGGACATACAGATGATCAGCGGAATAAACAAGCAAAGGGTGATCAACGCACAAGGAAAAGAACATGTGGTGAAGTTAGAACTGGTTGTAAGTCAAAGATTTCACTTGTCAAGAAACAAACCGGATCTGCATGGGTTGTCACTAATTTCACCGAAGGTCATAATTATGCACTATCAACTCCTTCAAAGGTGCATTTACTACGCTCACATCGTAATATTTCAGCAGCAAAAAAAGCATTGACTCAACGGTTTTCAGAGACCAATGTGCCAACTTGCCAACAAATACGATTATTGGAGATAGAATATGGAGGGCCCGAGCAAGTAGGTTGCACAGAAAGATATATTAGAAATTTTGAGAAAGAGCTAAGGGATGAACAAAAGGGTATCGATGTTGAAACACTAATCGAGCTATTTGCATCTGAGAAAGAGAAAATTCCAACTTTTTTCTTTGAATACCAGACTGATTCAGATAACAGATTCAGTAGATGTTTTTGGACTGATCATGTTTCAAGAACGACATATAGTGTATTCAGTGATGTGGTTGTATTTGATATAACATATAACATCAACAAATATGGGTTGATTTTTGCACCATTTGTAGGAGTGAATCATCATCACTTGACAATTATTTTTGGTTGTGACTTTATAAGTGATGAGAAAACTGAATCTTTTGTGTGGCTACTTAACAAGTTCATAGAAGTCATGCCTAAAGGTGCACTAAATGTGATTATCATTGATCAAGATCCTGCTATGACAAAAGTCATTGCCCAAGTTTTTCCTCAAACAGTGCATCGATATTGTTTGCGACACATACTGAATAAATTTTCAGAAAAATTACATCCTTTGACTTTTCGTGACTACTATCAAAGTATAAATAATGTTATTAGAAATTCTACAACACCTGATGAATTTGAGAATTCATGAGAAGAGGTTATCAAGTGTGCTAACTTAGAGAAAAATGATTGGTTATCTTTGATGTATGAATTGTGACATAAGTGGGTGTCAGCTTATTTTAGCCATGTATTTTGTGTTAGAATGTCAAGTAGTCAGAGATCTGAAATCTCCGATGCATTTTTCAAGAGATATGTCTCAAATAAAAACTCATTGATGGATTTTATCACCCGTTTCAATAGGGCACCGAGACACCAAAGACACAATGAGTTAGTTGCAGATCATATTGATATGAATAAGCATCATAGGATAAAGACAAACTGGCCAATGGAAACTAAAATGGTTAAGTTGTATAGAAAAAGAAATGGGTGGAGTTTCAAATTGAAATGAGTGAGAGTCATGGTTATTATGTGTAATAAGTATCTATGGGAGTTGACTCAGTGGTTTATCATGTGATGAATTTTCAAAGTTGTTCTTCCTCCAAACCAAGGGTGCTCACGCATGGCAAACAGAGGGATAACATATCCTATAGTTGTAGGAAATTTGAGTTTGATAGCATTCCATGCAGGCATATGTTAGCTTTTTTTTGTATCAACCAAGTATTTCATTTGCCTGATAAGTATATGCTCAAACGATGGACACGAGATGCAAAGGTTGGAGCAATATATGTGTTAGCTAGAGCCCTAGAGTCAATCATTTGATGATTGTATTTTGGACTTGTTGTATCATATTCTAAATAAATAAAGACATTTGGTTTTTGGTTATTATACTTACTTGTATTGGTGCCAAATAAACTAAGTATAATAACGTCCTTGAGTAGAAGGTTCTTACCTATATCAATCGATTGGTTGAATCGATAGTGAGATGATATAGGGAACACTACTCTTAATCATTCATAGTCAAGTATTAACATTCAGGGACAATGTTAATGCAATAAGACTAGTATGTAGGTCAACTCGATGACTTGATCTCATAAGTCATGGATATAGAGATATCAAGTTGACACATGGGTATGCATTGGAGAATGTATACTGAATGACCCGCCATGAGAAAGTATCATGGATCGTTATATGAGTGTCATATACTTTCTCATGTGGCTATTAGTATGACTACTAGTCCTTAGACCTGAAGTCACCATGGTTCCCTACATAAGGAGTTATGTACTTTAGTTTCGTCAAACATCACCCGTAACTGGGTGGACTATAAAGGCGATTACTGGGTATGTAACAAATTATGTGGAGGGATGTGAGTGATGTAGATGGGATCTATCCCTCCTATATGACGGGAGAGACATCGGTATTCTTGATAGAGTGAGACCACGAAGTGCATGGCCATGCCCAAATGAGTCAATATGAGATATTGAGCTCATTTGATTGAGTGAGTCTACTTGGAGTTCAAGATTTAGATTGATTAGAGGATGACACGGTCTATGCCTCATATTGATCAATCTAGATGTCTAGGATAGAAGGACACTTGTCATATATTGTGAGGAGTCACAATTAGTAGTCACAAGGTGATGTTGGATCTCAGCATTCTTGTAACTTGGGTAGTAATGATGTATTGCTAGATACCGCTCATTACTTATGTTTCTAAATGAGTTTAGGGGCATTGACAACGTTACAAGAACCTATTGGGTCACACACAATGAACAAGTGGATGGAGATTAGGTTCATATGATGAACCAAGAGAATTAGATTCATTTGATGAATCAAATTGGATTAAGAGTAATCCTAATTGGGCTAATTGAGTTGGACTCAAGTTGATTCATGTGTTCAATGAGTCTAATTTAGATTATGACTCATTGAATCAATTTAATTAAATGAATTAGATTCATTATATTAAATTGGCTTGAATTAAATGGTTGGATTAGATCAACCATGAGAGAGATTAAGTCAAGTTTGACTTGACTTGAGAGGAAGATGAAGAGTCAAGTTTGACTTAACTTTACGCCACCTCATTGGTGAGTTGGCATTAAGTGGACCAATGATGATGCTCCACATCATCATGGTTACTTAAGTGAAGTGTCACCTCATGGGAGTTTCCAAGAGTTGTGACTCTTGGTATCCCATGGAGGTTACAAACCACTTAATTAGATGAAAAGAGTTTCATTTTGCAAGTGTAACTCTCATTCAAGTGATCTTCCTCCTCCTAAGCTCTCTTCTTGCTCCTTCTCTTCTCTTGGTCGTGGGTTTCAAGCAAGGGAGAAGAAAGGAGAGTGAATCTAATCCAAGAAGAAAGGTTAGTGAAAGTCACATAGAGATTTTAGGGGAGTGTGTTCTCTTCTTTTCCTTTCTTCTTCTTCCAATCCTACCCGAGAGCCCTAGAGAGTGCTAGCACACTTGTGGTGCTCTCTTCTCCATCCTTGTGTGTTAGAGAACACATCTTTTTCGTGTGGATACTTCTAGAGGATTGTCTACGTTGACAATCACGAGATCCGGCGTACCTTGGACGAGTGGGATTCGTGAAGGGCACACATCGAAGGTATAAAATATTTTTCCTTTGTAGATCTACTGTAGATCATAGTTTGAAACTCGTACTCATATTTTTGAAATCTATCCTTCGCACGAGATCCAGTGGCATGGGTGATTCGGGGTTTCCGTGACGCGAAAAGCGGTTTTCGCGGTCCGAAAAAACCAACAGTGGTATCAGAGCCACGTGCGAAGCGAGTACGAATTTAGATTCATATTTTTATAAAAATATAGATCTGTAAACTTTTTGTAAATTCATGGTTTTATAGTTTTAATGGGTATTTTTCTCATAGAAGCGAAGTACAAGTGTTTAGACACTTGTAGGCTTCGACTACCGAGAAGAATTTTCCGAAACGGCAATGTTTCGCCCCAAAATTTTTTGGGACAGAGGGCTTAGGCGCTGTTAGATCGCAAAGGAACCCTCGCGATGGTTAGATCGCAGGTAGGGGCGCTGCCCCTGGCCCCGCAAGAGGATTCGTTCCGCGATTGCGCCCGAAAACGCTAATCGGGACCGTCGGGAAAAATTTACTCATAAAATTATAAAAATTATTAAAAATTACAGAAAATTATGAAAAATATATAATTTTGAATTATATATTAATTTTGTGATAGTCATGGCCCAAACGATCCAAATTGGATTTGGAAATGTGTTGTAATTCATAATACGGCCTGCGTGCCGTTATGTGATGTGCGTGCTGTATTTATTGTATTTTATTTTCACGACCTGCGCGTCGTGCCTTTCTCTTATATTTTGGTTGTAAATTAGATTTAGACTCGAATGTAACTCGAGTTTCAAAAATTGTAATGAAATTTTGAAGCAGTGGAAGGTTCACACGAGACGGAGTTACGAGGAGGGCGTGAGCAACACAAGGTGGTCAAAGGAAGAAGCTTGAGAAGCTGTTGACCTTAGGTTGACCATCCGATCTTCTCATTGGCTTGAGAAGATCGTAGTAGGGCCATGACACAATCACAAAATAATTAATTGCTTATATGTATGTGATGCATGTTTAATTAAGTAGTTAATTAGTGCCTAGCGATTAGATTAGATCTAAATCGTGCACATGATGCACCCTTTGATTAGATTAGATCTATCGAGTATATGATACGCATCATTGTTTAGATTAGATCTAAAACTGCATCAACATGTAATGCCTACCATGCCGTGATACCTACCACTACCTCGATCGCATGTTGTTGTTGAATCTGCCAAAGCAGAGCAACACATACTATCTTGGTAGGGTACGGAGGGACAATCTTGGTCCCGCCTATCAACGCATAGGTGAGTACAACTCAATTAGATTGAGTATTCCTAGTTTACTCGGTTGGATCGAGTACAACTATAGGCATTCTTCCAACGGTTGGAAAGGTAGGTCAAAATCACGTTTATATTAACTCTTGAGCGTATTAGCCAAAGCTAACTCGAGTTTTAATATAAATGCGGATTTTATCCTATAAACAAGAGTTGCATAGAGATGTAATTGGTAATCGTTACCTACCGATCATACTAAGTCTTGGGTGTATTAGCCAAAGCTAACTCAAGGGTTAGTATGATGTGGATCTTATCCCACATGAATTATAGATTTCAGTGGGAACATCATTTAGTTAAAGACCTAATTAAATGATTAAGATTATGATATTTATTTCTACATTTATTTTTGTTGTAGAATTTCCATGACGTCAAACACGAACAACTTCTCTCTGCGTTCTGTCCTTAAGAAGGACAAGCTCAACGGAGCAAATTTCCTGGTCTAGTACAGGAACCTGAGAATAGTTCTCACTCAAAAACGTAAACTGTACATTCTGGAGCAGCCCATTCCGGAGGCTCCTTCTGCCATTGCCACGCGAGCAGACCGAGATGCTTACAAGAAGCATCAAGATGACGCATTAGATGTGTCCTATCTTATGCTCGCGACCATGAACTCTGAGCTTCAGAAGCAACATGAGTTGATGGGCGCTTACGATATGGTTGAACATCTTTTTCACCTATATCAAGGACAAGTAAGGCACTGGAAGAGGAACTCCAAAGAATACTTGGAAGATCTTACGAAGAAGAGAAATAAGATTTCTACTTCAGGTATACATGTTATAGAAGTCAACCTCTCTATTTCTTCATCGTGGGTATTAGATATCGGATGTGCTTCGCACATTTGTACTAATGTACAAGCTCTGAGAAATAGTAGGGCATTGACGAAGGGTGAGATAGACCTACGAGTAGGCAATGGAGCACGGGTTGCTGCTATTGCTATAGGAACTTACCATCTATCTTTGCCCTCTGGGCTTGTACTAGAATTAGATTATTGTTGTTATGTGTCTGCTTTAACAAAGAACATTATATCTGTTTCTTGTTTGGACAAGAAAGGTTTTTCGTTTATAATAAAGAACAAATGTTGTTCCGTCTATTTAAACGATATGTTCTATTGTAGTGCACCTCTGATAAACGGACTCTATATTCTAGACCTTGAGAGCCCTATTAACATAAATACCAAGAGGTTCAAGTCAAATGACATGAACCAAACCTACCTCTGGCACTGTCACTTAGGTCATATAAATGACAAGCGCTTATCCCAGCTCCATAAGGATGGTTTGTTGGACTCATTTGATTTTGAATCATATGAGATATGCGAGTCATGACTACGAGGCAAGATGACCAAGACTCCCTTTAGTCGGCATAGCGAGAGAGCAACTGATTTGTTAGGACTCATACATAGTGATGTATGTGGCCCTTTCAATGTTGCTGCTAGAGGCGGTTATAGATACTTCATCACATTTACTGATGACTTCAGTAGATATGGTTATGTGTACTTGATGACACATAAGTCAGAATCCTTTGAAAAGTTCAAAGAATTCAAGAATGAAGTACAGAACCAGCTTGGTAAGAGTATTAAGATACTTCGATCCGATCGAGGTGGAGAATACCTTAATCATGAGTTCCGTGACTATCTAGCTGAGTGTGGGATTCTATCCCAACTCACTCCTCCTGGAACACCACAGTGGAATGGTGTATCCGAAAGGAGGAATCGTACCCTATTAGATATGGTATGATAGATGATGAGTCACACAGATCTTCCGACATACCTTTGGGGCTATGCTCTAGACACGACAGCTTTTATACTCAACCGAGTTCCATCCAAGGTCGTGATAAAAATACCATATAGGATATGGACTGGGAGAGATGCCCAGGTGTCTTTCATGAGGATTTGGGGTTGTGAGGCTTACGTTAGACGTCAAGTCTCAGACAAATTAGGACCCAAATCCGACAAGTGCTATTTTATTGGATATCCCAAGGAAACTAAGGGATATTACTTCTACATTCCCAGTCAGCACAAGGTAGTTGTGGCAAAGACTGGGGTCTTTCTAGAAAGGGACTTTGTTTCTAGAAAGACTAGTGGGAGCGCGTTCGATCTTGAAGAAGTTCAAGATGCGAACAATAGCACTGATGCCTCGATGGAAGTTGAACTGGAACCACAAAGTGTTGTGGATGATGATGTTCCACAAAGAGTTGAGGAACAACAACCAGTTCAAGTAGACATACCTCTTCGCAGGTCTGATAGGGTACGTCGTCAGCCTGAGAGATACTCATTTCTCTTGTCTGACCATGATGACGTTATGCTCATAGAGGATGAGCCTACCACCTATCAGGAAGCTGTGATGAGACCGGATTCTGAGAAATGGCTAGAGTCTATGAGATCCGAAATGGAATCCATGTACACCAACCAAGTATGGACTTTGGTTGATCCACCTGAAGGGGTAAAACCCATTGGGTGTAAGTGGGTCTTTAAGAGAAAGACTGACATGGATGAACTTATCTATAAGGGTCGCTTGGTAGCTAAAGGTTTCAAGCAGATTCATGGTATTGACTATGATGAAACCTTTTCTCCAGTAGCGATGTTTAAGTCCATTCGGATCATGCTTGCTATTGCAGCCTACCATGACTATGAGATATGGCAGATGGATGTCAAAACCATGTTTCTGAATGGAAACTTACTCGAGGATGTGTACATGACACAACCTGAGGGTTTTGTAGATCCACAGCATACTAGCAGAGTATGCAAGCTGCATAGGTCTATTTATGGACTAAAGCAAGCTTCTCGGAGCTGGAATCTTCGATTCAATGATGCAATCAAATAGTTTGGTTTCATCAAGAATGAAGATGAACCTTGTGTCTACAAGAAGGTTGTAGGGGACATAGTTGTCTTCCTCATATTGTATGTGGATGACATACTGCTCATTGGGAAGGACATCCCTATGCTTCAGTCTGTCAAGACATGGCTAGGGAGTTGCTTCTCAATGAAGGACTTAGGTGAGGCATCCCGCATTCTAGGGATACAGATCTATAGAGATAGATCTAAGAGATTGCTTGGCCTAAGTCAGAGTACATACATTGACAAGGTACTCCTTCGGTTTGCCATGCAGAACTCCAAGAAGGGATTTCTGCCGATGTCACATGGCGTGAGTCTTTCGAAGACTCAAGGTCCCTCTTCTAGAGAGGAGAGAGACCGCATGGATCAGATCCCTTATGCCTCAGCCATAGGATCGATCATGTACGTCATGCTATGTACTCGACCTGATGTCTCGTATGCTTTGAGCATGACGAGCAGATACCAGTCAGATCCAGGTGAAAGTCACTGAATAGCGGTCAAGAATATTCTTAAGTACTTAAGAAGGACTAAAGAATATTTCTTAATATATGGAGGCAATGATGAGCTAGCTGTAAAGGGTTACAGTGATGCTAGCTTCCAGACCGACCAGGATGACTATAGATCGTAGTCGGGGTTCGTGTTTTGCATTAATGGTGGTGCTGTGAGCTGGAAGAGTTCGAAGCAGGACACAGTAGCTGATTCTACAACAAAAGCTGAGTACATTGCTGCATCAGAGGCAGCAAAGGAGGCAGTTTGGATCTGCAAGTTCATCACTGAACTTGGGGTGGTTCCTAGCATTGTTGACCCCATTGAGCTCTATTGTGACAACAATGGAGCTATAGCACAGGCGAAGGAACCTCGCTCACACCAGCGGACCAAACACATACTACGACGCTTCCATCTCATTCGAGAGATCATCGAGAGAGGAGATGTGAAGATTTGCAGAGTACCTACAGAGGCTAACATCGCAGATCCCTTGACCAAGGCTTTGGCACAGAGGAAGCATGATGGTCACACTAGGTCATTGGGGCTTAGAGCCTACACTGATTGGCACTAGTGCTAGTGGGAGATTGTTAGCTAGAGCCCTAGAGCCAATCATTTGATGATTGTATTTTGGACTTGTTATATCATATTCTAAATAAATAAAGGCATTTGGTTTTTGGTTATTATACTTACTTGTATTGGTGCCAAATAAACTAAGTATAATAACGTCCTTGAGTAGAAGGTTCTTACCTATATCAATCGATTGGTTGAATCGATAGTGAGATGATATAGGGAACACTATTCTTAATCATTCCTAGTCGAATATTAACATTCAGGGACAATGTTAATGCAATAAGACTAGCATGTAGGTCAACTCGATGACTTGATCTCACAAGTCATGGATATAGAGATATCAAGTTGACACATGGGTATGCATTGGAGAATGTATACTGAATGACCCGCCATGAGAAAGTATCATGGATTGTTATATGAGTGTCATAGACTTTCTCATGTGGCTATTAGTATGACTACTAGTCCTTAGACCTGAAGTCACCATGGTTCCCTACATAAGGAGTTATGTACTTTAGTTTCGTCAAACGTCACCCGTAACAGGGTGGACTATAAAGGCGATTACTGGGTATGTAACAAATTATGTGGAGGGATGTGAGTGATGTAGATGAGATCTATCCCTCCTATATGACGGGAGAGACATCGGTATTCTTGATAGAGTGAGACCACAAAGTGCATGGTCATGCCCAAATGAGTCAATATGAGATATTGAGCTCATTTGATTGAGTGAGTCTACTTGGAGTTCAAGATTTAGATTGATTAGAGGATGACACGGTCTATGCCTCACATTGATCAATCTAGATGTCTAGGATAGAAGGACACTTGTCATATATTGTGAGGAGTCACAATTAGTAGTCACAAGGTGATGTTGGATCTCAGCATTCTTGTAACTTGGGTAGTAATGATGTATTGCTAGATACCGCTCATTACTTATGTTTCTAAATGAGTTTAGGGGCATTGCCAACGTTACAAGAACCTATTGGGTCACACACAATGAACAAGTGGATGGAGATTAGGTTCATATGATGAACCAAGAGAATTAGATTTATTTGATGAATCAAATTAGATTAAGAGTAATCCTAATTGGGTTAATTGAGTTGGACTCAAGTTGATTCATGTGTTCAATGAGTCTAATTTAGATTATGACTCATTGAATCAATTTAATTAAATGAATTAGATTCATTATATTAAATTAGCTTGAATTAAATGGTTGGATTAGATCAACTATGAGAGAGATTAAGTCAAGTTTGACTTGACTTGAGAGGAAGATGAAGAGTCAAGTTTACCTTAAATTTACGCCACCTCATTGGTGAGTTGGCATTAAGTGGACCAATGATGATGCTCCACATCATCATGGTTACTTAAGTGAAGTGTCACCTCATGGGAGTTTCCAAGAGTTGTGACTCTTGGTATCCCATGGAGGTTACAAACCACTTAATTAGATGAAAAGAGTTTCATTTTGCAAGTGTAACTCTCATTCAAGTGATCTTCCTCCTCCTAAGCTCTCTTCTTGCTCCTTCTCTTCTCTTGGTCGTGGGTTTCAAGCAAGGGAGAAGAAAGGAGAGTGAATCTAATCCAAGAAGAAAGGTTAGTGAAAGTCACATAGAGATTTTAGAGGAGTGTGTTCTCTTCTTTTCCTTTCTTCTTCTTCCAATCCTACCCGAGAGCCCTAGAGAGTGCTAGCACACTTGTGGTGCTCTCTTCTCCATCCTTGTGTGTTAGAGAATACATCTTGTTCGTGTGGATACTTCTAGAGGATTGTCTACGTTGACAATCACGAGATCTGGCGTACATTGGACGAGCGGGATTCGCGAAGGGCACGCATCGAAGGTATAAAATGTTTTTCCTTTGTAGATCTACTGTAGATCATAGTTTGAAAACTCGTACTCGTATTTTTGAAATCTATCCTTCGTACGAGATCCAGTGGCATGGGTGATTCGGGGTTTCCGTGAGTGAAAAGCGATTTTCGCGGCCCGAAAAAACCAACAATATGCTTTGGGGGTGCAAAATTTTATTGATGATCCAGATAGGGTTTTGATGTCAAGGCACTCAAGATTATCTTATAAAGCTTCAGTATTTATTGATGATGCATCTTTGACTGATGAGGGGGCAAACTTCTTGGATGAGCAATTGGATTGTATATATAATAAAATTCAAGAGATGAACATTAGTAAAACATGTGACAATAGAGGTCAAAGGAAGAAATTTATGGATGAGTCCCCTAATATTATTGATCCTTCTTTAGTAAGAACAAAGGGATGTGGGAAGAGATTGAAATCATCAAAGGAGAAGTCAACCTCAAAGTCCCGATTATGTCGTGGATGTGGGCATCAAGGTGTGTCACATGACAAGCGTAATTGTCCCATTTTACAGCAAGGGTATGTGTCGATTAATTCTCCTTTTGTATGATAATTTTATTTGCAAATCAATATCTTTTATTAAATGTGTACATTTGGCATGGTGTTGATTGTCAAATCAACTTTGGATAATCACCATAACAGTGATGATGACACATATGAAGAAGAATTGGCATCTATAGCAGGCAATTACTATCAAAGTTTAATTTAAAGTTAGTGGTTGATTGATTGAGATATTAAAATTAATAATTATCTTTATTATTATGGGTTCTAACAATATTCATTAGTAAATAATTCAATGGGGTAATATTATGTTTATTCAGTATCATTTTTCGATGGTAGAAATAAATTGGTTAAAGTTGTCCATGAAAATATTGTTAAGCTCTTCCTTGGGGTTCTCTCTTGCAAGTAGGTGGGTCCTCTAAATCTCAATGCATTTGATCTAGCAGCATTATTTGAACGAAGGCAGGTAGGCATCATTCTACAATTGGTACAATTGGTTTGTCCATGATTTTTTCTTACAAGGATTAAATATTAGACATTATTTAGATTATGTTTTTCCTCTTGCTTGACTTGGTGGTGCAGAAACAGAAATTACTGGTTGATTGATTGATGCAGAAACAGAAATAAGCTTGAGTTGGTGATGTAGAAACAAAAACATTTGAGCAGGTTGTTTTGAACTCTTTAATCATTTCTGTATCTATTTAAACAAGCGCCATGCTTTTCACATTTGAGTAGGCTATTGTGAACTCTTTAAGCATTTCCATATCTATTTAAACAAGCTTCAAATATCTCATTTCTGTATGTGTTGTGAAGTCTCCACCAGGCTTCATATTTGTTCTCACCTCAAATGGCGCAATGTTGACCAAGTTGAATCCTTTCATAGAAGAAGGGATTGGCTGTCGACTGTATAAAAATTAGGTGTCGCTATTTTAATTTGTCAATGTAAATTTCATCAAGAATTGCTCCATCTGTTGTCAGTCTTTGCAAATTTATTTTGAGACTAGTAGATTAACAGCAAAAGGTAACTCTATCTGTACCCTACGGGACTTAGAAAATGTGTTGTGCGCGACTGCTATGCTGGCAGGTATGAATTACATTGATTAAAAGTTTTTGAGATCCATAACAGTTGAATTTGTCACTGATTAACAATGGCAATGCTATGCTGACAGGTATGATTCATTTTCTCTTCCAAATGCATATTTTTGTTGGTCTCTGCATTGTCCATCTCTCGAAGCATATCTGTTGCTTTGTTATGCTTCTTCACTTTCTTATTTTCATGTTATAGTTCAACATCCAAAGGCTGTCATTCGAGGTAGAACACTTAGTGGAGACTCTGGATGAAGCAAAGAAAGCACTGCAGAAGATCATTAAGAACAAGAGCTACGAATCTAAAAGATTGTCTTGATCATTCAATTGGCCATTTTGCAAGTCCCATCAATAATATCGTAGATCCCAAATAGAACAAGAAAATAAAGATGTTTGTTCTTGCAAAAATGTCTATTCTTTTATTTGGATATATAAGATGAAAATAAAATCTAAGATATATGCAGTAATAATCATGTGGCGAATGAGGTGGAATTAATAATGTATGAGGTGTATCCTTATACAATATACTGACCATTAAATCATTTAAATGCATAATAAATTTCTTGTCATTGTATTTGAATTCATATTATTATTGTCAATTATAAAAATGTATAATTATTTTTTCGCCCTGGGATTTTTTGCTATCCAATCATTTTTTAAGGTTGGTTGTTAAATTAACCATGATTTTTTCAGTAGTAATAAACATAGCTTTTTTGTTTTTAAAAACAATGGATTATCAAATAGATACAGTGGCCGCTGCAGCCTCGTCTTCCAATCCACCTGGCCGTTTACCTCCTCGACCGATTCGAATTGACCAAGGAGACTAGGCAACGTGCAGGGTCTTTACCTTTTCTTTTTTATGCAAACAAATCTTCAACCATTCCTCTATGAAGCCACTAATTGCAGTCCATTAAAGAGCATCATTCATCTGCTAGAGTTAAGAAGATAAAAGGGAAATTCACAACAGAGCAACTTATTATTTGTTCACAACAACGCCTGAGTATCTTGTTGGAAGAAATAGCAAAAGACATAAGTTCTTTGGTCTCATTTTGCTATGCCATTATTTTCATACATTTTTTTTAATGCAATAGAAGGTATTGTCTCGATCCCAGCCCTATGTAGCTTTCTTCAGTTGATGGATTTCTCATCTGTTGCAACGCTATTACATCATCTTCTCATAATGATGAATAGAGAATCATTTCAAATACATGTATCTTCAATATACAATTTTGTTATATAGCATACATCTTAAAGATCAGTTCCAGATAATATTTCCAATTACAAGAGATGATTATAACCATCAAGCAGACATACAGACAGTACGCTAAAACTATTAGCATTAACAATACTTTGATGCAAATCATTAATTCTCAAGGTGCATAGCAACTCTACCATAACAACAAACCACATCATGAAAATAATTTAGCTTAAAGTATCATTTTAATTTCGATACAACACTTGCAACTACTCAAAATAAAATTAGTGTTTGAAATTCAACTCATATAACGACTTGAAACAACATGCCTAATCATCATCATTATCATCACTGATCATAAGAGAATCCAACTGATATTCTAGCTCTTTTAATGCATCTTTCAACTTAATAATTTTTCAGTTTTTGAAAGTTTTCTCTCTAAATTTGAACTTGACCTTGAACTTGAACTTGAAGTTGCACATGATATTTCATTTCGACTTGGTGCAAAGGAAGTTGGCGCAGATTTTTTATCTACATATACCTCAAAAGCTTTTTCTACCTCCTCTCTACTTTTGAAAGATTTGTATATGACACCCTTAAAGTGAATAACATGATCAGAAGCTTCTACC
Organism: Zingiber officinale; assembly: GCF_018446385.1. Lineage (NCBI taxonomy): Eukaryota > Viridiplantae > Streptophyta > Magnoliopsida > Zingiberales > Zingiberaceae > Zingiber > Zingiber officinale. The sequence continues at coordinate 143,488,061 of NC_055997.1, forward strand.
CACGTTTCATAAATTTCCGTTTCTCGTCCAACAAGTACAACATATGTTTTTCCCTACATTTAAAACAACATTTATAATCTTATAAAGACAATATATTAGAACTTAAATGAAATGATTACCATGGATTGGATATAAAGAGTCGAAGTTTTGCAAGTTTCCTGTAAAATGTAGAACCAAAAGAATATAAGTTATCAAGAAAACATGTTGAAAACCAAATGAGACATGTCAACTGTAGAGGAATTTCATAAATAACTGATTGGTATAATATTGATGCAATCGATAGACAAAACATAACCTTTCCCACCTTATATAATCGAATTTCCAACATCTCAATTCCTATAATTGGAATAGTTGCATGGTGTTAGTTTCAATTTAACATTTCTCTATTATTAACTAAATTTTATTCATAACACTTAATTTGACTAAGGAATCGTATTTATAACACTTCATTTTTGGAAGATAAAAATAAATTAATAAAGAATTTATAATTTTCTCATGTAAATAAACTATAAATATTGCAACTCTAACATGTGGCCATTGTATTGTATGTTTTAGCTAATCAAATTAAAGCAGTATATTGCGACCAACTTATTAATGGTTAAATTATACATAACAAAAAGACTAGTGCCATTAGAAAAATGTAATTATATACAAAGATCCATGTTGATTTTCTTGGAAACACTAGTGGTTATTATAGCTGCAACAAATAGAAGACAAGATCTAGATCCTGCTCTTATAAGGTGCAAGGATTTGCAATCTGGCCATCACTCATACTTTTATAATTGTCTAAACATGCTATTCAGATAGTTATAAACTGCATACTGGGTTTCAACTGTTAATTTTCTTTCTTCCAGCCGCTTTGATTCTACCATATGTTTTCCCTACCGAATTTACAAACTCGTGTCGAGATAGCTGCTCAATATGCAAAGCACCTATTGAAGACCGAATTACTACTGCTAGCTTCAGCTACAGAAGGGGTTTGTTCACTATCATAGTATTTGTTTTTTTCCACTTCTATGTGCATTTGGTCAAATGACTACACTATCTTAGTCAAGTGGAAAATCATGAAAAGGCAAAGGTACTCCAAGAAGAAATATGACAAGGATGTCTGGGACAACAACCTATCTTTCTCAATCTCTCATCAAGTTAGAATATTTTTTTAAACAAATCAAACATTCGAGAAAACAGAGATGAACAAAGATCATTTAGCCTTACAGAGAGGGGTTGGTGGTCGCACGAGGCGGTGAGGGGCACAAGATGGAAGCTTGATGGTCGCGCGAGGGGTGACGAGCTCGATCTGGAAGCTTCATGCCCTAGCTTCGTGTCGGAGGTTTCCCGAGAGAGACTCCCTAGCTTCGTGCCCTAGCTCTGAGGAAGGTACACGGAGAGGACGGCGTGCCCTAGCTTCGTCCCTTTGGTTTGCTGAAGAGATCTCGATCTGGAAGCTTCGTACCTTAGCTTCGCTTCGGAGGTTTGCCAAGAGAGATCACCCTAACTTCGTGCCCTAGCTCCGAGGAAGGTGTGCGGCAAGGACGGCGTGCCCTAGCTTCGTCCCTTTGGTTTGCCGAAGAGAGCTTCACGTGTTCTGTGAAAAAGTAAAAACCATATAAAAGAAACAAATGAAATCCACGTCTGCAACGCCAGCACAGGAGTCACGCACAGGCGCGTTTTCGAAATCCTGTAGGGTAACAGGATATATATATATATATTAAAATTTCCGGTTATGTTAAAAAAATTTTATCTTTAATATTTAGGGGTGTATTATAATATTAAGTATAAAAATATTTTTAAATCAATTTTTTTAGGTTTGCAAGGGTTGTTATTTATTTATTATTATTATTATTATTATTATTATTATTATTATTATTATTACCTTCTCCACCCTCCCCCACCCAAATTTCCTTTTCATTTGTTCCCTCTCTTAGACGGAATGCTCTCCTCTTTTTGACATCGTTCTCGCAGCCACTCCTCATCGGATGCCTCGCCTCGACTTCCAAGTTCCCTTTCCCCTCTCGACGAGCTCGTCCTTGCTGAGACTCTGAAGCTCCCACTCCTTGCCAGTCACCGCGACTCTCGCCCGTCCTCGCCGAGACTTCAAATTTCCCTCTCCACACCGCGACTTTTCCTCGCCACGACGCTTAAGTGGTTCTATGTCTCAGGAATAAACTCAGTCGACATCGCCCAACACCAAGACCGGTAACGGCTCTTTTTCTTCCCTAATGGCTGTGAACTTTGTCAAGTTTGTTGCGAGCAAAGCTTGTCTTCTGTAATTAAATCTTTTCCCTAATCATTTAACTTTGTTGGATACAGATTAATAGAGTTGGCTTGGTGCGATTTGGGTACCAATGGTACAAAAACTAGTAGGATGTTTAAAGCTACTTTGAATTGCACAAAAATTAAGACATATTTGTGAAGTGAATGTTTTGTTGTAGGCTAATAGATCATCATCATCAAATAATTATTTTTGGTTGCAACTTTATAAGTGATGAGAAAACTGAGTCTTTTGTTTAATTGCTTAATAAATTCATATAAGTCATGTCTAAAGGTGTACCAAACATAATTATCACTAATCAAGATCCTGCTATAGCGAAAGTCATTGCCCAAGTTTTCCCTTATACAGTGCATCGATATTGTTTATGTCACATATTGAACAAATTCCTAGAAAAATTACCGCCTTTGACATTTTGTGACTACTATTAAAGCATAAAGAATATCATTGGAAATTCTACAACATCTAATGAATTGGATTGATAAACCTAGTTAGCCTAAATGACTAGTCATGGGGTGACCGACTTGACCCCACAGAATTTTTTCCATCGACCACTAGGATAAATCAGAAAGCGCTAGCAGCGGGCAGCCAAGCTGCAGCATCCTTTGGTTGCTCATCCCATTTAAAGAAAAAATTCCTGTAAATTCGCCATAATTGGGGATCGAACCGCGGGTGCCTGCGTGCCAATCTGAATGCCCTACCGCTGGACCATAGCCCGGGGGGCAACACCATGGAAAGAGGTTATTAAGTGTACTAACTTGGAGAAAAATGATTGGTTGTCATTGATATACGAATTGCGACACAAGTGGGTGCCAACATATTTTAATTATGTGTTTTGTGTTAGAATGTCAAAGAGTCAAAGATCCGAAGGTTCACATGCATTTTTCAAAAGATATATCTCAAATAAGAACTCATTGATAGATTTTTATCATCCGTTTTAATAGAGCACTAAGACATCAAAGACATGTAATGAGTCAGTTGCTGACCATATTGATATGAATGAGCATCCCAGAATTAAGACAAACTGACCAATAGAAATTTAAATGATTAAATTGTATATGAAAAAGAAATGGATAGAGTTTCTGTAGGTGCAGCGAGGACCGGCAAGAGGGGGGTGAATTGCCTGCAAACAAAAATTATACCCTCCTCAAAGCTTTCTAACTCTTAAAATAAAGCAACAATATAAAATCAACTACAGAAATAAAGGAAGACAGAAATTAACCTGGTTACAACCAAGAGGGTTGTTAATCCAGGGCAGTACGAAAAGCTCAGTACGAAAAACTCCTTCTCAGAAGGCGGAGAAGCCTTTTACACTTTGACAGCACAGTAGTTGTTTAAACAAAGATTACTAAAGTTGCTATTTCGTTCGTATTCGTTGTACTTCAATAGCTACCCGAGACCCCCTTTATATAGGGGTTCTAGAGCCTATCTGTTAACCTGATCTTCGGGATCAGGTTTGACTCGAGAGGGATCGGTCGACTGATCCCCAGGTTCGGTCGACCGAACCTGCTGTACCTGCCCATCTTTCCGTCCAGGTGCAGTCTCTGTGGATTGAGCTCAGGTTTAGTCGACCGATCGGCCAACGATCTTCTTCTGCGCTGGCCCGATCAAAACGCTCGACTGAGTCTCTGGATAAACGTTGGTTCGATCGACCGATCAAGAGGTTCGGTCGATCGATCAGTCCCCCAACGGCTGGCTTGCTGACGTGGCTTCTGACGTGTCACAGTGGTTGGTCTTCTGAGGATTGGGGTTCGGTAGACCGATCATGGGGTTCGGTCGACCGAACCGTTGACAAGTCAACTCCAGTTGACAAGTCAACTCCAGTTGACTTGCTCCGGTTCGGCTCCTTGGGTGATTGTGGCCACCCAGAATAGGGCTCACCCGAATCCAGTTCCCGGCCTTCTCCTCGAGCAGGCTTCCGTCCGGCTTCTCGTCCCTCGAACGCCGCACACTTCTTCTCGCTCCACCGGAGTACTCTTCCGTAGCTCTCTCGTCCTTCGGACGCACCGAGCCCGTCGGCTCCCTTCCCGTGCCGTCCTTCTCGCTAGCTGCGTCTTCCGCTCGACTTCCTGTGCTCCTAAGTTCCTGCACACTCAGACACAGAGTTCAGACAAAACGCAGGACCTAACTAACTTGGTTGATCACATCAAAACTACCACGGGGTCCAACAATCTCTCCCTTTTTGATGTGCATCGACCCAAGTTCAAGTTAGGGTAAAATAGACACAAAAAGTAATTTTAAAGAAAAATTACTAAACTAGCATATTAAGCATAAGTTTTGCAATAAATAAAATTGCAACACTATTAAAAAAAATATTAAAAATTTAAACTTTCTTTTTAATTTTCCTAACTCCCCCTAAACTTGTACTTTTCTCTCCCCCTTTGATCACAGAAAAAACGGGGGAAATCAAGTTACAAAAGTTGAATTAGGTTTAACTTAAAAAAAATTTCTAAGTGTTAAAAAATTTTCTAAGTTAAGATGAATGTTTCAGAATTTTCAAAGGAAAATTTCTAAGTTAAAATTTCAAGAAATAATTTTTCTAGGAGAAAAAAAAATTTAAAGAGTTCCTAAGGATATGTTTAAAAACTTTTTAAAGCATTGTTTAATTCTAATGTTAATGCTTTTATCAGAAGGTTAATTAAACATTTTTATTTCGATATTTCGGCTTCCAGGTCGTGGTGAGGCACTAGGCCTTCTTGGTTATTGGAGCAACAATCACTTCCTTAGACAAAGCTTCCATAAAGAAACTCAAAGTTTAATTTTCTCACTGTAAGCTTTTAATTTAAAAAAAATTAATCAAGTACAGATTTTGGAACCCAGTAAAGGTTCCTTCCTATGGGATTCTTTAAAAACATAGGGGGTATATAACTTTTAGGAATTTTCCTAAGTTGACCCTGATGTTGTTTAATGTACCAATTCAATTTTCCATAAATTCTAACTTTTGATTTTGGAAATCTATTTAAGCATGCATCAATTTTTAATTTTTCAATTTCTAATTTTAATTTATCATTTTATGATTTTAGATGATCATACATTTCTAACGGGCATGCTCTTGCTAGGTTTAACTTTAGTTCAGCATTCTCTTTTTCTAATTGATCTAACTCTCTAGAAAGAGACTTGATAAATTTAAAAGATTGAGTTGGGATTAGATTGTGTACCTTACTTACCTGGTCTGGTGACGCTCCCCCTTCATTGCTGCTTTCTTCTTCTGATGTTCCTCCCCCTTCATCAATGCTCATTTCTGAGCTAGATGTTTCTTCTAGCTGATGGTTGGCCATCAGTGCTAATCCCGAGAATTCTTCGACTTCTGACTCGGAGGATGAAGAGTCGTCCCATGTCGCCTTCAGATTTTTGTGCTTGGAGGAATTTGGTTTCTTGTACTTGGTCTTTGTCTTCTCCTTTTGCTTGCACTTCAATTTGGGACAGTCATCCTTGATGTGCCCCTCTTCGTTGCAGTTGTAGCAACGAATCATCCTTTTCTTTCGTTGATGCCTCTGCGAGTTAAACTTATTAGTATTAAAAAATTTATTGAAGCGTTTTACCAGAAGTACCGCTTCTGATTCGTCGACCGAGGCTTCGAAGTCAGAACTATTCATTTTTACCTTTAAGGCAATGTTCTGACTGAACTTTTCTACTCCATTGGACTCTGAAACTCGAGATTCGTGAAGTTCAAAAGTGGAAAATAATTGTTCTAAAGTACTTACCTCGAGGTCCTTAGAGATGTAGTATGCATCTACTAAGGAAACCCACTCTGGAGTTCTGGGGAAGGCATTGAGCGCATACCGGACAGAGTTGTAGCAACGAATCGTCCTTTTCTTTCGTTGATGCCTCTGTGAGCTAAACTTATTAGTATTAAAAAATTTATTGAAGCGTTTTACCAGAAGTGCCGCTTCTGATTCGTCGACCAAGGCTTCGGAGTCAGAACTGTCCATTTTTGCCTTTAAGGCAATGTTCTGACTGGACTTCTCTACTCCATTGGACTCTGAAACTCGAGATTCGTGAAGTTCAAAAGTGAAAAATAATTGTTCTAAAGTACTTACCTCGAGGTTCTTAGAGATGTAGTATGCATCTACTAAGGAGGCCCACTCTGGAGTTCTGGGGAAGGCATTGAGCGTATACCGGATAGAGTTCCGGTTCGTTACCTCTTCTCCAAGATTGGTTAGTTGTGTGATTAGCTCTTTGATCCTTGCTTGGAGCTGCGCTACCTTCTCACCTTGGTTCATCCGGAGGTTCGTCAACTGGTTCCGGAGGATGTCACGCCTAGCTAGCTTGGCTTCGGAAGTACCTTCGTGAAGCTCTAGGAATTTTTCCCAGAGATCCTTCGCGGAGTCGTAGCTTCCGATCCAGTTTACCTCCTGAGGTGGCAGAACGCTGAGGAGGTGGAATTCCGCTTTTCTGTTGGCGACGAAGTCGGCTTGCTCCTTCTTGCTCCACGTGTTTTCTTTTTTGTCTTTAGGAGCTACAAAACCATATTTCATAGTAATTAAAATATCAAAATCTGTTTTAAAGAATACCTCCATTTTTCGCTTCCATGTAGCGAAATCTCCGTCGAACTTCAGGGGATGGATGTTCGCGCCGGCCATTGTTCTGATCTTTGTGCTTCAGATGGCGGTTAGTCCCTCTGAGGTTGTTGGGCTCTGATACCACTTGTAGGTGCTGCGAGGACCGGCAAGAGGGGGGTGAATTGCCTGCAAACAAAAATTATACCCTCCTCAAAGCTTTCTAACTCTTAAAATAAAGCAACAATATAAAATCAACTACAGAAATAAAGGAAGACAGAAATTAACCTGGTTACAACCAAGAGAGTTGTTAATCCAGGGCAGTAAGAAAAGCTCAGTACGAAAAATTCCTTCTCAGAAGGCGGAGAAGCCTTTTACACTTTGACAGCACAGTAGTTGCTTAAACAGAGATTGCTAGAGTTGCTATTTCGTTCGTATTCGTTGTACTTCAATAGCTACCCGAGACCCCCTTTATATAGGGGTTCTAGAGCCTATCTGTTAACCTGATCTTCGGGATCAGGTTTGACTCGAGAGGGATCGGTCGACCGATCCCCAGGTTCGGTCGACCGAACCTGCTGTACCTGCCCATCTTTCCGTCCAGGTGCAGTCTCTGTGGATTGAGCTCAGGTTCAGTCGACCGATCATTGTGTTCGATCGACCGATCGGCCAACGGTCTTCTTCTGCGCTGGCCCGATCAAAACGCTCGACTGAGTCTCTGGATAAACGTTGGTTCGGTCGACCGATCAAGAGGTTCGGTCGACCGATCAGTCCCCCAACGGCTGGCTTGCTGACGTGGCTTCTGACGTGTCACCAACGGTTGGTCTTCTGAGGATTGGGGTTCGGTCGACCGATCATGGGGTTCGGTCGACCGAACCATTGACAAGTCAACTCCAGTTGACTTGCTCTGGTTCGGCTCCTTGGGTGATTGCGGCCACCCGGAATAGGGCTCACCCAAACCCAGTTCCCGGCCTTCTCCTCGAGCAGGCTTCCGTCCGGCTTCTCGTCCCTCGAACGTCGCGCACGTTCTTCTCGCTCCACCGAAGTACTCTTCCGTAGCTCTCTCGTCCTTCGGACACAGCGAGCCCGTCAGCTCCCTTCCCGTGTCGTCCTTCTCGCTAGCTGCGTCTTCCGCTCGACTTCCTGTGCTCCTAAGTTCCTGCACACTCAGACACAGGGTTCAGACAAAACGCAGGACCTAACTAACTTGGTTGATCACATCAAAACTACCACGGGGTCCAACAGTTTCATTGTGAGATGAGTGAAAGTCATGGTTATTATGTGCAACAAGTATCTATAGGAGTTAAATTAGTGGTTTATCATGTCATGAATTTTTAAAGTTGTTCAGTTGTTCTTCCTCCAAAACAAGGGTCCTCATGCGTGACAAATAAAGGGACTACATATCCTGTAGTTGTAGGAAATTTGAGTTTGAAAATATTCCATGCAGACATATGTTAATTTTTTTTCATATCAACCAAGTGTTTCATTTGCTTGATAAGTATATACTCAAACGATGGACACGAGATGCAAATGTTGGAGTAATATGTACTTTGGGAAAACAAAATTTCATTGATAATCCTGAAAGATTTTTGATGTCAAGACACTCGAAGTTATCCTCTAAATCTTCAATATTAATTGATGATGTATCTTTGACTGATGAGGGGATAAAATTCTTGAATGAACAATTCGATTGTATCTATAACAAAATTTAAGAGATTAACATTAGTAGAATATGTGACAATGATAGTTAAAGGAAGAAATTCATGGATGAGGCCCTTGTTATTCTTGATCCTACTTCAGTAAGAACAAAGGGATATGGTAAGAGATTGAAATCATCAAAAGAGACGTCAACCTCAAAGCTCCGACTATGTCATGGATGTAGACATCGAGGTGTGTCACATGACAAACGCAACTGTCTAATTTTATAGCAAGGGTATGTGTCTATTAATTCTGCAATTGTATGATAATTTTATTTACAAATCAATTAAATTTATGAAATTTTGTAAATATAATGATGTGATGATTATCAGATCAACTATAGATGATCAACATAACAATGATGATGATACATATGAAGAAAATTTGACATCTATAGCTGGTGCTATTAAAATTTCATTTTATAAAATTATAGTGGTTGATTGATTGAGAAATTGAAGTTAATAATAGTCTTTATTGTTACTGATTCTAACAACATGAGTTAGAATGAAACCCACTCAATCTGTAAAGTCATTTCTTTTTTATTATCTAGGTATATACCCCTCCATTAAGGTAATTATGTTAATTGGGAGGCACAGAGTCTATCCATGGAGCTCAAATTTAAATATTATTCTTTTGGATATGATCAAATGTTGCATGCTGCATATTTTTGACTGGTCTAATTTATCTATATATCTATCCTATTTCTCCTCTCTCAAGCTCTAACATTATGCGTTTTTAATTTGTTTTTTTTTTCAGTTGGTAGAAGAAGCTTCGATATATGAAAGAATCGCTAGTAGATTTTGAGACTACATTGTTGCCTTTTCATTCTTTCCCAAGTGTGCTATTTTTCTTCAGTAACTTCCACGAGCTACGGAAAGCTGGAAAAGTCTGCTCATGCCATTAGCTTCATCTATGCTTCAATTGATATCTAAGGAAGAAAGAATAGTTGGAAAATTTGTTACATTTTAGAGAAATATGGTTTTGAAAAGAATATATCTTCCTATATGTGTGATATATTTTGTAGGCTATGCTGGACGTCTAGATACTATACCATATGGTGGATAGAAATAGGAAAGGTTGTACTTTGTATGAAGTAAATTTTTTGTGCTTATTTGATTTAGTTGCAAAAAAGGTGGAACCGTTATCTTAACGGCCCCCTGAGTCCGGCCTCACAGATATCCAAAGGGGGTAAATCATGGTTAAGCTGGGCAAGAGGGGTGACTGGGAGTCGAGTAGAATTTAAAGCGCAACAGACCCTCAACCCCTGAACCTCCGTTGTAAACGTCAGATAACCTTCCAACTGATCCCGCCCGTGGGGGCATGCTTATTTGATTTAGTGTTATGTTAGATAGTGAATTTGGATTTGGATTCTTTTGCACAATATCTATCATATTATTTTGGTAATGGCAAATTGTTGGATCGTGACCTTTCTCAAAGCCACTTTGTAGGTGTTCCGCTGTAACAATAAATTTTGTCCAAATTGTTGGATCGGTCACTTGCTCTTATTCTGTTTGAGCATTTATGGCAACAAGACTTTGGTCATGTGTTGCCCATTCATATTTCGAGACAAAGCACTCATATCGCCTTTCTTCGGGATCTTTAGTCCCTTCATCTTACTCCAAAACGGGGTAGCATAGAAAAGACCTAAATACAACATAGCTCTTATCCGAAGATCTATATAAAAAAAATGAAACCATATCATATTGGAAGGAGATTAGAATGCAAGGCATGGGGAAAAAACATATAGGAATATAATGACCAGGATAATAGCTAGGAAGCATATCATCTAAATATTTCATTATATTACAACTGCATTAATAGGATGAATTATTAAAATGAATTGTTATTGGTAATAAATGAAAAGAAGCCATTAGGAAGAAAAGAAGTCGTTATCAGTCCTGGTGTTGGGCGGCGCCGGCTAGGTTTGTTCCTGAGACATAGAACCACTTAAGCGTCACAACGAGGAAGAGTCACGACAAGGAGAGGGAACTTCAGACTGGCGGTGAGGACAAGCAAAGAGTCGCAGCGACGGGCCAGGAGAGGGAACTTCGAAGTCTCGGCGAGGACGGGCTCGTCGAGAGGGGAAAAGGAACTTGGAAGTCGAGCGAGTTATCCGACGAGGAGTGGCGGTAAGAACGACGTCAAAAAGTGGAGGCAAGGATTTCGTCGAAGGGAGGGAACAGATGAAAAGGAAATTTGGGTGGGGGAGGACAAAGAAGGCAAAAAAACACAAATAAAAAAAGATGACGTTGCAGTGCTACAGAACCCGACGCCTATAGTTGCGCAAACAATGGCACTTAGGATAACCCGATTTTTAAAAACTTTTTTTGTTTTACATTTTTTTATGCTTAATACTATAACCCATTCTCTAAACTGAGAGGCCAGAAGGCAAAGAGTCAGGAGGTCTGAGAGACTCAAGAGGCCAAGATGATAAAGAGTTGGGAGGCTAAGGAGTTGAGAGATTCAGGAACTAGGAGGCAAAGGGTCGGGAGGCCCGAAAACCAGGAGGCCTGAGCACTAGAAGGTATTATTGACATTTTACCGAACCCAATAGATAAGTTTTTAAAATATCTAAATCATGTATCGTAGTTTTAAAATTAGCAAATTACATACCCACTTCCTGTTTTACACTCATCATCAAATCAATTCGACTGAAAAATTTTTCCAGTTGAATTGATTTCTTTTTGTGTTTGAAAAAATTCATCAGTTAGTTTCGGTCAAAACCGGCTGATAGAGCTAGAAACTTCGAAATGACATGAAATCAGTTCCTATGTATTCGTCTAATTCTCCTGATTGTAAAAATGCTATCAAACATTTATTTGACCAAATATATTTGAAAAACTAATTCATGTATAAAAAATTATTACTCTTAATATTTTGAGTCAAATTGATGTTTGATAGTATTTTTATAATCAGAAGGACTAGAGGAACGCATAGGAATTAGTTTCATGTCATTTTGAAGTCTCTATGTTCATCAGCTAGTTTTGGCCAAAACCGACTGATGGACTTAGATACCTCGAAATGACATGAAACCAGTTTCTATATGTTTGTCTAATTCTCCTGATTGTAAAAATGCTATCAAACATCAATTTGACCAAATATATTAAATGAGCGAGATAGGATGAGCACCGTTGGATGGATGAGCTGCAATAGGTGGATAATGTTGTCTGCGTGAAGAGGTAGTAGATCGAGAAACAGGGCGAGCAGTTGCTAGAAGAGTGATTTGCGTATCCCTACAAGCAGCAAGATGAGCTTCATAATTGAGGAGCTTCTCATGGAGTTCATCAAATGAGATTGCAGTGTCTCAGGCTTGAATGGCATGTGCGAGTTCCTTATAGTCATCATCAAGACCATGAAGAACTTTGATGGTGAGATCTTCAATGTCAAGAGGAGCATTCATGAGCGCCAGTTCATCAAACTTGGATTTGATTGTTGGAACCCCAAGGTATTTTGATGTGATCAAACAGGCTAAGTTAGGTCCTGCGTTGTCTAACCCTTGTGTCTAAGTGTGCAGGAATTTAGGAACATAGGAAGTCGAGCGGAAGACACGGCTAGCGAGAAGGACGACACGGGAGAGAGCCGGCGGGCTCGGTTTGTCCAAGGGACGAGGTGACCGTGGAAGAGTACACCGGTGGACGAGAAGAACGTGCGCGGCGTTCAAGGGACAAGAAACCAGGAAGGAAGGCTGCTCAAGGAGAAGACCGGAACTTGGGTTCGGGTGAGCCCTATTCCGGATGGTCGAGATCACCCAAGCTAGCGGAGCTGGAGCGAAAGACCCGGACCGAGGCAAGACTGAACCAGATAAGAGGTCCTGGACAAAAAGTCAACAACTGTTACCCTTTTGCTCCGGGGCACCCGGAGCAGTCCGGGGCGCCCGGAATGCTTCCGGGCGCCCGGACTCGGATTTTAACCAGGATCGCGTCAAACACGATCTGATCATTGGGGGATAAAATTTTATCCCCCCAGGGCGCCTCGACCAGTGCTATAAATATAGCACTGATCTACACAGTTAAATCAACTCACTTGTAATCAGTTTTCTCTATGCTTTCATTTATGTTCTTTTTATTTGTGTTGTCAACGCTGTAAAGAGGCTACTCCGCCCGAAGGAGATCATCAGATAGTGCGCTTACTTTCCTTGGATTAGCAATCCCCTGATTGCAAACCAAGTAAATCTCTTGTGTCTGATCTTTTCATTTAGTCTCTTCTTTTTATTATTACAAGTATCTGTTAATTAGTTGAATATCCGAGAAAGGTTTTTGGTGTAATTTTGTAGGACAATTCACCCCTCCCCTCTTGACGGCCTCCAAAGGTACCAACAAGTGGTATCAGAGCAAGGCGCTTCAGGAGGACTAACCGCCGATCAAAGCAACGAGATGGCCGGACCAAGCATCGTTCCACCAAAATTCAAGGGGGACTTCGCAGACTGGAAGTGACGTATGGAGGTATTCCTAAGAATTGATTTTAAAATTTGGTTTATTATGAAGTATGGTTTTGTAGCTTCGATGAATCAAGATGGAGAAGAAAAAGAAGAGAGTCATTGGACAAAGGAGCAGAATGAGTCTGTAGCGAACAACCGTGCGGAATATCACCTGCTGAGCGTGTTGCCGCCTCAAGAGGTCAACCGCATCGGAAGCTATTCATCTTCTAAAGAACTCTGGGAGAAGTTCCTGGAACTCCACGAAGGCACGTCCGAAGCGAAGCTCGCTAGAAGAAACATCCTCCGGAACAAGCTGATGAACATACGTCTGGAAAAAGATGAGAAGGTAGCTAATTTACACGCGAAGGTAAAAGAACTAATTACTGGTCTCGAGAACCTCAGAGAAACGGTAACAAATCAGGACACAATACGCTACACACTCAGCGCGTTTCCCAGAACCTCAAAATGGACATCAATCGTCGACGCCTACTACATTTCGAAAGATCTGGAGGTAAGTACTTTAGAAGAATTGTTCTCCACTCTTGAATTGCATGAAACCAGGTGTGCAGGAACAAAGGAATCAAGTCAGATGATTGCACTAAATGCAACCAAAAGGGATGAACCCGAGTCAGACTCAGAGGATGATCAGGAAGCGTACATGGTAAGACACTTTAAAAAAAAAAATTAGATCTAATAAATTTAAAGATATGCAGAGTAAAAAGAATCTAAGAAATAGAAGAAGGATGTGTTGCTACCAGTGTCAAAAGGAAGGACACCTAGAACAAGATTGTCCAGAACTAAAGAAGGACAAAGGCAAGATTCCCAAGAAGCACAAGAACCTAAAAGCTACTTGGGACGACACCTCTTCATCTGAGTCCGAGATTCAAGAATATGTCGGGATAGCACTGATGGCAAGCTATGAAGGGCAAAGTACATCAGAACCCAGCATCGATGAAGGGGGAGCGACCTCAGATGAAAGTAGCGAAACAGGGGGAGATTCAGGCTTCAAGTCTAATATGGTAAGTGAGGTATGTCTCTTACCCCCTGATCAACTTTACTTTGGTATTAAGGCAATGGCTAAATCCATGTATAAATTAGAAAATAAAAATACCAAATTAGAAAATAAAATTTTAGAAACAAAAAGAATTTTGGCAAAATCATGTCTTATAGAGGAGTTTGATAAATTGAAATTTGAAATGAAAAACTAAAAGAAGAAATAGAAAGATTGAAAAAAATCTAATGGTCAAATATTTCTACTTTTAGAAATTATAGAAGTTTAGATTGGTATTATAGATTTCATCAAAGTCAAATTAGAAATATATCAAAAGTCTATGTTCCTAGGAAATACTTGATAATCCTGTAGGTAGGAACCTCTATTGGGTTCCGAAAACATGTTTAACTTGAATTTTTAAACTTAGCATCTTTCAGCAAGAAAGTTAAACAGATAGTTTTTTATGAGGCTTTGTCTAATGAAGTGGTTGTTGCTCTAATAACCAAGAAGGCCTAGTGCCTCGCCACGACCTGGAAGCCAAAATACTGAAATTAAATATTTAATTAACTTTCTGGAAAAGGTATTAAAGTTAGAATTAAATAATGCTTAAAAGTAGTTAAACTTTTGTTTTGAAAATTTTGTTGAAACTTAGAATTTTTTAAATATTGCCTTAGAAATTTTTTTTTAAAAAAAAATTGCCTTAGAATTTTTTTTTATGGAAATTTTTTTTAAGGAAATGTTGAAATAAGTTTCAAACTTAAATTTTAAGAAATTTTTGTTAACACTTATGATTGTTGTTTTTGCAAAATGTTTTACTTAAATTTTTTTCGAAAGAAAAATTCTGTAGAGTGTTTTTACTTAGAGATTTTTGCTTAAACTTTTTTTTACACTTAAGATTTTTTAAAGTTAGAATTTACCTTAGACTTGTTAAAAGAAACCCCATTTTTTGTGTGATCAAAGGGGGAGACAGATGTTAAGTCTAGAGGGAGGTATATAATTTTTTTTTAAATTGAAATATCTTTGGACTTAATTGCAAATAACTTATTTTTATTGCATATGTTTTCACTAACTTAACTTGGGTTGCTCACATCAAAAAGGAGAAGATTGTTGGAACCCCAAGGTGTTTTGATGTGATCAAACAAGCTAAGTTAGGTCCTACATTGTCTAACCCTTATGTCTAAGTGTGCAGGAACTTAGGAACACAGGAAGTCGAGCGGAAGACGCGGCTAGCGAGAAGGACGGCACGGGAGAGAGCCGACGGGCTCGGTGCGTCCGAGGGACGAGGTGACCGCGGAAGAGTACACGGGTGGACGAGAAGAATGTGCGCGGCGTTCGAGAGATGAGAAACCGGGAAGGAAGGCTGCTCGAGGAGAAGGTCGGAACTTGGGTTCGGGTGAGCCCTATTCCGGATGGCCGAGATCACCCAAGCTAGCGGAGCTGGAGCGAAAGACCTGGACCGAGGCGGGACTAAACCAGAGAAGAGGTCCCAGACAAAAAGTCAACAATTGTTGACTTTTTGCTCCGGGCGCCCGGACCCGGATTTTGACCAGGATCGCGTCAAACGTGATCTGATCGTTGGGGGATAAAATTTTATCCCCCCAGGGCGCCCGGAACCCTTTCGGGGCACCCCGACCAGTGCTATAAATATAACACTGATCTACACAGTTAAATCAACTCACTTGTAATCTGTTTTCTCTGTGCTTTCATTTCTATTCTTTTTATTTGTGTTGTCAACGCTGTAAAGAGGCTACTCCGCTCGAAAGAGATCATCAGATAGTGCGCTTACTTTCCTTGGATTAGCAATCCCCTTATTGCAAACCAAGTAAATCTCTTGTGTCTGATCTTTTTATTTAGTCTCTTCTTTTTATTATTACAAGTGTCTGTTAATTAGTTGAATATCCGAGAAAGGTTTTTGGTATAATTTTTATAGGACAATTCACCCCTCCCCTCTTGCCGGCCTCCAAAGGGACCAACATTGATAAACTGCATAAATTTAGTGATAAATTGAGAGCCTTTAATTGAATTGTGAAGTTGTGTTTTGAGTTCTATAATACGACCACGAGAGGGCGTGCCATAAGTGAGAGCAAGAATGTTCCAGACATCACAAGATGTGCGAGCAGCAACAATGAACAGAATTAAGGATAGAGAAAGAGATCCAATAATAACATTCAGTATGAGTCGATCTTGACGGGTCCAAGCATGATATGAAAGATTAGGAGTCTGAGTACGGTCGACAGTATGTAGTTTGTCCGGACAGGGGTGAGAACCATCTGTTGGTTGCTACTCGGAAAACCTATAGGTTCCACTGTACAAAAATTTTGTACAAAGGTCTGAACCTTTTTCCTAGCTACCATGTGTTCTTTTAAATTAAATTTTGGATCGCCTGCGGAACTTAACACGTTTGATCCAAAACTTAATCTATTTGTTCTTTTAGGTTTTGACTTGGATCTCCTGCGGAACTTAACACGTTCGACCCAAATCTCCTTAAGTTATTAATTCCATTAAATATTAATTTCCATAATTGGTTCTCAGTACTGACGTGGCGAGGCACATGGCCTTCTTGGATATGGGAGCAACCACCACCGACTAGACAAAACCTTTTATAGAAAGCTAATATTTAATTTCCTAAAATAACTTTAGGTTAACCAAAGAGAATAATCAAATCACAAGGAAAAGAAAATACAAAAGAACACAACATCGAAAAACATATTCGAAATTCTAGAACGTAAGCCTCTTGTATTTGGTATTATTTCCATAAATAACTAGCATGATGAGGAAAGAAAAATTACTAGTTATACCTTGTAGAAAAACCTCTTGATCTTCTACCGTATTCCTCTTCTAACCTCGAACGTTGTGTGGGCAACGATCTTCCGAGATGAGAAACCACCAAGAACCTTCTTCTCCTCCTAGCTAGGTTCGGCCAAAACAAGAAAGCTTCACCAAGGAAGAAGAAAAACACCAACCAAGCTCTAAGAGATGCAAGCTTCCTCTCCTTCTTCTTCTTCTTCTCCAAGTAGTATCCGGCCTCCACAAGAACTCCAAGCAATAGAAAGTTTCGGCCACCACAAAGAGGAAGAAGAGAAAAGATGATGGCCGGCCACAACACCAAGGAAAAGAGGGAGAGAAAATAATAGAGGTTATCTCATGAAGGCACCCTCACCCCTTCTTTTATATTCCTTGGCCTAGGCAAATTAGGAAATTTAATTACAATAAAATTTCCTCAATTTCCTTGACATGATTTAATTGAGAAAAATAAAATAAAACTTCCCAATTAAATCTACATTGGCCGGCCACATCATTGGAGAACAAATTGGACAAGTTTCAATCAACAATTAAAACTTCCTAATTTGTTTTCGGAAATTTTAAAAAATAAAATTTCTCTTTAAAAATCTCTTCATGGTTGATAAAAGAAAATTTCTATAATTTTAATTTTATCAACATGTGAATAATTTTAAAGAGAAAATAAAATATCTCACCAATCTACAAATAAGGAAAGAGATCTAATCGCTTTCTTTAATCTTTTGTAGATCTTTTATAAGAGAGATATTTTAATTTAAATTCTCTTTAATAAATTATTTCTTCCACATAATAAAAATTAAAATTAAAATTCCTTTTTAATTTAATTTGGTCGGCCCCCACTAGCTTGGGTTCAAGCTAGGGCCGGCCACCCAAATTCATTCCTAGGCCGGCCCTAGCTTGTTCCCAAGCTAGCTTGGTCGGCCCCTATTGGGTGGGAATAGAAGGTGGGTATAGGTGGGTATAGAACTCTACAAATAAGAGGCTACGATAGGGACCGAGAGGAGGAATTGGTTTTGGTCTCCCGATAAAATTAAGCATCCCGTGTTCGCCCCGAACACACAACTTAATTTTATCAATGATAATTCATTCCACTAGAGAACTATCATTGAACTACCACATCAATCCCAAATTACATTTTTGGGCTCCTTCTTATTATGAGTGTGTTAGTCTCCCTGTGTTTAAGATATCGAATGTCCACTAATTAAGTGAGTTACTGACAACTCATTTAATCAATATCTAAGTCCAAGAGTAGTACCACTCAACCTTATCGTCATGTCGGACTAAGTCCACCTGCAGGGTTTAACATGACAATCCTTATGAGCTCCTCTTGGGGGCATTATCAACCTAGTATCTCTAGGACACAGTTTCCTTCTATAATCAACAACACACACTATAAGTGATATCATTTCCCAATTTATCGGGCTTATTGATCCATCGAACTAAATCTCACCCATTGATAAATTAAAGAAATAAATATCAAACATATGTGCTTGTTATTATATTAGGATTAAGAGCACACACTTCCATAATAACTGAGGTCTTTGTTCCTTTATAAAGTCAGTATAAAAGGAACGACCTCAAATGGTCCTACTCAATACGCTCTGAGTGTACTAGTGTAATTATATAGTCAAGATAAACTAATACCTAATTACACTACGACCTTCTAATGGTTTGTTCCTTTCCATTCTGGTCGTGAGCTACTGTTTTATAATTTATAAGGTACTGATAACATCATCTTCTGTATGTGACACCACATACTATGTTATCTACAATATAAATTAAATGAACAACTACAAACAAATGTAGACCATGTGACCAATATGATTCTTTATTCATAATGAATGTTTACAAAGCTTAGGCTCTATACCCCTTGGCCTTGAACGACCTCTTGGTCATTTTACCTTCCAAGCAGGATTCACAAGTTGGAAAATTTTCCAACTCTAATGAACCCAAAAGTCCATCGGCTATAAGCCTCTGAATCCTAATTAAGTTAATATGACCAAGCCTTAGATGCCAAAGATATGCTTGGTTCATTTCCGAAGGTTCTTTTCTCTTATTAGAATTAGAAGATGAGTTATAAATTTCTATGTTTTGCTTTGTGGAAGAAATTGGGTTTAAAGTATACAAATTGCCAACTAATGCACCAGAACAGATAATCACTTTATTTCTTTTAATAACTACATCGTTACTAAAGGAAACTGAATATCCATCTAAAAATAGTTTAGAAACTGAAATTAAATTCTTTCTAAAATTGGGTACATAAAGACAATTTCTTAAAACCAAATTCCTATTTCTACTAAAAGATAAGTAGACGTCTCCCACTGCAACAGCTGCCACCTTAGTAGCATTGCCCATGTAGACGGTAATTTCTCCTTCAGATAGTCGTCGGGTTTCCTGGAACCCCTGCAAGGAATTGCAGACATGATCAGTGGCTCCCGTATCTACACACCAGGTGCTAGTAGATAACACCGCTAAACATGTTTCAACAACTAGAGCATGAGATATACCTTTGTTTTGGTTCCTACGAGGACAGTCCGCCTTCCAATGCCCTGACTGCTTGCAGATGAAGCACTTGCCCTTTAGCTTCTTCACTCCAGCTTTAAATCCCGTACTCTGAGATTTATTCACTTTCTTTGCTGAGCCAGCTTGTTTCTTCTTCTTCTTTCCTCTCGGTTTAGAAGTAGAACCATTTTCAGCATAGTGAATTTGAGCATTGTGATGAAATAATCCTTCTGCTGCCTGAAGTTCTGTCAGTAGTTCCGCCAATGAATAAATCCTCTTATTCATATTATAGTTCAGGCGGAACTGCTCAAAACTTTTAGGTAGCGTTTGGAGGATCATATCGATCTGGGTTTCCCCATCAATTTCTCCTCCAAGGATTTGTATCTCGTTCAGATAAGCCATCATCTTTAGGATATGATCCCTTACAGGAGTACCCTCTTGCATGGTGGCTGTCATTATCTTTCTCATGGCTTCTTGCCTAGAAGCCCTATCCTGATGACCAAAGAGTTCCTTGAGATTGTTCATAATATCATAAGCTGTTGGTAAATCCTGATGCTGATGTTGCAATACATTTGACATTGAAGCCAAAATGTAACACCGCGTCATCTCATCTGCTTTTACCCATTTCCTATGATATTCAATCTCCTCTTGAGTAGATTCACCAGTAGGTGCATCAGGGCACTGCTCAGTCAGTACAAATTTATAGCTTTCAGCAGTAAGAACAATTTTGAATTATGATGGACAGTGGGTTGAAAGTCATCCTAAGAATCACAAATAACTTTTGGTCAGAACTCTAAATTTAGAATAATATTGATTCCTCAAACAATACTATTTTAAATTAACCAACACCTTAAAACACCGTGAATTTTGTATGCCACGTTAGTGTGGACGTATACAAATTCAACATTTGTAAAAAGAGGGTTTTATCCCATTAATTTTATTATCTTGTCAACCTAACTTTTTGACAAATAAAATTAATAGTTGGTATCTTTTGGTCACACAAATAATAGCAGTGACTCCGATGGGGAGGATACTATTAGATGTGTCTAAGTGTATACCATTACTTGACACTAAGTCCATTAATAAGATTATGCCCCTTCCGTTGGGGAAGATCGCACGCTCTTAATTAACTTCCTATAGTCATCCAAAAATGGAAGTCTGTTCTAGTGATCCGCAAACAAGCTCATCCGTTATGGAGGAAGGCACTCAGAGCCAACGCGCAAGTTTGTTTGCATCACTTACAAACCAGTAATGGAGACCATGGGATTTATTTAAAAATCTCTCTCCCACTTAGTTATTTATAAATGAGGAATTTTAACTATGCTAGCCTACTAAAACTTGTAAACTAACATGCACACACATCATTATATAAAAGCAATAAATAGAAAATTTAATTTTCAACTATTATGGCTTTTATCTCTAATTGTCCTCCGTGTGTTGTCATCCCAAGCTGCTGCCATATTTGGCCACCGCCACCGGGTCTAGCTGTCGCATCCATCTTGCTCCTAGTTCCGTTGCGCCTCTGGTCCTTAGAAGGTTCCACGCTTTGCAAGATTCGATCCGCGACATAAATAGAATTTTACATTTTGATCCTATATTCCATAATAGGAATGTACATGTATCTAGATCAAAAAATAAAATCCTAATAAAACTAAATACAGCTCCTGCTGTATTTTAATACAATCATGCACACACAGATAAATGCCCTTGACATGTCCAAGGGTCCAATCACACACATAATAACTAAAAGCCATAATAGTTGGATCCTGCATCCACAAAGTTAGCACATCCTACTATTAACCTGCCTAAATTATGTATGACATGTGCATAATTAAACTAAATACCAAATACACAGAGGCAAAACCCTAGCTCTGATACCACTTGTTGGTTGCTACTCGGAAAACCTATAGGTTCCACTATACAAAAATTTTGTACAAAGGTTTGAACCTTTTTCCTAGCTATCATGTGTTCTTTTAAATTAAATTTTGGATCGCCTACGGAACTTAACACGTTTGATCCAAAACTTAATCTATTTGTTCTTTTAGGTTTTGACTTGGATCTCCTGCGGAACTTAACACGTTCGACCCAAATCTCCTTAAGTTATTAATTTCATTAAATATTAATTTCCATAATTGGTTCCCAGTACTGACGTGGCGAGGCACATGGCCTTCTTGGATATGGGAGCAACCACCACCGACTAGACAAAACCTTTTATAGAAAGCTAATATTTAATTTCCTAAAATAACTTTAGGTTAACCAAAGAGAATAATCAAATCACAAGGAAAAGAAAATACAAAAGAACACAACATCGAAAAACATATTCGAAATTCTAGAACGTAAGCCTCTTGTATTTGGTATTATTTCCATAAATAACTAGCATGATGCGGAAAGAAAAATTACTAGTTATACCTTGTAGAAAAACCTCTTGATCTTCTACAGTATTCCTCTTCTAACCTTGGACGTTGTGTGGGCAACGATCTTTCGAGATGAGAATCCACCAAGAACCTTCTTCTCCTCCTAGCTAGGTTCGGCCAAAACAAGAAAGCTTCACCAAGGAAGAAGAAAAACACCAACCAAGCTCTAAGAGATGCAAGCTTCCTCTCCTTCTTCTTCTTCTTCTCCAAGTAGTATCCGGCCTCCACAAGAACTCCAAGCAATAGAAAGTTTCGGCCACCACAAAGAGGAAGAAGAGAAAAGATGATGGCCGGCCACAACACCAAGGAAAAGAGGGAGAGAAAATAATAGAGGTAATCTCATGAAGGCACCCTCACCCCTTCTTTTATATTCCTTGGCCTAGGCAAATTAGGAAATTTAATTACAATAAAATTTCCTCAATTTCCTTGACATGATTTAATTGAGAAAAATAAAATAAAACTTCCCAATTAAATCTACATTGGCCGGCCACATCATTGGAGAACAAATTGGACAAGTTTCAATCAACAATTAAAACTTCCTAATTTGTTTTCGGAAATTTTAAAAAATAAAATTTCTCTTTAAAAATCTCTTCATGGTTGATAAAAGGAAATTTTTATAATTTTAATTTTATCAACATGTGAATAATTTTAAAGAGAAAATAAAATATCTCACCAATCTACAAATAAGGAAAGAGATCTAATCTCTTTCTTTAATCTTTTGTAGATCTTTTATAAGAGAGATATTTTAATTTAAATTCTCTTTAATAAATTATTTCTTCCACATAATAAAAATTAAAATTAAAATTCCTTTTTAATTTAATTTGGCCGGCCCCCACTAGCTTGGGTTCAAGCTAGGGCCGGCCACCCAAATTCATACCTAGGCCGGCCCTAGCTTGTTCCCAAGCTAGCTTGGCCGACCCCTATTGGGTGGGAATAGAAGGTGGGTATAGGTGGGTATAGAACTCTACAAATAAGAGGCTACGATAGGGACCGAGAGGAGGAATTGGTTTTGGTCTCCCGATAAAATTAAGCATCCCGTGTTTGCCCCGAACACACAACTTAATTTTATCAATTATAATTCATTCCACTAGAGAACTATCATTGAACTACCGCACCAATCCCAAATTACATTTTTGGGCTCCTTCTTATTATGAGTGTGTTAGTCTCCCTGTGTTTAAGATATCGAATGTCCACTAATTAAGTGAGTTACTGACAACTCATTTAATCAATATCTAAGTCCAAGAGTAGTACCACTCAACCTTATCGTCATGTCGGACTAAGTCCACCTGCAGGGTTTAACATGACAATCCTTATGAGCTCCTCTTGGGGGCATTATCAACCTAGTATCTCTAGGACACAGTTTCCTTCTATAATCAACAACACACACTATAAGTGATATCATTTCCCAATTTATCGGGCTTATTGATCCATCGAACTAAATCTCACCCATTGATAAATTAAAGAAATAAATATCAAACATATGTGCTTGTTATTATATTAGGATTAAGAGCACACACTTCCATAATAACTGAGGTCTTTGTTCCTTTATAAAGTCAGTATAAAAGGAACGACCTCAAATGGTCCTACTCAATACGCTCTGAGTGTACTAGTGTAATTATATAGTCAAGATAAACTAATACCTAATTACACTACGACCTTCTAATGGTTTGTTCCTTTCCATTCTGGTCGTGAGCTACTGTTTTATAATTTATAAGGTACTGATAACATCATCTTCTGTATGTGACACCACATACTATGTTATCTACAATATAAATTAAATGAACAACTACAAACAAATGTAGACCATGTGACCAATATGATTCTTTATTCATAATGAATGTTTACAAAGCTTAGGCTTTCAGTATACACTCCTTGGATTTAGTGCGCTTAATCTTCCTTGGATTAACAACCACATCGGTTGCAACCAAGTAAACCGCTTGTCTCTTACTTTAGGTTTTTAATTTACTGTTCTGCTTTATTTATGCAAGTGTTACCTTAAAGAGTTCGAGAAGGGTTGTTCGTTATTTTTTTACAGGACTATCCAACAATCCCCTTCCAGCCGGCTGCAACGGTCCTACAAGTGGTATTAGAGCCAAGACGCTTCAAGAAGGACTAACAGTCGTCTGAAGAAACAAAACGATGGTCGGAGCTAGCGACTACCCACCAACATTCGAGGGGAAGTTTGCCGTTTGGAAACAAAAAATGGAGGTATATCTTAATTCTGATTTTGGTATTTCTTTAATATTAAAATTTGACTATGAAGCACCAAAGACAACGAATGGAGAAGAACTCGATCTACGCCTCTGGAACAAGAAGCAACGTGACGAGTCCATGGCAAACGGTCGGCCAGAATTTCACATTCTAACCGTAATACCAAATGAAAATCTCAATAGAGTTGGCGAGTACAAAAGCGCAAAAGAACTTTGGGAAAAGTTCTTGAAGATTCATGAAGAATCAGAAGAAGCCAAATCCGAGACTAAAGAAATTGCTGAAATAGCAATCATAGCAGAAGACCCACCTAAAGATGAAGAAAGCTCAACCGAGATGAGCATCGAGAAAGGGGGAGAGTCTTCAGAAGAAAGTAATTCAACAGGGGGAAAACCAACGACCGATGAGGTAAGTAAGGTATGACCTCTACCCTTAGAACAACTGGTTAATTCAATAGAAAAGTTGTCTGGAGATTATTGTGATTTAAAAATTGAATTATCGAATAATTCAATAGAAAAGTTGCTTGGAGATTTTTGTGATTTAAAAATTGAATTATTGAAAGAGTGTTTTGGTTTACCAATTATCTTGAAAGATTTTTACGAATTACAAAATATTTTGATAAAAGAATTTTGCAGGTTAGAAAATATTTTGACAAAAGAATTTTGCAAATTAGAAATTTTGCCGAAAGACTTTTGTGAATTACAAAATATTTTGTCAATAGATTTTTACAAATTAGAATTTATGACAAAATACTTCTGCGAATTACAAAATATTGTTCTGAAAGAATTTTGCAAAGTAAAGACATTATCGAAAGAATTTTTACAAATTATATTATCGAAAAATTCTATTAAATTAGAATTTATACTATCAAAATATCTTTGCAAATTAGGAATTCAAAATACAATAGAAAATGACATGTTACAATTTATACAAATTTCTATATGTTCAAATTTTCTTGCTTCAAAGTTAAGAAATTATGATAAATTAAAATGAAAATTCAAAATTTTCTGATAAAAGCATTAGAATAAAATAAATAAATGCATAGGAAATTTTTTTTAAATGTTATCAATTTTCTTAAAGTTTTTCTTGCATAAAGTTTTGAGCTTAGAAAGATTTTTCTTGATAGCGAAAACTAAGAAATTTTTTCACAAGTTATTTTTGACTTAGAAATTTTTCCTTGACTTGGAAATATTTTTCCTGAAAATCATTGAGATAGATTTTTATAAGTTTCTAAGTGTCAACCTTTAGACTTTTCTTGCAACCCCAATTTTTTATGTGATCAAAGGGGGAGAAGAAAAAGTATAAGTCTAGGGGGAGGTAGAAAAATTGAACATTAGAATTTTTGAAATTTAATGTTTCTATCTTGTTGCACGTTATTGAAAAATTAAAAATTGTTTAATTTTCATATCTATTTTTGACCCTAGCTTAACTTGGGCTGATCACATCAAAAAGAGGGAGATTGTTGGAACCCCAAGGTTATTTTGGTGTGATCAACAAGTTAAGTTAGGTCATGTGTGTTTCTAACCTTGTGTCAAAGTGTACAGGAGCTTAGGAGCACAGGTACTCGAGCGGAAGACGTGGCTAGTGAGAAGGACGGCATGGGGAGAGAGCTGACGGGCTCGGTGCGTCCGAGGGACGAGGTGCCGCGGAAGAGTACCCCGGTGGATGAGAAGGAAGTGTGCGCTGGTTTCGAGGGACGAGAAGCCGGAGCGGAAGATTGCTCGGGGAGCAAGAGACGCAGCTAGCGAAAAGGTCGACACGGGAGAGAGTCGACGGGCTCGGAGCGACTGAGGGACGAAGACTACGGACGAGTACACTGGCGGACGAGAAGGAATCATGTGACGACTCCGAGGGACGAGGATCCGGAGCGGAAACCTGCTCGAGAAGACCGGAAGTTGGGTTCGGGTGAGCCCTATTCCGGATGACAGAGATCACTCAAGCGAGCAAATCCGGAGCAGAAGACCCGGACCGAGGCGGGACTCAACCAGAGAAGAGGTCTCGGACAAAAAGTCAACAACTGTTTACTTTTTGCTCCGGGGCGCCCGGAACCATTCCGGGCACCCGGAGCAGTCCAGGGCGCTCGGAATGGCTCCTGGCGCCCGGATCTGGAATTTGACCAGATCAAATCAAAACTCGATCTGAACGTTGGGGATAAAGTTTTATCCCCCCCAGGGCACCCGAAATCCCTTAGGGGCGCCCCGGCCAAGGCTATAAATATAGCCTTGGTTCAGAAGCTTTTGAATGAACTCAGAATTGTAATTCCAACGCTTGTGTGCTACTAGAGTTAAGCTTCTGTTTCTGTGCTTCAACATTGTAAGAGACTTCTCCACCTGAAGGAGTATTTAGTGCGCTTAATCTTCCTTGGATTAACAATCACATCGGTTGTAATCAAGTAAACCGCCTGTCTCTTACTTTATGTTTTTAATTTACTGTTCTGCTTTATTTATGCAAGTGTTAGCTTAAAGAGTTCGAGAAGGGTTGTTCGTTATTTTTTACAGCACTATCCAACAATCCCCTTCTAGCCGGCCACAACGGTCCTACATTATATACATCATAATAAGATAAAGATAAGGAAACATATATAAAGATAAGGAAACATATACAAAAGATATCCTAATATTTATGCACTATATATTCTAAAATATCCTAATAATTGTAAGATATCCATATATTTTAAGATATCCATAATATAATCTTCAACAAGAAATGTAAAAATTAAGGAGCATGTTTTTATAAAATAAGAGGTAACAAAATGAATAAGAATAAATTAGTAATTTAACAACATCCATTCAGTCTCAATTTAATTAGTCCCATCAATAGAAATCAAAACTCTCATTAGTATTTTATTGTTCTATAGAAAATTCGGTTAGGCCTCATAAATTGAATTAAATGCCATGAAAATTCAAACCTAATCAAAATTCAATTAATTAAAAAGGACTTAAAAAAAGAAAGGCCGGACAAAATCTAGCCTAGCACACTGCTACTGCATTGGTTTTCACCATGCGAAGTAGACAGTCTAGTAGTTCTAGTACTCTAACCTATCGTACTTAGCTTTTCCTTTTATTTTCTAATACATTCATTTCCCTTTTCCTTAAAGAATATTTACTTGTTAATTTGTTTCTTTCATTGCCATGTCATGAACACTGAGAACAGATTTTTTAAGATGTACATTCACAACTACAGAATTTGAGTCACGAAGACATTATTGATAATATTAAATATAAATTGTTTCATTAGAGTGCTGATGGAGTTATTATAGAAGATCGAATTGCATCCACAAATCTAAAATTAAAAGTACATCACATTACTTTTGGTAGAAATTGTTGGTTATCTTAAGTTCATAATTTTGTGACCGAGTGATTGATTTTAACATATACTTTTTGGAAAAAGTATTTATATTATTAAATGAATTTATGTAACTAGTTTTGAATGTATTTTGCTACTAAATGAATTGTTATTTTGTAAAAGTGTGGTGTTGATGATTATTTATGATATTATAAATGTTTTAATTATGGTTTTATAATTGGGTGAATATGGTATTATAATTGTTTGTGGTATTTATATATGATGTTACTGTGACATTATATTTAATTTGTTGTATTATAATTGTATAAGATATGTATATGTGAGCTTATAATTATATGGGGGTATAATAGCATCCACAATGCATGGCCGCACTCTGCAGTTAAGTGCGTCCGTAACGCACCGTCGTGCCCTGCGGTTAAGTGCATTCGTAGCGTACGGCCGCATGTGTGGATATCTTTACCACAGCGCGCGGCCACACGATGTACGTAGATATGTTATGACTTTTAATAATTTGAAGTTGTGCAACATATGATGCATACTACGGATATAATAATTGTGCATTGTAGAAAGATATATTTGTTAGTATTGCAATGTCAATGCGGTGATCTTTTATTTTTGACCAAAATATTACCAAGGTAATTTTTTATTTTTAGATATTTAATTTTAATTTTAATTTTTATTCATTTTTAATTTTATAATTAATTATTCAAAATGATAAAAAAAAATAATTTTAAAATACAAATATTTTTTAACTCTATTAACATTTTATAATTTTTATTAATATTTTTATATTTTTAAAATTTTAAAATTTTTATTAAAACTCTAAAATTAAAAAAAATGAATAAATTTAAGAAATCGTCATGATTTTAATAATGTATTTTTTAAAAAAAAAAAATGAGCTTTTAAAACCATCAATGACTTTTATATGAAATTTCTTAATAAAATAATTAAAATTTTACCATTTTTTTATTTAGTTTGGTTCAATCCAATTTAATTTTATTTAAATAAAAAAATAATTTTTATTTTAATTTAGACTGATAGGTAAAAAAGGTATTTTCAAGAAAAAAATAAAAATGATGCGCATTCTAAAAATTCTAGAACTTTGAGTCTGTCCTCTGGTAAAACGCCGAGGGTAAAATTAAAAAGAAAAACAATCCGCACACAGATTTTAAATCTGTCCTTCTATCATTTTTAATAAACAATCAGAGATAAGGGTTTCGACTCTTGCAATCTATCCTTTCTCCTTTTCTTCGAAGTAAACAGGGTTAATAATTAGTGCAAGTCATTAATATTATACACAATGTGCCGGAATATAATAAATATAATTAGTTAATATGAGTATGAAATAAATCTATTAATATATAACAAATAATTGTATAGAATTTTATCCTTGCAACTATATTTTTGGTATCAATGCTGGCATTAAGTAATCAATCAATTAATTTAATGATACATATATAGAATTTTGTCTTACAGTTGTATTTCCAAAAATATGTCATATATAATATCTTACTATTTAATTAAAAATATGTATCTTTTGTGTTAATATTTTTTTTCTTTTTACACCGAAAATAAATTTAAAACTTATTAGTAAGTTTTTTTGATTATTCTTTGTATAAAAAATATTTACTCTCATAGTTTTCTTTGGTCTCAATCTTAGGATTGAGAACATCAGTGAGTAGAAATATTTCTATAAATAACGTCGTCCTCAAACGTCATAAAAATACATTTACAGACCTCATATTTAGTACATATTAACCTGTCATTTATTTTGCTTCTAGAATTTTTTATAATATAAATAGATATTCACACGAGAAGAGGAGGAGCAAAATCGTTTCATCATGGCGTCAGTGCGCCTTATTTTCTCGTCGTTGCTCTTCTCTCTTTTGCTTTGTTCAATTGAAGGAAGAAACAATATTCCCTTGACTGAGGAAGAAGATCTGGAGTTAGAGAAAGAACTCCAAAGCCTAAACAAACCCCCGGTCAAAACCCTCAAGGTATATCAGTTCTATTCATTTTGATGATATTATTTGCTATATTGATGATATATAATTTTGCTTTTTTTTTTTTTTTATGTTTACTTCGCTGCTGCAGTCCTTCACTGGGGATCTTTTTGACTGCATCGAAATGTACAAACAACCTGCATTCGATAATCCTGTTCTGAAAAATCATAAGCTACAGGTATTTAATTATATACATGATTTTTTACACTAGCCAACAAAATAGATTTACGTAATTAATTTATATATATGTTTGCAGATACGACCGAGTTTTCAAACGAAGAGAAAGGTGACTACGGATGGAAATTTTAAACTACCTTTAGATCCAGGCTTCAACGATACTTGCCCTCTAGGAACTGTTATCATTCGTCGAACTCGAAAAGAAGAATTGATCATGGCGAAAGAACTACCCAAATACTTCAGGCACTATGACTCTAGATATGATCTTCTCGACTCTTCAGGCAAGAATTATGTAAGTAGAAAAAACTCACAAATAGTATTATCACAAAAGTAGAGTTCCAGTAGTTAATTCCTTAATTAAATTAATTGAATGATACTCCTGTTGAATTTGTGAGTGCAGTTTGCGATAATGCAGAGCCACAAAGCTCGTTACCATGGCATTCAATGTGGTATCACTACGTGGGCACTCCCAAATGTGGGGCCAGATCAATCCACTACAAATCAAGTATGGATGTTGGGAGACCTCGATGGTCCTAAAGAAGACCTGAATGTTATTCAAACCGGATGGCACGTAAGTTACCTTGATATACATTCATATGCATGCATGCATATATATTTCTCATGTAATTTCTCTTTTTTATTGTTTCAGGTTAGACCTAGGCTATATGACGATAAGTTTACTCGTTTTTTCACTTATTATACAGTAAGTAATATACTCTAAAATCAACTAAACTACGTCTTTTTTAAGTGTTTAAGTATATACCTCACACTTGATAATGTATATATTTAGATCGACAATCACAAGACGGGCTGCATGAACTTACTTTGCAAAGGATTCATACAAGTTTCAGCAATCTTTGGACCTGGACATGCCTTCACCGGTAGCGACCTTTCTACGTACGGAGGCAAACAAGCATACTTCAGCTTTGAAATACGAAAGGTAGTGTTATTTGTCTAATTATATATAAGATATTTATATACTGAATTACTTAATGATTGTATATATTTTTAAACGTATATATGATGAATTAATATATAATGGATACAGGATCCTGAACTTGGTCACTGGTGGTTGTCAACGGCAGATGAGAATCTTGGATATTGGCCAAAGGAGGTTTTACCTAGTTTAGATGTAGCAAAAGCGATAGACTTTGGAGGTGTAGTGTATTCGCCCAACAATGAAGGGTCTCCTCCCATGGGGAGTGGTTATTTAGCCGAAGAAGGGATGGGTAAATCCAGTTATTTTATGTCAGTGTCGTACATAGCGGATGACCAGCATGCTTTCACTCCGGGCAAGGACTGGGCGCGTGGGCTTCTGACTGCACCTGACAAATATTATCAAATTATTGCACCTATTCCAGACGGTGGTCCTTGGAATGTTGCTTACGGTGGACCGGGTGGGTTGTTTAATTCTTCAGTAGTATAATACTAGTGAACTGATTTTGCCTATCATCGAATGAGAAAGGAAAGGTGTTGTGATGACTTGATCTATTATTTATACTAATTCTAATCCACTTATTTTTGTTTTAGCCAAAGGCTTCGTAAAAAAATATCAAAAAGACACTCAAAAATATAATTATTTTAAGTAGCTATATAAAAGTACTTTAATTTTATTTAAATTAACATGTAAAATACACTTATACTAAAATACTTTTTATGGATTTAATCTAAATTATTCAAACTTAATCAAAATCACTCTTCATTAACTTAATTGCGAAATTTAACACAATGTCATAAATAAGATGTAGCAGTTAGTATCGTATATGGTATAACAATATTTAAATTATTTTGATCAAAATTAAATATTTTAAATTAAACTAATAATAAATATTTTGATATAATAATATTGAATGAAAATATTAAATTAATATATTTTAATACATTATAACAGTTATATACATAGTTGGTATAATAAAGTTAAAATGATATTTGTATACATGGTAAAAAATATAATCGGAGAATAACTAATTAAATCCTATAATTGGGGTCCGACTTTTCTATTGGATATCATTTAACTCATTCCATTTCCACTAATTTTTTTATTTAATACTATAATCACTGAGAACCTAAAAAAACGTAAAATAAAAATAAATCTGTTTTCCCAACCTAACATATATGCCTTATTTAATATTTTTATTATTGTTGTAATCAATTTATATAAATAAATTTATTGATTTTAGTAATAAGATAATAAAAAAAACTTTATTTACTTCTTTCCTCTATATATTATTTTTCATCATGATATCAAAACCATAATCTTCTACCAATCCAATTTTTGTTTCTATCGTTTCCGTTTCTCGTTTTCTTAATTAATTCCGTTTCTCCGTTTTCTTAATTAATTTCTCTTAATTATTCTTTTTCTTTTTAACGGTTGCTTCCTCTTTTCTTTCTCTCCTTTCTCACGAACAGTACTAGTCTTAATTATTTTCTTTGATCCTAAATTTCTTCCACTTCTTCTAATCTTTTTGGAATTTATTCTTGTTTTCTTACTCTCTCTCCCTTTTATTGTCTCTTCTTATTTCCCTACCAACGGAAAAAAAAAAAACAAATTTCTCTTTTCCCTCTTCCTTTGCCGTCGCAAATCCTCTTGTTGCCGTCGTCGCCCAAACACAAGAAGTTGCCACTGCTTGTCTTCTCAGAGAAAAAAAAAAGGGTTGTCTCTTTATCGCTGTCGCCCAGCTTCACTGGCCACTCCCCAGCAAAGTTGTGCTGGACAGCTTCTGCCCGCGCTGCCCACTACTGCACACAGCCATCGGCACAGCTGCCTGCAGCAGCTGCGCTACCTTCTCTAGTATTTTTCCTCTGAGAAGCAATTCACCACTGATAGCTACCAAAGCCAACGCAGAAAAGCCCTCTACTTTCTTATCGCCGTCGAAAAGTTACTTTGCCGCCCACAACAAATGGTCGTTATCGTCCACTAAGCTTCTGATTTGCTGCTTCCACTGGACAGCAAGATTCCAGTGCCAAGTATTATTTCCAGCCATCGAAAATTCTTCCAGCAAGATCTATTACTATCAAGGGACGAGTTATTTATTTTCAATGTCAGATACTCAACAACATCAAGATGTCCAAAAATAAAGTTTAGATCGATGTCAAATTTGTCACATCGTTGGTCATATTAGTATTCATTGCTCTGAAAGATTTGATTGGTCTTATAGTCGGAAAAGATATCAAATTTGTCTCAGAGTTGGACATATTGGCATTCAATGTCTTAAAAGATTTGACTTAAATTTTGCTGGTGGTCCTACAGCATTGGGACAACCAACTATTTCACAAGGAAAACATACATCTTCAAATCGACCACCACCTTCTTGGCATTCTCCAGCCCAATCATCTCATTTTGGAGTATTCTCACATTCTATCTCTCCTAATATAGTTCATCGATTCTTGAGAACCCAGGATGATATCCGGATTCTGGAGCAATTCATTATGTTACATCGGAGTATAATATTCTCACGGAAGTTTCGCCTTATGATGGACCCGACATGGTACAAGTTGGTAATGGCTCAGGTTTGTAAATTACTGACATTAGAAACACATCTTTCCACTCATATGGTTGAACTTTTCGTATGCGTAACACTCTTCATGTTCCTTCTATCACCAAAAATTTACTTTCTGTGCGTCAATTTGCTCTTGATAATAATATATTCTTTGAATTTCATCTTCATCATTGTCTTTTGAAGGATCCCACAACAGGAAATATTCTACTCCGATAAAATATTAAAGACAGTCTTTATCATCTTCAGCCCACCTATACTAATGCCTTTATTGGAAAACACACTGATAAATTCTCTTGGCACGCACATCTTGGTCATCTGTCTCTATGTGTTGTTTAGAATATCATTAACCAGTATGGTTTACCAATTTCTTTATCCTCCTCTTCTCATTTATGTGAAGCTTGCATTAAAGCAAAATCTCATAAATTACCTTTTGTGTCTTCTTCTCACACTTCTAGTTTTCCTTTAGAAATTATTCACTCTGATATGTGGGGTCCTGCTCCTATTCTATCTAATTAAGGTTTTCTTTATTATGTTGTTTTTATTGACAATTTCAACAAGTTTACTTGGATTTTTCCTATGAAAAAAAGTCTGATCTTTTTGATATTTTTTGTCGCTTTCAAAAAAAAGTTAAGCACTATTTTAATCGTAAAATCCTCTCCCTTCATTCTGATTGGAGTGGAGAGTATCAAGCGTTTCCTCTGACATCATCCATCGAGTCTCTTGTCCCTACACTCCCGAACATAATGGATCCGCCAAGAGAAAACATCGTCATGTGGTTGAAACTGTTGGTGCGGGTAGCACTAACGGTCTAACCCAGGTTTTAATGAATGACAAATAGGTTAAGTTAGTTGTGTTGTTGTCTGACACTTTGATCAAGTGTGCAGGAAAAGTCCAGCTAGGTCGACGGGCTGACCGGATAGCTGGCGAGAAGTCCAAGCGGGTCGACGGGCTGACCGGACGCTTGGCGAGAAGTCCAGACGGGTCGACGGGCTGACCGGACGTCTGGCAGGTAAGTGAGGTAAGTCACTGGAGGGGAGTGACTGTGAGGACGCGTTCCCGGGAAGGGGACATTAGGCGTCGATCCGGCTTAGATCCATTTCGGATATCTAAGTCGAGATCGTGACTAGATTCCGGTCTCGGAAAGACGGAATCTAAGTCATACTTTGCTTATCGATAAAACTGTGCTAACATTCTTTGCTGCAGGGTACATTTGCCTCGGACTAACCTTTTCTTGCAGGAGAAGGACTTTCTGGAGAAGAGGGGTCCGGGCGCCCGGAGGCAAGTTTTATCCCCAGGACGACGTTGACACTTGGAGAATGCTGGTTGGGAGTGTTACGTCACATTCCAGGCGCCCGGAAGGGATCCAGGCGCCCGGAGCAGCATATAAAAGAAGCCCCAGGCAGGAGCTTCAAAACATCAGTCTTCTGAGAACTCTGAATCCAATCACTCTGCTGCTCTGCGCTCCAACGACGCTCACAAAGCTCCGACGACTCACTCCGGCTCTCCTTCTTAATTTATTGTTTGTCGGTTAGCTTTGTTTTCCTTCTTTTCATTAGCAATATTTGTACGTAAATTGTAATTATCCGAATTGCTAGTGAATTGCCCAACGAAAGTACTCAAGGAGTACGGGCCTTCGAGTAGGAGTCGTCACAGGCTCCGAACGAAGTAAAAATCAACAGTGTTCATCTCTTTACTTCTTTACATTTCCGCTGCGTTTTAACTCGAGATTTTCGAATCGATATTCACCCCCCTCTATCGAATCCAAGTGGTATCAGAGCAGGTACCGCTCTGATTTGGTGCAACCACCAATCAGACAGGGGGTGAAATAATTTTTTTAATTCCAAACTGATATTATTATCTTTTTGGAAGATTTTTTTCGTTGTATTTAAAATCTAAATTGGTACAACACCAACTTAGAGCTTCTATTTTTTCCCGCACTGCTAATCCAAGACGAAGTCTTGGGATTTTCTTTTTCCAGTTAATTTAGTGTGTGCAGGATAAGATGTCTCAACAAGAAGGCTTCAGCACAGTACGTCCTCCTCTATTCAATGGGGATGATTTTTCGTACTGGAAGAGGAGAATGGAGGTCTACATGAAGACAGACTACGACCAATGGATGAGCGTCACAAGGGCTTACAAAATTCCAGTAGACAACTCCGGGAACATACTAGACCCTGAAGACTGGACAAATGATATAAAGAAAAAGGCATCAATTGAAAACAAAGCCATCAATACTCTACACTGCGGACTAACACGAGAAGAATTGAACCGAGTCGGACCGCATCAAAACGCTAAGGAGCTTTGGGATAAACTGATCGAGCTGCACAAAGGAACAAGCGATGCGAAGGTAACAAAAAGAGATTTGCTGTTAAATAAAATTTTTAATATAAAAATGCAGGAAGGAGAAACGGCAAGTCAGCTCCACGCGAGGATCAAAGATATCCTCAACGGTCTCCACGCGATAGGCCACCAAATGGAGAACCGAGACTTAATAAGGTACGCGTTAAATGCTTTTCCGCGAAATAATTTGTGGGCATCAATTGTAGATGCCTACAAAATTTCAAAAAATTTATCTAAATTAAAATTGGATGAACTCTTCTGTGAATTAGAACTTCATGAGCAAACTAACGTCGGGGTCGAGAAAGGTGTAGCTTTATTCGCAGGTTCCTCTAAAGAAAAGAAGAACAAACCCGAATCTGAAGAAGATTCCGATCAAGACTCTGAAGATGAAGAACACCTGGTGAACCTGGTAAGGAAAATGTTCACCAGGAAAAA
Organism: Zingiber officinale; assembly: GCF_018446385.1. NCBI lineage: Eukaryota > Viridiplantae > Streptophyta > Magnoliopsida > Zingiberales > Zingiberaceae > Zingiber > Zingiber officinale. Next base: position 143,523,616 of record NC_055997.1, read on the forward strand.
GAGAAACTTCAGCAAACAGGATCTTCAGAAGATCAGTTCGCCAGCCGACTCAAGAAATGTCACATGTTTCAGATGTAACAAAAAGGGGCACTATAAGAACGAATGCCCAAGATTGAAACTTGACAAACCAAAGTCAACAAAGAAGAAAGCCCTCAAAGCAATATGGGACGATTCCTCCTCAGACGAATCGGAGGGAGAAAGGCAAAAGCACCAAAGTCACCTCGCGCTGATGGCTCGCGAAGCTGAAACGGAAGACGAATCAGAGGAATCGGAAGACGGGTCCGAACCCGAATCAAGCCACGAGTCCGCACTCGTTTCCGAAGGTTCCGAAGAGGTATACCTAAACTTAAATCATAAATTCTTTAGAATTATCTCGTGTTTAAATAAAAAATTAGTTAAATTGGAAAATGAAAGTAAATCTCTTCTTGAGGAAAATCAAAACCTCAAGGAACAATTAAAAAATTCGAATCCAACTCAAGACCGAACACTTGAGGAGGAGAATTTATCATTAAAAAATGAAATTAATAAGTTAAAAGAATTGTTGGAAAAATTCACAACAAGATCTAAAAATTTAGATTTAATTCTAAATAACCAAAAGACATGCTATAATAAAACCGGACTTGGATATAAGTCAAACTCAAACAAAACCTTTAAATCATTATTAACCCAACACAAAGCAACCAAACAAGCTTGGGTCCCGAAAGCGTGCTTAACCACGCAAGTAGGACTTAATCAATTCTATATACCTAAAGATAAAATACATTATATAAACTTGAATAAATCAGATCAAAAACTAAAATATAAATTAAAATCAAAATTCAAAACTCAACAAAATTTAGATTATCACCAAGTTGATTATAACTATAAAAAGAATCGACACAAACCCAAAATCTAAATTAATGGCCAATAATTCAGGGGGAGGCTCCAGAATAGCTGGCACCTCCAAAACTAACCTACCCGACAGGGTAACCCAAAACAAACTAACCCGGCAGGGTAATTAGGATTAGTTAAAGAGAGACCAAGTTTAACTTGACTCATGGTACTGGTGAAGTTTTTGGATGATAGTACGTTAGGGAAGCTTGGGCATCGCATGTCTAGAAAGATATGGTTTCGATCTGGTGCATTTGGCCAAGTGGAACTGACCGAAGCTACCCTTAAACGAATCCTAACCAGTTAGACCAAGATTTAGTACTAAGTTTCGTGGATAGGACTATTCGGAAAACCTCGAAAGGTTGGTTACTTCTAATGATGTCCTTGTGACTCACCAAGCTTAGAAGTTTATCCGAAGAATGCCTATTTGTGGAAACCAAAGCTAAGTCTGAATCTAACACAAGTTAAAACAAAACTCTGTAATCTAACTAATTTCATCTCACAAAATCATAGGATTCCTTGATTGATAATATAAATCGGGTGAGATGAATAAAACTTAAATTAATTTCAAAATTTTAACTTAAAAACTTGTTTTTAAACTTAAAAATTATTTTCAAAATTTTAAAAAATTTGTTTTTAAACTTAAAAATTACTTTCAAAATTTTAACTTAAAAATTTGTTTTTTTTTACTTAAAAATTATTTTCAAAATTTTAACTTAAAAATTTGTTTTTAAACTTAAAAATTACTTTCAAAATTTTAACTTAAAAATTTGTTTTTTTACTTAAAAATTATTTTCAAAATTTTAACTTAAAAATTTGTTTTTAAACTTAAAAATTACTTTCAAAATTTTAACTTAAAAATTTGTTTTTAAACTTAAAAATTATTTTCAAAATTTTAACTTAAAAATTTGTTTTTAAACTTAAAAATTACTTTCAAAATTTTAACTTAAAAATTTGTTTTTAAACTTAAAAATTATTTTCAAAATTTTAACTTAAAAATTTGTTTTCAAACTTAAAAATTACTTTCAAAATTTTAACTTAAAAATTTGTTTTCAAACTTAAAAATTACTTTCAAAATTTTAACTTAAAAATTTGTTTTTAAACTTAAAAATTATTTTCAAAATTTTAACTTAAAAATTATTTTCAAAATTTCTTTTTAAACTTAAAAATTATTTTCAAAATTTTAACTTAAAAATTTGCTTTTAAACTTAAAAATTACTTTCAAAATTTTAACTTAAAAATTATTCTTAAAAAATTTGGTGTTAAACTTAAAAATTATTTTTAAAAATTTGTTTTAAATTATTTGCAAAATTTTAAAAATTTCAATTTTAAACTTAAAAATTATTTTCAAAACTTAAATCAATTTCAAATCTCAAAAAAAAAAAAAAAAAAAAGGAAGTCAAAAACCAGGGGCGGGCGCCCCTGGTATTCTCATCGGGGGGGCCCGGAAAGGGTTCCAGGCGCCCCGCCCCAGCAACCCCGGGCGCCCGGAAAGGGTCCGGGCGCCCGGAGTCCCCTATAAATAAGGGGCAGCAGGCGCCCCCAACCTTTGCCCCACTCATTCTCACTTTTGCCAAGGTTCACTTTGAACCTCAGTGCGAAAGTACTCTAAATTAAAATTTTCGTGCGGTGAAGACGCTGTTGCGATTCAACCGAGGTCGTCAAATCTATATTTTTCGATGGCTCCTCGGTAAAATATTCTTCCCCTCTCTAAAATATTTTTTTGTTGTCTTCTAAATTTTTTTTATATATATATTCTTTATATACAGTAGGAAACGAACAAATACTGGTGCTGGACCCTCCAATGCTAGTACAGACCCTAGGTTTCCCACAGACGAACTTAGGATTAAGTTTGAGTCCACCATCTATAAGGCCATTAGGACTACCTGTATAGATAGAGCGTTCTTCCTAAGGTCATGTCCCTCTGCCTTAGAGGTTATAGGTCACTACAATTTAAGGAACCTTGTAGAATGTACCAGTCCAATAAACATAAGTCTATGTGCAGAATTTTGCAATAACCTAGTAAAAGTAGACGACTTCACCTATACCACTAGGGCTGCAAGTACTGATATCGTATTTTCCCCTACGACTATCCGAGAGTTTTTAGAGTTGCGTCTTTCTACTTGCTCCTTTTTGTGCTATCCTCCGAGGGATCTACCGTTCGACGATCCCTACTCACATATTACTCTCGATACGATGTATTCGTATTTTTTTGGGGGAGAGAGAGATCCCACTGTGACACAGTTTAGGTCAGTAGAACTTAGCGTCCAGGACTACGCTCTTTATAGGGTTGTAGTTCTTTGCATTTTACCACTGACCACTCGGGACATCGCTGTGATGCGCCCATTCCATTCATTCCTACTTTATGCCCTGATTCATAGGTTAGAAATTGACATTAGCCTACATATCTTCTCGACCATCATTTACGCAGCCGGATACGTGACTGACAGTCGAGTCCATATGCCATTTGGTCACATTCTGACAGCCTACATGTCCTCGCTGCACATTGATGTCACTAGAGGAGACGTTGCCCGTATGACCGAGTTCGATGTTATATCCTCTCGGAACTTTTCCCTAGCCGGCATCTAGGTAGATAGAGATGACGGGACTATGACTTGGCGGAGGGGGGCACAGCACCAGCCCGATCCAGACGCACAGATGGACGAGTTCATGCTTGCACTATTTCCGGAGGAAGCCGCACCGGCTCCACCACCACCCCCAGCTCGAGCACCACGACACGCTCCCCGCACTCTAGCCGACCGTATGACCGGACTAGAGAGAGCCATGGCGAGTCTCCAGCAGGAGAACTCCGATTTTCATCGGGACATACGGCGAGAGGTTGCCGAGTTACGAGCTGCCGGGACACCCGCCACACTGAGATGATGGCACTTCTTCGATCCTTGGGATCTGGACCACCCCCTTCATCATCGCAGTAGCTTTAGTGATGACCTACTTCTGTAGCTACACTATTTGTAAAATATTTTGGATTTATCTAGTGACATTTCAAACTTACATTGAATATGCTCTATCTCAATAGATTAGGAAATTTCAAAAAAAATTCAAAAATAATTTTATCAACTTATAGGCTAAACTTGTTTGTTTTCAAAATTTCCATTTTTAGACTTTCAAAAACAGTTTTTTGACTTAGACTAGGTTTACATCCTTAGAAAGCATGTACCCATAGGACTAGTTTTTGAGCATCTCACCAACACCCTAGGGTTACCTTGCTTGTGTTTGACAAACATAGAAAGGGGTGAGATGCATAGGCCAACTGTCCAGACTTAAGATGCTAATTTCAGTGCATCAACATAAGTCTGGACGTTAAATACAATTCAGATATTAATCAGATTAAAGTTCATCAGTCAAGTCAAACACTGACTGGTTGTAATTAACTTAATCTGACTAACCAAGTGAAAGCTACTATCTTCTGATAGTTAGTTAGTACCTAATTGGTTAGACAGCTGGTTAAAGTGATGTCAGGTTCAGGGGGAGGAATTAATTAAAAATTTTTTCCTTTATATAAAATATTTTAAATCTTGTTTGAAAAATGTTCTCCCAAAAATTTCTTAAACCTACTTTTGAAAACTAACTCTTATAAAACTAAGTTGTTTTTAAGAATTGGGTTTTACTTTTTATTGAAAATTGATTCTGAAAATTAGATTTAACTTAGTTTTGAAAATTATGGAAATTAGATTTTTCAAAACTTAAGTTTACAAACTAAGCTTCTCAAAATCACTTTCCTTACTTTTGAAAATCAATTTTCAATATCAACTTGCTTAAAATTGTGAAAATTCTTTGTTTTAAATCACAAACTTTTTATCCTTTTTACTTAGTCTTTGAAAACTCAACTTTTCAAGTATTTTAAACCATGGTTTAGAAAATAGTACTTTTGAACTTTAAAATTTTGATTTTTGAAAATTAGATTTAATTATTTTTACTTTATCAAAATTAGTTCTACCAAACTCCTTTGAAAACTAAAAGTAAAGTTCAAAATCAATGTTTACAAACTGAAATTTGATTTGCAAAAACTCAAGTGTTAAAAATTATGAAAGTTAGATTTTTTCAAACTTAAATCACTGTCAAAACTTAACTAGCTTTCTAAAAGCTAAAAGCTAAATGCTTTAAACGAATTTTCAAAAGCTTAAACTCCCCCAAGTCAACTTGACTATCTTTTTACTGTTAATTTTATCAATATCTTTGAATTTTTTTAACCAAACTTTTTATTACTCTACACTATGCTTATTTACCCCTGCTTACTTTTTTATGAATGCCAAAGGGGGAGAAGGGTTAGGTGGTTAAGTTAGCTAAACCAATTTGAAAACACAAACTAACTTTAAAACCACACAAATGCATGTTGTTTCGTACATATGCTTTCACTAACTTAACCAGGTTGTCATCCATCAAAAAGGGGGAGATTGTTGGTGCGGGTAGCACTAACGGTCTAACCCAGGTTTTGATAAATGACAAATAGGTTAAGTTAGTTGTGTTGTTGTCTGACACTTTGATCAAGTATGCAGGAAAAGTCCAGCTAGGTCGACGGGCTGACCGGATAGCTGGCGAGAAGTCCAAGCGGGTCGACGGGCTGACCGGACGCTTGGCGAGAAGTCTAGCTAGGTCGACGGGCTGACCGGATAGCTGGCGAGAAGTCCAAGCGGGTCGACGGGCTAACCGGACGCTTGGCGAGAAGTCCAGACGGGTCGACGGGCTGACCGGACGTCTGGCAGGTAAGTGAGGTAAGTCACTGGAGAGGAGTGACTGTGAGGACGCGTTCCCGGGAAGGGGACATTAGGCGTCGATCCGGCTTAGATCCATTTCGGATATCTAAGTCGAGATCGTGACTAGATTCCGGTCTCGGAAAGATGGAATCTAAGTCATACTTTGCTTATCGATAAAACTGTGCTAACATTCTTTGCTGCAGGGTACATTTGCCTCGGACTAACCTTTTCTTGCAGGAGAAGGACTTTCTGGAGAAGAGGGGTCCGGGCGCCCGGAGGCAAGTTTTATCCCCAGGACGACGTTGACACTTGGAGAATGCTGGTTGGGAGTGTTACGTCACATTCCAGGCGCCCGGAAGGGATCCAGGCGCCCGGAGCAGCATATAAAAGAAGCCCCAGGCAGGAGCTTCAAAACATCAATCAGTCTTCTGAGAACTCTGAATCCAATCACTCTGCTGCTCTGCGCTCCAACGACGCTCACAAAGCTCCGACGACTCACTCCGGCTCTCCTTCTTAATTTATTGTTTGTCGGTTAGCTTTGTTTTCCTTCTTTTCATTAGCAATATTTGTACGTAAATTGTAATTATCCGAATTGCTAGTGAATTGCCCAACGAAAGTACTCAAGGAGTACGGGCCTTCGAGTAGGAGTCGTCACAGGCTCCGAACGAAGTAAAAATCAACAGTGTTCATCTCTTTACTTCTTTACATTTCCGCTGCGTTTTAACTCGAGATTTTTGAATCGATATTCACCCCCCCCCCCTCTATCGAATCCAACGGTCTTACAGAAACTGCCTTAACTCTTCTTAATTATGCCTAGGTTCCGCTTAAATTTTGGGATGATGTCGTCCACACCGTAGTCTATCTTATCAATCGTTTACCCACTCCACTACTTCAAAATAAGTGTCCCTTGGAAAGACTTTATAATTATCTTCTAGATTACTCCTTCTTTCATATTTTTGGTTGCGCATGTTATCCTTGGCTACGACCTTACTCTAAGCACAAGTTAAACCCTCGCTCTTTACAATGTGTTTTTCTTGGTTATAATAATTTGTATCATGAGTATCATTGCCTCCATATTTCAACCGATCAGATATATATTTCTCGACATGTTACTTTTGATGAATCTCTATTTCCGTTTGCAGTTTCTACCTCAGATCCTCCTTCAGATAATCAAGGCAACTATCTAATATCACCAAGCAATATACTAGAAGCCCCACATATTGATTCAACAGGATATATTGAAAGTACAAGGGGGGATGGTATCTTGGATCCTACTCTATCTCCATAAGTTCTTGTAGACTCGGCGGCTAGTGGTGATCCACTCTCTAGTTTTGATTCTCATCCATCTAACCACTCATCTCCGAGTAGCTCTAATGATGATATTCCTCGATGAATGCTTCCTCTAAGCGATATTTATACACGATGTCAACCAGTTTCTACTCGTTATTCCCTTCCACGTGCTCTTATTGCTTCTTCAAATTTTGTTGAACCTTCTAGTTTTATATAGGCAGTCAAAGATCCAAATTGGCGTGCTACGATGGCTACAAAATTTGACGCTCTTCTTCGTAATGCAACTTGGAGCTTAGTCCCTCGTACACCATCTATGAATATTGTGGGCTCTAAATGGGTATGCCGAATTAAGTATCATGCAGATGGTTCTATTGAACGTTACAAACCTCGCCTTGTTGCTAAAGACTTTAATCAACAAACATGTATTGACTTCAATGATACTTTTAATCCAGTCGTCAAAATTACAACTATCAGATTGCTACTATCTATAACTGTAAGCTCCAATTGGTCAATATGCCAATTAGATGTTTCCAATGCTTTCCTTCATGGATACCTTGAAGAAACTATTTATATGGAGCAACCTCTTGGATTCATCCACCTGCAACTTTCAACACATGTATGTCAACTTCAAAAGTCTATATATGGTATTCGACAAGCTCCTCGTGCATGGTTTCATCGTCTATCTACCTGGCTTCATACTCAGGGATTTTCTTGCTCAAAAATAGACTCTTCCCTATTCTACAAATGTAATAAGGAATTTTCAATATTTGTTTTGATTTATGTGGATGATATATTAATAATTGGTAGTGATCAAAATGATATTACTACTTTACTACATCTTCTCCATCAAGAATTTCCTATTCGGGATCTTGGCAATGTTCATTTTTTCCTTGGCATAGAGTTTTTCTCACATTCTGAAGGTTGTCTTCTCTCTCAGAGAAAATACATTACTGGGCTTTTGCAACGAGCTAAAATAAATGGTGCACACCCTATATCTACACTAATCATTGAGGGTGGTTTCACTGCACCTTCATCCTCCTCTTCGATATCTGACCCCCAGATTTATTGTAGTATTGTTGGTGCCCTACAATATGTCACAATTACACGACCCGATATTACTTTCGCTGTGAATCATGTCTGTCAATTTATTCATGTTTCTACTGAACATCATTGGGAATGTGTTAAAAGAATTCTTCGATATCTCAAAAGTACTATTATACATGGTCTTCTTTTATATCGTCAGTCTTCACGAGAATTGATTGTCTACAGTGATGCAGATTGGGATGTATCTCTCGAAGATAAATGTTCTACTAGTGGATATGTTATATTTCTTAGGCGAAATCTTGTTTCCTGGCATTCAAAGAAACAACCTACAGTCTCTCGCTCAAGTAGTGAAGCTGAATATAAAGCTATCACTAACGCAATGTCAGAAATTATTTGGCTACAATCTCTTCTTTCAGAATTACACTTTTTCCCAACTGCTACCCCTAAAATATGGTGTGATAATATTGGAGCAACTTATCTCAAGGCAAATCCTGTTTTTCATGCTCGTACCAAGCATGCAAATATTGATTTTCATTTTGTTCGCGAGCATGTGGCGACTGGACAACTTTCAATTTCTTATATCTTTATCGAAGATCAAATTGCTGATATATTCACCAAGCCATTATCTAGACAACGTTTTGTTGGTGCAATCGACCCAAATTTGATCGGTATGATCATGATTTTGATGTGTGTGTCAAAGAGTTTAAGCTAGGCTTTCATATTGGTTTGATATGTGTGGTTGAGTCATGCAGGACTTGGTGAAATACACATGAGAAGCTTGGTGCGGCCAAGTTTGGGAAGCTCATTCAAGGGCTCAGATCCTTGAGTCAGTGAAGGATGGTGTGGAAGACATCCGAGGGACCGTCGGACAAGAAGCAATGGAGTGAAGCCAAGGGAAGCGAACTTCAAGGCAACGTGAAGGATGGCACGGAGAGGAGTCGCAGGCTTGGGTGCATCTGAGGGGCGAAGGCCGAGGAAGAGGGTTTCAAAGGCGACTCCGGAGAGGATGAGTGTGAGTGAATGTAAAGTACCAGTCGACTGGTACTTGGACCATTCGACTGATCTAAATTCACGAAGAGCACAGAATGCTTCTGTGCTTGTCGGCTATAGGGGTCAATCGACTGGTCTCGGGACCAGTCAACTGGTACATAGCCGTTGGCAGGATCACAGATTCTATGGAGTATCATTGGCTATGTCCAACGGTCACACCAGTCGACTGATACATAGATCAGTCAACTAGTGTCGGGTTGAGTTGATTTGTTGATCAACTCTCTCCACTTATAAAAGAGGAGCTTTGGGGCATAAAAGAGGTAACTGATTATTGTTAAATTACTCCTAAGTCTTTGCCCAAAGCTTCCAAGTCCACTCTTCCTCTCCAAACCTAAGTTCCATCTTGTAAGAGGAAGAGAGCTCTGTGAGAGGTTGTACTCCACCGAGAAGGAGTAAGATCTAACCCAAGATTGTCGGGGGCTGATCCACCGAAGGATCAGGGGTTTGTCCACCTCAAGGACGCATCGTGAAGTAGGAGCAAGCAATCTCTGAACCACGTAAAGGAATCATGTTAGTGTTTGTATTCTCTCTTGTTTGTTTTCATTGTTTTAGTTTTCGTATTTCTGCTACGCACTAATCTTTTATAGAGAAGAAATCAAAGTTGGGGTGACCTAGCTATCCAACCCCCCTTCTAGCTGGTCACTGATCCCCTACACATTTCACTAAGTTAGTACTCAAACTCAACGTTCAGGTACACCCGTTGAGTTTGTCTGGGAGGGTAATGACAATAATTGAAATAATCTCTAATTGATTTCACTCAATTATGATTTATTATATTTGGCACACAATCAAGATCAACATGAATCAAATAGAAAAAAAATAATATTTCCAAGTTTATTATATTACTATGTTTATAATTATTATGATTGTATACCTTATTTAATTTTTCCATTATTATTGTAGATAATTTATATAAATAAGCCTATTGACTTTAATGATAAGATGATTAAAAAAAATTTATGTGATTTCTTTCCTCTATCTATTATTTTTCATCATATATATATATATATATATATATATATATATTAAGCATAAAAAGATGAAAAATGAAAAGAAAAAATTAGGCACTCACAAGGTGTGTGCAACATAAGGGATACAAAATATATATATACTTGCGGACCATTCCTTATGGAATAGTTTGTGATTCATTTTTTTTTAAAAAAAAATTGGTCTAGGTGTCTGGATTTAATCCAGGCACCCTGACTTTATTTTTTAAATTTTAAAAATAAAAAATTCCTTAAAACATCATAAATAAATATATTATACCCCGTGAACACCAATTTTTTTTTTATCTTGAATACTATAACCCAAGAGGGAAGTCTAAACCCTAGAGAGAAAATCTTATTAGCTGAAACCCATTATAATCCAACTCCTAAATCCTAAAATCTTAAACCTTAAATACATATAATATACCTCGTGAGCTTCTAAAATTTTTAATTTTGAATACTATAACGCAAGAGGGAAGTTTGAACTCTAAAGGGGAAATTTTATTGGCTCAAATCCACTATAATCCAATTCCTAAATCTTAACATTTTTGAACCTTAAATATATATAATATATCCCAAAATAAAAAAAATAAAAACAAAAATTAAGAGAAGAATCCAAGCACCTGGATTCATTCAAGGCACCTGGACGCATTCACACATGGGTGCTTGGATTTCCAGTCCGGATGAATCCGCAGGATAAGGTCCACAACATATAAAAATTTTATATATATATATATTCTTTGCAATTTTGTTATTTGATGTTTTATTTTTAAGATTTAGGGGTTGTGTTATAATACCTCAAAGTTTGATGATGATCTCTAATTACCTCTTTTCCCACTGCTTGTTGTTATAGGTTCGATTTCAGAGGATGTCTTGTCTTGCTAGCTTGGCCTCCGATATTCCTTCATGAAGCTCTAGGAACTTCTCCCAGAGTTCTTTAGCTGAGTTGTTGTTAGAGTGTATACTAAAAAAGTCTAGTTTTTTGTATAAACATATAAGAATCACATTGGTCAAATGCCTACATTTATGCTAAGTGTAGTTGTCCATTTAATTTATATTGTAGATAGTATGGTGTGAGGAGACACACAGAAGATCATGTTATCAGATCCTTATAAATTATAAATAGTTGCTCACAATTAAGATGGAATGGGACAAACCATTGGAGTGGTTGTAGTGTAATTAGGTATTAGTTTATCTTGACTAATCAATTACACTAGTACACTATAAGTGTATTGAGCAGGATCAATTGAGGTAGTATCTTTTTATACTGACTATATAAAAGAACAATACCTCTGTTATTATGGAAGTGTGTACTCTTAATCATGATATAATAACAAGTACGTATACTTAGTATTTATTTCTTTGATTTATCAAAGGGTGTGATTTAGTTCGTTAAATCAATAGGCCTGATAAGTTGGGAAATGATATTATTTATATGGTGTGTTGTTGATTATAGAATGAAACTGTGTCCTAGTAATCTAGGTTGATGATGTCCCCTTGAGGAGTTCATAAGGATTGTCATGTAAACCCTGTAGGTGGACTTAGTCCGACATGACAATAAGGTTGAGTGGTACTACTCTTGGAGTTAGATATTAATTATGTGAGTTATCAGTAACTCATTTAATTAGTGGACATTCTAAATCTTAAACACAGGGAGACTAACACACTCATGATAAGAATGAGCTCATATAGTAATATGAGATTGGTGCAGTAGTTCAATAATAACTCTTTAGTGGAATGAGATATTATTGATGAACTCGAGTTGGGTGTTCGGGGTGAACACGGGAAGCTCAAGTTCATCGGGAGACCAAAACCAATTTCTCCTCTCGGTCCTTACGTAGCCTCTTATTTATAAAGTGTTATACCCACCCATAGCCACCTTCTTACCCACCTTAAGATGGTCGGCCAAGCCTAGCTTGGAGCCCAAGCTAGGGCCGGCCAAACCAAGTTTAGATGGGTCAAGTAGGTGGTCGGTCCTAGCTTGAACCCAAGCTTAGGTGGTCGGCCACAATAAATTAAAAGGATTTTATTTTTTAAAATCTTTCCTTATGTGGAAGCCATGGTTTTAAAAGAGAGTTTAAAATTTAAATCTTTCCTTTATAGCTTTTTACAAAAGATTAAGAGAAAGGTTTGATATCTTTCCTTATTTGTAGTTAAAAGGAAGATTTTAATTTTTGATAAAAATTTCCTTTTTTGTAACCATCTTCATGGTTTTAAAAGAGAGTTTTAAAATTTAAATCTTTCCTTTTATAGCTTTCTACAAAAAATTAAGAGAAAGGTTTGATATCTTTCCTTATTTGTAGTTAAAAGGAAGATTTAAATTTTTGATAAAACTTTCCTTTTTTATAATCATCCTCATGATTTTAAAAGAGAGTTTTAAAATTATAAATCTTTCCTTTTATAGTTTTCTATAAAAGATTAAGAGAAATATTTGATATCTTTCCTTATTTGTAGTTAAAAGGAAGATTTTAATTTTGGAGAGAACTTTCCTTTTTGTAATCATCCACATATTTTAATAGAGAGATTTTAATTTATAAAAGTTTCCTTTTATAACTAACCATGAAGTGAATTTTTAAAATAGAAATTTTTATTTTTAAAATTTCTGGAAACAAATTAGGAAGTTTTAATTTTGTGTTTAAAACTTTCCTTCCTTGGAGGATTTGATATTACCGGCCACATCCATAGAAGAAAAGGAATTTTTTTTATCAATTAAATCTTCCTTTCTATGGCAAGGAAAATAAGGAAATTTTTATTAAAACTGTCTTTATTTGCCGAGACCAAGGAATATAAAATAGAGGGTAGAAGTGTCTCACCTAATAACAATACTTCTATTATTCATCTCCTCCTTGATGGTGGGCAGCCCTCATCCTTCTTCATCTCCTTTTCTTCTTCTTTGGTGGCCGGCGGCATCAACTCTTGGGGAGTCCTTGGTGGCCGGATTTTGCTTGGAGAAGAAGTAGAGAAAGGAGGCTTTGTTTCTTTGCATCCCTTGGAGCTTGGTTGGTGGCCAAAGTTCTTCATCTCAAGAAGTTTCTTGGTGGCCGAAACTTGCAAGGAGAAGAAGGAGGCTTGGGTGGATTCTCGTCTCTGTAGATCGTCACCCACATGATATCCAAGATAAGAAGAGGAATCCGGCAGAAGATCGTGAGGTCCATAAGCTATAAAAGGTATAACTAGTTATTAGTTTCCGCATCATAACTAGTTCATCCTTTTATTTAGATCTTGAAATACCGAACACAAGAGGCTAACATTTCTAGGTTTCGAATTTGTGATTCGAGTTTGTGTTTCTTTGTTTTTTTGAATTTGTGATTCGATTGTTCTTTTTGGTTAAACCTAGGGTTACTATAAAGAAATTAAATATTGAATTTCATTGAAAGGCTTTGTCTAGGAAGTGGTGGATGCTCTCATACCCAAGGAGGCCTAGTGCCTCGCCATGTTTAACCTGGAAGCCAATCTTTGAAATTAATATTTAATTGAATTTGTAACATAGGTGGATTTGGATCAATAATGTTAAGCATCGTTTGCGATCTAAGTCTAAACCACTAAGAATAAATAGATTGAATTTGGAATCAATAATGTTAAGTTCCGTTTGTGATTCCAAATTTAATTTCTAAAGAACACGATAGGTTGTTAGGAATGGTTCAGGACTTGTACAAAATTTTTATATAGGAAAATCGGTACGATATTTCGAGTATCAACCAACAGTTATAGCTACTGATGTAGTTGACTTCTTGAGGTGGTAACACAGTTAGTAGATGAAATTCTACTTTTCCATTGGCTACGAAGTCGGCTTGCTCCTTCTTATTCCAGAGATACTATTCTTTTCCTTCTCCGTGTTGATCTTTGGGTACTGTTAAACAATATTTGATTATTAATAATAAATCAAAATCTCTTTTGAAAAATACCTCCATTTTCTTTTTCCATATAGCGAACTCTCCCTTAAACTTTGGTGGGTGAATGCTCGATCCAACCATCATCTTCTTGCTTTTGTAGGCGGTTAGTCCTTTTAGAGTAGGTCTGGCTTTGATACCAATTGTAGATCTAGGTTAGTCCTTGCCAATGACTAAAAAGGAAAGTTTTAAAACAAAAAATTAAAACTTCCTAATTGGCTAGATAATTTTGCTAATTCTTTAGGGGCATGAGAAGAAGATGCTCCAGATATTTGCTGCTTCAACGCATCATTTTCTTGAGATAAATTGTATAATTGGCAGGCCACGCTCATAATGATGACCCACTGCTATAAAAAGGAGAGTTGTTGTTAGAATGCATTAATGAAAAAACGAAGGGGCAAAGGGCAAGTTACCATAGTTTCCTCAAAAGAAAGCTTATCAGCCAAGTCAGCAAAGGTAAGATTTTCAAGTTCTTTACAGGCCTCTGCCCACACTATAGTTAAGGAACCCCCTAACAATATTGCGAGGGTGGAAGAAAGTGTAGAGGAAGACGATAAAGAACTGTGAAGGGAAGGAGGAGAAAAAAGGAGGATAGGGGGACCTTGAGTTCCTTGAGAAGGAAGAGGAATTTGTTATGGAAATGTCATCATAAACTCTAAGTCTAAATTGACACTTTGAGTGAGAGGATCCTCTGGTGCTTGAATGGATGGAGAGGCAAGCATAGGATATAAGGAAGAGAGGGTAGGTTCGGGAGAATGGGGTGGAACATCCCCTGTAGGTACGCTTTCAAAAGCAGAAATAGTCCGTTTCTTGGGGAAGGGCGCTAATGTTAACCTTCACCCGGGGCGTTTTCTGGTGGAGGTAGCTTCTAGTGTTTGCTCTTGTAACTCCAAGGGGGTATCCTCTAGCAATGGGGTGAATTTACATATGTCTCCCCAGAAAGGGCATGAGAACTGGAAGCAATGGTAGGGGGATAGAAGGTTTAGACAAAGGAACATTGGGAGGTTGGAATGGATCATCATTAAGCACTGCATTAAGCTCCTGTTCCTTAGCCAGTATCGCATCAACTACCAGGCGGATTTTCTTGTCGACCAAAGCTTTGAATAGGGCATCCACTACAACAAATAAAAGAGTATTTTAGTTAGTAAAGGAGTGATAGTTAAAATGTTAGAACTTACCAAAGGAACACTACAGTCTCTTTGGAATAGGACTCAAGCCAAAAAGGTATAAAACATCATCGTATATCCATTTGTGGATGTAAAATCGATGACGAAGCAATCTATTGGAATAATTAGAAAAAGTTGGTTGCTAATGAAGTTCTTTGATATCAGGGAGAGGGGGAAACGAAGATTGCCATTTGGTGGACCATGTGACAGGTTCAGGAAATTTGATAAAAAAAAGCATGATTTCCAGTCTTTGATGGAGGAGGGCATTTCCTCAAAGAATATCATATTTGGGCGAGATTGAAAAAGAAACACTCCTGGTTCCAACATTTTAGGATAGGACAACATAAAGAAATTTTGAGGAGTGAGAGGAATACTGAAGAGGCGAAACACCATGTATAGCCCACAAAGATATCGAAAGGCATTTGGGGCAAATTGTTGAAAAGGAATACCAAAATACTACTTATATCTATCAAGAAAGGGGGAATAGGGAAACGTAAACCTACAATTAGTTGATCTTTGAAAAAGGTAATGTAGTTATCAGGAGGGAGATAGGGATGAGTGTCAGGTTGGGGGGCCTTAATACAATATTCTTTAGGGATTCCATATCGAGAACGGATGGAGGTTTGATCAGTAGTGGTAAAGGAAGAATGAATTTGAGCATACCATGGGAGTAAAGATTCTTCAGCCATGGTGAGAAACAAAAACACTCAAGGAATAAGCGACTTACTGAGTTTCTAAGTAGGGAAAGTACAGGAGAGAATCAGGGGAGATGAAGAAGCACGGTTTGTTAAAGAAGGTCGGAAGAGAGAATCGCCAAAAAAGTAATGAAAGGAAGACGAAGAATGAAAAGTTAAAAAAAAGGTTTAGGGTTTTAGGGTGATATAAGGATCACCGTTGAATTAAAATGGTTCAACAAAGGATAATCGTTGATCTACTAGAAAGAATGTATGATGAGACACGAACAAAAAAAAACACACTAAGGGTTGCTTCGACAACTAGGAAAAGTGTTATATGGTGCTTGCCTAGGAAGAGGCATTTATGATAGACAAAACAGATCAAATCATATACTGAGCCACCATATCTTCGAACATCCTCTTCCCGTTGAAGGATCAATTACCAACAAGACCATTTTTGAAAAACTACGCGAATCCTGAAATATGAGTAAATAAACAAAATTTGTAAATGGTAAAGAAGAATACCTCTTATGAAACATCCCGACCGATCGTGTATACAAATGGAATCTTAAAGCCCGATCGAACTCATATTTGCTCGGGGCATATGCATGAAATCTTTTATTCGATCAGTTCTCGCGCGGTAGATCACATACTTCTTTATATCATCCTCAGCTCCAACTCTAACTAACTCATCATTCTTCCTAGTTATTATTAATGTGTATTCACTAAAAGTTTATCTATGAGTCGGGGAAAATAGCATAAGCAAACATAAACATTGAATTTTATATTGTCATAAGTAGTGGTACAATCATAACTCTTAAACTTCTGTGAATCTTCCATAAACAAATACAGCAAATAACTAATCTTCTATTAGTCTTGCTTCCTGGAGCTACCGGACTGTTCTACCCGTCCCAAGTAGGGGTGTGTGGTGAAATGACAACCTGGACAAAGGGGAGATGTTTGTCTTGTCTACTTGCACTTGTGTGGTTCATCCTCTTGGGTTGGTGGTGAAGAAGCTAGCTCTAATTTGACCCGATCTAGTTCAGCTTGCAAAAAATTAACCTTATCTTTTTGATGGTCCAAGTCTTGTTGTTGTTACAGTATCAGTAAACCATCTGCATGAACTTTCTTAGTTAAAATGGTTATTTCTGAAGCATGTCAAGCTTTTAGATCATCTAATTCTTTATTCTTCTATTCTAAATCCAAATAAGCTTTGTTCCTCAAAGCCACTTCAGACCGAACTTGAGACTGAGCTGCCAGTAGACGTACCTCCAGTTCTCTTTGGGGCGAGTGATGGAAATCCAAGGCTTGTGTGGCCTCCACCAAAGATTTCTCTTTCTTGAATAATAGTTGATCCCAAGGAGGAAGATGTGAAGTCAAAACTCTCGATAATATCTCCGGAAGAAAGTAGGGCAAGATAGAATAAAGTTTGGTGTTGTAGAAATTGGGGTCACATCCTTATTTAACTTGGTCATGGGATTTGTGCTGAAGGTGTCACGGGATCACTCTAGTAGATATGAAATGTTCAAAAAAATTAATATTTAGCAAAAGGACAAAAGTAGACTTAGGTCTAGTCAGTTGACTATACCTCCTTCAACTAGACTTAAAGGGGAGGCTAGTGATATGTGTTATGATAGGTCGACCTGGTTAGTAAGGGAGGGGTCAAGGTCGAGAAAGATAAGAAAGATAAATAGTCGGTCTAGTGAAGACCAGCTGAAGGCTAAGCGAGCGCTCATGTGCTCGTATATGCTCGGTCGGACAAAGCTTGCCCGAGCGTAAAGGCATTTAGCCTTGTATATGGTTCTCAACATGATATTGGCTGACCGAAGGTCGAGCGAGTGCTCATGCACCCGTATACGCTCAGTCAGGTAAAGGTCGCCCGAGTGTAAAAGTATTTAGCCTTGTGTGTGGTTCTCAACACAATATCGGCCGACCAAAGGCTGAGTGAGCACTCATGCGCTCGTATACGCTCGGTCGGGCAAAGCCCGCCCAAGCGTAAAGGCATTTAGCCTTGTATGTGGTTCTCGGCATGCTACCGGCCGACCGAAGGCCGAACGAGCGCTCATGCACTCGTATACGCTTGGTCGGCCAAAGCCCACCCGAGCGTAAAGGCATTTAGCCTTGTATGTGGCTCTCAGCATAATACCAGCCGACCGAAGGCCGAGCGGGCACTCATGCATTCATATACACTCGGTCGGGCAAAGCCCGCCCGAGCATAAAGGCATTTAGCCTTGTATGTGGCTCTGAACACAATACCGGCTGACCAAAGGCCGAGCGAGCGCTCATGTATTCGTATACGCTCGATCGGGCAAAGCCCGCTCGAGTGTAAAAATATTTAGCCTTGTATGTGATTCTCAGCACGTTACCGACCAACCAAAGGCCGAGCGAGCGCCCATGCACTCATATATGCTCAACCGGGCAAAGCTTGCCCGAGTATAAAGTGTTGGTGCAACCTTAGGTCAAGGTTGACCTGGTTGACCAGACTCAAGTTGACTTGACTCTAGTTGTGTTTTGATGTTTGACGAGTTATGTTTGACAATGTTTGTACCTTGATGTTTTACAAGGATACAAGCTTGGGAGATTGTGGGTGCAACCCGTGGTCAAGGTTGACCTGGTTGACCCGAGGTGAGTTGACCTGACTCGGAAAAGTCCAAGCAGGGAGTTTGGCCTGGTGAAAAGTCCAAGCAGGGAGCTTGGCACGGGAAAAGTCCAAGTATGGAAACTTGGCACATGGGAAGTTGGAGAGGGCTCGGTAGCTCGTTCTCCGGACTGTGGTCAGAGAGGGCTCGGTAGCTCGTTCTCTGGACCGGATGTGGAAAGTCCTGGTGAGTGAAGCCAGGCAGACGGAAAAGTCTTGGTGAGTGAAGCCAGGCAGTTGGAAAGTCCTGGTGAGTGAAGCCAGACAGTTGTGAAAGTCCTGGTGAGTGAAGCCGGGCAAGGGAAAATCTAGATGGATCAAGGGTGATCGGACATCTGGTGTTGAGAAGGTCAAGTAGGTCAAGGGAGTGACCGGATACTTGACACGAAGAGAAAAGTCCAAGTTGGTCAAAGGGATTGACCGGACACTTGGTGGGGAGTCTTAGCAGGTCAAGGGAGTGACCGGATGCTAAGCATGATGTACCAACATGTCAAGGTTGACCGGATGTTGGTTTGGAAGGTTTGGGCAAAAACCAAGCTCTGGATCGATCTGGGGACCGATCCAGTGATACGGCTGATCGGTCTGGTGACCGATCAGTAATCAAACAAAATGCTTCTGTGGATTATCTGATCGGTCTGAAGACCGATCAGGAAGCAAACAGAAGAGAAGAAGGAGAAAGGCTGATCCGTCAAAGGGACCGATCAGACCCCTCCTGGACCGATCAGGACATAGCCTGATCGGTCCAGGCTTAGCCTGATCGGTCTCCAAGACCGATCAGGACCCTTGTGGACCGATCAGGATGAAGCCTGATCGGTCCACATCCTAGCCGTTGCGTAGCAACGGCTAGTTTCTTCGCTGTCTTCTTCGCAGGTATAAAGGGGTCGAGGGCTGCTGCTGCACAAAATCTTCTTCTTCTTCCTTCCTGTTGCGAAGTGCTGTTGTGCTTGAGCTTTGTTGAGCTCCTCCTTGTCGAAGCTTCGCGTGAGCTTCATTCCACGACTGGATCAGCTGCTGCTGAGTTGCTTGTTGCATCTGTCCGTGAAGTTGCTACTTCATCCGGGACCCCAGTCGACGAGAAGGCAAGCTACTGTGTTTACATTCCTGTTGTATTTTGTTCTTGCTATTCTCTTGTACTCTTAGCTTGCTGTTGCAAGTGATTGTGGCGAGGTTTCTCCACCCACAAGGAGTTTGATTTAGCCGGTTTTCCGGGGACTCATCCACCGACGGATTGATAGGCTTCGTCCACCTTACGGACACGCCGAGGAGTAGGAGTTTCATCTCCGAACCTCGTTACATCCTTGCGTAGAGGTTTGATTTCTTCTCCTGTTTTCTTTCTGCATTTAGTTTCCGCTGCGCTAACCCTAGTTTGTAGAAAGAAACGCGAGTAATTGGGGTCGGCTATTCACACCCCCCCCTCTCTAGCCGTGACCAACGATCCTAACAAGTGGTATCAGAGCGAGGTTTGCTCTTCATCGGATTAACACCCGGGGAGCACGAGCTAGAGGATGGATCTGCTCGGAGAAGATGTCACCATTCCACCCTTCTACGAATGCAGTGACTTCGCGTATTGGAAGGTAAGGATGAAGTACTTTCTTATGACTAACATAATGAATTGGTTTTGTGTACAAGAAGGTTTTACTCCTCCGGTGGATAAGGAAGGAAAACCTCTTGAGAAGAAGGAGTGGACCAGAGAACAAATTCACAAATCCGAAATCAACGAAGAGGTAACAAGAATAATTGAATTTTCATTGCCTACTAACATCTTGTGTAAGATAGGTTACAACAATGCCAAGGAATTATGGGATAACTTGGCCAAGTACCATGAGGAGAGCTCCACTTCAAATCATGAAGAGGAGACAAGTGAGTCATCAAGTAGCTCACATCATGGAGGAGAGGAATTAGAAGTTGAGGGTTACTCAACATCTAAGGACGAAGAGGAGGAGAGTTCTTCTTCAAGGTCGGAGCAAGAAGAAGAAGCTTCTACCTCCGAAAGGGATGAAGAAGAGAGCTCGCATCCACCCTCAACCCTAGGTAACTCAAGCAATTTAAGTTCAATTAAATTACACATTATGTGCTTTGAGTGTAGGGAACATGGACATTACAAGAGTAAGTGTCCGAAGAGGGTAAGAAAGACTCCACCGGCGCCAAAGGTCAAGGAAGCCGGAGTCCCGAAACGCAAGGGCAAGGAGCACATCGTGTGCTTCCAATGCAAGCAAAGGGGACACTATAGGAGCCATTGTCCGAGGGGGAGGCAACCTCACAAGGGCAAGAGACCGGGCACATCAATAGGGGGAGCTAAGGCAAACCCTAAGGTAACCTCTAAGGTTCATTTTTGCAATTCTAATAAAATGCATGCTAGGAATTTTATTGCACTTGTCAATAATAACAAGCATGATAACCTTATGAATCAATACATGTGCTTAGGAGCTAAACATGTGAGTCTAGATAAGGATAATTCTAGAAAGGCTAACCCTAGGATCAACCCATCTAAGGCTAAGGATAACCTAGGTAGGAATCCTAAATCAACTAGACATATGCCTAAGAATACCTCAAGGAAGAGTGATAAATCAAAAATTGAGGTATTAGAGAAGGAGAATCAAGTCTTGAAGTCAAGACTTGATACTTTGGAAAAGACTCTTAAGAACATGGAGAAGTCATCCCTAGGGTTTAAGGGTCAAAAACCAATGTCCAAGGACAAGAAAGGTATGGGTCACAAACCTAAGTCCCAAGTGGTCAAGCCCACCTATCATGATGTTCCATTCGATTATGGAATAAAACCTAGGGCTAGGAAGACCACCAAGGTCACAAGGGGAGTCACCCCTAGAGTTGATCTTGATGAGTCCCAAATGACCAAGGCTTCAAAGCCTAGGAGGGTCATTAGGAGGGTTGCTAGGGAAGTCATCCCTAGTGAATATTTAGTGAACCCAATAAGCTTACATAGATATTGGGTTCCTAGGAGCATCTTCTCTATCCCATAGATGGGTTAGAGAGTGTCAACTCCAATTAGAAGGGTAGTTAACCCAACTTTGAGGAAATTGACACTCAAGGAGCATTTTCAAGGTTTTGATAACCTTTGAAAATGAAAAAGAATTATTATCTACTCCTTGAAGAGTAAATTGTGCCATATTTGAAAAATATTGATTTTAATATTATTTGGCACAACTTAAGAAAACCTAGAGAAATACCATAATTGGGATTTTGGTTTTCTCTTAGGGATATATGGGCAATCTAGGGTTAGATTTTAAGTTAGATTTTAAGGCTAAGGATACTTAGATAGGGAATTTAGGTATTTTACTTGTGCTAACTTGCCATGATTGGTTGCCATATTCCATGCCATGACATCATATTTTATTATCATTTGAAATATCATGATAATGCTTAGGCTAGTTTATATGTCATGCTTTATTTAGGTTTTCAAACTTTATGCCATGACATCATGACATTGGCACATGTTTTTACTTATGATACCATTATATGCCATGTCATCATCTCTTGCATTATAATCAATGAAATTAATTTGAGGACAAACATATAATTTGATATTGAGATCAAATTGGTGTTTAGAAAATGCATGAGAACTTAGCCTAAGTTGACCTTAACCCATATCTCACATCAAATTGACTTGAATGTGGTTTGATACACCTTAGATGTGTGTGAGATATTAGGATCATGAGTTAGGATCAAGGTGCATTGTCCTTGTACCTAGATGACCCTAATTCAAAAAATTAAGGATCATAGGGAAAGCTTGTGTACAAGTCATGTACATCTAGCCCTAAGATTATGGTCCTAAATTCAAATGGTTTTAAAAGCATTTTAAAATTGATTTGAAAAACCTTGATGAAGCTTTCCTAGTGATAGCATTCATCATTGAACATTGTGATACAAAGTTGAGTTAAACTTGAACTATTTCAAAGTTTTTGAACTTTGTATCAAGATTGAAAAATGGAAGTTATTTTCATAGAAAACTATTTTTCCATGATAGTATATTTTATGAGGAATGTATCCTCAAAATTTCACAATTTTTCAAATTTTCTAAAATTTTCTAGGAGTTTCTGAATTTCGGGAAGGAAATTTCAGTAATCTGCCTATCAAAGTCTGGATCGGTCTGGGGACCGATCCAGTGAAGCATGGATCGGTCTGCAGACCAATCCAATAAGAACCAGAGAGCTTGGTGCGATCTGGTGAAGGCCTGATCGGTCACCGTGACCGATCCATGGAAGACCTGATCGGTCTGGTGACCGATCAGGGCGTGCCAGTTTCGACTGTGCTGTCTGAAATTTCTGAAATTTCAGCAATGAAGTTGGTGTTTTGGAGTTCTAAAGGTTTGAAACTCTCCAAGACATTGTTGGTGCAATGGTCAAGGGGGAGTTGACCTTTAGGGGGAGTTTTACCTATTAGTCAAGGGGAAGTTGACTTTTAGGGGGAGTTTTTACTCCTAAAGACTTGAGTGATATGAGATTATCACTAAGTTAATTGTTGACCTTAGTGTCAAGGGGGAAATTAAGAGTTTCAATGAAAGGTATGGGACTTTCATTAGGAAGAAATTCTTGACCTTGATTCACTCTTTTTGATGTGTGTCAAAAAGGGGGAGAGTGTAGGTTTGGGGAGAATGTTCAAGGAAGAACATTAGAAAACCTAAGTTAGGTTATCGGGCTAACCTAACTTGATTATGGGTTTGATTATGAGTTTTGTCAAACATCAAAAAGGGGGAGATTGTTGGTGCAACCTTAGGTCAAGGTTGACCTGGTTGACCAGACTCGAGTTGACTTGACTCGAGTTGTGTTTTGATGTTTGACGAGTTATGTTTGACAATGTTTGTACCTTGATGTTTTACAAGGATACAAGCTTGAGAGATTGTGGGTGCAACCCGTGGTCAAGGTTGACCTGGTTGACCCGAGGTGAGTTGACCTGACTCGGAAAAGTCCAAGCAGGGAGTTTGGCCTGGTGAAAAGTCCAAGCAAGGAGCTTGGCACGGGAAAAGTCCAAGTATGGAAACTTGGCACATGGGAAGTTGGAGAGGGCTCGGTAGCTCGTTCTCCGGACTGTGGTCAGAGAGGGCTCGGTAGCTCGTTCTCTGGACCGGATGTGGAAAGTCCTGGTGAGTGAAGCCAGGCAGACGGAAAAGTCCTGGTGAGTGAAGCCAGGCAGTTGGAAAGTCCTGGTGAGTGAAGCCAGGCAGTTGTGAAAGTCCTGGTGAGTGAAGCGGGGCAAGGGAAAATCTAGATGGATCAAGGGTGATCGGACATCTGGTGTTGAGAAGGTCAAGTAGGTCAAGGGAGTGACCGGATACTTGACACGAAGAGAAAAGTCCAAGTTGGTCAAAGGGATTGACCGGACACTTGGTGGGGAGTCTTAGCAGGTCAAGGGAGTGACCGGATGCTAAGCATGATGTACCAACAGGTCAAGGTTGACCGGATGTTGGTTTGGAAGGTTTGGGACTTGGTTTGGGCAAAAACTAAGCTCTGGATCGATCTGGGGACCGATCCAGTGATACGGCTGATCGGTCTGGTGACCGATCAGTAATCAAACAGAATGCTTCTGTGGATTATCTGATCGGTCTGAAGACCGATCAGGAAGCAAACAGAAGAGAAGAAGGAGAAAGGCTGATCCGTCAAAGGGACCGATCAGACCCCTCCTGGACCGATCAGGACATAGCCTGATCGGTCCAGGCTTAGCCTGATCGGTCTCCAAGACCGATCAGGACCCTTGTGGACCGATCAGGATGAAGCCTGATCGGTCCACATCCTAGCCGTTGCGTAGCAACGGCTAGTTTCTTCGCTGTCTTCTTCGCAGGTATAAAGGGGTCGAGGGCTGCTGCTGCACAAAAAGTTCTTCTTCTTCCTTCCTGTTGCGAAGTGCTGTTGTGCTTGAGCTTTGTTGAGCTCCTCCTTGTCGAAGCTTCGCGTGAGCTTCATTCCACGACTGGATCAGCTGCTGCTGAGTTGCTTGTTGCATCTGTCCGTGAAGTTGCTACTTCATCCGGGACCCCAGTCGACGAGAAGGCAAGCTACTGTGTTTACATTCCTGTTGTATTTTGTTCTAGCTATTCTCTTGTACTCTTAGCTTGCTGTTGCAAGTGATTGTGGCGAGGTTTCTCCACCCACAAGGAGTTTGATTTAGCCGGTTTTCCGGGGACTCATCCACCGACGGATTGATAGGCTTCGTCCACCTTACGGGCACGCCGAGGAGTAGGAGTTTCATCTCCGAACCTCGTTACATCCTTGCGTAGAGGTTTGATTTCTTCTCCTGTTTTCTTTCTGCATTTAGTTTCCGCTGCGCTAACCCTAGTTTGTAGAAAGAAACGCGAGTAATTGGGGTCGGCTATTCACACCCCCCCTCTCTAGTCGTGACCAACGATCCTAACATAAAGATATTTAGCTTCATATATATGGTTCTTAATAAGCAGATACCCATGAGTTCATATATGCAGCCGGCCTTAATGACCGATCGAGACATACTTAACAGATTATATTCTCATATCCGCGACCGACTTGAACGACCAGCCAAGATAAGCTTAACCGAAGGTATTCTTATTATATATGGCTGGTGTTGGACCGCGTTGGCTGGTTAGAACGGGGGTTGAATAGGCCTACAAAAGTAAAAGAAAACTACCATTCTCGAACTCTCAGAATAACACTTGCATAAAATAAAGTAAACAAAATAAAACGAAAGGAAGAGGCAAAGAGATTTTTACTTGGTTACAACTGGGGAGATTGTTAATCCAAGGAATGTGTCGCACTAGTATCTCCTTCAGGTGGAGAAGCCTCTTACAGCAATGACGCACAGAAAAATAGAAGCTAAACTCTAAAGAAAGTGTACGAGTGTTCGGAATGCTAATTGATTGAGTTGATCCTGAGCTTCTGGACCAAGACTGTATTTATAACCTTGGTCAGGGTGCCTAGAAGGGGTCCAGGCACCTGGGAGGGGATAAAATTTTATTCCTTCGCAACGGATCGTGTTTGACTGCGATCCGATCAAAACTCAACTCTGGGCGCCGGATCACTATGGTCAACAAAGTTGACTTTTGGTCCGGGCCCTCTGCTCCAGTGCTGCTCGCCTCGTTCCGGTCTTCCGCTCTGGCTCCGCTTGCTTGGGTGATTTCAGCCAACCGAAATAAGGCTCACCCGAACCTAATTTTGGCCTTCTCGAGCAACCTTCCGCTCCGGCTTCTAGTCCCTCGGAAACACTGCGCACCTCCTTCTCGTTTGTCCGCGTACTCTTCGGCAGCACCTCGTACCTTAGACACACCAAGCCCGTCAACTCCCTCTCGTGCTGTCCTTCTCGCTAGCTGTGTCTTTTACTCGACTCTCTATGCTCCTGAGCTCCTGCACACTTAGACACAAGGTTAAAACACTACAGGACCTAACTTAAGTTGTTGATCACATCAAAACAATCTTGGGGTTCCAACAATCTCCCCCTTTTTGATGTGAGCAACCCAAGTTAAGATAGGGTAAATAAACGTAAAAATGAAATAACTAATATTGCAATAAAGTACAAAAAGATAAAAAAAATTGTAGAAAAAATTGGTCTACTTCCCCCTAGACTTATACTTTTCCTTCTCCCCCTTTGATCACATAAAAAATGGGATTTCAAGAAAAATCTAAGGGTTAAAACTTAGAAAATTTTGAAAATTATTTCAATGATTTTTAGAAACCATTTCTAAGTGAAAGAAGGTCTTAAAAAAATCTAAGTTAGACAATTTTGCATAAAAAAAAATTTGAAAAATTTCTAAGTTTTTGCAATTACAATTGTTTTTGAGAATTTTCTAAGCAAAAAACTTAAGCAAGAAAATTTTTCTAAGCAAAAAAAATATTTTTGAGAAATTTCTAAGTTTTTGCAAGCAAAATTATTTTTGAGAATTTTCTAAGCATAAAACTTAAGCAAGAAAATTTTTCTAAGAAAAAAAATATTTTTTTTATTTCCAAAAAATATTTGAAAGACTTTCTAAAACATTTATTTAATTTTAACTTTAATGCTTTTTCATAAAGTTAATTATTGGTTATTGGAGCAACAACCACTTTCTTAAACAAAGCCTTATAAAGAAGTTAGCTGTTTAATTTTCTTGCTGCCAGCGCTAAATCTAACTAATAGTTTAAGTTAAACAAGACTTTGGAACCCAATATAAGTTCCAGCCTACTGGATTAACTAAAAATTTCTTAAGGATATACCTTTTTGAAATATTTCTAATTTGTCCTTGGTGATATCTAAAATACCAATTTAAATTGTTGTATTTTCTAAACTTTGCATTATGGGAACATGCATAATTTTTTAAAGAATCTATTTGTGTTTTCAAATTTTCATTTTCTAACTTTAATTTATCTAACTCTTCTAATGGACAAGACTTAGCTAGAATTACTTTAAAATTTTTAATTTCCTTTTCTAACTTGCAACAGTCTTTAGTTAACAATTTAACAAACTTAAAGAGTTTATCGGGAGGAAGAGATTGTACCTGACCTACCTTGTCTATCTCGTTATCCGTGTCTCCCCCTAAACTGCTGCTTTCTTCCGAAATAGCTCCCCCTTCATCGATGCTCTTGATGCTCATTTCGGACGAGCTTGAATCGTAGCCCTCATCTTGATGGCTTGCCATTAATGCAAGTTCGGAGAAGGCCTTGACTTCCGATTCGGATGACGTATCGTCCCACGTAGCCTTTAAGACCTTGCGCTTGTTTGTTTGGACAAATTTCTTGCCTTTGTCTTTGTCCTTGTTCTTTAGCTTGGGGAAGTTATCCTTGACGTGTCCTTCTTCATTGCATTGGTAGTAGCGGATCGTCCTTTTCTTTCTACCTTGCGGATTGTTAGTTTTTTCTAAAATTACATAACTTCTTAAAGCGTCTTACCATCATAACCATTTCCTCGTCGTGAAGGGAAGACTCTGACTCAGGTTCGTCTCTCGATACTTTGAGGGCGATGTTTTGCTTGGGCTCCTTCGTACCTGCACATCTTGATGCATACACTTCAAAAGTAGAAAATAATTCTTTTAATGTAATTTTTTCTAAGTCTTTCGAAATATAAAAGGCATCTACTAGTGATGCCCATTTTGAATTTCTAGGAAAGGAATTGAGTGCATACCTTAGTGAATCTCATTTACTTATTTGAGATTCAAAAGTTTGGTGATGATTTCGTTAATCTTCGAGTGCAAATGTGCAACTATTTCGTTTTCTTCAAGTCGCAGGTTTGTGAGCTGGTTGCGAAGTAAATCCCATCTTGCAAGCTTGGCTTCGGACGTCCCTTCAAGCAGCTCAAGGAACTTTTCCCATAGTTCCTTTGCTAAGTCGTAGTTGCCGATCCGGTTGACTTCCTGTGGCGGAAGAGCGCTTAGTAGATGGAATTCTGTCTTGCCGTTTACCACGTAGTCGGCCTGCTCCTTTTCGTCCATTCGTATTTTTCTTTACCTTCTGGTGCTGTAAAATCGAACTCCATTATTAATAATAAATCGAAATCGGTTTCCAGCTAGCGAATTCCCTTTCGAATTTTGGCGGGTAGATGCTAGGTCTGACCATTAGTTTAGTGCCTCATTTAGCGGTTAGTCCTCCTGAAGCGTACTTGGCTTTGATACCACTTGTTGGACCGCGTTGGCCAGCTAAAAGGAGGATTAAATAGTCCTACAAAAGAAAAAGAAAACTACCCTTCTCGAACTCTCAGAATAACACTTGCATAAAATAAAGTTAACAAAATAAAACTAAAAGAAGAGGCAAAGGGATTTTTACTTGGTTACAACCGGGGAGGTTGTTAATCCAAGGAATGTGTCGCACTAGTATCTCCTTCAGGCAGAGAAGCCTCTTACAACAATGACGCACAGAAAAATAGAAGCTAAACTCTAAAGAAAGCGTACAAGTGTTGGAAATGCTAATTGCTTGAGTTTATCCTGAGCTTCTGGAGCAAGGTTGTATTTATAGCCTTCGTTGAGGCGCCTAGAAGGGTTCCAGGCGCATGGGAGGGGATAAAACTTTATCCCTTTGCAATGGATCTCGTTTGACCATGATCTGGTCAAAACTCAACTCCGGGCGCCCGGAATGGCTCCAGGCGCCCAGACGGTCCGGGCGCCCGGACCACTATAGTCAACAAAGTTGACTTTTGGTCCGAGCCCTCTGCTCCAGTGCTGCTCACCTCGTTCTGGGTCTTCCGCTCCGGCTCCGCTTGCTTGGGTGATTTCAGCCAACCGAAATAAGGCTCACCCGAACCCAATTTCGGCCTTCTCGAGCAACCTTCCGCTCCGGCTTCTCGTCCCTCGGAAACGCCGTGCACCTCCTCGTCCACCCACTTACTCTTCCGTAACACCTCGTACCTCAGACGCACTGAGCCCGTCGGCTCCCTCCCGTGCCGTCCTTCTCGCTAGCTGTGTCTTTTGCTTGACTCCCTATCCTCCTAAGCTCCTGCACACTTAGACACAAGGTTAAAACACCACAGGACCTAACTTAACTTGTTGATCACATCAAAATAACCTTGGGGTTCCAACAGCTGGCTTGAACGACCGGCCGAAACAATTTAGCGGAAAGTATTCTTATTGATATGAGTTATGATAAGTGGACCTCCAGTAGCAAAGAGGAAACAGGGTAATAGAACAAGGAAGGACAAAAAGAGTAGGTGGAAGGTACAATGGCACACTCGGGGAGTAAGGACCGACCGGATATAATGGGCCACCCGAAAAAAGGTCTGACCAGGTAAGAGTGTTACCTTACGCTCGGTGGACAAAGATCGGTCGCGCGCAATAGCCGGCCAAATATAGAAGTGCTTAGCTTTATGCAAAACGAAGATACGTCGCGTGCGACAAGTAGAAACCGACCGATTAGGTAGAGACTGACCGAGTAAATACAGCCAATCGAGCATAAAGGATCGACCAAGCGTAAAGGCACTTAGCATTATGTGATCCTGAAAGCTTGAATATGCCTGGAAGGCTAACACCGGCCGAGCATGATCAACAGATAGAGTTATGTAAAAGGGTTCGCATACACCCGGCAGGTAAATATCGGCCAAGTGTGTATTACCGGCTGAGTATGAATAACCGACCAAGCGCAATCAACAGACAGAGTTAAGTAAAAGGGTTCACATACACCCGGCAAGTAAATACCGGCCAAGTGTGTATTACTGGTCGAGTATGAATAACCGGCCAAGCGCAATCATCATACAGAGTTAAGTAAAAGGGTTCGCATACACCCGGCAGGTAAATACCGACCAAGTGTGTATTACCGTCTGAGTATGAATAACCGGTCGAGAGTGATCAACAGGTTGGATATAGATTACCGGTTAAGATTAATGAAGCAGAAAAGTATTCCTAATATGAGGAGGAATCTCGCATGTGAGTATGAATAATACGAATATAATATGTGATCATATGACAACCATATTAATTTGGCGGGAAGTAGTTTTTGGAAGCCTCCGCAGGTAGGATAAACGGCAAAGAAGATACATCTGGGGTACAAAAAAGATTCCTTAAGCTATTTTTGTAGGTTAAAATTACGTCATCTCCTAGCAAACTTTAACAAACCGGGGTCCACTTCATGACGATGGAGGTTATATGAAGTGATATAAAAAGGGAAATCTCCTCCGTTGGCCAGGTACACGCAAGACCACCACCGGAACCCTAGTTTTCATTCTAGTTTACGATACTTCTTCTTCCGCCAGAGAGAAAGAGCTGACTTGAGCATCGGAGGGCCTAGCCAGGAATCCCCACCCCGGTCTTATGTCACTAACGTCTGGTTGATTGGCTGCGTGGTGTGCAGGAGACGATAGCGTTCGCCGGAGCTGTGAGCTGGGTTTCCTTCATCACGGTGTTCTAATTCGTCGGAGTCTTCCCTAGATCATCTTTGGGTTTCTCCGATCTAGCTTCAATTTGTTATCCTTGCTGCTGGGAGGTATTTTTCGGTTATATGTCTTCGGGATCTGCTTGGATTTTCTCAGATCCACGGTGGTTTCTCTTCTCCGAAGTCGTCATCTGCTTGCTCCCTAAAATCTTCGCCCGTCTCCTCCAGCTCTTCGTCGCGTTACGCTCAGACAGGATCACTTATCATATACGCGGACGACTCAAGCGACCGGCCAAGATATGACTGCCTAGCAAAATTGACGGGAAACATCTTCTAGAAGCTTCTCCAGTTATGATGACGTGTCCCATAAGTCATAAACGACAAAAGAAGTACATCTAGGGTAAAAAAATATTCCTTAAACATATTATTGCACGAAAGCTAGAGATGACTTCATCTCCTAACAAATTCTAACGAACCGGGGACCACCTCACGACTACGGAGGTCATGTGAGGTGGTATAAAAAAGGGAATTCTCTCCGTTGGCAAGGTACGCAAGTTCTAGCATCTAAACTCTGTTTTCACTTGAGTTACTGTTCTTCTTCTTCCACCTTTTGAAAGAGAAACTGACTTGAGCGTCAGAAGGTCTAGCCAGGGACCTCAACCCCGGTTTTAGGTCACTAACGATTTGTTGATTTGTCTCGTTATACGTATGATCGAGGTCTTCTTTCAGATCTCTTGAAGGCTACCTTCATTTAGAATCGTCATTCATCGGAGTCAGTGCACGTCTTTGCAGATTTAAGATAGGATCAACGTGTTTATGGAGCCGCTCCTTCGTGTGTATATATATATTTTCTTTTTTTTTATTAAAATGATGTTTAATTTAAATTTATTTATGGAGAGGTTTTTAATTAATTAGGAGAGATGTATGGTGTATGTACTTTTAATTATATATAAGTTAGGATCCACGAAGGAGTCGTTGAAAAACAAAATTTTGATAATGAAGAGATGTATAGAAGTTTTTAATTTTGACATGAATGTGACCACGGTGCTCGCTCCCATGGATGCTCTTATACTAATTGTAATGGACTTTTTACGTTGGCATTATGGAGAAACAACAATTTGAAAAGGGTGCACTTCTTGTATTTTATTTTCGCCAAATGCATCCTATTAAAAAATATATCAAAAAAGACACTCAAAAATATAATTATTTTAGAGTAGTTATATAAAAGTATTTTAATTTTATTTAAATTACCATGTAAAATACACTTATATTAAAATACTTTTTTTGAATTTAATCTAAATTATTCACACTTAATCAAAACCACGTCTAAAATTCTAGCATTTATTATCATAAATGCTAAAACAATATTAAAATTATATTAATCCGAAAAATATTGATATAATAATATTTCATATATAATAATTTTAAATAAAAAATATTATATTTTAATACATTATAGCAGTTGTATACATAGTTGATATAATAAGACTAAAATGATATTTGTGAGTTAAAAAATATATATAATAGATCAATAACTAATTAAATCATTCAGTTAATGACTTTACATTTGCTCATTGTATTTAAAATCATCTTATTTTAATTGATCTTTTTTTTGGCATAATCTTAATTATAAGCAATAGTTTATTATACACCAGCTGCCCCCAATAAATATAATTAAATAATATTTAATAATTGTATGAATAATTAGACAATTTTATCCTTACAACTATATTTTTGGCATCCATTATATATAAATATATTTATTGCTTGTTATATTTGTGCAATTATAAATAATCAATCAATTAATTTGATGATACATATATAGAATTTTGTCTTACAGTTGTATTTACAAAAATATGTTATATATATATAAAATTTATACCGTACTTAAAATTTTTTATCTTAAAATTATAACCCAAAGGAAAATCTGAATCATGGAGAAAAAAATTTATTAGCTTAAACTTATTATAACCTAACCACTAGATTTTAAAATCTTAAATACTAAATACATATAATATATGGTTAACCTGAATTTATTTTGATTTATAATTTTTAATATAAATAGACATGCACACGAGAAGAAAGGAGCAAAATCATTTCATCATGGCGTCATTAATGTGCCTGATTTACTTGATATTGCTCTTCTCTCTTTTGCTTTGTTCAATTGAAGGAAGAAACAATATTCCCCTGACTGAGGAAGAAGATCTGGAGTTAGAGAAAGAACTCCAAAGCCTAAACAAACCCCCGGTCAAAACCCTCAAGGTATATCAGTTCTATTCATTTTGATGATATTATTTGCTATATTGATGATATATAATTTTGCTTTTTTTTTTTTTATGTTTACTTCGCTGCTGCAGTCCTTCACTGGGGATCTTTTTGACTGCATCGAAATGTACAAACAACCTGCATTCGATAATCCTGTTCTGAAAAATCATAAGCTACAGGTATTTAATTATATACATGATTTTTTACACTAGCCAACAAAATAGATTTACTTAATTAATTTATATATATGTGTTTGCAGATACGACCAAGTTTTCTAACGAAGAGCAATGTGACTATGGATGGAAATTTTAAACTACCTTTAGATCCAGGCTTCAACGATACTTGTCCTCTAGGAACTGTTATCATTCGTCGAACTCGAAAAGAAGAATTAATCATGGCGAAAGAACTACCCAAATACTTCAGGAACTATGGCTCCAGATATCATGCTCTTGATTCTTCAGACAAGAGTTATGTAAGTAGAAAAACTCACAAATATCATCACAAAAGTAGAGTTCCAGCAGTTAATTCCTTAATTAAATTAATTGAATGATAATCCTGTTGAATTTGTGAGTGCAGTATGCAGTAATGCACAGCCGGATAGCTAAATTCCATGGCTTTGAATCTAGTATCACTACGTGGGCACTCCCAAATGTGGGGCCAGATCAAGCCTCTGTGAATCAAGTGTGGATGATGGGTGACGTCGATGGTCCTGAAGAAAAACTGAATGCTATTCAAACCGGATGGCACGTAAGTTATGTTGATATACATTCAAATGCATGCATGCATATATATTTTTCATGTAATTTCTCTTTTTTTTTATTGTTTCAGGTTATTCCTAAGCTATATGACGATAAGTTTACTCGTTTTTTCACTTATTTTACAGTAAGTATATAATCTAAAAACAACTAAACTACGTCTTTTTTAAGTGTTTAAGTATATACCTCACACTTGATAATGTATATATTTAGATTGACAATCACAAGACGGGCTGCATGAACTTACTTTGCAAAGGGTTCATACAAGTTTCAGCAATCTTTGGACCTGGACATGCCTTCACCGGTAGCGACCTTTCTACTTACGGAGGCAAACAAGCATACTTCAGCTTTGAAATACGAAAGGTAGTGTTATTTGTTTATTTATATATAAGGTATTTATATACTGAATTACTGAATGATTGTATATATTTTTAAACGTATATATATATGTTGAATTAATATATAATGGATACAGGATCCTGAACTTGGTCACTGGTGGTTGTCAACGGCAGATGAGAATCTTGGATATTGGCCAAAGGAGGTTTTACCTAATTTTGACGTGTCGAGAGAGATAGACTTTGGAGGTGCAGTGTATTCGCCCGACAATGAGGGGTCTCCTCCCATGGGGAGTGGTTATTATGCCAAAGAAGGGATTGGTAAATCCAGCTATTTTATGTCAGTGAAGTTCAGAGGGGATGACCATCGTGCTTTCACTCCGGGCAAGGACTGGGCGCGTGTGGTACTGAATGCACCTGACCAATATTATCAAATTATTGGACCTAATCCCGACAGTGGTCCTTGGAATGTTGCTTATGGTGGACCGGGTGGGTTGTTTAATTCTTCAGCAGTATAAGAAAGGAAAGGTGTTGTGATGACTTGATCTATCATTTTTAGCCAAAGGCATCGTATTAAAAAATATACCAAGAAGACACTCAAAAATATAATTATTTTAAAGTAGCTATATAAATGTACTTTAATTTTATTTAAATTAGCACGTAAAATACACTTATATCAAAATACTTTTTATGAATTTAATCTAAATTATTCAAACTTAATCAAAATCACTCTTTCATTAAATTAATTGCAGAATTTAACACAATGTCAGAAATAAGGTGTAACAGTTATTATCATAAATGGTATAACAATATTTAAATTATTTTAAATTAACTAATAATAAATATTTTGATATAATAATATTAGATTAAAATATTAAATTAAATATTAAATTAATTTATTTTAATATAATTTAACAGTTATATACATAGTTGATATAATAAAACTAAAATGATATTTGTGTACATGGTAAAAAATATAATAGGAGAATAACCACGGGCGGATTTAAACTCATTTGGGAATTAGGATAAAAACAAATACGCTTGCACCGCTGCAGCCCTACTCGTCATTCGGCACTTGCTCCGGTGCCTTCAAACGAGCAATCGGACGTTGGATGTAGAGGTCTCGAGAAGGGATCGGAACAAGAGAAATTTTTTTTTTGGTATTTTCCATCTTCATTTCTACTTTCTACCCCATAAGCTAACCCCACTATGAAGCTTAGGCTGCTTATGACAGATTTATCATTTATGATATACCTAATACCATTATTTATGAATGAGGCGAGAAGAAGAGGCAAAGTCAAAGGACCAAACAAAAACAATTCCATACATTTTGTTAGAAAAAAATTATAATAATTAATTTTACATGGCCCTCCTTGTCCTTCTTGGTTTTTTGCTGCTGATTGTTGAAAGTGAAGGCTGCTTTAGATTTTTTTTTTTACCTATAATATATATGCACACACAAGAAAACATACTATATTGTAAAAGGTACCCATCAATGGTCCTACCATTTAGTTGCTATGGGGCCCGTGACTTTGAAGTAACCTATAGATTTATCTCCGTTATGACTTATGATTTATAACTTTTTACTAAGAATAGAACTGTTTAAAGCCCATAATTTTACTAGATTCTTTTATTTTGTTTGCTTTTCTCCTTTTTGCTAGATTCTTTTGTTTGCTGTTCTCCTATGAAATGATTAATTTTAAGCATTTTAATTAAATCTTGTGATTTTAGAAATTAAAGTACCTAAATGATGAAATAATTGAAGTTTGAATTGTTGATTTAATATTTGATTAAAAGAAAAAAAAACTTGGTGTTTTTTTTATTGTATGATGTTGTTATTATTCACTGACTTAATGTTTGGTTTAATATTGTTGTTATTAATTATTATTCACTTATTTGAAATAATTTGAGTTTTTCATTGCTAAAGGCTTCATATATTTTAAATGGGAAAATCCATTACGAAGAGAGCAAATGAACCAGATCCGACTACTCCTATAACCCCATCGACAAGATCAAATAACAATGATCTTCCATCTGAATTTTCTCCTAAAGGATTCAAAAGTACAGAAATTGAAGAGGTTGATCTCGATTTTTTAGAGCGTGATCTAGGATTGCGTCGACAAATTTGGGAATATCATCCTAACCAACGAGAGGAAATTTGTCGAGCTTATTTGAATCTGAAGGCATACCAACCTATTCTTCAAGAATATCCACTAAATAAAAATATTAATCACCATGAAGATTTCAGTCTACTTGGTATGAACAATTTCCTTGGTTGGAGTATTCACCGGTTAAATATAAAGCATATTACTTTCTATGTTTTATCTTCAACAAACCATCGGGATGCTCAAATCAAACTGCATTTACTGTTAATGGATTTAATAGTTGAAAGAAAGTTCGAAATGGAAAAGCTTGTGCTTTCCTTAGCCATATAGGGAAAGATAATGTATCTTCACCCATCGTAATGCTGAAAAGGCATGTGAGGATTTGATGAACCAACCACAACATATATCAAGGAGATTCGACAATTTAATGATAAACAAATTGCAACTAATTGTCTTCGATTAAATGCTCACATACATGTGGTGTTGTTGTTTGCAGTTCAAGGAATTCTATTTAGATGTCATGATAAGAAATTTAGTTCATCTAATCGTGACAATTTTCTTGAATTTTTGGATGTGCTAAGCATGTACAATGACGAACTTTCAAAGGCAATTGCGAAAGCTCTAAAAAATGCCAAGTATACAAGTCACGATATTCAGAAACAAATACTTCATGTGCTTTCAGTGAGAGTGAAAAATGTAATTCGTGAAGAAATTGGAGTTGTCAAGTATTGCATAATTGTTGATGAAGCCCGAGGTGAGTCAAAAAGAGAGCAAGTGTCTATAGTATTGAGGTTTATGAATACTAATGGATTCATTCAAGAACGTTTTTTTGGGCTTATTCATGTATCTGATACTACAGCTTTGACTTTAAAGGATGCTATATATTCTTCTTGGACTCACTACAATTTAGATGTTCAAAATATTAGAGGTCAAGGCTATGATGGTGCTAGTAATATGAGGGGTGAGTTTAATGGATTGCAAGCTTTAATCATAAAAGATTGTAGAAGTGCTTAGTATGTTCATTGCTTTGCTCATCGGTTACAATTGGCTTTAGTTGCAGCATCAAAAAATGTGACACCTATTCATCAATTTTTTGATAGATTAACTTTTATAGTTAATATTGTTGGTTCTTTGTGTAAGCGTAATGATGAATTGAAGAATGCCCATGCAGATGACATTGCACATTTGATTGCTATTAATGAACTCAAGACAACGAGCTGCTGATACACGTTGGAGTTCTCATTTGAGATCGTTGAAAGGCTTAATTAAGATGTTTAGTGCATCGTGTATGGTATTGCTTAAGGTTATGGATGATGGACTTCCTTCTCAACGAGCAGATGCAACATTTGTTTATGATAAAATGACTTCTTTTGATTTTGTATTCATCTTGCATCTTATGAAAGAGATTATGGGAATCACAGATATCCTTTGTCAAGCTTTACAAAGTAAGTCTCAAGATATTATAAATGCAATGGAGCTTGTATTATCTACTAAGATTTACTTCAACAAATGAGGGACAACAAGTGGAATGATTTGCTTGCAAAAGTGAAATCTTTTTGTGAACTTCGAAATATTGATATTCTTGATTTCAATGCTTCATATATTAATAGACGAGGTCGAGCCCCTGCTCGTCAAGACAATTTCACCACTGAACATCATTATCAGGTAAACCTCTTTTATGCTTCAATAGATTCACAGTTGCAAGAGATTAATGAGTACTTTAGTGATGATGTTATGTAATTGCTTATTCTTAGTAATTCCTTAAATCCTCAAAATGCAGTTGAGTCTTTCAGAGTTGAGGATATAGGTAAATTAATTGAAAAGTATGCCCAAGACTTTACAAGAGATGAAAAAGAGCAATTAGAGATGCAATTGAAGCATTACGAGTATAATATAGTGAAAGGGCCCAACTACAACAATCTTGCAACTATTTCAGAATTATGTCAATGGTTGGTGAAGACTAACAAGTTTGTTACATACAATCTCATTTTTAGAGTGATTGTACTTGTGCTTACTCTTCCAGTTTCCACTGCTACTATAGAACGATCATTTTCTGTGCTAAATATCATGAAAACAAGGCTTCAGAGCAAAATGGAGGATGATTTTCTCTCAGACGCGTTAATGATATATATTGAGCGAGAAATTGCTAGAAATGTGAGCATAGAAGCTATCATTGAAGACTTCGAAAATTTAAAAGAACGTCGAATTCCTTTTAGTTAGATAATTGTATTTGATACTTAATTGAATGTATATTAACTTCATGTTTATTCTTTGACTATGCAACTATTTTACAATTAGTTATACTATTCTGTATTTCTGTTTGAAAATAAAAATCTGTTGCTCTCTAAATTTAGCAGGCTTGTAGCTTCTAAGTCTCGCTGCTATTGACTTCAAGGTTATTTAGCAAGCTTTTCAGACGCGAGGTTGAAGTAGGGATGTCAGAATGATTCAACATTACATTTGTTGATTATTTGTGTTTATCTTTGTAGTTGAAAAAGAATTATCTGATTTATTGTCCATATAATTCTCATGTTAACATGGTGTTTGTGAGTTGAAAATCTCTTGAAGAAATCTTTGCCTTCTCGACCATCATTATTCCAATCAATACGATACATGTCATCGTCAAAATTTTTTATTAGAGGTTTGGCAAAATACATTTCAGAATATTGCTACTGATTTGCTGTTACACAGCTTAGGATGCTCTTATTACTTCATAGGTCTTTCATTTGACACTAAGGATGAGTTTAAAAGAAGCATTTATGAACTATGGTGAAGTTGTTGATGGTAAGCCGTTGTTGTCTTTTTGATTTCTTTTTAATCTTTGCAGTACATGATTATACTCAATGGTATTTACCTATGTTGCTAGAGTGCATCATTGGCAGGGAAAGTGGAAGGTCTAGAGGGTTTTGGTTTTGTGATTTTTATATCTAGCGAAGAAGCTTCAGCTATAATCAGTGGCATGGATGGGAAGGTAAATATGCTTTGCTCTTCTCTGTGTTTATTTTATATAATCTTACTATTTTATTAAAAATCTCTCTCCTTTACTAACTAACTTTGGTGAAGCCTAAAATGCATTTACGTTAATGTCCTTTTTTCTATTCACACTAAAAATAATTCCAAGGTTTATTAGTAATTTCACAAGCGAAATAATCAGTGATCTAGAGTTCGAGACTCAGCTACAGCGTATTATTATGAATTTTTCTCATCATTAATTTTCTCTGGTTGTTTTATATAAAAAAAATATAGTTCTCTTTAGTCTCATATCTTAGAATTGACAACACTATGATCAAAGAAGCTTCTATAAATATTTTATGCTGACGATTTTAAAAAATATATTTTTCTTAGTTTCTTTTACTAAGACAAGTATAATATTAAATTAGAATAATTTTTTGCATAGGGAAGCCCGTTACAGTAATTTGTTGTCGGGATTCTCTAGCGTCAATATTGCATGGGTCTGACGAATCTTACCCAAATAATTAATTCTTGGTTTATAAGAATGACACAAGAAAATCCAAACAATTCAAATTTTCAAAGACTCAAATAATTTATATATTATTATATTACACACGCAACGTGTGTGCACGATCACACTTGTGTTAATAGAATATGTAAATGTTGTTGCATTATTCATTATTCATTTTAAAAAACATGAAAACTGATGCATGGAATAGTGATTATAGTATGCTATGTTATTTAGTCTCTTGTTTTTTTTTAATCATAAGGTTGTGCTTAGGTCCTTGATAAGTATATAGGTTCTGGATTTAAAGGAGTAGAGGATTTTCATTATACAACCCCCAAACTTAAAATCCTAGATCCGCCCCTGACAAAAATTACAATTGGGATCTGAGTTTTCTATTAGATTTCATTTCCATTTGCTCATTGTATTTAAAATAATCTTATTTTAATTGATCCTAAAGTTTTTTTTTGGCAAAATCTTAATTATAAGCAATAGTTTATTATACACATGCTGCCCCGAATAAATATAATTAAATAATACTTAAATATTCACTAAAAATAGTAAATTTGTAACGAATCTTATGACTTTTTTTTTTTAAAAAAAAAAATCGTTACAAAATAATTTTGTAACGAAATGTGCGATGAAAATATTTTTGTCTCCAAATTTTGTAACGAAAATATGGAAATTCATCATAAATTCTATGATAACTTTTTTTCGTCTTAGAATTCGTTACAAATCTTTGGTGAAAACTAATTCGTTATGATCTCAAGTCTGTAACGAAAATATATTTTCATCCCAAATTGACGATGAATTATTTTTAGTGGTAAAAAAGCATGACAAATTTGTGATGAATTATTTTTAGTGGTAAAAAAGCATGACAAATTTGTGATAAATGATAAAATTATGACAAAAATATTTTCGTCTTAACATTCATCAAAAAAAAAAAAATTTGAAACTTTTTTATGGAAGCTCTCTACTTGTGCAATTATCATCTATACATATCAATACAAACTCATCCAACACATCATGTTTTCTTTTTGGGGGGCGTATAAAAGTACTTTAATTTTATTTTAATTACCACGTAAAATACACTTATATTGAAATACTTTTTTTGAATTAAATCTAAATTATTCAAACTTAATCAAAACCACGTCTACATTAAATTGCTTTAACACAATGTCCTGAGTTCTAGCATTTATTATCATAAATGCTATAACAATATTGAAATTATATTGATCAAATTTAAATATTTTAAACTAAATTAATAATAAATATATGGATATAATAATATTTCATATATAACAATTTAAAATAAAAAATATTATATTTTAATACATTATAGCAGTTGTATACATAGTTTATATAATAAAACTAAAATAATATTTGTGAGTTAGAAAATATATATAATAGGGTAATAACTAATTAATCCTTCAATTAATGACTTTACATTCGCTCATTGTATTTAAAATCATCTTATTTTAATTGATCCTATTGTTTGGCATAATCTTAATTATAAGAAATAGTTTATTAGACACCAGCTGCACTGAATAAATATAATTAAATAATATCTAAATATTGTATGAATAATTAGAGAATTTTATCCTAACAAATCCATTATATATAAATATATTTATTTCTTGTTATATGTGTGTAATTATAAGTAATCAATCAATTAATTTGATGATACGCATAGAGAATTTTGTCTTACAGTTGTATTTACAACAATATGTCATATATAATATTACATATATAAATATATATACACGGGCCTATATTTAGTACATATTAACCTGTAATTTATTTTGGTTTAGAATTTTTAATATAAATAGATATGCACACGAGAGGAAAGGAGCAAAATCATTTCATCATGGCGTCATTAATATGCCTGATTTACTTGATATTGCTCTTCTCTCTTTTGCTTTGTTCAATTGAAGGAGGAAACATTCCCTTGACTGAGGAAGAAGAGCTGGAGATAGAGAAAGAACTCCGAAGCCTCAACAAACTCCCGGTCAAAACCCTAAAGGTATATCAGTTTTATTCATTTTGAAAATATTATTTGCCATATTGATGATATATAATTTTGTTTCTTTTTATGTTTACTTCGCTGCTGCAGTCCTTCACTGGGGACCTTTTTGATTGCATCGAAATGTACAAACAACCTGCATTCGATAATCCTGTTCTGAAAAATCATAAGCTACAGGTATTAATTATATACATGATTTTTTACACTAGCCAACAAAATAGATTTACTTAATTAATTTATATATATGTGTTTCCAGATACGACCAAGTTTTCAAACGAAGAGCAATGTGACTATGGATGAAAAATTTAAACCACCTTTAGATCCAGGCTTCAACGATACTTGTCCTCTAGGAACTGTTATCATTCGTCGAACTCGAAAAGAAGAACTAATCATGGCTAAAGAACTACCCAAATACTTCAGGAACTATGGCTCTAGATATGGTGTTCTTGATTCTTCAGGCAACAATTATGTAAGTAGCAAAA
The DNA here is from genome assembly GCF_018446385.1 of Zingiber officinale. Taxonomy (NCBI): domain Eukaryota; kingdom Viridiplantae; phylum Streptophyta; class Magnoliopsida; order Zingiberales; family Zingiberaceae; genus Zingiber; species Zingiber officinale. Next base: position 143,565,105 of record NC_055997.1, read on the forward strand.
ACTCACAAATAATATTATCACAAAAGTAGAGTCCCAGCAGTTAGTTAATTCCTTAATTAAACTAATTGAATGATAATCCTGTTGAATTTGTGAGTGCAGTATGTGGTAATGCAGAGCCAGAAATCTAAATTCCATGGCTTTGAATCTAGTATCACTACGTGGGCACTCCCAAATGTGGGGCCAGATCAATCCACTGCAAGTCAAGTATGGATGATAGGAGACGTCGATGGTCCTGACGAAAACCTGAATGTTATTCAAACGGGATGGCACGTAAGTTACCCTGATATACATTCATATATGCATGCATGCATATATATTTTTCATGTAATTTCTCTTTTTTATTATTATTACAGGTTTCCCCCCAGCTATATAACGATACGCTTACTCGTTTTTTCACTTATTTTACAGTAAGTATATACTCTAAAAACAACTCAACTACGTCTTTTTTAAGTGTTTAAGTATTTACCGCACCCTTGATAATGTATATATTTAGATCGACAATCACAAGACGGGCTGCATAAACTTACTTTGCAAAGGGTTCATACAAGTTTCAGCAATCTTTGGACCTGGACATGCCTTCACCGGTAGCGACCTTTCTACGTACGGAGGCAAACAAGCATACTTCAGCTTTGAAATACGAAAGGTAGTGTTATTTGTTTGAGTATATATAAGGTATTTATATACTGAATTACTGAATGATTGTATATATATATTTTTAAACGTATATATGTTGAATTAATATATAATGGATACAGGATCCTGAACTTGGTCACTGGTGGTTGTCAACGGCAGATGAAAATCTTGGATATTGGCCAAAGGAGGTTTTGCCTAGTTTAGATGTAGCTAAAGCGATAGACTTTGGAGGTGTAGTGTATTCGCCCAACAATGAGGGGTCTCCTCCCATGGGGAGCGGTTATTTTGCCGAAGAAGGGATTGGTAAATCCAGCTATTTTAAGTCAGTGACGTTCAGAGGGGATGACCAGCGTGCTTTCACTCCGGGCAAGGACTGGGCGCGTGCGGTACAGAATGTAGCTGAAAAATATTATCAAATCATTGCACCTATTCCAGACGGTGGTCCATGGAATGTTGCTTATGGTGGACCGGGTGGGTTGTTTAATTCTTCAGCAGTATAAGAAAGGAAAGGTGTTGTGATGTCTTGATCTATCATTTATACTATAATTGTAATCCACTTATTTTTATTTTAGCCAAAGGCATCGTATTAAAAAAATACCAAAAAGACACTCAAATATAATTATTTTAGAGTAGCTATATAAAAGTACTTTAATTTTATTTAAATTAGCACGTAAAATACACTTATATTAAAATACTTTTTATGAATTTAATCTAATTATTCAAACTTAGAGGGTGTTTGACTAAACTTATTAAAAACAGCTTATAAGTTCATACAGCTTATAAGTTGTTTTAGGAGCTTATAAGTTGTTAGATCTTATTTTAAAAATAAGTTGTTAAAGTGTTTGAGTGAATTTATTACAATCAACTTAAAGATATTGATGTGTTTGGTATTATAAGATCTTTTTATTAATAAAATTACCAAAAAGGGTATAATACTATTAATAGAGGGTTTTGAGATTTTTATTAATAGAGGGTTTTGGGCAAATTTCTGCACCGAGGGAGAGAAAATTAGAAAGAGGCGTTGGCGGAGAAGATGACACAACGTTGGAAGAAAAGTCGGCGGAGATAAAAAGATATTAGGCTTATAAAAATTTATGGAGGATAAGATGGGGATTTATGAAATTATATAAGGATATTTTAGAGAAATAAATTATTAAAATAAGATCTTTTTTTAAAAAGTAGGGTCTTCCATACTTTTTAAAAAACAGCTTATAAGCTCCAAAACAACTTATTTTGACAGCTTATAAGCTGTTTGAAAAAAAATTTACCAAACAAATTTGAAGAGCTTATAAGTTCCAAAACAACTTATAAACTGTTTTAGAGAGCTTATAAGCTTAGCCAAACACCCTCTTAATTAAAATCACTCTTCATTAAATTAATTGCAGAATTTAACACAATGTCAGAAATAAGGTGTAGCAGTTATTATCGTATATGGTATAACAATATTTAAATTATTTTGATCAAAATTAAATATTTTAAATTAAACTAATAATAAATATTTTGATATAATAATATTAAATAAAAATATTAAATTAATCTATTTTAATATATTGTAACATACATAGTTGATATAATAAAACTAAAATGATATTTGTGTACATGGTAAAAAATATAATAGGACAATAATTAATTAAATCTTACAATTAGTGACTTTTCTATTAGATTTCATTTCCATTTGCCAATTGTATTTAAAATTATCTTATTTTAATTGATCCTTTTTTTTTTGTTTTTTGTGGCAAAAGCTTAATTATAAGCAATATATAGTTTATTATACACACGCTGCCCCGAATAAATATAATTAAATAATATTTAAATATTTATTAAAAAAAATAGTAATTTTTTGATGAATTTTACAATGAATTTAAAAAAAAATCGTTAGAAAATTATTTTGCAACAAAATTTTCTTGCGACAAAAATATAGAAATTCGTCATAAATTCTATGACGATTTTTTGTCGTCTCAGAATTTGTCACAAATCTACGGTGAAAATTAATTCGTTATGATCTTAAGTTTATAACGAAAATATTTTTTTCATCCTAAATTGATGATGAATTATTTTTGTCGTAAAAAAGCCTTGCCAATTTGCGAAGAAACTGTGCGATTGCACAAGGAAAAAAAAACCTTTTCGTTATAAGTTTACAATGAAAACATACATTTTTCGTCCCAAATCTACGATGAATCTCAAATCTACGACAAATCAAGATTTGTGACAAATTTAAGACAAAAATCTATTTTCATCATAAATCTATGATATAAAAGGTATTATTTTTTCTCCTGAAATCGTGCAGCAAATATACAATGCTTTTAACAACTAAAAATAATTCATTGTTAATTTGTGATGAAAATAATTTGTCCCAGATTTGGGATGAATCTTAATTCATCATAGATTTAAGATGAATCAAGCTTTATCACAAAATTACAATAAATCAATAAAGTTGAGACAAACATATTTTCATAGCAAAATTCATCAAAAAATTCAAAACTTTTTTTTATAAAAGTTCTATGCTTGTGCAATTATCATCTATATATATCATATCAAACTCATCCAACACATCACACAATTAACATTCAATACATCCTATACAATTAACATACAACACATCCTACAATTAACATTCAACACATCTTATACAATTCACATCCTATAATTAACATCCAACATATCCTTCAATTAACATCCAACACATTCTACAATTAACATTCCAAGAAATCATCCAAAATGAAGTTTAACTTGAACTATCATATATATCCATAACTACAAGTCATACATATCATATCCATATATAATTACAAGTCATGTAACACATCAAAGTTCAATAACAAGTCATTATATCCAAACAACAAGTCATCAACACATGTCATCAAAACAACAAGTCTCCTTTGCTGCCTCAGGAGACACTTCCTTCTCCGTTTTTTCATTCTTTTTCTTTTCCTACATTGAATTAGAAACAAACATTTAGTAACATTTATAACCAAAAAAATACATCTAATATATCAATGATATCTGTGTTTAACATGAAGATAGTAATCTGCAGAAAAATATATCTAATATATCAATGCAGAAAATCGCATGCAAAAATAGTAATCTGCAAACTAAATTGATAAGATTTTAACAGGAAGATAAAACAACACTAGACAAAAAGAAAGGAAGAAAGGAAGCTCTTTTGTTGTTAATTCCAACAATGAAAAAATGAAATGAAAGGAAACGAAGAGAACAACACTCGTTAGATGTTACCCCCCAACAAGAACCAGCTAGCCAACCAGATGAAATCGTTGGAGAAACATCAAAACATTACAAGGACAGAGGTAAGTGGATGAGAACAGAAAAGCAAAAAATAACTACAGCTTTCAACATTACTTTCTGCCAAAAATGACCAACCAGATGAGCCAAGATGTTGAAGAGAAGAAAATGGTGGAGAGGTTTACCTCGAGTTTATGAATTGGGATGGAAGTCTCTCCCCTATGCAAAACTCTAGCAGGAAGGTCTGCAAGGTAAAAAATTGCTTATGATTGGTTACAAAATCGAAAATCGGACCAGCACAAAATGGTAGGCCACACTCGCATCAGGCGCCGGCCGGGGCCAGCAGGCGCCTGCCACGGCCGGTAGGTGCCAACCGTGTTTGGCCCCCAGTTGGGGCCAGCCGCGGCCAGCAGGGAACGACCGAGGCTAGCCGGGACCACCCACCGTTGAGGAGGAGAAAAGAAAGAGGAGAGGGAGTTTACATTCTTCGGCATCACCGCCGTCTGCAACGCTGCCGTCGTCCTCGTTAGGGACGCAAGATCGAAGAAAAGAGAATAGAGGTGATGGAAAGAATTAATATTAAGGGTGCGTTATTTTTCATTTTCAATTTCTAAAAAACACGTATTTTCTAAAAAAAAATAATTTTTAAATATTCTCTATGTTTTTCAAAAAAATATTATTATTATTTTTTTTAAAAATAGATGTGAAAATATAAATCAAACATCATTTATCAAAAAAACACATATTTTTCAAAAAATGAAAATAAAAAATTGTAAATCAAACACACCCATTTTTTTATTGAATAATATAAATTCATCTTCAAAATAAAATTTTAATATATTATTCCATCCCAAAATTAGGACGAATAATATTTTCCTCCTAAATTTGGGACAAAATACACATTCGTTACATAATATATTTGGTTAAAACATTTAAATATTTGTATTAAAAAATTAAAATAAATAAACATTTAAATATTTTATTAGGTTCATGTTGATGGTAAAACTTATTTATTTGTATTATGATTTAAATGAAATGTTTTTATACTGTTCCAAATTTATCTAATTATTTTACTTAATATATTATTTATCTAAATATTTTATTGGGTTCAAAATGATGTAAGAAAGTATTTATATAATCAGGAGGACAAGATGAACACATAAAAATGAGTTTTATGTGATTCCGAGATCTCTAGATTCGTCACAATAGTTTAATTTTTTTAATAAAAATAAATGTGTCCTAAATGTAGCATATGGACCTATAGATCTCGGAATGATATGAAATCAATTATTGGTATTAATCTCATGATTCTGTAAATGATCGCAAACATGAATTTTGTAGGATTGAGACATGCTAAAAGGGGGGAGGGGGCTTTTACATTCATTTAAAAACAATCAAGTAAAACACAGCGGAATACAAGTTAAGTAAAAACAATCGCTAACACAATTTATTTTTACTTGATTCGAAGTCTGTGACGGCTCCTACTCTCAGGTCCACACTCGTTGAGTGTTTACTTTAGGTAATTCAATCAAGTAAAACGCAGCGGAATATAAGTTAAGTAAAAACAATCGCTAACACAATTTATTTTTACTTCATTCGAAGTCTGTGACGGCTCCTACTCTCACGTCCATACTCGTTGAGTGTTTACTTTAGGTAATTCACTATAAATCCAGAGAATTACAAGTGCAATAATGAATTACAACAATTAAAATTATACCGACAGCTTATAATTCTTGAAAGTAGAGTTTTTGATCGTCGGAGCAAAGTTACGACTTCATCAGATTATCTTTAGAGTAGCGCGCAGGAGAAGGATCTCAAATTCAAGTTGTATTGAAGCATTTGCTCATGGTCTCCTTTTATGGGTTGTTGAAGGTGCCTTAAACCCCATTGAAGGTACTTCCAGTAGTGCAGCTTATCCTTGTAACGTCGGAGACAATAACTTCCACTTTTTGCGAAGTTTATCCCTTCGAAGGTTCCTTCAAGCTCATGGAAAGCGTCTTCCATTCAGTATCCAAGGCGCCTTTAGGCGCTTTGAAGGCGCCTTTAGGCGCTTTGAAGGCGCCTTCGCGCCTCTCCAAGTGAGCCTTCAGCCAAGCCTCCCGAGGTGCCTCAAACAGCCCCGGAGGCGCCTTGAACAATGCAAATCCGAGCCTTTTATATGCTTTTTGCTCCCTACAAGATATGTTAGTCCAAAATATCAAACATACCCTGCAAAATAAAATTAGCACAATAAAATATAAATAATAAATTATTTGATAGTTTCCGGACTGTTCGGTTCTAACTTTCAAAATTTTCAAAAATCCTAGGTTGAACTGACGCTTATTATTCCCTCTAGGGGAACAAGTCCTCACCAACTCCTCTCAGGAGAAATTACCTTTTGCTAGATCAGTTCTCCAGATCGTTTGGACTTTTTCTTAACATTTGAAACATCAAGACTTCATGCTGAACGTTCAATCCCGACCCATCCAGTCTTTCACATGGTGTCCACAACCCCCAAGATTTTCACCTAGAGTCCTCAACTCTAGAATTTCGTCCAACGTCCTCGACCCGCCAAGACTTTGCCTAGTTCCTCAGATTAGGACTTCGTTGCCTAACCGCAACTAGAATTTTCCACCTACTATTATCTACTAGGACTTTTACCTAAGATAACTTAGGACTTTCCTGCAAGCTTAGTTACACTCGTTAAATAACAAGACAACTTAACTTTGAACCATTTGTCATTATCAAAACACAGGTTTGATCGTCTGATGTTCCCTGCACCAACAATTTTCATCTAATATATTGATCAGATCAATAATTTTTAGAACAAGAATTAAAAATTTCATACTCATTTGTGTTAAAAAATTATGGATCTTAATATATTGGGTAAAATTCATGTTTAAGGTCATTTACATCATCCGAAGATCGATACGAATACATAAGAATTTGTTTCATGTCATTCCGAGCTCTCTATGTCCATCTACTACATTTTGTATGCATTTATTTTTCTTTTTTTAAAATTGCCAATCTGCAATGAATCTTTGGATTTGTCGCTAATTTGTGATAAATCCCTAGATTCCTTGCCAATTGGTGACAGATCTAGAGTTTCATCTCAATATTTATTTTTTAAAATAAAAATAAATATATACAAAATGCGGCAGATGACCTAGCAAGTTTGAAATGACAAGAAACAAGTTCCTATGTATTTGTATTGATCTCCTGATGATGTAAATGGTCTCAAACATGAATTCCACTTAATATATTGAGATCTATATTTTTTTAACACATATTAATATAAAAAATTTAATTCTTATTTAAAAAATCACTAACCTTAATATATTGGGTATTCATGTTTGAGGTCATTTACATCATCAAGAGATCGATATAAACATATAGAAATTTATTTCATGTCATTCTGAGTTCTTTACATTCATTTACTGTATTTATTTTTATTTTTTTAAAATTGCCAATCTACCATGAATTTCTAGATTCATTGCCAATTGGCGACAACAAATCTAGAGATTCATCACAAATTTTTAATTTTTTAAAAATAAAAATAAACATTTACAAATCTAGAGATTCATCGCAAATCTACGTTTTCAAAATCATTTTCTATGATTAACATTATATCAGAGTCTGTTTCAAATAATACATCCATTCTTTTCTTCCACCAAGAAAAATCTCCTTTGAATTTTAATAGTTGAATGTGTGAGTTGGCCATTTAATGATGTTGCTCTTCTTGGCGATTAGTCCATTGAAGGGCTTCCTCACTCTAATACCATTTGTTGAGGATCTGTGGCCGGCTAGAAGGGGGTTGAATAGCTTTGTCACCCCAAGTCAACTTTCTCTAAGTCATTATCATAAATGGTATAACAATATTTAAATTATTTTAAATTCAACTAATAATAAATATTTTGATATAATAATGTTAAATTAATCCATTTTAATATAATTTAACAGTTATATACATAGTTGATATAATAAAACTAAAATGATATTTGTGTACATGGTAAAAGAAAATATAATAGGAGAATAACTAATTAAGAGGGTGTTTGGCTGAGCCTATAAGCTCTTTTGGAGCTTATAAGCTCTTCAAATTTGTTTGATAAATTTTTTTTCAAACAGCTTATAAGTTGTCAAAATAAGTTGTTTTTGAAAAAGTACGGAAGACCTTACATTTTTAAAAAAGATTTTATTTTAATAATTATTTTCTCTAAAATATCCTTATATAATTTCATAAATCCTCATCTTATCCTTTATAACTTTTTATAAGCCTAATATCTCGATCGACTTCTCTTCCAGCGCTGTCATCTTCTCCGCAAACGCCTCTTTCTAATTTTCTCTCCCCCGGTACAAAAATTCGTTCAAAATCCTTTATTAATAAAAAGCTCAAAACCCTCTATTAATAGTATTATATCCTTTTTGGTAATTTTATTAATAAAAAGATCTTATAATACCAAACACATCAATACTTTTAAGTTGATTGTAATAAGTTTACTCAAACACTTTAACAGTTTATTTTTAAAATAAGACCTAACAACTTATAAGCTTCTAAAACAACTTATAAGCTGTACTAACTTATAAACTGTTTTGAATAAGTTTAGCCAAACACCCTCTAAATCCTACAATTGGGATCTGACTTTTCTATTAGATTTCATTTCCATTTTGTCATTGTATTTAAAATCATTTTATTTTAATTGATCCTAAAGTTTTTTTTTTTTTTTTTTTTGACAAAATCTTAATTATACGCAATAGTTTATTATACACATGCAGCCTCGAATAAATATAATTAAATAATATTTAAGTATTCACTAAAAAAAAAATTGTGACGAAATGTTACAAAATAAATTTGTAATAAAATTTACGATGAAAATATTTTCATCTCCAAATTTCATGACGAAAATATAAAAATTCATCATAAATTTTATGATGAATTTTTTCCGTCTCAGAATTCGTTACAAATATGTGGTGAAAACTAATTCGTTATGATCTCAAGTCTGTAACGAAAATATATTTTCATCCCAAATTGACGATGAATTATTTTTCTGGTAAAAAAGCATGACAAATTAGCAATAAATCGATAAAATTAAGACAAAAATATTTTAATCATAAAATTCATCAAAAAAAAATTCAAAACTTTTTTATGGAAGCTCTCTACTTGTGCAATTATCATATATACATATCAATACAAACTCATCCAACACATCATATCAAAAAGACACTCAAAAATATAATTATTTTTGAGTAGATATATAAAAGTACTTTAATTTTATTTAAATTACCACGTAAAGTACACTTATATTGAACTATTTTTTTTAATTTAATCTAAATTATTCAAACTTAATCAAAACCACGTCTACATTAAATGGCTTTAACACAATGACCTGAGTTCTAACATTTATTATCATAAATGCTATAACAATATTGAAATTATATTGATCAAATTTAAATATTTTAAACTAAATTAATAATAAATATATGGATATAATAATATTTCATACATAATAATTTAAAATAAAAAATATTATATTTTAATACATTATAGCAGTTGTATACATAGTTTATATAATAAAACTAAAATGATATTTGTGAGTTAAAAAAATATATATAATAGGGCAATAACTAATTAAGACTTCAATTAATGACTTTACATTCGCTCATTGTATTTAAAATCATCTTATTTTAATTGATCCTATTGTTTGGCATAATCTTAATTATAAGAAATAGTTTATTATACACCAGCTGCCCTCACTAAATATAACATGAATAAAATTGATAAATCATTATCTGAGATATTGAGCATGTTGAAAATTGTTAAACTCAATTTTAAGAAGACAAAGCCTAGTACCATTTTGATGGTACCAAAGGGCAAAGGCCAGTGGAAACCTAAAGATAAGGGTAAGACCCAAGTCAAAGGTAAGGGTAAGACTCATGCATTGAAACCCAAAGATGAGATTGCTAAGGAAGGAACCTGTTTCCATTGCAGTGAGGCCGGACACTGAAAGAAGAACTGCAAGGTGTACCTAGAGGAACTAAAAAGGAAGAGAAGTGAGACTTCTGCCTCAAGTATATATGTTATAGAAGTCAATCTATTTATTTCTTCTTCATGAGTATTAGATACCGGATGTGCATCTCACATTTATACTAATGTGCAGGGGCTGAGAAATAATAGAGCATTGACAAAGGGAGAAGTGGACCTACGAGTAGACAATGGTGCAAGAATTGATGTTGTCGCTGTAGGAATATATTCTTTATCTTTGCCCACTGGATTTGTTTTAAAACTAGAAGAGTGTAGTTATGTGTCTGCCTTAACTAAGAACATTATATTTATTTCTTGTTTAGACAAGAAGGGTTTTTCATTTATAATAAAGGACAAATGTTGTTCCGTTTATTTGAATGATATGTTCTACTGTAGTGCACCTCTAATAAATGAACTCTATGTTCTAGATTTTGAAAACCCAATCTATACCATAAATACCAAACCGTTCAAGTCTAACGATTTGAACCAAACATATCTCTGGCATTGTCGTTTGGGTCACATAAATGAGTCGCATTTCCCAACTCCATAAGGATGGATTTTTGGACTCATTTGATTTTGAATCATATGAGGTATGTGAATCTTGTTTTCAAGGCAAGATGACAAAAACTCCATTTAGTGGACATAGAGAAAGAGCAAATGACTTGCTAGGACTTATACATACTGATATATGTGGCTCTTTCAGAATAGCAACCAAATGAGGCTATCATTATTTCATTACCTTTACTGATGATTTCAGTAGGTATGACTATGTGTATCTGATAAGACACAAGTCAGAATCTTTTGAAAAGTTCAAAAAATTCAAGAATGAAGTACAAAACCAACTTGGAAAGAGTATTAAGATGCTTCGATCAGATCTAGGTGGGGAATACCTTAGCTAAGAGTTTCATGACCATCTCCTTGAGTGTGGGATCATATCTCAACTCACTCCACCTGGAACACCATAATGGAATGGTGTATCAGAAAGGAGAAATCATACTTTATTAGATATGGTACGATTGCTGATGAGTCATACAGATCTTCCTACTTCATTCTGGGGGCATGCTCTAGAGACAACCGCTTTTACACTTAACCGCATTCCATCTAAGGCTGTCATAAAGACACCATATACGATATGGACTGGGAAGAGTCCCAAGTTGTCTTTCACGAAGATTTGGGGTTGTGAGGTTTATGTTCGACGATAAATCTCAGATAAAATAGGACCCAAATAAGACAAGTGTTATTTTGTAGGATATCCAAGGAAATAAAGGGATACTGCTTTTATAATCCCACACAAGGTAAGGTGTTTGTTGCCAGAATTGGTGTCTTTCTAGAAAGGGAATTTGATTCTAGAAAAACTAGTGGGAGTAAAGTCGATCTTGAAGAAATTCAAGATGCACAAACTAGCACTGACACCTTGATGGAAACTAAACAAGAATCATAAGATGTTGTGGATGATGATGTTGTTACACCACAAGAAGTTGTGGAGCAACAACCTGTTCAAGTAGCACAAGCTCTACGCAGATTTAATAGGACCCGTCGTCAACCTAAGAGATATTCTTTTCTCTTGTCTGACAATGGTGATATAGTGTTAGTTGGTCTCAATGAGCCTACATCTTATCAGGAAGTTATACAGGGTCCAGATTCTGAGAAATGGCTAGAGACCATGAGATCCGAAATAGAATCCATGTACACTAACCAAGTATGGACTTTGGTTGTTCCACTTGAAGGGATCAAACCTATTGGGTGTAAGTGGGTTTTCAAAATGAAGACTGGCATAGATGGACATGTGCATACCTATAAAGGTAGATTGGTGGCTAAAGGATTTAAGTAGATTCATGGTATAGACTATGATGAAACCTTTTCACCAGTTGAGATGCTAAAATCCATTCGGATCATGTTTGCTATTGCTGCTTATTATGATTATGAGATTTGGCAGATGGATGTCAAAACTATATTTCTTAATGAAAATGTACTCAAGGATGTATACATAACATAACCTGAGGGCTTTGTAAATCCAGAGCATGCTGGAAAGATATGTAAGTTGCAACGATCTATATATGGATTAAAGCAAGATTCTAGAAGTTGGAATCTTCGATTCGATGATGTGATCAAAGCATTTGGTTTCATTAAGACTAAAGATGAACCTTGTGTCTACAAGAAGATTATGTTGGTACAATCGACCTCTAGGGTTTCGATGTTTGACAATATACCTAAGTTTGGTCAATTTGACCAAGGGTTGACCCAAACAAGACTTGATGTTTGGGAGAGAGAAATCTAGTCAGGACTAAATGACTAGCAAAGATAAGTCCTAACCAAAGGGTAGGCAAAGTGGAAGTCCTGGTGAGTAAAGTCAGGCCTTAGTGAGTGAAGCTAGGTGGTGGAAGTTCCGGTGAGTAAAGTCAGGTCCTAGTGAGTGAAGCTAGGTGGTGGAAGTCCCGGTGAGTGAAGTTAGGCCCTAGTGAGTGAAGCTAGTTAGTGGAAGTCCTGGTGAGTGAAGTCAGGCCCTTGTGAGTGAAGCTAGGTGGAGGAAGTCCTGGTGAGTGAAGCCAGACCCTAGTGAGTGATGCTAGGTGAAGAAAGTCCTAGTGGGTGAAGCCATGCAATAGAAGTCCTAGTGAGTGAAGCTAGGCAACCATAGGGAGGTAACCCTAAGTTTATTATACTGTTTCATTGTGCTAACTCAGTGTTGCAGGAGAAGCCCAGACTGGTCGATGGGTTGATCGGATGTCTGGCACGAAGTCCAATTAGGTCGATGGGCTGACCTGATAGCTGGTACAAAGTCCAAAAGGGTCGACGGGTTGACCGGACGTTTGGCAGGTAAGTTAAGGTAAGTCACTGGAGGAGAGTGACTGTGAGGGCGCATTCTCGGGAAGGGAACTTAGGCGCTGATCCAACTTAGAACCATTTCAGAAATCTAAGTTGAGATATTTACTAGATTCCGATCTCGGTGAGACAGAATCTAATTACTACTCATTTTCTTTAACTGTGCTAAATATTGTTTTGCAGGGTAGTATAACTTTTATTTTGCCTCAGACTAACACTTTCTTGCAAGAAAAGGACCTTCTGAAGAAAGGTGGTCCGGGTGCCCGGAAGGGATCTGGGCGCCTGGAGTTGGACCAGGTGCCCGGAAGGTAAATTTTATCCCGTCACACGTGAAACTCACTGGTTGGCTGGGCTACGTCATGATCCAAGCGCCCGGAGCCTCCTATATAAGGAGTGTGAGTCATGTAGCAAAGAACAACAATGACATCTGCTCTACTGCGCTGTGCTCCTGCGACACTACTTCTCTGACAACCTGTGGCTCAAGTTCTGTTTTACTGTTGTCGATATTGTTCATTTTTTTTGTAGTTCTTGTACTCAAATTTGTAAATCTTTTACGAACTATTAGTGATTGCCCAACGAAAGCACTCGATGAGTGTGAGTCTTAGAATAGGAGTCGACCAAGGCTCCGAACCAAGTAAATTGGTTTGTATTATCATTGTTTTGTTTTCATCTTTCTGCTGCGTACTCGCTTAAAATTTCTCGATCGATATTCACCCCCCACCTCCTCTATCGACTTTCACGATCCAACAAGTAGTATCAGAGCAGGTACCACTCTGAATTGGTACAACCACCAATCAGCCAAGGAGGTCTTTTAAAAGAGAAAAATTAGATATCGTTTTTGATTAAAAAATATTCTTACACCTTTCCACTACTAGAAAAAATACTTTTTGAGACACAACAAAATATGTCTTAAATTGTAAATTTGGTGTCTCAAAATGTTTTTAAGACGGTGATGAGACAGTAATGTAGTCATCCCCAATACAGACATCTCAAAAAAATATTGAGACAATTGTACTGTCTCAAATGCTATTTAAGACGGTGATGAGACAGTTGTTCAATTGTCTCAAAAATATTTAAGCCAGTTATTTTTTTGTCTCAAATATTATGTCTTATCTTGTGAAAAAACCAAAGACATTAAATTAAGATGGTAATATGCCGTCTCAAATAGAAGTGAAGACAGTAAATTACTGTCCCTAATGTTTTGATTTGTTAATGCACCATTTGTGACAAAAATTAATAATCTTAAAAGAACATTTACTATACAAATTAATCTAGATCAGATTTATTGAATTGTCATTTCAAAACAAAAGGAAAAACTCTCTTTATAAATTAAAAGCAATATACATAATATAAAATTCAAATATTTTTTAACTTACAAGCTAGTCAGTACATAAGTTCCATGCCAACATTCATCCAATAATAGAAATATCTACATATTCATCATTAATTTGATAAGAAAAAAACTACTATTCCCATGAAAGTTACACAAGAGAAAACCTAAAAAACAACTCCTCGTGATTTGGAGATAACTTCTATAATCCTTGTTCATCAGAATCCTGAACATAAAAAACTCTTATTAGAGATCATAAAGATGATTTATAATATACACTGTTCAAAAAAATCAATAAACAAAACTTTTCAATAAGAAATCTCATCAAATCCTCTTTCTTACAACTATATATATAAATAAAACAAATAACCCAAGCAATCTAATCGAGCATTTATAGTTTCAACATCTTTCACAGGCTACAACAAGTTTGCATGAAGTAGTCTAGTCCTGGAATGCACAAAAATTTAAGATGGGAGGAAGAAAAGGAAATATGAAGCATGACAGAAATATGCACGATTGCTCATATTTCATTTTAGAAAACACCGAACAAACTTTAAAAGTTGAAAAATTAACACTAATTTTTAAGCATTAATATTACATGTATTACATGTTAACCATCTAATATAAGTTAAACTGAATTTTTTCTTAATCTTTACAATTAAGAAGACAAAAAGAGCTAACTAAAAACATATTATACTACTAGATGTTAAGGTTGTACATGCACAAAAAGAACGATGGAGGAATAGAATGAAGTAACATGAATAATTTCAAATATTTGTAACTGTTATAACGATTTTTGCAATTACAACATGGGCAATAAATGCTGCTATCTTCAGTCTTGTCTTTGTAAGCTAACTCTAAAAATTCATCAACTTTTCTCTCCTATATTCTTCTGAATTCCTATTCTTTGAACGAATCCAATTTTTTTCCATATCATCGGTCTTTATCGAGGAACAGTTTACTAATAAAAATAATCATTTATAAAAGAAAAAGTAGTTCGCCAGATTTATATATTTATGAAAAATAATATATTTTGACAATCATTTATAAAGAACAACACCTTTTCTAGAAGTTATCTCCAATGTGATAAAGCTCTAACTTCAAAACTGTCGGTATTTAATGCCTACAAACGAAATTGTAAAAAAATTAAATGTGCATCATGACATTAAAGGATTGACCACCCATCTTCAATTGTAACGCAAAAAATCATCACTAGATCTAAAACCTTATTAATAGATTATAAAAGTGAGTGTATGAGTGAATCTTGTAAAAGTATGCTTGCTTTGTTTGGTATTATACAGTAAGTAATAATCTTAAAATTGTTGGGTTCCCAAAAGTAATTATATTAATTTTTTATTGAACATCTTAATTTCAATAGGATGGGGAACCCAAAATAGAAACAAAACTCGAACAACACGCTAAAACTTGTCAAATTTTGGAGTGGTGTGATTGATTTCCTATCACTCCCAGCATCACCAACAGACAATTTCCTCATTCTGACTTGTAATTTATCACAATTAAAATTAGGCTAATTTTGCCACCGCATCTAGAAATTTTTTCAACTAGTGTCGCAACAAAATACTAATAAAATCAAATCAAAGACAATAAGAGATATATCATGTAAATTGATTTATCGGCGTGGCCTGATCGGGCAGATCACAGGGCGGGCACGACAGGGTGAGAAGAAGAAGATGAAGAAGGAGGAAGCAGCGGCAGAAGTAATGGTGGCAGCGGAATCCACGGCGTCGTCAGAAGCGGCGCTGGTGGTGGAAGTGGCAACGACAATAGCGGGGGGCGATGGTTGTGACAAGAGCAGCAACGAAGTGATTTAGGCTTAGGCGCGTGAGAAGAGAAGAGAAATTAGAAAACAACGTTAATAAAAACTTACAACTTATAACTTAGTTTATAAATAAAATCAATTTTCTAAAATATACTAATTTAATTATATAATAAAATAAAATGTAATAAAAATTCATTTTAAATTTTTAAAAAATCTAAAAAATTCTATATAATCATATAAATTTATTTTCATATTAACTATTAATTATATTATTATTATTTTCCTAAATAAATTTAATTTAATTAAATTTATACAAATTTAAAATGTATAACTTAGTTTTGATAAATAAAATTAATTTTCTAAAATATACTGATTTAAATATACAATATAATAAAAATTAATTTTAAATTTTTTAAAAAATCTAAAAAATTCTATATAATCATATAAATTTATTTTCACATTAACTATTAATTATATTATTTTTATTTTCCTAAATAAATTTAATTAAATTAAATTTATACAAATTTAGAACTTATTACTTAATTTTGAAAATAAAATTAATTTTCTAAAATATACTAATTTAAATACATAATATAATAAAATATAATAAAATATAATAAAAATTTATTTTAAATTTTAAAAAATCTAAAAAATTCTATATAATCATATAAATTTATTTTCATATTAACTATTAATTATATTATTTTTATTTTCCTAATTAAATTTAATTAAATTAAATTTTAATTAGTTTTAATTAATATCATCCTATATATATATTTTTAATAAATTTATTATTTATTCTTCTTATTATTATGTTATTTAGTGTTTAGGCATATCCTCAAAATTCTTAAATTAGAAATATGTTTTATTATATCATTAACTAATAAATTAAATATTTAATATATTTTATTTTCATAATTCATAAATTATCAATAGTACCTAAACACAAATTATAAATTTTTAAAAATTTATTAAGTTAAATTTGAAAATATATTTTTCTATTTATTATTGTATAATAATTATATAATGCATAAATATAAATCTGAGCTACGATCATTCCGTGAAATGATATTGGACCTAGGAGTCCATGACAGATATCGCAATTGTTCCGATAAATCATAATCAAGATAATTTGAGATAAATATTTTTTTTACTGTTTTATTTGAATGTCTTATATAATTATATTTTCAACCGTCTTTATTAAAAGTTTTATTTAGTTGAATTTGAGACAAAAGCTTAAATACTATCTTAAATTTAATATCTCCATCTAAAATTTTGAGACATCTATTATTACTGTCTTAATTACGTAGTATTTGAGATGAATTTTGTAACTGTCTTAAAATATTTGTCTCAAAAGCCTAGTTTTCTAGTAGTGTTCATTTTTTTCCCTCCAAAAGTATTTTTAAAAAATTCATTTTCATTTTTTTCACCGTTGATTAGTGTTGACAAAATATCACATTTAACAAAATTTGTAATAATATTTTTTATTAATATTTTATTATTTTTTTAAAAAAAATTATTTTTTTCACGCATATTTCTTTATCTCCCACATTACTTACCCTAAGACAAAGTCTTGGAAATTATTTCTTGTCTATTTTTTTTTTTTTGCAAATATACCAATGTCATTCAAGAAGGATGGAGCATCCACGAACTACCACCATACGATCAAGAAGATTTCAACTACTGGAGGCGAGAAATGGAATGGTTCTTAGGAAGCCTAAATTTCGATAATGTGCTGATATTGAGAAAACCTTCTCGGGATTCAGAATTGAATGAAAATGTAAGGAACTTATTTGTAATATTTTACCTAACAATGTTTTATGCAGACTAGAAAAGTATAAAAACGCACATGAACTTTGGACCCAGTTGATCAAGCTACACAATGAGTCGTTAGAGCTAGAGGATCAAGTCAAAATCAAATCTAGACTCAAGTCAAATTCAATAAAAAACCTACTGAATTAGGAGTTGCACTCAAGGTTAGTAATATTTACCAAAATACCCCTGCTATAGTAGTTTAAAAATTATACATGTTAATTTGGATATTTTTAAAAATATACGTAAAAATAGTGCATTTGATAATACATGCAAAAATACCCCTAGGATATTATCTGATAAAAAAAATCTAATTAATTTAGAAAATTCAGAAAATCTGAAAATAATTAATAACCCTAAAAATTCAAATGATAACCAAATCAATTTGAATGACTCTACCTCTAAGAAAAATTCAACTAATAATATTAAAAATATTACTTTACACAAAACTTAAATAAATTAACAAATTCAGAAAAGTTAAATATTAAAAATTTAAATTTCAACTTAAATAAATCTGAAAATTCAAATGATAATGATGATAAGATCAATATTGATCTAGACAAAATTAATAAATTTGTTAATAAATTATTTAATAATCTAGATAATATCAATCCAGAAAATCTTATCCAAATCCAATATAATTTAATTAATAAAAAATTAAATTTTAAAATAAGAGTAATCTAATAAATTCAACTAATCATATCAACTTAAAAGGCAAAGATAATCTAGAAAATTCAAAATTAACAATTAATAAAAGGTTAAAAGATAAACCTTTAAAAGATAAATTCAAACAATTTAATTAATTTAAATTTAAAAATTAATAAAAACTTAAACATTAAATACACACCTTCAAAAAAGGACAATTTGATCAATTTAATTAATTCAAAATTAAATTAAAACTTAAATTGACTTAATTAAAACTTAAATAGAATTAAAATTTAAATTAACTTAAAACTTAAATTTAAATTACAAATTAAACATTAAATCTTAACTAAAACAAATCTTAATTATACAAAAATTTTAAAAGAAAAATCAATAATTTAGGGGAGGCTCCAAAACTAGTTGGCACCTTCAAAAATAATCTACCCGACAGGGTGACTAAAAATAACCTATCCGGTAGGGTAATTAGGACTAGTTAAAAAGGGATAAAAGTTTAACTTGAACTACGGTATTGGTGAAGTTTTGAATGATAGTACGTTAGGAAAACTTTGTCTATGCATGTCTAGGAAGATATTGCTTCAACCCGGTGCATTTGGTTTAGTGGAAATAACCAAAGCTACCCCTTACGGATCCTAACTAGTTAGACCAAGATTTTGTACTAAGTTCAGTGGATAGGACTATTTGAAAAATCTCGAAGGCATGGTTACTCTAATAATGTCAAAGTGACTCATCATAGCCCAGAAGTTTATCCAGAGAATGTGTCACGCCCCGGGGGAGCCTCTGCCAGAAGAAATTTTGGCAGCATCTCCCCTGTACGGGTGACAATCTGAAACTTTCTACAATGCCCTCAGGGCCACATATATATCGACCAACATGGCCGGAACAACAACAATAAATAATAAGCAATCACCACGCAGTTTAATAGTAAAACTAAACAAATACAACGAAAAGGAAAACCAAGTCAAAAATCCTACGCAACTACACCCATAAAGCTCAAAACCGATATCCTACTCCACTACACCCATAAAACACAAATCACAATGATCTCACCTCTTTTGCCCTCAGGCAGGCATGTAGCAAAAAAAACATATCCAATAAAATTCATCGACAATAAAGATAACACATTATCCAAGTGTCAAAACTAGAACAAGTCTAAAAAGTACAATAAGAAAACCAAAAGATAAAACACATCCTCACGCTCTACAGGGGACTAGCGACTGGAACTCCTCCGGACAGCCTCAACCTGAAAATAGTAAATATCCACGGGGTGAGTCAACTCCTCAGCGAGTAACTACTGATATACATAATAAAGTAAATAACAACTAACACTAATCATGCGTATAGTCTCCTGATATAAGAATGATAAATACAACTGAAATAAACAGGAGAAAATTGTACTAATCAGGACTTTGTGTATGGATAATCAATCGAGAAGTATAAGAATCCTGTATGCATGTCAAACAAATGTATCCATCCAAAATGCAGCACACAAGTGCAGCAAACACAAGCAATAAATGCATCAATGCGTATGATGCCAATGACATGTCCTGGTCACCCCTACTCTCCAGTTAGTCGTCTCACACATGAAGGTGAGACCGAGTGGGTAGGACTGTGACAACTGTGTACTCTGCCATCACTGCTCCTGATGAGTGACCGAGTGGACGGGATGTTGTCGGAGTACACCTATCCTCCTACCCCAAATCATAAGTGGGGGAGCACATGCTCTCATCTCCCTGAGACAATCCAGAGGAGGGATCACTGACGTGCTACCACGTTGCGTCACGCTACCCATGAGTGGACCAGTGGAGCACTGATAGAGTAAACTGCCACACACCTTGCCTGATATACCACTAACCCATGAGTGGTTGTGTGTGCAGATCCATGAAACTGACGATGAGCTCAACAATAATAGGGCTACCAATCGCATAACATGCAATCATGCAAGATGGTACATGATACTAAGCATGAGAATATCTTGAACTTATCCATCTCTACATAATGTGTACCATAGGACAAAGAATCAAATCAAAGGTCTAGGTACACAGATCCGATAAGGTATAAAAACCTAGGTCCTGAACATAATGAAACATGGTTATGTCACTACCCCTATAAGCATGTATAATCAGGTAGGTACTAACATGAAGTGCATAACAAGTAAACAAAACAAGTATGTAACAGGTATCGGTTAGTGACCAACCGATGCAGATAAGAAACATAATCATTACTATTTGTTAAAAACATTACTATGCATATCAAATGACATATCTAAAACGATAAGTCAAAGTACCTGCCTCCAATAAGAAAAGTCCAAACCGGTCCAAATCCGAACTCGAGATACTCGTCTTGCGTTAAAGTCCTGTGTCACCAATATATATATATATATATATATATATATATATATATATATATAGCTAACATTCAATGAAATAGCTAAATAAAATCTCTAACACTAAATTAGGGAAAAACCCTAATCAAACCATTAGATTAATTCCAAACCTAATCCATTTACACATAAACAACTTAAACTTAAATAAATTTCTGTACTATTCATTTCTTATCCTTTCCTAGCTTCAATTAAGTGTACGCTACAACAAGAGAAACAATTTCTCTACACCTTACCTCAATTCACAGCCGTTGTTGCTACACCGTTAGGGGTTGTTTTGCTGCTGGAAATACCAAGAGACACCACAGCTCTTTCCGGACACCTCTTCATTGCCCGGATCCAAAAGGAAGCACCCAATCAACACAATACCGAGATGAGATACACAAATCACCACTAGGAAGGGTACCTACCTCCAAGATCACCACGACCAAAGAGGAAAAAGAAAGAATCAACCACCGTGCTAGGGCATAGAGGAGGTCGGGAGATGATGGAGAGAAATCGGCCGACGACTGGTTCGCGTGAGGGTGGACAACACCTACGATCGGGAGACGGCCGTGGCGTCGGGAGTGGGGCGTCGGTTGAAGAGACAAAGAAGAAGGTCGGCGTTGAGCAGAGATCTGACGAAGAAGCACTAGCGGCGGCGGAATCGGGAGAAAGGTCGATGGTCGGCGTCGCTAGGGCACGGCTCAAGAAAAGTGCGCTGGATCTGCGCCTGCGTTAGGGTACCCATGCGGATGGTGGATCCGTGGAGTCAGAGGCGCCTGCGGTCGGGGGTCAGCGTCGGCACAAGAAGAGAAGAAGATGAAGATCCTCGGCTGGATCGGGAGAGAAAAGGGAAAGGGAACAGAGATCGGTAGTGGCGAGGAAGAGGAAGCGAAATAGAGGGGATCTGCGATGGCTTTAATCGCGAGGCGTGCGGTGACTTTGCGGCGCCGGTTGGGAAAGGGACGGTTAGGGCACGGGAGGAGACGGCGCGGGCGAGGCGTCGGGCACGCGGGGAGGAAATGAAGGAAACGGCGTGTGGGGAGAAAAGAAAAAGGAAAAGAATAAAAGAAAAATAAAAAGAAAACCAAACTTTTCCTCGCTTAAATGGGTAGCCTAAACAGGCTTTCCCGGGGTCCAAATTTTATCCACATAAACTCGTCCATACGGTCTCCTAAAAATTTCAGAAAAATTTCAAAAAATTCCCTTATCATTATTCGTCATTTTTCGGTATTTTACATTCTCCCCCCCACTAATAAAAATTTGGTCCCTAAATTTCCTTTATCTACCATCAGCAAGTACTAATAACAGATCGAAAGTATAAATGCTGAACGGAAAATAACCCACATCCCTCATGTGAAAAGGTGGGGGTATCGAACTCGGATCGTATCCTCAAGCTCCCAGGTAGCCTCCTCGTCTGAATGATGCTGCCATCCGACTTTAACCAGTCGGATAGTCTTGTTCCGCAGCTGACGCTCTTTCTGGTCCAAAATCTGTACCGGAACCTCCTCGTAGGTAACATCAGGCTGAATGGGAACTGAGATATCTGTCAGCACATGTGTCGGGTCGGGTATGTATCTCCTCATCATAGATACGTGGAATACGTCGTGGACGTCTGCCAGGGACGGTGGTAGTGCCAGACGATAACCTACCATTTCAATCCTCTTCAAAATCTGGAAAGGGCCAATATACTGCGGAGCTAGCTTACCTCTGAGGCCAAATCTCTTCACCCCTTTCGTGGGTGATGTTGGTTAGTCCTAGGAAAACGTACCGGTTCCACTGTACAAAAAATTTTTGTACAAGTGTCGAACCTTTTCTTAAATAACCTATTGTGTTCTTTAGAAGTTAAATTAGGAATCACAGACGGAACTTAACATCATTGATCCCAAATTTAACTTATCTATTCTTAATGGTTTAGATTTGAATCGCAAGCGGAACTTAACACTATTGATTCAAATCTACCTAGGTTGTTAATTCCATAAATATTAATTTCAAAAATTGACTTCCAAGACTGCATGGTGAGGCACATGACCTTCTTGGATATGGGAGCAACCACCACCGCCTAGGCAAAGAATTTTAAGGAAAGCTAATATTTATTTCCTTAAATAACTCTAGGTTAACCAAAAAGAACAATCGAATCACAAATTCGAAAAAGAAGAAAACACAAAATCGAAAAATAAATTCGATAAACTAGATCTAATTGCCTCTTGTATTTAGAATTCTTACAAAGAAAATAACTAGTATGATGCGGAAGAAAACTACTAGTTATACCTTCTCTTTGTAAGCTAATAACCTCGAGAACTTTTGCCGTATTCCTCGCCTCACCTTGAACGTCGTGTGGGCAATGATCCTCCAAGATGAACACCACCCAAAAGAGTCCTTCCTCTTCCTCTAGAATTCGACCACCACCACCACCAAGGAGAAGAGAGCAAAGGGAAAGTGTCACGCCCCGGAGGAGTATCTGTCCGAAGAAATTTCGGCAGCATCTCCCCTGTACGGCGGACAATCTGAAACTTTTCTACAAGCACTATATACCTCAGCCACATTCGGCTGGAATAATATCAATAAAAGAAAACAAACACCACGCAGTTAATATCAAATTCAGCCTCTGGCTGACACAACCACGCAGTTAAAAATAAAGCAGCCCACTCGGCTGTACCAAAACCAAAACACAAAACTGCTAGCCGGCTAGGCTTACATAACCAATAACAAATACAAAACACCACATAACAACATCAACTCTCCAAAAATAAAACCAGAGTACCGAGCTAAACAAACTGATACATAAAAACAAGCAAAACATACGTGAAACCGATAAGTCCTCTGATGTGACGTGGGGACCAGCAGACAGGATGCTCCAAGCGACACCATAAATAACCTGGTACCTGAAAAATATAGAGTCCACGGGGGTGAGTTCAACAACTCAGCGAATACCAATAGACATGCCTAGTAAGATATATCTAACAGCAATAAACATGGAATACAGCTTCCTAATCATATATCTAGGAAAGATGCAAAACTGAAAGGTAACTAAGGAAGCTGTACTCACCAGGAACTCCTATCCAAACAAAAGGGTCGTCAAACCGAAAGTGCCCTAAATCCTGTATGCATGTCAAACATATGCATCCAACCAAATGCAGCAAATAAATGCAGCAAACACAATCACAAGAAATAAATGCATCAATGCATATGATGTCAATGATGCGTCCTGGTCACCCCTGACGCCAGTCAGTCATCTCACACACACATGGCGAGACCGAGTGGGTAGGGCTGTGACAACCGTGCACTCTGTCGTCACTGCCGGAATGCTGACGGAGTACTCCTGTCCTGTGACCCCAAATCATAAATGGGGGAGCTCAATGCTCTCAACTCCCGGTACACGATGACGGGGAGGAATCCCTGCCGGCTAACACGTTGTGTCACACTACCCATGAGCGGACCAACGTAGCCAAACAAAGTCCCTGCTGCAACACACACTGCCTGAATCGACCACTAACCCATGAGTGGTGGTGTGTGCAGATCCATGTAACTGGCGATGTGCTCAACAACAATGGAGTCGACTATCGCACAGCATGCAATCATGATGCATGACACTAAGCATGGCAAAAACTGATCAACATAACCATATTCATACATACAAAATGGGTACTGTAAAAGCGATGGTCACATACCAAGATTTAGAGTACACAGGTCAGATAGAATATCAATAACCCTATGTCCTGAACATAATAAGTATGGAATATCCTGATCAGCATAGAAAAATCCATATATACATAATATGGGTACCACAGTATCAGTAAGTCAAATCCACGGATCTAGGGTATACAAGTCCTCTAAGGTATAACAACCTAGACCCAAATCATATCCCTCTTCCATAGCATATGTACCAACAATATACACAGATCAAAGAATCAGGGTCTAAACACCCGAATCATATATGATATACAAATAGAGGTACACAAATCTGATATGGCACAAAAACCTAAGTATCAGATAATCTAGATACACAGGCCAGAAACAACAATCTAAATCCTAGTCCTAACCTCAGTAAGCATGGTATGTCACTCTAGAAACTAAGATACTCATGGTAACAAGATAATCATGACAACAAATCACGAGATATAATCACGGATACATCACAGGTGACAAACCTAACATGCTATGGATATCAAACAGTGACATACCAAAGGCAAACATGTTCATTGCATGTAGTTATAAAATACTATACATATCCAATGACAATATCATAAAAGATAAGTCAAGAGGTACCCGCCTCAAATAAGAAAGTCCAATCTTTCCAAATCCAAAGTCGAGATGCGCGTCTCGCGTCAAGGTCCTGTGTCACCAATATACATACATTTTATTTAGCTAACTCAAATGTATAGCTAAATAAAATCCTCAAGGCTAAATTAGGGTAAAACCCTGATCAATCTAACCATCTTGCAATCCAATTTATCTCAAATTCGATACAATTGCATATCCTCCAAATACTCATAGAATACAACCAAAACTCCACACATAGCTTACCTTAATCAACGGCTGTGATTGTTGATCCATAGCAGGGAGTGTTGATACTAACAACAAGATGGCTACAGAGGGAATAGCTACCGGATCCAAGACCCTCCACCTAGCCCAACCTCCTTGCTGGATACTTCACTGTTCGGATCAGATGACATCAAGATTGATACGCAATCAAGCAACAATCCTAATCAACAACCGAAGCTTACCTCAATTTGAATGTATCACTATTGATCCAAAGTTGAAGATGTTGGCTGCCGGAACAAGCTAGAGATCCTGCTGGAAACAAGGAACAACACCACAACCTGAGATAAAAAAAATTGGGTGCTCCACCAATCCAAATCCATAGGGCACAATCTCACCTTGTTGGCTCGGGTCTAGGACACGGCTCAAGAACAAGGAGTAGCCGGCGACCAACCAAGTAGCGCACAAGGAAGGCTGCAGTGGCCGCGGGATGATCCCCTCCGACTAAGGTGGCGACAAGGCGGCAGTGAAAGGCAACTGACGATGGCGACAGGGCATGGTGGCATCATCGGACAACGACAAGAGGGAGGAGGACGACGCTAGGGCAGAAGGTGCGGCGCCGGCAGAGAATTAGGGCACAAGGAAGGTAGCCGAAACTAGGGCATAGGCGACGGTGGCTCTGCTAGGGCACGGCGTCGGCAGGGGTGGCGGCGGTGCGTCACTCAGCGAGGAGGAAGAACACCCGGCGGTGCTGTCGGGTGGAGAAGGCGCAGAGAGGAGAGGGGTTCGGCTCTTGATCAAGCACCGACGAGGAAGGTTAGGGCACGGTCGAAGGAAATCGAGAGAGGAGGAGGCGCGGGTTGAGGGAAAGAAACGGCGTTTAGGGAGAAAGAAAAGAAAGTAAAAATAAATAAGATAAATAAACTTTTCCTCACTTAAATGGGGTAGCCTAAATAGGCTTTTCCGGACCCCGTTCTTGTCCCCGTTAACTCGTCCATACGAGCTCCGAAAAATTCCCGAAAAATCTCCAAAAATTCCGAAAAATTCCTTTATCCATATTCGCCTATTTTCCGGTATTTTACATTCTCCCCCACTAATAAAAATTTGGTCCCCAAATTTCGTTATCTACCATCAGCAAGTACTAACAACATATATAAAGTATATAAATGCTGAACGGTAAATTAAATCACATACCTCAAGTGAAATGATGGGGATATCAAGCTCGGATAATATCCTCGAGCTCCCAAGTAGTCTCCTCGTCCGAATGATACTACCATCTGACCTTAACAAGCCGGATAGTCTTGTTCCACAACTGACTCTCCTTCCGGTCTAAAATCCGTACCGAAATCTCCTCATATAAAATATCAGGCTGAACTGGAACTGGAATATCAGCCAGCACATGCGTCGGGTCGGGCACATACCTTCGCAACATAGATACGTGGAATACATCGTGAACTCCTGCCAGAGACGGTGGTGGTGCCAACCGGTAAGCTACCGCTCCAATCCTTTCCGAGATCTGGAAAGGTCTAATGTATCACAGAGCTAGCTTTCCTCTGAAGCCAAATTTCTTCACTCCTTCCGTGGGTGAAAACTCACAAAAATACATGGTCACAAATAGAGAAGGCTAGGGATATGCGTCTCCAATCAGCATAACTCTTCTGGCGGTCCTACGCCTCTGACATCCTCCGTCAGACAGTACGGTCCAACTCTGCCTCATGCTGAGCTCTATGAGGTCCCAACATCTGGGCCTCCCCAACCTCCAAAATCCAATACACTAGACCTCAGTAAAACCTCTAGAGTCTGAATGACCCGCTCCGACTGTCCATCTATCTGTAGATGGAAAGTTATACTGAAACAGAGCTGAATGCCCAAGGCCTGCTACAGACTCTGCCAAAAAAAAAACGAGACGTGAACCGGGATCTCTATCCGAAATAATACTCAAAGGAACACCATGTAGTCTGATGATCTCTCGGCAGTACAGATCTGCCAATCGATCCAAGGAATCAGTCCTCTGAATCGTTAAGGAATGCACGGATTTGGTTAATCGATCTACGATTACCCAAATCGCGTTATGGCCTCATCGTGTCCTCGGTAAACTCAACACAAAGTCCATGATAATATGTTCCCATTTCCACTCGGGAATAGGAATCCACTGAAGTAAACCAGCTGGTCTCTGATGCTCGGACTTCACCTACTGACAGACAGACATCTCGCCACAAATTCTATGATGTCTTTATTCATACCATTCCACCAATAGGAACACCTCAAATCTTGGTACACACGGGTACCGCCTAGGTGGACAGCAAATTATGAGCGATGAGCCTCTGACAGTAACCCCTATAAGACCGGATGAGACTGAAGTACGCATAATCTACCTCGGAAGTGTATAACACTCTCCTCGTCTCGTGTGAACTCGGTCTGTTGCCCGGAAGCTATCTGGCTGCAATAAACTGCAAATACCAACAGTCTAGGGCTTCCGGATCCTCGTCCTGATTGACGACTGAGCAACCATGATAACCAAAGTACCCTGCTCTGTCGGTCCCTGCTCCTCAAGGTCTAACTCAGAGAAACCCTGAATCAAGTCCGTGTCTGAAGTCCGGTGGCAAGCCAAAGTCGCTCTAGACTTCCTGCTGAGTGCATCAGCATCCACATTAGTTTTCCCAGGGTGGTAGCTAATTGTACAATCGTAGTCCTTCAGGAACTTCATCCATCTCCTCTGTCGGAGATCAAGTTCCTTCAGAGTGAACAGGTATTTGAGATTTTTATGATCAGTGAGAATCTCAAATATAATACCATATAAATAATACCGCCAAATCTTCAAGGCAAAAATAATGGCGGCCCACGACAAATCATGTACTGGGTAATTCTCCTCATGCTCCTTCAACTACCGAGAAGTAGGAGACTACCCTATCGTGCTGCATCAGAACAGCGCTCAAACCCTGAATAGATGCGTCGGCGCAGAGGACATATCCGTTCTCTCCAGAAGGTAAAACCAAAAAATCGGAGCCGACACTAGTCTCCACTTCAGCTCTTAGGAGCTGGTCTTGTCATCCTCAGTCCAAGTGAACTTCACGCCTTTCTAGGTCAGGCGTGTAAGTAGCATAACTATGCGGAAGAAACCCTCGACGAAAGGTTTGTAATATCTTGTCAGTCCCAAGGACTGCGGATCTCCTGCACTGATTTCGGCTGCTCCCAACGGTAACAACCTCTATCTCCTGTGGAACCACGGTACACTCCTACTGGTGATCGTGTGTCCCAAACATCATCTCATAAGACAATCCAAATCAGCACTATTGATAATCACATATAGATATTCTCGTCGAATCATCTCTAGATCTATGCAAAGGTGGTGCACGTGACTCACCTCGGATCCGAAATAGATCACCACATCGTCAACAAAGACAATGGAAACCAATCTAAACATCCTAGGAATACCCATATCATCGAGTCTATGATAACATCTAGGGCACCACAAGCACTAATGGTAAAACCAAGACACAAAATGTCCGTATCACAGACATTCCTAACCATGAGATCCTCAACAATAAATAGATCTAATCACCAACGATATATAATCATCAAAGAATAGAACCTCCAGTGTGAGAGCAATGCTCTATCACACGAAATATCATACATGTGGGAGCAACGCTCTACCACAAGAAATCCTCCATATGTGGGAGCAACGCTCCACCACAAATAATCCAGAATATATATCCACAATAAATATGGGAGCAATGCTCCGCTACAAACAATCCATATATGGGAGCCACGCTCCACCACAAACAATCCAGAATATGTGGGAGCTACGCTCTACCACAAACGATCCATAACATGTGGGAGCTACGCTCTACCACAACAATACATAAGTGCCCAAGCACCTAACTATCTAGCTAGAGACTGCACAAGATCTCTCTACCACAGATCAATGTGGGTAGCCTAGGGTATAACCACCCAGTAAGCAAATCTAATCCATAGTCAACTCTATCATCCTCCTAGTGGGTCGGTCACCCACTAATGGGAGAATTAGTTGACAGGGTATAACGACCAATATCATAATGTAGACATTTAATATTTTACATTTAACATAGATAGAATTATCATGGTGCTACCAACCATACATCTGACACACGTGCACACACAACATAGGTATGATCAACATAATCCTCTAATTAGTCCACACCCAACATACTCACAATATAGGTGTAAATCACCGTGATATCTCCAACAATACATATCGTACACGTGTGCTTAAATCAACGTAGGTATAATCGACAATATACCTCCAACAATACTCACCCCATATATACATACACCTTGAGTATATCAATATATACTTCCAATAAGGCATACTATAACCCAGGTGCATTTACAAATCGCACATAATCAACAAGATACCTCCAATATGTCAATCAGACACGTACAGCTAACTAAATAGCTATAATCCACAAGGAACCTACAATAACCATATCTAGATGGGAATACCCACACTATCCACAAATGAACTATCCATCATAGAACTCCTTCAACTCATAACAACCATATGTACACTTCATATATATGCATAATCAACATATTTAATCCAATCTATCACACAAATCATATACCACCTTCTAAGTTATCCAATCAGGTACATACAGTCTAAAATTAAAGTATCCATAGAATATGATACATCGATCCTCCATAGACTGACCAAAATCGACAATGATATACGATCAACTCTGTCTTTTCCACATCAGTACAAAACATGTACTCAAATGTACTTTAAATACCAAACTAAGCACAAACTACCCAAAGATTCAGATCGGACCAATAAAGCTAAATCGGTCATCTATTAACTAATCAAGAATACCTTAATCCTCCATAAGCTACTAAGGTATATCAATCTACGACTACCCAAGTCGACAAGCGTAAGTCAGTCTTTCACTGACCCATCTAACAAGAGTAAACCAGTTATCTACTGATGTAATTAATTAAGATAAAATGATATACTACTGGCTAGATCAACATGAAGATATAGATATTATCCACTACCCAGCTAATACTAGCAAAGGGTGGTATGTGCCTCAATCTGCTAAACAACTAGTAATAACAGAAGCTAAATACTACTGGTGTATGATATAATAAATCACCAGAAATTGTAATCCCTCACATGTAATATGGCTACAACATCAGATAGATACCAGATACAAAGTGTCATAACTCTCACAGTCAACAATGCATACTCTAACTAAATAGAAGGATAACAGTATACCAACATACCTCCTATAGCTTGGAGATGTCCTGCTGCTGCCAGGTCCCAAAATCCAAAAGTCACATCGAGAAGACCAAAACACAAAATCCGAAACACCGGAAAAATAAGACACGTAAGTCGATCTCTGATACCAAATAAATTGATATCAGACAAATCTCGAAAATCCAGCACACATAGCAAGTATCGTATACCTGCTCTGATACCACTAAATTGTCACGCCCCGGAGGAGTATCTGTCCGAAGAAATTTCGGCAGCATCTCCCCTGTACGGCGGACAATCTGAAACTTTTCTACAAGCACTATATACCTCAGCCACATGCGGCTGGAATAATAACAATAAAACAAACACCACGCAGTTAATATCAAATTCTGGCTGACACAACCACGCAGTTAAAAATAAAGCAGCCCACTCGGCTGTACCAAAACCAAACCACAAAACTGCTAGCCGGCTAGGCTTACACAACCAATAACAAATACAAAACACCACATAACAACATCAACTCTCCAAAAATAAAACCAGAGTACCGAGCTAAACAAACTGATACATAAAAACAAGCAAAACATACGTGAAACCGATAAGTCCTCTGATGTGACGTGGGGACCAGCAGACAGGATGCTCCAAGCGACACCATAAATAACCTGTACCGAAAATATAGAGTCCACGGGGGTGAGTTCAACAACTCAGCGAATACCAATAGACATGCCTAGTAAGATATATCTAACAGCAATAAACATGGAATACAGCTTCCTAATCATATATCTAGGAAAGATGCAAAACTGAAAGGTAACTAAGGAAGCTGTACTCACCAGGAACTCCTATCCAAACAAAAGGGTCGTCAAACCGAAAGTGCCCTAAATCCTGTATGCATGTCAAACATATGCATCCAACCAAATGCAGCAAACACAATCACAAGAAATAAATGCATCAATGCATATGATGTCAATGATGCGTCCTGGTCACCCCTGACGCCAGTCAGTCATCTCACACACAAATGGCGAGACCGAGTGGGTAGGGCTGTGACAACCGTGCACTCTGTCGTCACTGCTCCTGATGAGTGACCGAGTGGACGGGATGCTGTCGGAGTACTCCTGTCCTGTGACCCCAAATCATAAATGGGGGAGCTCAATGCTCTCAACTCCCGGTACACGATGACGGGGAGGAATCCCTGCCGGCTAACACGTTGTGTCACACTACCCATGAGCGGACCAACGTAGCCAAACAAAGTCCCTGCTGCAACACACACTGCCTGAATCGACCACTAACCCATGAGTGGTGGTGTGTGCAGATCCATGTAACTGGCGATGTGCTCAACAACAATGGAGTCGACTATCGCACAGCATGCAATCATGATGCATGACACTAAGCATGGCAAAAACTGATCAACATAACCATATCCATACATACAAAATGGGTACTGTAAAAGCGATGGTCACATACCAAGATCTAGAGTACACAGGTCAGATAGAATATCAATAACCCTATGTCCTGAACATAATAAGTATGGAATATCCTGATCAGCATAGAAAAATCCATATATACATAATATGGGTACCACAGTATCAGTAAGTCAAATCCACGGATCTAGGGTATACAAGTCCTCTAAGGTATAACAACCTAGACCCAAATCATATCCCTCTTCCATAGCATATGTACCAACAATATACACAGATCAAAGAATCAGGGTCTAAACACCCGAATCATATATGATATACAAATAGAGGTACACAAATCTGATATGGCACAAAAACCTAAGTATCAGATAATCTAGATACACAGGCCAGAAACAACAATCTAAATCCTAGTCCTAACCTCAGTAAGCATGGTATGTCACTCTAGAAACTAAGATACTCATGGTAACAAGATAATCATGACAACAAATCACGAGATATAATCACGGATACATCACAGGTGACAAACCTAACATGCTATGGATATCAAACAGTGACATACCAAAGGCAAACATGTTCATTGCATGTAGTTATAAAATACTATACATATCCAATGACAATATCATAAAAGATAAGTCAAGAGGTACCCGCCTCAAATAAGAAAGTCCAATCTTTCCAAATCCAAAGTCGAGATGCGCGTCTCGCGTCAAGGTCCTGTGTCACCAATATACATACATTTTATTTAGCTAACTCAAATGTATAGCTAAATAAAATCCTCAAGGCTAAATTAGGGTAAAACCCTGATCAATCTAACCATCTTGCAATCCAATTTATCTCAAATTCGATACAATTGCATATCCTCCAAATACTCATAGAATACAACCAAAACTCCACACATAGCTTACCTTAATCAACGGCTGTGATTGTTGATCCATAGCAGGGAGTGTTGATACTAACAACAAGATGGCTACAGAGGGAATAGCTACCGGATCCAAGACCCTCCACCTAGCCCAACCTCCTTGCTGGATACTTCACTGTTCGGATCAGATGACATCAAGATTGATACGCAATCAAGCAACAATCCTAATCAACAACCGAAGCTTACCTCAATTTGAATGTATCACTATTGATCCAAAGTTGAAGATGTTGGCTGCCGGAACAAGCTAGAGATCCTGCTGGAAACAAGGAACAACACCACAACCTGAGATAAAAAAAATTGGGTGCTCCACCAATCCAAATCCATAGGGCACAATCTCACCTTGTTGGCTCGGGTCTAGGACACGGCTCAAGAACAAGGAGTAGCCGGCGACCAACCAAGTAGCGCACAAGGAAGGCTGCAGTGGCCGCGGGATGATCCCCTCCGACTAAGGTGGCGACAAGGCGGCAGTGAAAGGCAACTGACGATGGCGACAGGGCATGGTGGCATCATCGGACAACGACAAGAGGGAGGAGGACGACGCTAGGGCAGAAGGTGCGGCGCCGGCAGAGAATTAGGGCACAAGGAAGGTAGCCGAAACTAGGGCATAGGCGACGGTGGCTCTGCTAGGGCACGGCGTCGGCAGGGGTGGCGGCGGTGCGTCACTCAGCGAGGAGGAAGAACACCCGGCGGTGCTATCGGGTGGAGAAGGCGCAGAGAGGAGAGGGGTTCGGCTCTTGATCAAGCACCGGCGAGGAAGGTTAGGGCACGGTCGAAGGAAATCGAGAGAGGAGGAGGCGCGGGTTGAGGGAAAGAAACGGCGTTTAGGGAGAAAGAAAAGAAAGTAAAAATAAATAAGATAAATAAACTTTTCCTCACTTAAATGGGGTAGCCTAAATAGGCTTTTCCGGACCCCGTTCTTGTCCCCGTTAACTCGTCCATACGAGCTCCGAAAAATTCCCGAAAAATCTCCAAAAATTCCGAAAAATTCCTTTATCCATATTCGCCTATTTTCCGGTATTTTACAGAAAGGGAGAAGGGAGAGGGCCGACCACCAAGAGATCTCCAAGCAAGAGAATAAGAGTTGTATCTCATGAAGCCCCCTCACCCCTTCTTTTATATTACTTGCCCAAGGCAAATAAGGAAAAACCTTTTACAAAAAATAAAATCATCCATGAGTTTTTCCTCTTCCCTTTTTATTTTTCCTTTTCTTTCCTCTTGATTGAATCAATCACCAATTAATGGTTGTGATCAATCCTATTTGGTTTAGGATTGTGTTTTGGCCGACCCCTTACTTGGGCACCAAGCAAGGTGGCCGACCACCATATTTAGGATAGAAAAAAATAATTTTTTTATAAAATTTTACAAGAGAAAAAACTCTTATAAAAGTTTACAAGCTCTCTCTCCTAGAGTTAAAAATGAAAGTTTTAAAAATTAAAACCATGTTTTAAAATTTAAAACTTCTCTTACAAAATTTTCTTTTTTAACATGATGATAGAAAATTTTAATTTTAAAACTTATCTCCCTTTTTTTCTTAAACCATGAGGATGGTTAAAAAAGAAAAGTTTTAAAATTTTTAAAACTCTCTATTAAAACATGTGGTCAAATTCAAATAAGGAAAGTTTTTTAAAATTAAAATCTCTCTTTTAAAACTTATAGTTTTCTACAAAGAGAAGATTTTAAAAATTCAAAGCAACCCTCCTATTTGAATTATTCTTGGCCGGCCCCTACAAGCTTGGTCACCAAGCAATAGGGCCGGCCCCTATAAGAGGATGTGGCCGGCCATTGCTTGGTCACCAAGCAATGGTCCGACCCCCTTCTTGGACACCAAGAAGAGCCTTACATTTGGATGGACTTGAGGCTATAATGAGGCTACGACAGGGACCTAGAGGAGAAATTAGTTTTGGTCTTCCGATGAGCTTGAGTATCCCGTGCTCGCCCCGAACACACAACTCAAGTTCATCGATAATAACTCATTCCACTAAAGAGTTATTATCGCACTATCGCACCAATCCCAAATTACATTATGGGCTCCTTCTTATCATGAGTGTGTTAGTCTCCCTATGTTTAAGATTACAAATGTCCACTAATTAAGAAAGTTACTGACAACTCACTTAATTAATATCTAGCTCCAAGAGTAGCACCAGTCAACTTCATTGTCATGTCGGACTAAGTCCACCTGCAGGGTTTAACATGACAATCCTTATGAGCTCCTCTTGGGGACATTCTCAACCTAGATAACTAGGACACAGATTCCTTCTATAATCAACAACACACACTATAAGTAATATCATTTCCCAACTTATCAGACATATTGATTTATCGAGCTAAACCTCACCCTTTGATAAGTCAAAGAAATAAATATTAAATATATGTGCTTGTTATTATATTAGGATTAAGAGTACACACTTCCATAATAACTAAGGTCTAGTTCTTTTACTAAGTCGGTACAAAAAGAACTTAGCTAAATGATCCTACTTAATACACTTAGAGTGTATCAGTGTAATTTATTAGTCAAGATAAACTAATACTTAATTACACTATAACTATTATGATGGTTTGTTCCTTTCCATCTTAGTCATGAGCAACTATTTATAATTTATGGAGAACCGACAACATGATCTTCTGAGCGTGACACCACACTTCATGTTGTCTACTATATAAATTAATTGAACAATTTACATTTAACAAATAAATGCAGATATTGACCAATGTGATTCTTTTATTTCAAAAATAAATGTTTACAAAAGCTAGGCTTTTAGTATACACTCCAACAGGTGAAACTTGCAGAAATACATGGTCGCCTGTAGAGAACTCTAGGGGTCTCCGTCTCCGATCAGCATAACTCTTCTGACGGTCCTGCACCTCTGACATCCTTCGTCTGATAGTACGGCCCAACTTTGCCTCATGTTGAGCTCTATGAGGTCCTAACAGCTGGGCCTCCCCAAACTCATCCCATAGAGTGGGTGTCCGACAAGGCCTACCATAAAACGCTTCAAACGATGTCATCTGGATAGTCGAATGAAAGTTGTTGTTGTAGGCGAACTCTACCAATGGCAAATGGTCCTCCCAACTGCCTCCGAAATCCAATACACAAGATCTCAGCAAGTCCTCTAGAGTCTGAATGGTCCACTCTGACTGTCCATCTGTCTGCGGATGGAAAGCTATACTGAAAGGAGCTGAGTGCCCAAGGCTTGCTACAGATTCTGCCAGAATCGAGACGTGAACCGAGGGCCTCTATCCGAAATAATAGTTAAAGGGACACCATGTAATCTGATGATCTCCCGGCAATACAAATCTGTCAATCGATACAGGAAATCAGTCTTCTGGATCGCTAAGAAGTGCGTCGATTTAGTTAATCGATCAATGATTACCCAAATCGCGTCATGACCTTGTCGTGTCCTAAGCAAACTCACCACAAAGTCCATGGTAATGTGTTCCCATCTCCACTCAGGAATAGGAATCCGCTGAAGTAATCTGGCAGGTCTCTGGTGCTCAGCCTTCACCTGCTGACAGACAAGACATCTAGCTACGAATTCCACGATGTCTTTCTTCATACCGTTCCACTAGTAGGAATGCCTCAAATCTCGATACATGCTGGTCCCGCCTGGGTGGATCGTAAATCAAGAGCGATGAGCCTCTTGAAGTAGCTCCTGTAAGACCGGGTGAGACTGAGGTATGCATAATCTGCCCCGGAAGTATATAATACCCTCCTTATCTCGTGTAAACTCGGTCTGCTACCCGGAAGCTATCTAGCTGCCAATAAACTACAAATGATGATCACCGGCCTGGGCCTCTCGGATCCTCGTCCTGGTCGACGACTGAGCAACCATGGTAACCAGAATACCCTGCTCTATTTATCCCTGCTCCTGAAGGGCCAACTCAGAGAAACCATGAACCAAGTCTGTGACTGAAACTTGGTGGCAAGCCAAAGTCCCTCTGGACTTCCTGCTGAGTGCATCGGCAACCACATTAGCTTTCCCAGTGTGGTAGCTAATGGTACAATCGTAATCCTTCAGGAACTCCATCCATCTCCTCTGTCGGAGATTAAGTTCTTTCTGGGTGAAGATATATTTGAGACTTATGATCCGTAAGAATCTCAAAGGTAATGTCGTACCGATGATGCCACCAAATCTTCAAAGCAAAGATGATGGTGGCTAGCTCCAGATCATATACTGGGTAGTTCTTCTCATGCTCCTTCAACTGACGAGAAGCATAGGAGACTACCCTACCGTGCTGCATCAGAACAGCGTCCAAGCCCTGAAGAGATACGTCGGTGTAGAGTATGAATTCGTCCTCTCCGGAGGTTAAAACCAAAACCGGAGCCGACACTAATCTCCGCTTCAGCTCCTGAAAGCTGGTCTCGCAATCTTCGGTCCAAGTGAACTTCAAATATAGATGTTTCCGTCGAAACATTTCTAGAAGTATGTGAAAGGGGTGTACGTGATTCTCCTCAGATCAGAAATAGATTACAACATTGTCAACAAAGACAATGGAAACCGATCTAAATAGCCTAGGAATACCGAAATCATCGAGTGAAAACATCTAGGGCTTTGTAAGCCTAAATGGTAAAACCTAGAACTCATAATGCCCGTACAATAGGCATACTCAAATATAAGATTCCCGACAACAAGTCTTAAATCTGATCACTAGCTACAAATCACCAAAGAAATAGATCATCGAATGTGAGAGCAATGCTCCATCACAAGAAATACTACATATGTGGGAGCAACGCTCTACCACCATCAATGCAACCTATATGGGAGCAGCGCTCCTCTACAAGCAATCTACAATATGTGGGAGCAATGCTCCACCACAACAATCCAAAACATGTGGGAGCAATACTCCACCACAACAATCCATAATATGTGGGAGCAATGCTCCACCACAATAATCCATAACATGTGGGAGTAACACTCCACCACAAACAATCCATAATATGTGGGAGCAATGCTCCACCACAACAATCCATAATATGTGGGAGCAACACTCCACCACAACAATCCATAATATCGCTGGAGCATTGGTAAGCCCAAATGGCATTACCAAAAACTCATAATGGCCGGAATGTGACCACCCTCATCTGGCAATCAACGATTGCATGATATGCTGACAAACAATCCATGCTAAGAATAATATCAAAGTTGACCATTTCCAGTACTAAAAGATCTATCATAAGTATCATGTTGCCAAAGTCTAATGGGCAACCTTTGACCTCCTGAGTGACGTCCAATGTATCACTGGATGGTAGGGAGACAGTCAGTCGCTACGGTCTAAGAGTAGGTAGACCACCTATGTCCCTCATAAAGGCACGGGAAATAAAAGAATCCGAGCTACCAGTATCTATTAGCATATCAGCAGATAATACATAAAGTAAAATCATACCGCGAAAAATGGATCTGTCGGCTTGCTGTGCATCCTCTCTGGTAACCGCATGAGGTGGTGGAGGTGATAGTGCTGCCAAAGGTTGCGGCGCCTGAGTCTGAGCCTGCCACTGTGACGGTACCAGGTACTGAGCCAGAGACGGATAGGTAGGCTGCGACTGATACTGGACCAGCGGTTGGGGCTGTGACTGGTACTGGACCAGTGGCTATGGCTGATACTGCCCCTGAGTCAGATACTGTGGTCCCGGAATAAAGCTCTGTGGTACTATGAGGGCACCGGAGTGCTCCTGTCCATGCATGCGATATGCAGCTGCTGTCGGGGGAGCTGTCCTCTGCTGGCCAGACACTCCGAAAGCGATATGCTGAGCCTTCAGCGAACAATCTCGGCTCAGGTGCCCAGGCAGTTTGCAATAATAGCAAACCGATTGTCCCAGGGAGCAGGCTGTGATGACGTGGTCTCTGGACCCACATCTGGTGCAGTGAGTGTCAGTGGCGGGCTGTTTCCGGTTCTACTGAGAAGACCGGGAACGTCCTGATGAAGATTGCCATGACTTCTGAGGCTGACCAGAAAACCCAGAAATACCCTGACCTGGCCGACTACGACCACTCTGCTGCTGTGTAGCCTGTGTCGGCTGGATCTGTCCTGATGTCCGATCTGTCTGTTTCCTTTTCTTGTCCGGATATGCTCTCTGCTGCACTGACTCAATCATAAGAGCTCCGTCCAACGACTCCAGATAAAACAAACTCCCAAAGCCGACAAACTTTACTTGTAGATGTCCATCCAGTCCCTGAATAAACTGTTGCATACGGGAATTTTCCTCAACAACCAGTTCTGGACAAAATCTGGCCAATCGGTTAAACTCTGCATTATACTCAATCACCGAGCAGTTGTTCTTCCGCAAACTCAGAAAATCCTACCGCCGAGTCATCTGATATGCTCGTGGGAAGTAGTGGCTCTCAAAAGCCTATCTGAATTTGGCCTAGGTAATGTTCTGCTCGCCTATGATGGAACGCTGCGTAACCCACTAGGTGTCGGCCTCATCCCGTAAATGGAAAGCAGTTAGCTCTGCTTTCTCCCACTTGGAGAAAGCCATGTAGAAGAAGGTCTGCTGATAACTAACATTTTTATATGTTATTTTGGCTCTAGAACATGACATTTTTACCCTTTCATATGCTTAATTACATATTTATATCGTGTTTTACGAGTTGAGATTTAATTGGAGCATTGATCTAATTTTTCCTATATTTTCTGATATTTTATCTAAAATGTGCATCTTGTTTTGTAGAGAAGAAATCTGAACAATTGATCAAGATCAAATAATCAAGGGTTCATTCAAGAAGTGGAGCTCCAATTCGAACCCAATCCAAAAGCCCATTTTTTTTAAGCCCAATTCCAATTCAAACCTAATTCACTTCTCTTATAAAATTTGGATCCAATTTTAATGAACCCGATAACCCAAAATTCGGATCCGACCCATTCCCTTACCTTTTCTCACACGGACAACAGGGAGATGGGTACTTCTTCCTCGCGACATTTTTCTCCTCCTCAAGCTAAGGCTCGCGACGCCACCGCCCTTTCCCTTCTTCTCCTTCACCGATGGCTGGAGGCCTTCTCTGCTTATCCATCGCCGCCGGCCGGACTTTCCCCACCACATCTCCTCTCTGTTCGCGATTTCCAGCAGCGTGCGGGCTAGGGCAGCAGCGACGGCAAGCAATTCCAGGCGGCAAACTTCAGCTCCGATCATTCACCTCACTGGAGAGGGTTTCTCCGGTGTGACCTCACCTTCCGACTACCTTTCAAAGCTTCTTCTTACTGGGGTTCGGGCAGCAGAGGCAGAGAGGTAGCGGCGGCGATTTATCCCTTTTCACAGCAACCCTCTTTCGGCAGTTCTTCTTCTCCAGATTTGGTAGTCAGCAGCCTTCAAGTTCTTCAATAGATCTGGACAGAACTCCATCATCTTCACAGATTGCA
Organism: Zingiber officinale; assembly: GCF_018446385.1. Classification (NCBI taxonomy): domain Eukaryota; kingdom Viridiplantae; phylum Streptophyta; class Magnoliopsida; order Zingiberales; family Zingiberaceae; genus Zingiber; species Zingiber officinale. The sequence continues at coordinate 143,605,139 of NC_055997.1, forward strand.
GCAGCACTTCATTTTTCATCAGATTTTGGAGCTTTAAATCATTGCATTTCTTCATTTGATTCGTATAGACATGTTAATTTTGTGTGGTTGATTGTTTGATGCTTGTACTAAATTGATCTCCCATGTTTTAGTGCAAGTACTCCTGCTATTTTGATTCATGCTCGTGAAGTGTTCGGTAAAATATTTCTTCCAACAGTAGGTTTAACTTCGTGCATTTTATTTCACTTAATGTTTGCTTGTCTTGTCTTTTGCAATTGCTATAAGTTTTGTTCTTCGTTTGAATGCAATTAGGCTAGGGTAGATTAGCTTTATTTAATGCTCTATGCTTAATTTCTTTAGTTCTTTACTTTATGTTGTCTTTAATTTTCTTACAATCATAGCTTAAGTTAGACTAGGTTTTCTTATTTGCATCGTCTTTCATTTCTTAGGTTAGGTTCATTTAATGCTTTGCTCTTTCATTCCTTAGTTTGGTTCCATTAATGATGAAATCGTAGTGTAGAGTGACAATGCACTATGAGATTACTACTAATGGATAGAAAGGATGTCTTTCATTAATTATGATTAGATTTCATACTTGCATTGCTCTTTTGTTCCTTAGGTTAAATTTCATACTTGTTTGTTAGTTTATATCGTAGTTCAAAATTCAAAATCCAAACCCCCGGTCTCATATAAAAATCTAAAAGTCATAACCAATCCTGAAATTATCATCCTATCGTTATGTTCTTTGAGAGACGATCCGAGTCATCTCTATACTACTTTAGTGTAGAGAGGTTCGATAAACTTTAATTGTAATTTGATAAGCTCCCGTAAATGGAAAGCAGCTAGCTCTGCTTTCTCCCACTCGGAGCAAGCCATGTAGAAGAAGGTCCGCTCCATGGTCTCTATCCAGGATTGGGTCACGCTCGGATCAGTCTCTCCACGGAAGAGTGTGAATCGACTCTTCATCGACTCTGCCAATGCTGGGATCCGGGCTCGTGCCGCGATAATATCCATGAGGTGTGTAGGGACAGTTGCAGGAACTGGCAGAACCATTGGAGCTGGTGCTACAGGTAGTACCGCTGGATAGACTGGGGGAGGTACTCCAGGTGTTGTTGCATAAGTTGGAGCATGTACCACTGGTGGTACTGCAGGGTCAATATGGGTGGTCGCAGCTGAAGGTATGGTAGATGGTGGTACCAAAAATGGAGCAATCGGTACCGCTGGTGCAGGTGCTAGGTACACTATAGGTACTAGGGGCAGTGGTGCCTGGTACGCGGTAGGCTCGATCGGAGCCGGTGCCGGGTATGCCCATGGTACCCCTGGTGGTACCGTAAATACGGTAGGGGTGGGTATAGCGGGTGCAACTGAGGTAGGCACCTCTAAAGGAGCCATCGGGGTCTGAGAGTCTGATGCACCTGTAGTATCCTGAGTCTGTCCCTAACCGATAGGCTCAACCCCAGTAGGGATCTCTGGCGAGTCTGTTGCCAGAGATTCCAAAGTCCTCTTACGTGGCCGTCCAGCACCACGTCTCGCAGCTACTCGTGTAGATCTCCTCATATATGTTAAGTTATATCATAGATATTACTACAAGTAACAAAAATTATAAAGTTACCTTTATACCTATTTGTCGTCTGGAGATGTTCCGTCGCCGTCCAGTCCCCATTTTACCTCAAAATCTCGAACGAGAAAATCGACGGAAACCCGTACAAATCCGAAAATAAGTACCCAAATTTACTGGCAAACTTGGGCTAACTCAAAAATCCAGAACACCAAAAGCAGGTATCATAACCCACTCTGATACCAAACAAATTGGTATTAGATAAATCTCGAAAATCCTAAAATACTTAAACCAGACATTCTATACCTGTAACAACCTGACTCGTAAAATCAACAATACGAAAACCAAGCATCAAAAAACTTGGCTCTGATACTAAATAAATTGTCACGCCCCGGGGGAGCCCCTGCTAGAAGAAATTTCGACAGCATTTCCCCTGTACGAGTGACAATCTGAAACTTTCTACAATGCCCTCAGGGCCACATATACATCGGCCAACATGGCTGAAACAATAATAATAATAATAAGCAATCACCATGCAGTTTAATAGTAAAACTAAACAAATACAACGATAAGGAAAACCAAATCAAAATCCTACTCAACTACACCCATAAAGCTCAAAACCGATATCCTACTCCACTACACCCATAAAACACAAATCACAACGATCTCACCTCTTCTGCCCTCCAGGCAGGCATGTAGCAAAAAAAACTTATCCAATAAACCTCATCGAAAATAAAGATAACACATTATCCAAGTGTCAAAACTAGAACAAGTCTAAAAAGTACAATAAGAAAACCAAAAGATAAAACACATCCTCGCGCTCTGCAGGGGACTAGCACTGGAACTCCTCCGGACAGCCTCAACATGAAATAGTAAATATCCACGGGGTGAGTCAACTCCTCAGCGGGTAACTACTGATATGCATAATAAAGTAAATAACAACTAGCACTAATCATGCGTACAGTCTCCTGATATAAGAATGATAAATGCAATTGAAATAAATAGGAGAAAATTGTACTAACCAGGACTTGGTGTATGGATAATCAATCGAGAAGTATAGGAATCCTGTATGCATGTCAAACAAATGCATCTATCCAATATGCAGCATACAAGTGCAGCAAACACAAGCAATAAATGCATCAATGCGTATGATGCCAATGACATGTCCTGGTCACCTCTACTCTCCAGTCAGCCGTCTCACACACGATGGTGAGACCGAGTGGGTAGGACTGTGACAACCGTGCACTCTGCCATCACTGCTCCTGATGAGTGACCTAGTGGACGGGATGCTGTCGGAGTACACCTATCCTCCTATCCCAAATCATAAGTGGGGGAGCGCAATGCTCTCATCTCCCTGAGACAATTCAGAGGAGGAATCCCTGACGTGCTATCACGCTGCGTCACGCTACCCATGAGTGGACCAGCGGAGCACTTAACTTAAAAAATATTATTTAAAAATTATCTTAAAAATTATTTTAAAATTTATTTTAAAAATTAACTTAACTTAAAATTTATTTTAAAATTTATTTTAAAAATTAACTTAAATTAAAAATTATTTTAAAGATTATTTTAAAAACTATTTTAAAATTAAATTACTTAAAAATTAATTTAAAAAATATTTTAAAACAAATTTTAAAAATTATTATAAAAATTATTTCAAAAATTAATTTAACTTAAAAATTATTTTAGAAATTAACTTAACTTAAAAAAATTATTTTAAAGATATTTTAAAAATTAACTTAACTTAAAAAATATTTGTAAAGTTAATTGAAAAATTATCTTAAAATTATTTTAAAATTTATTTAAAAAATTAAATTAACTTATAATTTAATTTTAAAATTATTTTAAAAATTATCTTAAAAATTAACTTAACTAAAAAATTATTGTAAAAATTATTCTAAAAAATAATTAAACTTAAAAATTATTTCAAAATTAATTTAACTTAAAAATCATTTTCAAAATTCTTTTAAAATTAATTTAAATTATTATAAAATTAATGTAACTTAAAATTTATTTTAAAATCAATTTAACTTAAAAATCATTTTAAAATTATTTTAAAATTAATTTAACTTAAAAAATTATTTTCTTTTTACCTTAAAAAATATTTTAAATCTTTTTAACATAAAATTTTTTTAAAATCTTTTTAACATAAAAATTATTTTAAATCTTTTTAATTTAAAAATTATTTTAAATATTTTTAACTTAAAAAAATATTTTATATCCAAAAAATAATATTTTAAATTTTTTAAACTTAAAAATTATTTTAAATCTTTTTAACTTAGAAATTATTTTTACTTAAAAATTACTTTAAGTCATTTTAACTTAAAAATTATTTTACCTTTAAAATTATTTAAAAAATTGTTTTAAATTAAATATTATTTTAAAAATAATATTTTAACTTAAAAAAAATTATTTTTACTTTAAAAATTATTTTAACTTTAAAAATTCCTTTAAAAAATTATTCTAACTTTAAAATTCTTTGAAAAAAATTATTTTAACATTAAAAAATTATTTTAGCTTAATTTTTTTTTAAAAAAATTATTTTATTTTAAAAATTCTTATAAAAAAATATTTTAACTTAAAAATTATTTTTCAAAAACTAGTTTTAAAATTATTTCAATTACTTAACTTTAAATTTACTTTAAAATAATTAATTTAAAAATTAAATTTTAAAATAATCAAATGAAGAAATTAATCATAAAAATCAAATTAAACTTTAATTAAGTTAGAGCCTAAATTTAAAATTAAAATTAACTTCAATTTATTAAACTTAACTTAGATTTCAACTTAATTTAACAATTTGAAATTACTAATTTATTTAATTTAATAAATTAGTATCAAATTATTCTATTTAACTTTAACTTAAAATTTAACTTAATACACCTAAATATAAAGTTAATTATTTTTAGATCAATTGGTTAATAAATGAACAGTTATACCAATCATATAGAGATAATTATATAAAAAATATTTTAACTTAAAAATTATTTTACAAAAACTAGTTTTAAAAGTATTTCAATTACTTAACTTTAAATTTACTTTAAAATAATTAATTTAAAAATTAAATTTTAAAATAATCAAATGAAGAAATTAATCATAAAAATCAAATTAAACTTTAATTAAGTTAGAGCCTAAATTTAAAATTAAAATTAACTTCAATTTATTAAACTTAACTTAGATTTCAACTTAATTTAACAATTTGAAATTACTAATTTATTTAATTTAATAAATTAGTATCAAATTATTCTATTTAACTTTAACTTAAAATTTAACTTAATACACCTAAATATAAAGTTAATTATTTTTAGATCAATTGGTTAATAAATGAACAATTATACCAATCATATAGACATAATTATGTAGGAAAATATTATTAGTCCTAAATCCCCTAAAATACTTAGGTAGGAAAATATGCTAAGGCTTTGAAAATTGACATAACCAAACTCTAAACCCCAAACCCCAGTGTTGACTTCAGAGGGAGTGTTGACTTCAAGGGGAGTGTTGACTTCAGGGAGAGTGTTGACTTCAAGAGAGGTGTTTTTGAGAAATATGTTTACAAAATCTTTTGAAAAATTATTTTTCTAAAAATATTTGAAAAATCTATAAATATGAAAATATTTTGAACAAAAAAAACTTTCTCACACTTTATTTGAAAAATATTCTTAAAATATTTTTAAAACTTTTTTAATCATTTTGAAAACTATTTTACAAATTTGTTTTATAAAAAAAAACACTCTATGCTTTTCAAAAATTGTTTTGACTTAACATATTTTGAAAAATTATTTTGTTACTTAGTAAACATGTTAAAACTTAAGTTGACAAACTCTTCTTAAAAGGTTTTGGTGCACAATCACTTTTAAATTTGCTTTTCTTATTATTGGAAAATGTTTTGAAAACTCACCTTCAAACTTTGTGTTCTTTTAATTTGGATCAAACCTCCTAGACACATAGGAAGTTTTACTTGTGGTTAACAAGAAATCCTAAGAATGTGTCAAGTTATGGGGGAGCCATAATTGAAAAATGAAAAGTAATTTTTTTTAAAAAAATTACTTTTCCAAATCTTTGAAACTAAGTTCGAAAAATTATAATCTTTTACAGAATTTCTTATTAACCACTAGTTGGCTGGTTGGTTGTCCCGTCGCAGTCGTCGCACGTGGAGCTCACTAGTTGGCTGGGCTACGTCACGGTCCAGGCACTTGGAAGGGATTCGGGCGCCCGGAGCCTCCTATATAAGGAGGGTGAGTCCTGAAGCAAAGAACAACAACGACATCTGCTCTACTACGCTGTGCTCCTGCGGCGCTACTTCTCCGACAACCTGCGACTCAAGTTCTGCTTTATTGTTGTCGGTATTGTTCATTTTTGTTGTAGTTCTTGTACTTAAATTTGTAAATCTTTTACAAACTATTAGTGATTACCCAACGAAAGCACTCGACGAGTGCAGACCTTGGAGTATGAGTCGACCAAGGCTCTAAACCAAGTAAATTGATTTGTGTTAGCATTGTTTTGTTTTCATCTTTCTGCTACGTACTCGCTTAAAATTTCTCGATCAATATTCACCCCCCCCTCTATCGACTTTCACGATCCAACAGATTAGTGGTAGCACAGTCATCTTTCTTATATTGTATGTAGATGACATACTTTTCATTGAAAATGATATCCCTACTCTTCAGTCAGTGAAGACTTGGCTTGGGAATTGTTTCTCAATGAAGGGCTTAAGTGAAGCATCCTACATTTTAGACATCAAGATCTATAGAGATAGATATAAGAGATTGCTTGATCTAAGTCAGAGTACATATATTGACAAGGTACTTAAACGTTTTGCCATGCAGCATTCCAAGAAGAGATTCCTACCGATGTCACATGGTGTGAGTCTTTCGAAGACTCATTTCCTTTCTTCTAAGGAAGAAAGGGACCGCATGGATCAGATTCCTTATGCATCTGCTATATGGTCTATCATATAGATCATGCTTTGTACTCACCCAGATGTCTCGTATGCATTAAGCATGGAGGCGATGAAGAGCTCGCTGTAAAGGGTTACACCGATGCTAGCTTCCAAATAGATAAGGGTGATTACAGATCACAGTCAGGGTATGCATTTTGCTTTAATGGTGGTGCTGTGAGCTGGAAGACTTCAAAGCAGGACACAGTCACTGATTCTACAACAGAGATCGAGTATATTGCTGCTTCAGCTGCAGCAAAGGAGACAATTTGGATTAGAAAGTTTATTACCAAGCTTGGCATTATTCCTAGTATAGCGAACCCAATAGACCTCTATTGTGATAACAATGGGGATATTGTACAGGCTAAGGAACCTCGCTCTCATCAGAAATCCAAACCTATACTACGGCGATTCCATCTCATTCAAGAGATTATCGATAGAGGAGATTTGAGGATATGCAGAGTACCGACCGATGCTAATATTGTGGATCCCTTGACCAATGTTTTGGCACAAAAGAAGCACGATAGTCATACTAGGTCACTGGATATTAGATATTTCAGTGATTGGTACTGGTGCTAGTGGGAGATTGTTAGTATTAGCCCTAATACCAATTATGAGATGATTGTAAATGACTCCTTTTGTATCATATTTCATTATTAATAAGAGGCAAAGTTAATTATTATATTTATTTCAATTCAGTGCCGAATGAATAAGTATAATAATGTCCTAGAGTAGGAGGTTCTAATCTACAACATATCAATTTGTTGAATTGATAGTGAAATATTGTAGATATACATAGAACACTACTCTTAACTATTCCTAGTCAAACATTAATATCCAAGGACAATATTAATGCGTTAAGACTAGCATGTAGGTCAACAGATGATTTAATCTCACAAGTCATGGATATGAGATATCAGGTTGACACATGAGTATATATTAGATAATATAAACTGAATGACCCACCATGAGAATGTTTCATGGATCGTTAGATATATTGCCAACATTACAAGAGCCTATTGAGTCACACACAAAGAACATGTTGATTTGGAGAGGGATTATGGGGTTAAGTTTAATTCGAATTATACACATTGAGTTAGACTTGAATGAATTCGGATTAGACTTATTGAGAAATGGGTTAGACTCATTGGTTTATTGGGTTAATGGCTTATTGGGTTAATGATTAATCCAATATTCTAAATCCAACCCATTAAGATTAATGAATATTAATAGAGATTAATATATCATTAATCAAAAGGAAGATCAAGAGACAAAAATATTTTTGTATTCATTGGATGAATAAAATGCCATTTGTAAAAATAACCTTTAGGTGAAGTAACCTTTTTGGTAAAGTAACCTTTTGGTGAAGTAACCTATTTGGTAAAGTAACCCTTTTGTGAAGTCACCTTATATAGATGAAGTGACCTTTTGGGTGATGTGTTCTTCTTGGCTTTTGTTCTTCTTCCTTCTTCCACTTTTGGCTGAAACTTCCACAAGTGGTTGCTAGCACAACCTTTGGTTGTTTCTTTCTCCATTTCATGAGTTCGTGAGACGGACGGAGAGCGTGTTCGTGTGGATACCATAGAGGCGTGGACGTGTTGATCGTGCTAAGATCTACATCATAAAGAAACGTTGTTGTCAGGATTGTGAAGGGCACGCAGTAAATGTATATATCTTTTAACAACACTTAGTATATGATTTCTTTTGCATGGATCTTCTGGATAGTAACTTATTTTTCCGCTATGCTTTTGAGCGTGTTTAGCGCTATAGTTCCTTACAAATTTTCATCAGTAAAGTTATTTATTTTTGTAGTGTTGTTTGGAAGGTATGTTTTCGCTTATACTTTGATTCATATGTATATTGATGCATGTGTTAATAGTTTATTTAGGTTATACTTAAATGATCTAATATGTTTATTTTAGATAAGTTAGAATATCTAAATAAAATGATTAAATTAGCATTAGATGAATCCATTACATTAAAGTTTATCTTTGTTATGCTTTTAGGTATTTAGATTAAAGATAATGCTTATGTTTGTTTTGTAAATCCTTACGAACACTTCTTTGATTTAATTGTTAAAGTATAAAATAAAATTTTAAATTTCCGCTACATATAGAAGTGTTCAAAGATGATATATAAATTTTGAATTTGGTTCTAATATCTTTCTATATACAGAGATGTGATGTCTTGGGCGTCTCTCGTATGTACCTAGGATCTGCTACATAGGGGGCAGTGGGTCCTATGTGGGCCCAACTGAGTGCATGCAGGACATCCAAAAGTGATCCAGGCACCCCGCTACACAGGCACCCACACAAAGTAGCCAGCATAACACTTCTTATATATATATATATATATATATATATATATATATATATATACATATGCGCGCGTGCGCACACACACATACACACGATGCTGGCTACCCAGGTATGGGGTCCATCAACCTGCTACATGGGCGCTCTGCCCAGCGGATCACTCCCTATATAGGTTGCTCAAGTAATAGTTTAGCAACAATTAGGTTTCACTTGCTATTAATTAGAGATGTTTTAGGTTTTGTGATGATACTCAATGTTTCATGGTTGATGATAAGAGTATCAAATTCATTTGATTTAGTGAGTATACACTTGATATGCTAAATTCATTTCATTCAATGAAGTTATACTTTATCTCGGTGATGAATTTTCTGGATTATGTACCATTTGGATATCATAATCTCGTGCTTGTTGCTTCTTAAATGTAAGATAGGGAATCCATAGGCGTAAGACCTGATGTGAGCTTATTCATGTGTTCACTTTGTAGTGCAATGAGCATAAACAAGTAGGCCGAGTGTCAAAGTACAATACTTGTAGAATATCCTAAATTGACAAAAAAAAAAAAACTTTTATTATCTTAAAATTGAGTGTTGAAGATCTGATCATCTGAGTGTCTATTTTGATAAAAATTTACAACATTTGTTCTTAACAATCTTGCAGTAGGGCTCACCGGTATGGTGAAATAAGTTCTGGACTGAATCTTAAAATCTAGTATCGGACTAGTCTAGGATGGGTTTTTGTCGATGTCACCTATGGAGGAAGTACTGGCTATATATCTGAACTCTCTGGTACTCTCCGCTCTTTTCTTAATTCACTTTTTTATCATTTTTTTTTAAATTTTATCAATTATTATTTTATAGAATTGATTGATAAAAATGGTTCTATATTTTATTTTAAATTAACAGTCAAATATATTTTAGTCGATACTTCAATTAAAAATATTGACCAAATTTATATAATTTTTAAAAACATTACTGACCAATATATTGGTCGGTAAATTAAAAATAAAATAAAATTTGGTTAAATATATATTTGATCGGTATTTTTTTAAAAATTTTATCAACTATTTATTTTTAAAAAAATATTGGTATATTTGGTCATTATTTATTAAAAAAATTTACTAGAAATTTGTTTGATAGAGTTTTTAAAAAATATATATATTGGCCAAAGTAATCATCAGACATCAGGTAATGAAATTTACAGACCATGAATTACAGATCATATTACCAACTAATTTTTTTAATTGTCAATCCATATTACCGACTAAAATAATTGGATTTAGATTTAGGGTTTAGGGTTAAATTGATAAATCTTTTCTCTTAGCGGCAGACTAGCAATCAAATCTCTCGTTCAATTTGTCGGAAGTTAAAATAGAATTATTTAATTAACATAACTGGTAAAATCAAAAATAGCAATTAGACATAGTAATTATTAGAATAAATCTTTTTTTTATTAATCAATCATTTAAATTTTTATAGGATGAAGCAGTAAATTCTACAGCTCACGGATAAATTAAACCTAAATTACTAGAACTCTATTGCCTTGCACCTTTTGGATAACCTTTCTCGTTACAAATATTAGGCAAGCCATCAATATTATATACAAGCTGTCGGAATAAATATAATTAAACAATATTTAAATATTGTATGAATAATGAGTATAAAATAAATCTAATAATATACAATAAATAATAGCATAGAGAATTTTATCATTGCGACTGTATTTTTGGCGTTAATGCTGGCATTATATGTTTCACAGTTGTATTTATATATATATATATATATATATATATATGTCATATTTAAGTATTTAACCTTAAAAATATATGTCTCATGTGTAGTAGATATTAACCTGACATTTATTTTGGTTTTAGAATTCTTATAATATAAATAGATATATGTACATGAGAAGAAGAGCAAAATAGTCTGTCATTATGGCATCAATGTGCCTAATTTACTTGTCATTGCTCTTCTCTCTTTTGCTTTGTTCAATTGAAGGAAGAAACATTAATATTCCATTAACCGAGGAAGAAGACCTGGAGTTGGACAAAGAACTCCAAAGTCTCAACAAACCCCCTGTCAAAATCATCAAGCAGGTGTCATATATAAGCAGTGTCAACAAACAGGGGGTTTGTTGAGACTTTGGAGTTCTTTGTCTAACTCCAGGTCTTCTTCCTCGGTTAATGGAATGTTTCTTCCTTCAATGGAACAAAGCAAAAGAGAGAAGCAAAAAATGAGACATATATTTTTAATGTTAAATATGACATATATATTTTTATAAATATAACTGTGAGACAAGATTACAATACTAATTATATATATATATATATATATATATATGTCATATTTAACATTAAAAATATATGTCTCATATTTAGTAGATATTAAGCTGATATTTATTTTGGTTTTAGTATTCTTATAATATAAATAGATATATGCACATGAGTAGGAGCAAAATAGTTTGTCATTATGGTATCAATGTGCCTAATTTAGTTGTCATTGCTCTTCTCTCTTTTGCTTTGTTCAATTGAAGGAAGAAGCGTTCCTTAATTGAGGAAGAAGAACTAAAGTTATAGAAAGAACTACTTGTCCTCCAGGAAGGACCTGTTATCATTCGTCGAACTCGAAAAAAAATCTAATCATGGCGAAAGAACTACCCAAATACTTCAGAAACTAGGCTCTAGCTAGATATCGTGTTCTTGATTCTTCGGGCCAGCATGTAAATAGCAAATCTCCTCAGATAACATCACAAAGGTAGAGTTCCAGCAGTCAAAATCCCTTAATTAAATTAATTGAATCATAATCCTGTTGAATTTGTGAGTGCAGTATGCGATAGCGCAGAGCCAAAAAAAGGTCGTTTCCGTGGCTTTCAATCAAAGATCACTACGTGGTCACTCCCAATTGTGGGGCCAGATGAAGCTTCTGCAAATCAAGTATGGATGATGGGAGACATCGATAGTGGACCAGGTGGGTTGGTTGCTGGGTAGTTTGCTAATTCTACTGTTTGTGTCTACAATTGTAGTAACAAGATATGATTATAGTTATCTCGGGTATTTTTTATAATCTGGTCCTAGGTTATGTAAGGGAGGAAACTCAGAGGATCAGTTTAGAGCCGACTTCCAACTTGACTAAGAGATGAGAGGATTTTTTTTTTCCCTGAGAGCATGCACTTATTAAAAATTGATCTCTTACCTTATTATAAATTGTCACCCTCTAATCAATTCGGTATCAAAGGGGACATGTTTTTGTCTATCATTGATATAATTACAAATCATCAATGGAACAGTGTTGTTGATAGTTTGATCTATCATTTAGGATATCCATAATGGGGAGCTCCCATCGTGGATGTGACTACACATAGGGTGAACTTTTAATTTAAATTTATTAGTGGAGAGGTTTTTTAATTAGGGAATAATGTATGGTGTATGAATTTTTAATTATATATAAGGTAAAATATAATAATAAAAATGCTAGGATCCATAAAAGAATTGTTGAAAGATTTCTTTTATAATGAAGAATGGCAAGGTGATCGCCTATGTCTCCAGACAACTCAAGGATTATGAGAAGAATTATCCTACTCATGACCTTGAGCTTGCAGCAGTAGTGTTCGTCCTCAAAATTTGGAGACATTACTTATATGGAGCTCAGTGCAGAGTGTATACAGATCATCAGAGTCTGAAGTACTTCTTCACTCAGAAGGATCTGAATATGCGACAGCGCAGATGGTTAGAGCTGGTCAAAGACTACAATATAGACATCCTCTACCATCCAGGGAAAGCCAATAAGGTAGCAGACGCCCTTAGCAGAAAATCCAGTGCTACATTATTATCTCTTACAGTCATGTCACCGCCCCTACAGAAGGAGATCGTAGATTTCGGTCTCGAACTCATCGTTGGACAGCTCTCTACTATGACCTTAGAGTCTATCTTGCTTGGTGATATTCAGTCAGCTCAGGAGCAGGACCCTGAAATTCAGAAAATCAAGTAAGGGCTAGCAGAATCAGAAAGTAGAGAATTCAGAGTGTCCGATAGCGGGGTGTTGTATTTTGGTGGCAGACTCTGTGTTCCAGATCAGGAGGAGCTACGGAGATGATTTTAGATGAGGCTCACAAGACTTCTATGCGATGCATCCTGTGTTCCACCAAATGTATCAAGACCTGAAGAAACATTTTGGTGGCCGGGATGAAGCGAGACATCGCCAGATATGTTAGCACCTGCCTCCCTGTCGGAGGGTCAAGGCCGAACATCAGCAACTAGGAGGAGTTCTGATTCCAGAATGGAAGTGGGAGGATATCTCTATGGACTTCATAGTGGGACTGCCCAGAACCACGAATGGTTTTGACGCCATCTGGGTAATAGTCGACAGGTTGACTAAATCAGCCCACTTTTTAGCTATCAAGATATCCTACTCCATGGAGAAGCTAGCTCAGTTGTATCTTCAGGAGATCGTCAGACTTCATGGAGTCCCACGTACCATTATTTCAGACAGAGACAGCAGATTTACATCACACTTCTGGGAGTGTGTACAGTCAGCATTGGGCACGAAGCTAAAGTTCAGCACAGCATTCCATCCGCAGACAGATGGTCAAACGGAGCGAGTAAATCAGGTACTCGAAGATATGCTCCGAGCGTGTGCCCTAGACTTCAAGGGAAGTTGGTGCAAATATCTGAGCTTAGCAGAATTTGCATACAACAACAGCTATCAGACCACTATCGGCATGGCACCTTACGAGGCTCTCTATGGGCGGAGGTGTAGATCTCCAATCTGCTGGTATGAGAGTGGTGAACAGAAAGAACTAGAGCTTCAGACAGATCTAGTAGCAGATACCACAGCAGTTATACAGCAGATCCGCCAGAGGATAGAGACAGCTCAGAGCCGCCAGAAGAGCTATGCTGATACACGGCGCAGACCCTTAGAATTTTCAGTTGGGGATTCAGTATTCCTCAGAGTAGCTCCCATGAAGGGAGTAATGCATTTTGGGAAGAAGGGCAAGCTAAGCCCCCGATATGTGGGATCATACCTTATCAGCAGAAGAGTGGGCAAGGTAGCATATGAGCTAGAGCTACCCCAGAAAATGTCAGCTGTCCACAATGTATTTCATGTCTCTATGCTGAAGAAGCATACCCCAGATGCCACCCAGGTGATTGAGCCCCAGTCGGTACAGATCCGCGAAGACCTTAGCTATGATAGTCGGCCTATTCAGATAATAGACCGAGCAGTTAAGAAATTGCGGAACAAGGAAGTACCATTAGTCAAAGTTATTTGGCACAGTCACACAGCAGAAGAGGCAACTTGGGAGACAGAAGTCAGCATGAGACAGAAGTACCCAGAATTGTTCTAAGTTTGAGGATGAACTTTTTATAAGGTATGGGGATTGTAACGCCTGAAAATTCTCGAAACTCTATTATAAGTATTCTATGATTTTTCTGGAATATTTAGATATTTTTCCGGAATTTTCCGAGTAGCGGAAGTAGCAAAAATAATTAGAACCGCAAAATAGCTTAGGCGGGAATCGAACCCGAGACCTATGGTTTGCGGATAATGTTAGAAACCAGTGAACCCAGCAAGGCCGTGCTGAAAGAAAGGAGAACCAAATATATTTATATTAGAGTTGGGTTCATTAAACCACATAATATAAATTAAGAACTTAAAGAGGGTTTGGTTTATTTTAGAAGTTGGTTCGGCAATTCTCTCTTCACCGAAGCCCTCACGCCACTTCCTCTTCTTTCTCCTTCTCTCGGCGCCAACCACAAGGGAACACCTAGGGTTCCCTCCCTAGGGCCCTAAGAGCACTCTCCGGCGACGACTCCGACACGAGAACGTTCCCCTCCGCGAGAGGAACGCATAGACGCGAGCGAATCGTCGAGAAGTCGTCTCCACCGGAATTTCTGGCGAAAGGAATTGTAAGAAAATTAGCGTACGAGGTAAGAAACCCCTCACCTGCAGTATAATAGCTTCCGATTGAGTTTTTACGCTTTAGTTAGGATGTATGCAGATTTTTTCTCGATACCTAGGGTGTATTTAACTCTCTTCGCAGATTAGGGATTTAGTTGAGCACCTCTAGATGGGCCGGGCATGTCTTCCCTCTTCAGATAGGAGGTTGATGTTGTCGGGTGCCTAGAGGCGGTCTCCCTAATAGAGAGGAGAGTTAGGGCACACTAAGTGTTCGATAAAATAGCTAGTTTAGTAAAAATACACCATATGTATCTTTAACAGCTCAGTTAGATACATTAGAAGTATCTATTCAGTATTCTCAGTTTATTACAGCTTATATGGATCAGATATCCAATGGGTGGGCTCCCACAGTCGCCTCTAGGTTTAGATAACCTAACTCTAGATTCAGATAACCTAGAAACAATAGAATAAGCAAGTATTAGCTATTTCAGTATTTTATTTTCAGTGGCGCTGTACTGGATCAGATATCCATTGGGTTGGACTCCCACAGTCGTCCCTAGGTTTAGATAACCTAGTTAACCCTACTAAATTCGGGACTTGCAAACCCGGGTCTAGTTAGGGATGCGCGCATAGCAAGTACAGTTGCTGGGCCCAAACAACATGATTATGTATTTTCACTTATTATGAATTAGTTTTCAAAACTCAAAATTAGTTATGTTAGTTGAGTTTGAATTCAGTATCAGTTAGTTTCAGTTTAGCTCATTATATGTTCAGCCCAGTTTTTCTATGATTTGGGTATGATAGCTCTATGTTCAGTTCATGTTCACATGCTTTAGATGATAGTATGCCATGGCTAGTTTTGATTGCTATGTATTGTATGATAGTATGCCATGTTTTAGTTCAATCAGTACATGTTTCAAACGGCATGTTTTAAAAGCATATTGCATCGAATGCATGTTTTTGTGAGGTAGATGGTTTCTTACTAAGCTTTTTAGCTTATAGATATTATTTTCCTTATACTGCAGATATAGGTAAAAGGAAAATGGACTAGCAGAGGAAGCTGGAGGGCAATGCAAAGATGGTGTGTGTGGCAGGAACTGGAATAAAAGACCCTCTGGGGATCTAGCATTTACTTTAGCACTTTGCAATTTATTAGTTCTAGTTTTCATGTTTTATGCACTCTTGAACCTTAGCAAGTTTAAACAATTAGAACTTTTAGAAATTTATACTTCCATGCACTTTAAGTTGTTAAAATGTGTTTTAGTGAGTAAAATGCCATGAACCAGCTTAGAATTGTTACTACATGTTATTAGAATAGTTTATTATGCATTAGGTAGTTGTTGTATGAGGTTTTGGCACGAAGCAGTGCTGAAATCAGAGTTTCGATTCAAAATCGAAACTCTGATCGGTCCATGAGCCGATCGAGCTGGTTCGTGTCAGCGATCGGTCACCGACGATCCAGCGTGTAAAGTTGGCGTCGTTTATGGATCGGTCGGCCGACCGATCCAGCCGCGATGGGTTCAAAATCAGCGATCGATGCCGACCGATCGGTGAGCCCGATCGGTCTACGCATCGATCGGTACTCTGGATCGGTCGGAGACCGATCCACCTGGAGCCTGATCGGATCGGTCAGCTGACCGATCCAGGGTGTTCATCCGTGCCAGTAGCAGCCTGGATCGATCCGTGGATCGATCCAACGGAAAGCAATCGATCCAGTTCAGTTTGGATTGATTGGGAAGCTCAGTTTCGACCAAGAAACTCAGTAGATCAACTTCTAGTCCATGGGGGATGTAGGATACGCTTTGTGTTCCTCAGATTACATCCTTTAGCACAGGTAGAACCAAGAACAGTCATCAATTAGTAGAAAAGTTTAAATTAGATCAGTTTTCCGCACAGTCAGTACAGTACAACTGTAGCGATTCGCCTTACAGCCTAGTAGTTAGAAGGCGGGTCGTTACAATAACACCACTAAACATGTTTCAACTAATGAATTAAATACACCTATATTGTTCTTAGTTCTAAGAAGACAGTTTACCTTAATGTCCAAGTCCTGTTTCCAATCATTACAATTGGGATTACTAAGTCTTTCTTATAGTATGACTACTAGGGGATTGACAAACATTTTAAATCCTAAGAATCACAAAAATACTTGGTCAAGATCAACTCCTTAAAAATCCCCATGAATTTTGTATGCCACGATAGTGTGGACGTATACAAAATCGAAGAGGAGATTTTATTCATTAATTTTATTATCTCGTCAACTTTACTTTATGACGAATAAAATTAATAGTTGATATGTCTTTGATCAAATATTTGGTCAAAAACTTTTGAATAAAAAAATATTGATTCCTCAAACAATATTATTTAAATTCTCCAACACCTCAAACACCATGAATTTTGCATGCTACGTTAGTGTGGACGTATACAAATTCAACATTTGTAAAAGGAGGGTTTTAACCCATTAATTTTATTATCTTGTCAACCTAACTTTTTGACAAATAAAATTAATAGTTGGTATCATTTGGTCACATAAATAATAGCAGTGACTCCGATGGGGAGGATACTATTAGATGTGTTTAAGTGTATACCATTACTTGACACTAAGTCCATTAATAAGATTATGCTCCTTCCGTTGGGGAAGATCACACGCTCTTAATTAACTTCCTATAGTCATCCAAAAATGGAAGTCTGTTCTAGTGATCCACAAACAAGCTCATCCGTTATGGAGGAAGGCACTCAGAGCCAACGCGCAAGCTTGTTTGCATCACTTACAAACCAGTAATGGAGACCATGGGATTTACTTAAAAATCCCTCTCCCACTTAGTTATTTATAAATGAGGAATTTTAACTATGCTAGCCTACTAAATATGTAAACTAACATGCACACACAGCACAATATAAAAGCAATAAATAGAAAGTCTAATTTTCAACTATTATGGCTTTAATCTCTTGTTTCCTCCGTGTGTTGTCATCCCAAGCTGCTGCCATATTTGGCCACTACCACCGGGTTTAGCTGTTGCATCCATCTTGCTCCTAGTTCCGCTGCGCCTCTGGTCCTTAGAAGGTTCCACGCTTTGCAAGATTCGATCCGCGACATAAATAGAATTTTATATTTTGATCCTATATTTCTCGAAGGAATGTGCATGTAAACTAGATCGAACATAAAATAAAATTTACATGCATCGATCCTATATTCCATAAAAGGAATGTACATGTAACTAGATCAAAAAATAAAATCCTAATAAAACTAAATACAGCTCCTGCTGTATTTTATAATACAATCATGCACACACAATAAAATGCCCTTGACATGTCCAAGGGTCCAATCACACACATAATAACTATAAGCCATAATAGTTGGATCTTGCATCCACAAAGTTAACACATCCTACTATTAACCTGCCTAAATTATGTATGACATGTGCATAATTAAACTAATACCAAATACACAGAGGCAAAACCCTAGCTCTGATACCAATTGTTGGTTGCTACTCGGAAAACCTAGAGGTTCCACTGTACAAAAATTTTGTACAAAGATATGAACCTTTTCCTAGCTACCATGTGTTCATTTAAATTAAATTTTGGATCGCCTGCGGAACTTAACACGTTTGATCCAAAACTTAATGTATTTGTTCTTTTAGGTTTTGACTTGGATCTCCTGCGGAACTTAACACGTTCGACCCAAGTCACCTTAAGTTATTAATTTCATTAAATATTAATTTCCATAATTGGTTCCCAGTACTGACGTGGCGAGGCACATGGCCTTCTTGGATATGGGAGCAATCACTACCGACTAGACAAAACCTTTTATGGAAAGCTAATATTTAATTTCCTAAAATAACTTTAGGTTAACCGAAAAGAACAATCAAATCACAAGGAAAAGAAAAACAAAAAAACACTATATCGAAAACAAATTCGAAACTCTAGAATCGTATGCCTCTTGTATTTAGTATTATTTCCAAAAATAACTAGTATGATGCGGAAAGAAAAAATACTAGTTATACCTTTTAGAAAAACCTCTTGATCTTCTACCGTATTCCTCTTCTAACCTCGGACGTTGTGTGGGCAATGATCTTCCGAGATGAGAAACCACCAAAGCACCTCCTCCTTTCTTCAAATTTCGGCCAAGCACAAAGCTTCCAAAAGATGAAGATCTTTTCCACCAACCAAGCTCCAAGCGATGTAGGCTTTCTCTCCTTCTTCCTCAAGCTAGATCCGGCCACCAATTAAAACTCCATAAGCATGAAGAGGTTCGGCCACAAAGAGAAGAAGAAGAGAAGAAGGAAGGGTCGGCCACACCACCAAGGAAAAGAGGAAGAAAAATAGAATAGAGTCGTTCACCTTGAAGCCTCCTCTACCCCCTCTTTTATAATCCTTGGTCTTGGCAAATAAGGAAAATTTAATAAAAATTTCCTTAATTCTTTTTCCATTGAAAAGAAAAATTATTTAATTAAAAATAATTTTCTTTTTCAAATACAATGGTCGGCCACCTTAAGCCCCAAATCAAGGAAAGTTTTAATTAAAACAAGAATTAAAACTTCCTAATTTGTTTCCGGAAATTTATAAAAATTTCTCCAATAATTTAATCCCTTCATGATTGGTTTATAAAAAGGAAATTTAATAAATTAAAATCTTTCTTTTAAACATGTGGATAAAAAAAAAGTTATCTCTAAAAATTAAAATTTCTTTTAATCTATAAATAAGGAAAGATATCAAGTCTTTTCTTAATCTTTTGTAGAAACTAATAAAAGAGAATTATTAATTTTTAAACTTTCTTTTAAATCATGAACATGGTTAAAAAGGAAAGTTTTCTTAAAATTTAAAATTCTCCTTTAATCAACAAATAAGGAAATATTTCAAATTTTAAACTCTCTTTTAAACATGTAGATGATTTACAAATAAGGAAAGTTTTTACCAAAAATTAAAAACATCCTTTTAAACTACAAATAAGGAAAAAGATTAATCTCTTCTCTTAATCTTTTGTAGAAAGCTATAAAAGGAAATTTTTAATTTTTAAACTCTCTTTTAAAATCATGATATCCACATAAGAAATAATTTAAATAAAAATCCTTTTTAATATTCTAGTGGCCGGCCACCTAAGCTTGGGATCCAAGCTTTGGCCGGCCACCTACATGGCTCATCCACTTGGTCTTGGCCGACCCTAGCTTGGGTTCCAAGCTAGCTTGGCCGACCCCATTGGATGGGTAAGAAGGTGGGTATGCGGTGGGTATAAATCTCTATATACTAGAGGCTACGATAGGGACCGAGAGGAGGAATTGGTTTTGGTCTCCCGATAAAATTAAGCATCCCGTGTTCGCCCCGAACACACAACTTAATTTTATCAATAATAATTCATTCCACTAAAGAACTATTATTAAACTACCGCACCAATCCCAAATTACATTTTGGGCTCCTTCTTATTATGAGTGTGTTAGTCTCCCTGTGTTTAAGATAACAAATGTCCACTAATTAAGTAAGTTACTGACAACTCACTTAATTAATATCTAGCTCCAAAAGTAGTACCACTCAACTTCATTGTCATGTCGGACTAAGTCCACCTGCAGGGTTTAACATGACAATCCTTATGAGCTCCTCTTGGAGGCATTCTCAACCTCGATTACTAGGACACAGTTTCCTTCTATAATCAACAACATACACTATAAGTGATATCATTTCCCAACTTATCGGGCTTATTGATTTATCGAACTAAATCTCATCCATTGATAAATTAAAGAAATAAATATCAAATATATGTGCGTATTATTATATTGGGATTAAGAGCACACACTTCCATAATAACTGAGGTCTTTATTCCTTCATAAAGTCAGTATAAAAAGAACGACCTCAAATGGTCCTACTCAATACACTCTAAGTGTACTAGTGTAATTATATAGTTAAGATAAACTAATACCTAATTACACTACGACCTTCCAATGGTTTGTTCCTTTCCATCTTGGTCGTGAGCTACTGTTTATAATTTATAAGGTACTGATAACATGATCTTCTGTATGTGACACCACACACCATGTTATCTACAATATAAATTAATTGAACAACTACATTTATCACAAATGTAGACATTTAACCAATGTGATTCTTATTTCTAGATAAATGTTTTATACCAAAAGCTAGGCTTTTAGTATACATTCTAACAGAAGAAAAGGACAATCCGCTGCTACCACTGCGATGAAGAAGGGCACGTCAAGGACAATTGCCCCAAGCTGAAGAACAAAGACAAGCAGAAGGGTAAGAAGCCTATCCAAAAGCGAAAGGCCCTAAAGGCGACGTGGGACGATACGTCGTCCGAATCGGAAGTCGGGGCATTCTCCGGACTCGCACTGATGGTGAGTCATCAAGACGACGACTGCGATTCAAGTTCTTTTGAGATGAGCATCGAGAGCATCGATGAAGGGGGAGCTTCGTCAGAAGAAAGCAGCAATTCAGGGGGAGACACGGACAATGAACTCGACAAGGTAAGTCAGGTACGTTCTCTTCCTCCCGACAAACTTTTTAAGTTTGTTAAGTTATTAACCAAAGACTGCTATAAATTAGAAAAAGAAATAAAAAATTTAAAAATAATTTTAGCTAGATCTTGCCCGTTAGAAGAATTAGATAAATCAAAATTAGAAAATGAGAAATTGAAATCAGAAAATAAAGATATGAAAATTCAAGTAGATAATTTGAAAAAACTATGCATGCTTATCTAATTCTAAAAAATTTAAAAATTTAAATTGGTATTATAGATATCACTCGGGACAAATTAAGAATATCTCTAGAAAATATGTCCCTAAGAAATTTTTAATCAATCCAGTAGGCTGGAACCTTTATTGGGTTCCGAAATCTTGCTTAGTCTAAATTTTAAAATTAAAATTAACGGTTTTCAGTGAGAAAATTAAACAATAAATTTCTCTATGAGGCTTTGTCTAAGGAAGTGGTTGTTGCTCCAATAACCAAGAAGGCCTAGTGCCTCGCCACGACCTGGAAGCCAAAATATTGAAATAAATGTTTAATTAACTTTCTGTCAAAGTATTAAAATTAGAATTACTTAATGCTTTCAAAGTTTTTTCAAACAATTTTTTTCAAAATATTTTTATGCTTAGAAAAATACTTTTACCCGAAATTCTTACTCATAAACCCTTAAGTTAGGATTTTTTTAAAATAATTTTTGTATAGACTTAAATCTTTTTTCTCAAAAATAATTTTTTTTGTTAACTTAGAAAAAAAATTTTCTAAGTCTTCAACCTTTAGATTTTTTTTGGAACCCCACTTTTTTTTGTGATCAAAAGGGGAGAAGGATTAGTATAAGTCTAGGGGGAGGTAGACCAAAATATTAACTTATTTTATTTTTACACTTAAATTACAAATTAAGTTAATTTACTTAATTTTATTTTATCCCTAGCTTAACTTGGGTTGATCACACCAAAAAGGGGGAGATTGTTGGAACCCCAAGGTTGTTTTGGTGTGATCAACAAGTTAAGTTAGGTCCTGTGTGTTTCTAACCTTGTGTTTAAGTGTGCAGGAGCTTAGGAGCACAGGTAGTCGAGTGGAAGACGTAGCTAGCGTGAAGGACGATAGTCCGAGGGACGAGGTGTTGCGAAAGAGTACACCGGCGGACGAGAAGGAAGCGTGCGGTGGTTTCGAGGGACGAAAGCCGGAGCGGAAGATTGCTCGGGGAGCAAGAGACGCAGCTAGCGAGAAGGACGGCACGCGGTGCGTTCGAGGGATGAAGACTGCGGATGAGTATGCCGGTGGACGAGAAGGAAACACGTAGTGATTCCGAGGGACGAGAAGCCGGAGGGAAGCCCGCTCAAGAAGACCGGAACTTGGGTTCGGGTGAGCCCTATTCCGGATAGCAGAGATCACCCAATCAAGCGGATCCGGAGCAGAGGACCCAGACGAAAGTCAACCAGAGTTGACTCAGCATCCAAGGTGCCCGGAACTGTCTGGGGCGCCCGGACAAGCCCGGGGCACCCGGACCAGTCTGGGGCGCCCGGACAAGCCCGGGGCACCTGGAACCCTTCCGGGCGCCCGTGAGTCAGTTTTTTACCGGATCGAGCCTTGACTCGATCTGAATATTGGGGGATAAAATTTATCCCCCCCAGGGCACCTGGAACCCTTCCAGGCACCCCGACCAAGGCTATAAATATAGCCTTGGTCCAGAAGCTTTGAATCAACTCAGAAATTTACATTCCAAACACTTGTGAGCTTCTTTTCTTGTTTAGCTTCTATCTTTTGTGCTTTCACTGTTGTAAGAGGCTTCTCCGTCTGAAGGAGATATTTTAGTGTACATTCATTCCTTGGATTAACAACCTCCTTGGTTGTAACCAAGTCAAGTTGTGAGCCTCTTCTTTCTGCTTTTTATTTACTGCTAATTTACTTTATGCAAGTGTTCTGTTGAAAGCTCGAGAAGGGTCTTTGTTGTTTTTTTTTTCAGGCTATTCAACCCCCCTTCTAGCCGGCCCAACGGTCCTACATATATAGCTTCTGGAAAGTCTATCTCGAGGGTCCAAGGCGCCTCCAACAAGGTTCAAGGCGCCTCCAGCTCGGTCAGTGGATAAAATTTTATTCGCAGCGCAAACGGTCAAAACTGACATATTGAAGGCGCCTTCATGTTGAGGGCGCCTTCAAGCTTCATGAAGGTGCCTTCAAGCTGGTTTTCCAGCTTGTGCTTCTTTTCCAGCTCCATTGCCTTGGCTTCCGATGCTCCAATAGTTTGGGTGATTCGGCCAATCAAAATAGAACTCACCCGAACTCAATTTCCGGCCTTCTCCTCGAGCAGGCTTCCGTCCGGCTTCTCGTCCCTTGAACGCGGCACACGTTCTTCTCGTCCACCAGAGTACTCTTCCACAGCTCTCTCGTCCTTCGGACGCACCGAGCCCGTCGGCTCCCTTCCTGTGTCATCCTTCTCGCTAGCTGCGTCTTCCGCTCGACTTCCTCTTCTCCTAAGCTCCTGCACACTCAGACACAGGGATCAAATACAAAGTAGGACCTAACCAACTTGGTTGATTACATCAAAACATCCACGGGGTCCAACAATATATACCTGAGGTAGGTATTTAGACACTGATTTACTCATTGGTAGTATACCTCACATGATGCTCTTGTAGTTATGAGTAGTACCGTAGCAGGTCTATACTATTCCCGACCTTACTAGCCTAGGATATGGTTTCAGGTATGGACATTTACTATGATATTACTTTAGTATATGCTATTTTCCTTATGAGACTGTATACCTTTGTGTATCTCTAGTTCTTTACTATACTCATGCACTATCCGTCTATTACCCGCTGAGTCTTTATACTCACCACCCCGTATATTGGTAATTTCACCATGTAGCAGGTAAAAGATTTATGGAGTCGTCTGGAGAACCTGTCCACCAGTCCCACGTCACATTCGAGGACGAACTTATGATTTTGGTATTCCTTACGTTACTGGTGTTTTGGCTTTGTACTTGTTCTTGTATTTGTATATGCTTTTATATGGAGTTTGGCTTTGTAGCATCTTGTATTTGGTTTGATGTGGTGGTTGTCGTGTCTAGCCGAGCCGGCTTGCAATTGGGTGTATTGTGGTTTTGTGATCGTTATTTGTGATTTTCGCTGTGTTTTACTTTCAACCGTGTGGGCTGTTTAATATGTATATAACTGTGTGGTTGTGTTTATTCTTATTCCAGCTGAGTGAGCTGATTATATAACTGTGTGATTGTGTATATATTACAGTCGTATGTGGCTGATGTATTTTGTTTGTATATATGCTTTATATTGTCACCGGTACAGGGGAGATGCTGCCTAAATTTTGTCGGTAGGGACTCCTCTGGAGGCGTGACACTTTCTACTTGGATTTTAAGAAGTTGGACCTTCCAAACTTAGTTTTGAAATTTAGACCTTCCAAACTTAGTTTAAAAAAAAATTTGTTTTTCAAAATTGGACTCTTCATTTGGAAAATTATATTCTACTTGGGTTTCAAAACATATTTTTTGGAAATTTATTTAAAAGATTAGAAACTCAGATTTAAAAACAAATTTTACTTAGTTAAGTTTTACAAACTAAAACTTGATTTTATTTAGTTTTAAAAACTTGACTTGTAAATTGAACTTAATACTGATAATTTTTTGCTATCTTTGCAAATTATGGTTCCAAATTGCAAAACTCTTTTCGAAAGATTAAGTTAAAATTACATTTATCGTTCTAAAGTTAAACGTAGCTACTTTGAAAATGATAAAAGCTTAAGTTATTTTTCTATGTTTTTTAGACTGCCCCAAGATGATCTAACTTACATTTCTAAATTTTTTTCCTTGCATTTTTAAGTTGTTCTATGACCATTCTTTTGATGAATGCCAAAGGGGGAGGGTTAGGTGGTTAAGTTAGTTAAACAACAAAAACAACAAAAGCTAAAAGCTAACTTAACAACCTTATGCTAGTTTTTTCTTGCATATTTTTTACTAACTTAACCAGGTTGTCATTGCATCAAAAAGAGGGAGATTGTTGGTGCGGTTAGCACTAACAGTCTAACTCAAGTTTTGATGAATGACAACATAAGTTAAGTTAATTTCGTTGTTATCTAACACTCTGATCGAGTATGCAGGAGAAGGCCAGACAGGTCGACGGGTTGACCTGATGTCTGACACAAAGTCCAAACGAGTCGATGGGCTGACCGGACGTTTGGCACGAAGTCCAGCTAGGTTAACGAGTTGACCGGATAGCTGGCACGAAGTCCAAATGGGTCGAAGGGCTGACCGGACGTCTGGCAGGTAAGTGAAGGTAAGTCACTGGAGGAGAGTGACTGTGAGGACGCATTCTCGGGAAGCGAACATTTGGCGTCGATCCGACTTAAACCCATTTCGGATCTCTAAGTCGAGATCGTGACTAGATTCCGGTCTCGAGGAGATGAATCTAACTAATACTTTGTTTGTTAGACTTTAAACTGTGCTAACACTTTGTTTTGCAGGATAATATTATTTACATTTTGCCTCGGACTAACTCTTTCTTACAGGAGAAGAATTTTCTGGAGAAGAGTGGTCCGGGCGCCCAGAGGTGAAATTTTATCAGCAACGTCGTTTCGCCACGTTGAGCGCCCTGGTTGGCTCAGCTACATCATACTTAGGGCGCCCAGGAGGTTCCAGGCGCCCCGAACCTCCTATATAAGGAGGGTAAAGGCTGGAGTCAATACAACAACGAAAGATCTACTTTTCTATGCTCCTGCGATGCTGTGAAAACTCTCCGACAAAAGTGTTAATCCTGTTTCTGTTTTTATTTATTGTCGGCTTTATTTTTTGCTAATTAATTCCTGTACTTAGTTTGTAATTATCTTTTGAATTATTAGTGATTGCCCATCGAAAGCACCCTTATGTGCGGGCCTTGGAGTAGGAGTCGCCAAAGGTTCCGAACCAAGTAAATCGTTGTGTCTGCTTTGTCTTGATTATTTTCCGCTGTGTGCTTACTCTACGAGAATTTTTTTTTTATCGATATTCACCCCCCCCCCTCTATCGAACGCTTCGATCCAACAATAACTATGTGTTTTGATGAACTTAAAGCTCAAAAGAATGCACTAAATCAATATCTTGAGTTTTGTTCATCATCCTAACATCTCACTTGTATCTAATGTGCACTAGAACACATACAAGTCACCTTATAAGTCTTTGTAAGATGTAAAGTTTGGTTTTGCCCTAGACTAGGGTTCATGCATTTCTATCTAGGCATTTTAAGAATTTTGAACAACCACAAAGGATGTTACTTGTTAATAAATGTCATTAGTCCTTAATTGCAAGGAATTAAAAGTGATGCATGATGAGTTATGTCAACATCAAAATAAATAATTTTCAAAAGAAAATTTCCTATAACTACATTATGTATGTATGACATGACATGGTATTTTTGTTGTTTTTCATAATAAAGCATGAATGCAAAAATGATGTCATGACATGTGATGAGCAAACAAAGCATGACAATTAGCATAAATAAAATATACCTAGATTGTCTATCTAAATATCCTTAAACCTTAGCTAACTTAGAATTTTAAATCCTAGATTGCCCATGATTTCCCAAGAAGATGCCAAAACCCAACTTGGCATTTCTTTAACTCTTGATTAAATTGTGCCAATTAAAATTAAGCATATTTCCTCAAATTTTGGCATGTTTTACTCTTCCAAAGAGTAAACAGTTAAATTAAAGCCTAGATTTGCCTTTAACTCCCCAATAAAATGCCAAAAATCCCAACTTGGCATTTCTTATGCTCTTCTTATTTGTCCCAATCAAAATTAAATTCAATTCCTCAAAGCTTGGCACATTTCACTCTCCCAAAGAGTAAACAAGTAATCTATTTCATTTTCAAAGGTTAATAGAAACCTTAAAAATGCTCTTCGAGTGTCAACTTCATCAAGGTTGGATTAACTATCCTTCCAATTTGAGTTAACACTCTCTAACCCATCTAAGGGGTAGAGAAAATGCTCCTAGGAACCCAAAACCTATTGGTGCTCATTGGATACTCTAGGTACTCACTAGGGATAACTTCCTTAGATACCTTCCTAATGACCTTGTTAGGCTTCTTAGAAGCCTTGGTTACCTTCTTTAGGTCAACTCTAGGAATTGCTTCCCTTGTGACCTTCTTAATGACTTTGTTAGACTTCTTAGAAGTCTTAGTCACTTTTGTCATTGTAAAGATACTCTTAGGGGTAACTTCCCTTGTATCCTTGACTTGACCACTAGACCTAGGGCTGGTTCCATAGCTATATGGAACCCTATGGTAAGAAGACACATCCTTCTTGGTTTTAGGTTTGTATCCCAAACCCCTATGACCATTGAATGACCCTTATTGTTTTCCTAGACCTAAGTTTTGATTCTTGGACCCTTGTGATTCATTTGTGATTTTTCTCTCCATAACACCTCAACCTTAGATTTTTCACTAACACCTTGATTTTTCTTTTTCTTAGGAAAATACCTAGAATCCTTAGGTTGAGTAGTGTTAGCATGATAGGCTACATAATTTTCCTTAATTCTATCATGCTTCCTATTTTTATGGTAAATAGCATTAAAATGATATAAACTAGAATTAGCATGCTTTTTACGATGATTCAAGGGGATTGGATCAATAAATGATACCTCTGGTTTTACCTTAGAGGCTCCCCCTTAACTTGTGCTTCCTCCTTTTACTTTGACTGCTTTCTTCCCCTTTGGACATTGACTCCGATAATGTCCTTTTTGATGATATGAGAAGCACACAATGTACTCTTTGCTCTTCTTAGTTGTGGGATCGGTCTCTTTGGGCTTCTCCTTGCCCTTGGGTGCCACTTGGCCCTTCTTCTTGGCCAATTTAGGGCACTTGCTTTTGTAGTGCCCATGTTCCCTACGCTCAAAACATATAATATGACTTTTATTTTTAATTGAAATATTTTTACCTTCGCATGTAGGGATGATACTTGATCCTCCATTTGATGTCTCTTGATTTTTGAAGGATACATCATCTTCTTCTCCACTTGACTCGGATGTAGAAGCTTCTCCTTCTTCTTGATCTGGTATCAATGAAGGTCTCTCCCCCTCAATCCTCGAGGTGGAGGCTTCTTCATCTTCATCTTGTACATGGAACAAGGAATATGCTCCTTCCTTGCTCTTTTCATTGCATTTCTTTGAAGATGAGGCTTCTTGGACTTCCTCTTCAGAAGTTGAGCATCTCTCAACCTCGGAGTCCTCTTGCTCTTGATCTTGATCCAATGAGTCACCCTCTTTGGATTCTTCTTGATCTGGTACAGTGGAGGGGATCTCATGAATCTTTGTCAATTTGCTCCAAAGCTCCTTGGCATCCTTGAATTCTACAATTTGAGCCAAGATGTTGCTAGGCAATAAATTGACCAATAACTTGGTCACTTTATCATTGGCCTCACATCTTTGAATTTGCTCTTGCCTCCACTTTCTCCTCTTGAGAATTTTTCCTTTTGAATTTGTTGGAGTTTCAAAGCCTTCCATTAGAGCAAATCATTGCTCTATCTCCATCATCAAGAAATTTTTTATTCTTAATTTCCAAGAATCGAAGCTTGTCATTGTGAATGGTGGAGGCACCCTTGTATCGAATCCAAGTCCATCTTGGAATTCCATCTTGAAGTTGAGCTTTTGATGAAGTCTTTGACTTGAAGAATTTTGCTCCAACTTCTTCACCCTCTAGCCTTTTTGCCCCTTCCGACGATGATTCCGGTGAAGAGCGACCTCGCTCTGATACCACTTGTTAGGGTCGAAATATAGCTAGAGGTGGGAGGGTGAGTAGCTCGTCGTGCTCTTTATGCTTGTTATTGCTTGCTCCTTGATGATGATATGTAGTGGAAAATAGACAAGAAAGGGATTTACTTGGTATCCACCTCAAGAAGAGATGACTAATCCAAGGATCCACACACACGACACACTCCACTATGAAAAACACTCCTTTACAGTAACTACCGAAGGTGGAGAAGCCTTACAACACTCTCAATACAAGAAGAAAGAAAGAGAAGCAAGTACAAGGGAAATCTTACAAGATTTACATCGAGAAACCCTAACCCTACCTTCTTCTTCTTGTTGTAGAAACACCTCTTGACTTGGAAGTGCACCAGCACTTGCCTCCAAGAATCTTCAAGAACTGGTGGTGTGAGCTTGGGAGAAGTCGCTGTGTATCACTATAGAAGTATGGAAGCTTTGTGCGAAAGAATCGCATGCCAACGGCTAAAACCTATGCCAACGGTCGAATCCCAATTGATTGGATTACTCCCAATCGATTGGGGAGGCTTTGGATCGATCGACTGATTGATCTAGAGTGCCTCTGTGCTCTATAGAAATCGCCTAGATCGATTGCCCGATCGATCCAGGACTTATCGCGTGAAATCCCAGCTCCCAATCGATCGCCCGATCGATTAGAGGCTCCCAATTGATCGACCGATCTATTGGGAGGCTTTCTGTGTGACGCCATCGGCTTCCCAATCGATCCACTGATCGATTGGGAAGGAGATTTTTGTGGGGACTCACCCAATCGATCAACCGATCGATTGGACATGAGCCAATCAATCGGTTGATTGATCCAGCTCATGATTTCTTGCCCAAACAAGTCCACAGTCCCCTAAAACCAACATCCAGTCAACCATGACCTGTTGGTACATCATGCCTAGCATCTAGTCACCCTTGACCTGCTAGGACTTTCTCAACAAGTGTCCGGTCAATCCCTTTAACCCACTTGGACTTTTCTCCTCGTGCCAAGTGTCCGATCAATCCCTTTGACCCACTTGGACTTTCCTCCTTGTGGCAAGTATCCGGTCAACCATGACCCACCTGGACTTACTGATACCAAGTGTTCGGTCAGCCTCGACCCACCTGGATTTTCTTGTGCCTGGTTTCACTCACCAAGACTTTAACATCTGCTTAGCTTCACTCACTAGGACTTCATACTGCCTAGCTTCACTCACTTGGACTTTTACCTGGCTTTACTCACCAGGGTTTTTCATTTGCCTGGCTTCACTTACTAGGACTTTCACCTAGCTTCACTCACTAGGTTTTTCATCTGCCTGGCTTCACTCACCAGGACTTTCACCTAACTTCACTCACTAGGGTTTTTCATCTTCCTGGCTTCACTCACCAGGACTTTCACCTAGCTTCACTCACTAGGAGTTCCCATCTGCCTGGTTTCACTACCAGGACTTTCACTTAGCTTCACTCACTAGAGTTTTCATACTGCCTAGCTTCACTCACTAGGTCTTTCACCTGGCTTCACTCACCAGGATTTCCCATCTGCCTGGCTTCATTCACCAGGACTTTCTAACTTCCTGGCTTCACTCACCAGGATTTCCCATCTGTTTGGCTTCACTCACCAGGACTTTATAACTTCCTGGCTTCACTCACCAGGACTTCTCAGTCAAGTATCCAGTCAGTCTTAACCTACTTGACTCTTCTTCACATCTAACTGGTCAATCTTGACCAGAGGAGAACAATCTCCATGTATTGTCAATGTATTGTCAAACATCGAAACTCAAACATCAAGACTCAAGCTTGAGACTTCTCAAGCTTAGTCAACCAGGTCAACCTTGACCTAGGGAATATTGTACCAACATCGACGAGGTATGATTTTGGAGGTAAGGTGTCGCTGGATCTGTGTGTTTAGGTAGATTAGGGTTCTTCTTTGTATTGGTCCTCTCTCTCTCTCTCTAATATGTGCCCTAGAACTATCATCGGAGTGGAGTCTTGGCCATCGGCTCCACATTCTTGGTCGTTGCCTATCTCTGATTGGGGATTCAGTTGAAGATGATGAGGTGTTCTTGAGCTATCGAGCATAGGCTAGAAGGGTTGTTGCTTGATCAGTAATCTTCCTGCTTGATTCTTTCTTGATCCGATTGGTTTTAGTAGGTGAGGTTTGTATGTTGTAATATGGTATTTGTTAACAGGATTAATAGTAGCTATTTAGGTAAATGCATTGAATTAGGGATGAATTGGATCACATTGATTAGTTGAATTTAGATTAGAACATGTGGTAGATCATGTTTTGAATTGAAGGTTGTGATTAGTAGATCATGGTGTACATTGGATTAAGATTAGTTAGGGTTAATGACTAGATTGATTTAGGTTTGGATTTCTAGTCTAATAGAATGATTAGGGTTAAGGTGATTAACCCTAGTCAATTGTTAGATTTAATTTAAGTAGGGCTTATGGTTAGATTAATTAGGGTTTTACCCTAATTTAGTGTTAGGGAATTTATTTAGCTATTTATATGAATTTGGCTAAATAAAATATATTTATTATTTGACACAGGACTCTGATTCGAGACGAGCGTCTGACGTCGGATTTGGCTTGATACCACCTTCTATTTGAGGTGGGTACCCTTTGACTTATCTTTTGATAGTGTCTTATGATATGTGTAATATATATATAATTACTAGTGATTGGTAGATTTGTTATTTCCCTGATTTTAGCTTATTTGATACATGTTACATGCTTCTACTGTTAGCTGCTATACATTTGACTTATATGCTCTTATTTATTGTTATGTGTACCTATGCTCTTAGAGGTGATGATATGTAGTGCTTCTGTATACTGGATTAATTGCTAAACATATTGGATATGTGATCTGGGATTCATGTTGCTTATATCTTTGTTATATATGCGTTCATCTTTTTGGCACATATATATGGAGGAGGCTATGTTGAGGTATGACATGCTGTAGCATCATGCACCATTTTGCATGATTGCATGCTGGGTGATTGACGACTCCATTATTGTTGAGCTCGTCGGCTGGCTACATGGGCCTGCACACCACGTGACCACTGCATGGGTAGTGGCACAGCACCCAGGGTGTGTATGGCAGTTGCTCTGTGGGGCTCCATTGGTACGCTCATGGGTAGTGTGACTACAGTGTGGTAGCAGGCAGGGATCCCTCCCCGTTATCGCATACCGGGAGATGAGAGCATTGCACTCCCTCACTATGTTTGAGGCAGGAGGATAGGTGTACTCCGACAACATCTCGTACACTCAGTCACTCTTCAGGAGTAGTGATGGCAGAGTGCACGGTTGTCATAGTCCTACCCACTCGGTCTCACCATCGCGTGTGAGATGGCTGACTGGGGTCAGGGGTGACTATGTTATATTGCATCATATGCACAGATTGCATTTATTGTAATTGTTGTATATTGGATGATGTATTTTGGTGACTGTATATGATTGACATGCATATAGGATACATACTTATTTGCTCTAACTATCTTTATCTGTGTATGTCCACAGTTATTTGCTCAAGACTCGGAGGTGAGTACAGTTTATTTCAGTTATGCATTTTTTATTATTCTTGCAGTAGACTGTATTACATGTCTATTGTTGGTTACTGCAGTTTATTTAGTTATGCATACTTGCTATATTGTTTAGGAGGCTGTACTATAGGTTATTGCTGGTAGTTATATGTTACTATACATTTCTATTGGTTACCTGCTGAGTTCTTTGAACTCACACCGTTACATTACTACTTTTCAGGTTGAGGTCGTCGGGAGATTCCAGTCCCTAGCCCCCTTGTTGCGAGGACTTTCAGTGGTCGAGTTTTGTTTTCGTTACTATGTCTTTATACACTTGTGATGTGGGTTCTTGTATTGTGGACTTATGATGAACTTTTGGGTTTGCTACTCTTGTTTTCTGCTGCGGATGTTTTCATTACTTCATGAATTTCATTTCTTCATTGTAGTGGAGTAGGATTTACATATATCTACGATGATTCCTTTATCGCCTTTTCTTTTAGTGATTTTCGTTGTCAGCCGAAGGCTGTATATTAAACTGCATGGATTGATTATATAAACTGCATGGTTTGTCTATTATTTGTATTGTATTGTTCCGGCCGTGTGGGTCGAGGTATGAATATATGTATCTCTGGATTCATATTGTCACCCGTATAGGGAAGATGCTGTCAAAATTTTATTGGCAGGGACTACCTGGGGCGTGACACAAGGGCTCGTGGACGAGGACTTCTTCCGATCGCTCGTTAGGAAGCTGCCCCGAGACTACGACAATATGCTGAAGAAGGTCAACGAATACATAAACATGGAGGAAGCCCAGGCAGCCAAAAGGAAGGAAGCACCATCAAAACCATTGGCGTCGGTTGAGCAAAGGCCGCTGACCAGCCACCAGCTGCCAAGAGGGCCCCAAGTCGAAGGAGCACGGCCACATCATGAAGTAAGGTCAAACGCTGTCTAGCATGTGGCCTCCGAGCGGCCAAAGCCAATGATAAAGGTATGGACTCCTATGTTCTGTGCTTTCCATCAGTTGGCAATCCACAACACCTACGATTGTCACAGATTCCCCTCAGTCGCTCAACCAACCCCCAGAAGTTATCGGCGTTGGTCGCCTTCCCCCGACCGGCGACATGGGTGTCATAGCACCGGGCGGCGGGAGACTAGACGATCATCA
Source organism: Zingiber officinale (assembly GCF_018446385.1). Lineage (NCBI taxonomy): Eukaryota > Viridiplantae > Streptophyta > Magnoliopsida > Zingiberales > Zingiberaceae > Zingiber > Zingiber officinale. Next base: position 143,638,708 of record NC_055997.1, read on the forward strand.
GAGCGGCATCACCATCATTAGTTGAGAGGTGACAATCATCCCCGAGCCTCACACGAGTGGGGCATACCATCTGCTCGGGAAGAGGAGAATAGAAGTAATGCCGCTCGGGGGAAATCAACGTTATAGCTGGCGGACCAACCAGTGGGGACTCCAACCAGGCCCGGAAGTCCTACGCTCGACGATTGGAGATCCACGTCGTAGCATGTAGCAAGGAGAAGGTGAGCGGGCCCGAGATCAGCTTTGGCCCTAAGGATCTCTAGAGAGTTGAAGTGCCACACGACAACACCCTCATTATCTGAGCTGTAATTGCTAACTATACTATTCGCCACATATTCATTGACACAGGGAGCTCGGTCAACATCATTTTCAAGAAGACGTTCGATCAGCTCCAGATCGACCGTACCGAGTTGCTGCCGATGACGACCCCTCTGTACGAGTTCATCGACAATGAGGTTCAGCCGATCAGCCAAACAAGGTTGGACATATCACTCGGAGAGGAGCCACTCAGAGGACGCAAACTACCAGCTTCATCATAGTAGACTCTCCCTCCACCTACAATGTCATTCTGGGCCGACCAACCCTCAATGAGTTCCGAGCGGTCGTCTCAACTTTCTGCCAGAAGATTAAATTCCTGGTAGAGGATCGGGTGGGAGAGGTTAAAGGTGACTAGTTGGCCGTTCGGCATTGCTATGCTAAGATGGTCAAGACTGAGGCGAAGTCTGCTCGGAAGACACCCCGATTGGAGGTAAATGCCATAACCGAAAAGCCCCCTGCTTTGGTCCACGAGGAGAAGAGGTACTGATCCACCCGACCCGAGAGGAAGCAACTACCTTCATCATCGTCGATATGGAAACAGAACGGAAAGCCGAGTGGATCACATGCCTTACGAGGTCGACGAAGGACCTCGTGTGGAAGAAGGTGAAGCTGATTGGAGATGTTACCAAATTGGAGGCTCCTTGGGCCGAACCTTACAAGGTCATGGAGAAGCTCCACTCGGGCGCATATTACCTGGAGGATGAGGACGGAAGGCGACTCGAGCGTCCATAGAGTGTGAACCATCTCCAGCTGTACCGAGTTGGATGAAAGGTGCGCTGATGTAGTTAATGTCATGTATTTTCCATTTTCATGTGCCCTTCAACTGCAGGATTGAAATCAAAAGTGAAAGGTTTGTAAAATTATCGTCGAACGGCGAGACTTCATCAAACCGTCGAGCGGTGACGTTAAACCTAGGTCTCCACCGACGACCGAGTGGTGACCTTAAACTCCTGCCTTTGAAAACCGTCGAGCGGCGATGTTAAACCCAGGTCTCCACCGACGGTCAAGTGGCGACCTTAAACTCTTGCCTTAAAAGACCGTCGAGCGACGACGTTAAACCCACGTCTCCACCGACGGTCAAGCAACGACCTTAAACTCCTACCTTAGAAGACCGTCGAGTGGCGACGTTAAACTCAGGTCTCCACCGACGGTCGAGCGGCGACCTTAAACCCGAGGCTTCATCAAGTCATTAAGCGGCGACGCTAAACCCCGGAGTCGAGCGACGACTATAAACCCCAGAGTTATAGCCCTAATAAGTTAATGATGGAGATGTATTACCCATCTGGGACTAAAAGGTCAAAGACTTGGTAAGAAGGAAAGCAAATATGTGATGAAGAACTACCAAACAACTTCATTAATGACAAACAAAAGGTTGCTGAATGGTAGTCAAACATGCAACACTTGGAAAAGTTACAAATTCCCTCCTCACTTGACAAAGTTACAGAAGCCCTCCACACTTGATAGGCTCGAAGGCGTCATCCGGTATGGCATCAAGGAGCTGGACACGGTCAATGGCAGCCCTGGTCAAAGCTTCGGGGAGGTGGTCGTTTGTCTTCAGCTGGCTGAACGTCGCATCGATGGCTAGCTAGCTCGAACGTTCGGATGATCCGATCGCATGCCTTGCCGAGGAACTGGTCCGAGCAGAGGTATCTCTGCTTCATAACCTCGAAGAGGCTCGGCTCGACATCCTAGTAAGTCTTCAGGGCCACGCGAGAGGCCTCCAGAGAATTTTCGAGGGTCATCACTTGCCCTTGCAGATCAACCTCCCAAGCTGAACGACTCTCCCGCTCGGCAGCCAAAAGGTTCTCCACCTTCTTGAGCTTCTCTGCCAGATTTCGAGCCTCCTGGTTCTTCAGCTCCAGGGTCTCGAACCGACTCATCATTATCGCTCGATCAGAGGGGGTCTTCTGCTCGGCCTCCAGGAGCTTCTTAGTCTTGGCCAGAAAGGCATGCAGCTCGGCGATTGAAGGCTCCTGGGAGGAAGATGCTCCATCGGAAATCTTGAGCTTCTTGAGCTCATTCTCCATAAGCGCTAGACGCCGGCACATCGCCATGCTCTCCACCCAGTACTGCCACAGAACCAAAGAATGTTAAGGCTGAGCGGAGGTAAAATCATGAATAGATAATTGCATACATACTCCGGTGGACATTTACAGATGGTTGTCAGCGAGTAGCCCGGGAGGCATGGTTGCAGCGCGTGCTCGGGTCTCCTCCCAAACCTTGGCGAGCGGCCCACGGATGAGAATTTGATGTTCCAGAGTTCGCGGTTGATCGCCGATCGCCAAATACTCCTATGTCGGGAGGTGGAGGATGGTTGTTACGGAGCGTCGATCGACCCACAAAGATCAGTCCACTGACTGATCGTGATCAAGCCAGTATATCAGCCGATCGGCCAATCGGTTATCAGGCCACTTGCCAGTACTCAGTCGGGCTTACAGCCTCCTTCTACTAGACTTGAGAGGGAGGCACGTGATCCGGCTGTAAGGGTGGGACCTGCCTTGTAGAAGGTCATCGCCACGTGGAGGATCATAGTCAAGATGGTCAACGCCCCGGGAGTTCGTCCGATGGGGCGACTCTTCCTTCCCGATCAACGTAAGGAATACCCGATCTGGTACTACGACAACTCGGCCAAATACTGAGCTTTCGACGCTCAAAAAGCTCAAGCATGGAAGGACAAAGGTCGAGCGCCCATCCTGCTCGGTTGAACAGGGGGGCAGCCCTGACCAAGCAAACACGACACCCTCGCTCGACAGGACGGAGCTGAGACAATGGACCCTTGGCCGAGCAGACTCTCCCACTCGGCCCAGCCATGATATCACCCAGACGACAGACTGGCTGAGTGGCTGAGTGGCCATGATATCCCACTCGGTCCTAGCCGTGTACACCGCACGACCGTGCCAGGTTTCCAGAGGCGAAGCCAGTGTAGGCCGTGTAGATCTACACGACCGTGCAAGGGGAGCGTTGGCAGAAGCAAGTCACGGCCGTGTACCACACACGGTCGTGTAAGATTGGTAGAGAAGGAAATGGCTCTGGCCGTGTGAACCTCACACGACCGTGCGTTGGGGCCATGTGGCACCCGAACCTCACCTCTATATAAAGGTTTCTTAAAGATTTAAAGGGGGGTCTTCTCCCTTTTGGGGGGAATTTAAGATTTGGGCATTCCTCCACCTTCTTGGAGGGATTCCGACGATTCTAAGGGTGGATCTTCAACGTTTCGACTCCGGAGAGCGAGGATTGGATCTGAAGACGGTTCTTCATCGTAGATAAGCTTTTCTTCCCTTTCTTTCTTGGATTTGGGGATCAAGATATTTATCTTTTCTTCTTCTTTTGGTCTTTCCTTGTTCCATGGATTAGATCTCTTGTTCTAGGATGGAGGGAGTATTTGTAATGAATATTTTATGTAAACTCTTGTGGATTTACCAAGATTCCTATTTCTATGATTTTTCCCTATTTTGTATCTATTCTTTCTTGTGTGGATTGTTGTGATTAGGGCTTAATTACCATGCTTGATTGAATGTTTGAATATCTTATGGATCTTGTATGGATTGCTTCTCATTCGATTTTCCGAGGGGCGTTCGTGACAGGAACATGCCCGTGTAAGGACGTTTGAGAGGTAATCTTGAGAGAGAAATTAGGTATTTCAAGAGGGTTGGATAGATTGGATGTATTAATCTTTATAACTTAATGAGGTTGAGAAGTAGTGGATTTCTATGTTGATTTTTCGAGGGACGCACGTGACAAGAAAGCCCGTGTAAGGACAACATAGGGTTCATTCCTAATTGATCGAATTTAGATATATTTCAGTCCTAGGTCGGTTGTCTATTGCAAGAGGGAACCGGTAACCTTCTATAAATGATGGACAATTGAGAAATAAGATTTGGTAGATCATTACATTAAATAACATTACAAAGAAACCAAAACTCCTAGAACATATCTTTATCATTGCCCTTATTTTTATTTCTTATTCTTTCATTTCTTTGTTTACATTTCATAGTTACACTTAAGACTTTGTAAATCAATTGATTGGTTGTTTAGCTAACTCGCTTTGAGACATCTTTAGTGCTTATTCCAGTCCTTGTGGATTCGATATCTTTTATTATTACTTGCGACATTTCCGTACACTTGCGGAGGTCAACAAGTTTTTAGCGCCGTTGCCGGGGACTGCGCTATAACATTAGGGATTTTCAATTGAGTTAGACTAGACATACTTCTCTTTTCATTTTCATAGTTGTAATCTAACTTTTAGAATTATGTTTTCATAAGTTTTTCCTTTCTTGTATAACATTCTTGTCAATTCCTTTTGTTGCAATTCTAATTCTGCATTTTGATTCTAACATTCTTGTCTAACTTTTCTCTGTTTTATTTTGATTTAGTCTCTTTCTTTCTTTTTCTTTTGTAAACATATCTTGCTATCTTGTTCTTGTGTATGCGAAGATCTAACTTTGCAGGAGAACTTCTCCCTCTTGATCCTGAGATAGACAGAACATTTCATAGAAGAAAAATTCTGCAAAGACAACAAGAAGAACAAGAACATTCTATCATGGCGAATAGACCACTAAAGGATTATGCAGCACCTTATGCTAGGGGTTTTCGATCTAGTATTTCAAGGCCTTCAGTTGAAGCAAACAATTTTGAGATTAAATCTGCAATTATATCTATGGTGCAGTAAAATCAATTTGGTGGAGGACCGCATGAAGACCCAAATCAACGTTTGGAAATCTTCTATGAAATATGCAACACAATGAAAATGAATGGTGTTCCTTCAGAGGCAGTGCGCCTACTATTATTTGGGTTTTCTTTGAGAGATAGAGCCAAGCAATGGCTGAATTCTTTGGCTCCAAATAGCATCACCACATGGGAGCAATGTGAGCAACAATTCCTTAACAAATTCTATCCTCCAAGTAAAACAGCTCATATGAGGAATCTTATTACAAGTTTTAAACAAGCGGACTCTGAATCTTTATTTGAAGCTTGGGATAGATACAATAGTATGCTCAGACAATGCCCACACCATGGTTTGGAAAGGTGGTTAGTGCTACATACATTTTATAATGTCATTAATTATCATACAAAAATGTCCCTTGATTCAGCTGCTGGAGGGGCATTTATGAATAAGAGCTTGGATGAAGCCGAGGAGATAATTGAAAGTGTAGCACAAAACCACCATCAATGGGCTAATGAAAGAAGTGGTGGCTATACTTGTATGAACCCAACAACAAAAGCATCAGGAAAATTTGATGTTGATGTAGTGACCTTATTGGCTGCAAAACTGGATGCTCTTACAAAAAGGTTTGAGAATATGGGAGTTATTTCAAATATGGTCAATGTCGTTGTTTCTTCTTATGAAGTATGTGGAAGTTCTGAACATTCAGATGACTCATGCCCATTAGGAGCTATCACTGCACAAATCAATCAATTAGAGCAATGTGATGTAATCATGGGTTTCAATTAAAGGCAGAACAACCCATACTCAAATACCTACAACCCTGGATGGAAAAGTCATCCAAATTTTTCCTATAGAAATAATCAAGATCAAGGACCATCTATGGGGGCAAGACCTAATTTGCAGTCCGAGCAGCAGAATTTTCAGCAACAATCTTCTTAAGGCTTTCCTATGTCTAAAATTGAAAAGATGTTTGAAGAAATTATGTCTACTCAGAATGAAATGAAACAAGACATTTTAAAGCTTACTCAGAGAATGGATAATTCTGATAGACATCAAAAGATTCTGGAAAGTCAAATTGCCCAACTAGCTTCCTCATCTTCTAGAGCACCAGGACAATTACCTGGCAAGCCTGATGTCAATTCTATGGAGCACTGCAATAGAATTGAGCTTAGGAGCGGACGGACCTTGGGAGATCCCCAAGTGACTGCTCCAAAAGGGATGCACACTGAAGAAGAGCTCTCTCCTCCAGCACCAAATCAGATTCAAGTTGATGAGGAGAGTACCATTAAGGTTGAAGAGACTCTTCCACTTAACCATCAAAGTATAGCAGTCCCTTTTCCTCAAAGACTTATTATGTTAAAGAAGGATGAAGAGTTTGGCAAATTCTTGGAGAAGGTAAAAGAAATATGTGTTGAAGTACCACTCATTGATGCAATCCTTCAAATGCCTAAGTTTGCCAAATTCCTGAAGGATATCATGTCAAATAAGAGAAGGAAAGGAGATATAGAAACCATTGCACTTATAGAGGAATGCAGCGCTCTTTTTGAAAAGAACACTTCCCCAAAGTTGAAAGACCCTGGAAGCTTTTATATTCCTTGCAATATAGGAACTGAATTTATTGAGAAAGCTTTTTGTGATTTGGGGGCAAGTGTTAGCCTCATTCCTTATTCCATTTGTAATAAATTAGGTCTCAAAAACTTTAAACTTATTACCATGATACTACAACTTGTTGATCACTCCTGTAGGTATCCTATGGGTATCGTTGAAGATGTGCCGGTAGAAGTAGGTGGAAGTATAATTCCCACCGATTTTGTTGTGTTAGACATGGAGGAGGACCCAAAAATCCCTATCATATTGGGAAGACCATTCCTTGCTACAGCAAGAGCTATTATAGATGTTAAAAGCCATAAACTATCTTTGGTGATTGGTAAGGAACGGTTGGAATATGATTTATCTAATGCCGCTAACCATGTCTCTTCTCTGTTGAATGCTTGTAGCAGGGCAAGCATTTACAAACTGGAAGAATGGAACTTCCATCCTCATGGGAGGCCACCAAATGAAGAGAATAATGTGGTGGGAGATGTTGGGAGAAGACCTCCCAACAAAAATGACAAATATGTCTACCCTCCAAGGGCAAGGAAAAGAGAGGAGTAATCAAGATTGGTCGAGCTAAAGACCTTAAACAAGGGCTTCTTGGGAGGCAACCCAAGGGTTCTTTTTAATTAGTTTCATTCCATATTTCTATTGTTCATTAGTAGTGTTTTTACTTGATTTTTGCTTTGTTTTCAGGTCGAAATTTCACTTCCATGAGCTGGCCATGACTTCTTCATGGGCATGGAAGTGTTGGAAGAGCTAGAAAGGAGGAGAAGCATCAATTAGAGCAAAACAGAGCATGGTCGTGTGTTGTACACGGCCAGGCTTATGGTGCAGAGAAGGGAGATGCTTGGGTCGTGTCTATATGACACGGCCATGTGGAGTCTCTAGAGAAGAAAAGGTGCATGGTCGTGTCCCAGACACGGCCATGTGAAGAATCTAGATGAGGAGAACTTCTCGGTCGTGTCTCACACACGACCATGTGAAGGAACCAGTCTAGAAGTATGCACTGGCCGTGTCATTAGACACGGCCGTGTGCTGATTCCAGAGAAGGAGGCTGGTGAGGTCGTGTCCCAGACACGGCCGTGCAAAGATACCCAAGAAGGAGAAGGCAGGGGCCGTGTAGATCTACACGGCCCGTGTAGAGAAACCTATTCAGGCCGTGTCTCCTATACACGGCCAGATCCAGGTCGTGCCCCCCACACATCCTCCTCATCTCAACACCCTCTTCCCTCTAAAATTCCTCTCTTCTTCAACCTTTCTTCCAAACCTTTTCAGATCTAGACCTAAAATCCTTTCTTTTCCACAAACTTCATCTAGATCTAGATCCTTCTCTTCTCCTAGATCCAATATCTCCACTTTCATAACCCTAAGATCTATTTCTTCAAGATCTAGTTCCTCCAACCAAAAACAATACCTTTCCCCATTCAAACTTGACAATATGTCCAACCTATTGAAGAGACTTCGCAAGGGTGGTGGTGGATCTAGTGGTGGAGACAAAGGGAAAGAGCCATCCAAAGGGAAACAACTGGTGTAAGGCAAAGGAAAGAGGACCTCACGCAACGAAGGTAATGACAACGAATTCAATATTGTGTTTAGAAATGATGGTCAAATAACTAGATTTGTAATTCTTGTCAATAGAAAGATCGTGTGTACTAGGTATATGGACCCAACTGTTTTAGATATGATGGGAATTAGAGACGATGTAGATTGGATGATTGGGTTCCTATACTGGAGTGATATGTTGTACACACATCTACCTACTTATCCTCGCCTTGTTTTGGCATTTCTAAGTTCACTAGATGCCCATTTTGCCAATGAGGATGATTATGTTGGCAAGATAACCTTTAGAATAATGAATCATTAATTTCAATGGGCATTTAGTGATTTTAACACTTGTTTTGGATTATCTTTTGGTAGCTCTCGGAGGTTTGACTCTAGGTTTAATTGGAACAATTTTTGAAATTCTATCACCGGATTAGATCATCCCTATGAGCCCTTTAGAGTCAAGGCTTCTCACATGCAAAACCCTATTTTTAGATATTTACATCGAGTCATGAGCAAAACTATTTTTGGTAGAGGGGAAAGTGATGGAATCGTTAAGAAAGTAGAACTCTATGCTCTATGGGCTATGTTGCATAAGGTCGATTTTGATTCCAGTTTTCATTTTCTGCAAACCTTAGTGAGAGCTGCGAGGGCGTCTTCGGGATCAATAGTTCGTGGTGGGTTGATTACTCAAATAGCAATTAACTTGGAACTTGATTTAGACGGGTTGGAAGTTATTCATGGCAATGATATGATCGACATGGATGCATGTCTTGCTATGAAAATGATTATTCGGGATGAGAACAGTTTCGCATTTCCTAGGAGGAATGGTTTTCCTTTACCTCTTCCTTGTCCTAATTGAACTTCAATTCGCAACCCAGCTAATTGGGTAATCACTGATGTAGACCCCGAAAATGTCCCCTCTATATCTGGAGACACAGAGCCACACATTGAGCCCTCGACATCTGGATACCTGCAGCCTTCTGGATACCCGAATCCTGCTAGGTATTCTTTTGCCTATGGTACGGGTTCTTCCAGTTTTGACTTTTTTGATTTTCGTACTTCTCTAGAATCGCTTCATGAGAAACATGATGCCCAACGAAGAATGTTGGAAGGTAGCTTCTCTTTATCAGATAATCAGATTAGAGAAGTACAAGAGCACTTTCAATCCACGAGGAATTTTCAAGGTCAAGTGGCTGAATTTGTCCAGGATTATGATATGGATCAAGCTAGAATGAGAGATTTTATGCAAAGCATGAGTGTCACTAGCCAACAAGTAGATGCTTTGTTTGAGTATCATATAATCCTGAGCGAAACTCCAGGTTTCCCTAGCTTTCCCATTGGCCAATCACGTCGTAGGCATCTTTTCCTCATCCTCCTCCACCTCCTCCACCATATTGATTTCATCGGGATGATGAAAAGTTTAACTCGGGGGGTGTCGAACCTGATTTTTCTTTTTGCATTTTAGTTTTCAATTTTTGCTTGTTTTCTGCATGTTTAGTTTTTGTTCTGCACTTTATTTTGATTGTCTTGCTTTGACTGCTTGTTTTGATAGTCACTTGACTATCTTTTGAAAAATCTTGTGGCATATATCTTGAGAACATCAAAACTTCACTTATATGCTTTAATTGTCTTCAAAATTAAATGTTAGCACGTTCATTATCTAGATTCATGATGTTTTAAGTGATGCTAGTAGTATGCTTAATGTACCTCTTTTCTCTATCTTAGGTAGCATGAAATAAGCTAAGTATCTTATGGAGATAAGTTTTAGTCTTGGCTTGACCTTAAGGATCTTATCTTCACTACACCTATACTTGATGCTTGAATGGTTGATTTCATTGAAATAGTCATGATTCATCTTGTTTGTTTAGTACTTGGTTTCCATGGTGATTTCTCAAACTTCATTTTGGTTACTGGATGAGGCTCAACTCATATAAGCTCATTTGGAAAAATTAAAATATCCCAACATTTGTGCTAAAAGTACACTTGTGAATAAGATTTGCACAATGCAAATACTTATGAAAAAAAGTGTGAAAAAAAGCAAAGAAAAAAAAGTGAATAAAGGATATAAAAAATAGTTGTCGTGAGTGGAATCTAGCTAGTCACCCCTTTGAGACCGAGTTAGGTTACTAGGGAAATGACTGCTTAACTTCTCTTGAGATTGAGCACGCCTTTGAGACCTTGGGTTGATTGAGGAATATGAACCAAGTGTGTGGCAAGTAAGTGTCTATCACTGGTTACTTGTCTATCACTGGAAACATTAGGAATTCAAACTTGATGACGATTTGACTAGGACATAGATTGAAACTTGAAGAGTTTTGAGTTGTTTTATTTGCATTATGCAGAAGGTACTTATGCTTGAGCCAAACTTAAATTATTTTCATGATCATGCTTACTAATGAAACTTTTTGTTAGAGTTAGGAGAATGCATTAGGGATATAAGAGCATTGTAGAACATATGAATTTAGATTACAGCATTTTGCTTGAGGACAAGCAAAGGTTTAAGTCTGGGGGTGTGATGTACGTACATTGTATACACTTGTTTAGCATGTTTTGACGCACATTCACATATTTTGCACATGCTTTGTCTACGTATTTTTATACTTCCAACTTTCCTTTTAGCATATTTACTCTTTTTGATCGGAGTTCCGCTTTTGTGCATTTTCTGTACACAGGAGTCGAAATTGGTGAAGGTTTCGTGTTTAAAGCCAAATCCGCAAGCGAAGAAAAGGAGGAAGGAATCATTCTTGTACCTCACACGACCCTGCCATGGGATGTTGCCCAGGCCGTGTGAACCTCACACGGTCGTGTAAAGATTTGAAGCTAGATGGAGCCCTGACCGTGTACACCACACGACCATATGAGATTTCCAGAGACCAAGAAGGCCCTGGTCGTGTACCTCACACGGTCGTGCAGGATTTCTAGTGAGCAAGAGGGTCCTGGCCGTGTACACCACACGACCGTGCCAGGTTTCCAGAGGTGGAGCCAGTGCAGGCCGTGTAGATCTACACGGCCGTGCAAGGGGAGCGTTGGCAGAAGCAAGTCACGACCGTGTACCACACATGGCCGTGTAAGGTCGGCAGAGAAGGAAATGGCTCTGGTCGTGTGAACCTCACACGGCCATGCCTTGTGGCCGTGTGGTGCCCGAACCTCACCTCTATATAAAGGTTTCTTCAAGATTTGAAGGGGGATCTTCTCCCTTTTGGGGGGAATTCAAGATTTGGGCATTCCTCCACCTTCTTGGAGGGATTCCGGCGATTCTAAGGGTGGATCTTCAACGTTTCGACTCCGGGGAGCGAGGATTGGATCCGAAGACGGTTCTTCATCGTAGATAAGCTTTTCTTCCCTTTCTTTCTTGGATTTGGGGATCAAGATGTTTATCTTTTCTTCTTCTTTTGGATTCTTTCCTTGTTCCATGGATTAGATCTCTTATTCTAGGATGGAGGGAGTATTTGTAATGAATATTTGATGTAAACTCTTGTGGATTTGCCAAGATTCCTATTTCTATGATTTTGCCCTGTTTTGTATCTATTCTTTCTTGTGTGGATTGTTGTGATTAGGGCTTAATTACCATGCTTGATTAAATGTTTGAATATCTTATGGATCTTGTATGAATTGCTTCTCTTTTAATTTTTCGAGGGACGCTCGTGACAAGAACATGCCCGTGTAAGGACGTTTGAGAGGTAATCTTGATAGAGAAATTAGGTATTTCAAGATGGTAGGATAGATTGGATGTATTAATCTTTATATCTTTATGAAGTTGAGAAGTAGTGGATTTCTATGTTAATTTTCCGAGGGACGCACGTGACAGACAAGCCCGTGTAAGGACAACATAGGGTTCATTCCTAATTGATCGAATTTAGATATATTTCAGTGCTAGGCTGATTGTCTATTGCAAGAGGGAACTAACAACCTTATATAAATGATGGACAATTGAGAAATAAGATTTGGTAGATCATTACATTGAATAACATTACAAAGAAACCAAAACTCCTATAACATACATTTATCATTGCCCTTATTCTTGTTTCTTATTCTTTCATTTCTTTGTTTACATTTCATAGTTACACTTAGACTTTGTAAATCAATTGATTGGTTGTTTAGCTAACTCGCTTTGAGTCATCTTTAGTGCTTATTCCAGTCCCTGTGGATTCAATATCTTTTATTATTACTTGCGACATTTCCATACACTTGCGGAGGTCAACAGTGGCTCTCCCGCTCGGCCCAATAACGGACAAAAGGAGCAATTGGCGATATTTTCCTAGGGACCAGTGTCACTGACGGGCGGCATGGTTGGCGGCATGGTCAGACGGAGAATCATCCGGTGGAAGCTTCCACTGTCACATCAGGAATATGCTCGGGTTGTTAAGGTATGACGTCAGACACGCTTTTCTGGCACGTCCTTTCCAGATATGTTTTGAGAAACGTGCATGTCTTGGGAAGCGTGCACGTGCCTCTCGAGAGCCCTATATAAGGACACACAGGCTTCGACGGAGGTATGTTCACTCCTACAGTAGCTACAGTTACGCTGCTGCTCTTTTCTCTTCATTCGCTTGCCGCTGGTGACTGACTTGAGCGTCGAAGGGCCATCGCCGGAGAACCCCTCCCTGACTCGGCACTAACAACTTGTGGTTGCAGGCTTAGCTCGTCGGAGGCCCACGTCATATTCAGTATACATCCAGTCAACGTGAGCGCCCTCTCCCCAACGTCCGTCGACTCGATTTTCGGGCAGGATCATATATATATATATATATATAGAGAGAGAGAGAGAGAGAGAGAGAGAGAGAAGATCTCCTACAACACGCTCCGTGCGGTTTGGTGCGGCGCGCATCAAAATTAGTGATGAATCAATCCACTGATCGATTCAATCCCGCTTGTCTTCTCGCGCTTGTCGTGCCAGTTACGCCCTTCCACCGTCGTCGGCATCCGGATCGCGACCGGATTCTGGCCGAATCGCGGCTAGAATCGGCAGTGCTACGTCTGCTAGCGTCGCGGCCGATTTTGTCCACGAAACGGCCGAATTCCGACCGCCATCTGGCTGGAATCCAGTCACGATCCGGCCAGATCGCAGCCAAAATCAGCGGCGCTTCGTCTGCTAGCGTTGCGGCCGATTCTGGCCCGCTTCGTCTTCTCGCGCCTGCTAGATCGATCCACTGATCGATCCAGCGGGGCTGAATCGATCAGTGGATTGATCCACCGCACCGATCCGCACGGATGTATGCCACAGGGTAATATTTCCGTATATATATATATATATATATATATATATATATATATATATATATATATTTGATCTCCTGCGCGATGCGCACTGTGCGTGACTGTGCGCGTCGCGCAGGAGATGAATTAATACCTTTGTTTATTTTATTTTTTTTATTTTTTTAATATTTTAAATAAAAAAAATCATTTAAAAAAAATAACATTTTCTTATATAAATTTCTAATACATTAATATATCCCCTCAACATATTACAATACTCAATAAATACTTAAATTAATTTTATTTTATTTTTTTTTAAAACCAAACACTATTAATCTAATTGGGAAGTTTGAACCCTAAAGGTAAAATCTAAAAAAAAAATAGCTTTGATACTATAACCCAAAGCCTGAACCCTAAATAGCTTTGATACTATAACCCAAAGTCTGAACCCTAGAGGTAAAATATAAAAAAAGAAAATAATTTTAATACTATAACCCAAAGTCTGAACCCTAAAGGTAAAATCTAAAAAAAAATAGATTTGATATTATAACCCAAAGTCTGAACCCTAGAAATAAAATTTTAAAAAAATATTTTAATTATTTTTTTTAATTCAAAAATTAAAAAAAAAAATTAAAACCAGTGATATTCTGTACGCGCACAGTCGTGCATTGTACAGGCGCACAGACATCAAATTCTTTTATATATATATATATATATATATATATATATATATATATATATATATATATAATATTAACCTGACATTTATTTTGGTTTTAGAATTCTTATAATATAAATAGATATATGCACATGAGAAGGAGCAAAATAGATTATAATCATGGCATCAATGTGCCTAATTTACTTGTCATTGCTCTTCTCTCTTTTGCTTTGTTCAATTGAAGGAAGAAGCGTTCCTTAATTGAGGAAGAAGCTAAAGTTATAGAAAGAACTACTTGTCCTCCAGTAACTGTTATCATTCGTCGAACTTGAAAAAAAAGATCTAATCATGGTGAAAGAACTACCCAAATACTTGAGAAACTAGGTTCTAGATATCGTGTTCTTGATTCTTCGGGCCAGCATGTAAGTAGCAAAAACTCCTCAGATATCATCACAAAGGTAGAGTTCCAATAGTCAAAATTTCTTAATTTAATTGAATCATAATCCTGTTGAATTTGTTTGTGCAGTATGCGAGAGCGCACAGTCAAAACGGTCGTTTCCATGGCTTTCAATCAAAGATCACTACGTGGTCACTCCCAATTTTGGGGCCAGATCAAGCTTCTGCAAATCAAGTATGGAAGATGGGAGACATCGATGGTGGACCAGGTGCGTTGGTTGCTGGCTAGTTAGTTAATTATACTATTTGTATCTATAATTATAGTAAAAAGATTATTATATTTATTTAGGTATTTTTCATAGTCCCATCTTAAGTTATTCAAAGGGAGATAACTCAGAGGATTAACTTATAACATACTGCTAAATTGCTAAATTAGCTAAGAGGTGAGAAAGATTTTTTTAACTCGTTATCCATGGAGACATGTTTTTACCTATTATTGATATAATTACAAACGTTGGCTATATATATATAATGAATTTTTAATTTAAATTTATTAGTGGAGAGGTTTTTAAATTAAGGGAAAGATGTATGGTGTAGGAATTTTTAATTATATATAAGATAAAATATAATAAAAAAACGTTAGGATCAATAAAAGAATTGTTGAAAGATTTCTTTGATAATGAAAAATGTATGGAGGTTTTTATTTTTGATATGGATGTGATAACGAGAGAGTTCTCATGGATGCTCTTAGGATATCTCCAAGGCTTAAATTCCTAAATAAGGTTTTTTGTAATTCCCAAAATATTTTATCAATGTTACATCAACAATATAAAAATATATTATTCTCTCCGTAATTAAAAAATCTCTATACAACTTTTATATGGTCCTCATTACAAATCATATATTTTTATTTATATATTTTTATTTAATATCTATATATAATATTCATTTAATATTTTAATTAATTATGATCTTGATTTAATTTATTTATAATTTTTAATTAATATATTAATTAATTTATTTTTTTAATTTAATTAATTTATTTTTTTCATTTAATATTTAATTAACTTATGAATTTAATTTAAGTATAATTATTTATATTTTTATATTTATTTTTAAAATAATAATTTGTTAACAATTTTATATAAAAGAAAGGAATTATTACTCACTATAAATAAAATATTATAATTAAATAATTTATAAAATTAACTTTATTGCTAAAATCATTCACAGGTAAAATAATTCATTTTAAAATGTCAAATATGCAATAATATTTTGTTATTAATCATTGGCTCCATCTAAAAAAAATATATAGATTCGTTATATTAACGGATCCCTAGTGTCCGTCCTATGGATATGGAGGTACGTGCAGGTACATAGACGTCAGGCACATAGTGAGGTAAACTCCAAGTCGTCAGTTCCTGAGAATCGACCCCTGGCCATTATACCAGAAATGTCATATACCTACCGTTTACTCTATACCTTGGGGGCTCCATCTCTAAGGCATCTTCAATAGTTAGAGTTCTAAATGAACTTTTTTTTTATACTTCCAATATGTCACATAATATTATAAAATTTTATTTAAAGATCTCTAATGATTAGAGTTCTAAGTGATTTTTTTTTATCCAATTTATAACATGTTGCGTGAATTCATACATGTTACATAAATTACAAGATAATGCTACATATTTAAGTTAAAAAAACATATTTACATTTTCACTACTATTTTTAAATTACAAATATCAAATTTTACCTCTACCATGGTTAAACCTTTTTATTCAACTATTTTGATTTTACAAACTCTCACAAACCTATTAAAACCTGACATCGGATACTAATTATAATGAACTTTTTTATGTTTGGTGTTATGGATAATGGTGCATGCCACTCAATTTGAAAACAGTGCACTTCTTTTTATTTTTCCCAAAAGCATTCTATTAAAAAGTAGGATAATAAATCTTACTAGCCAACTTGTCAACTAGAAAATAAATTTATTTAATTAAAAAAAATTAATTAATTATTATTAATAAAAATTAATTAGGTATTATTTTTAAAAACTAAATATTAAAATATGTTTAGAAAGAATATAGTTGACTCATAAAATATGATATTAATTAGATACCCTTAACAATGACCCTAAAAATTATAAAAAAAACCTATTATAGCTAATCAGATTCTAGCCATTTAACATTAATATATCAAAAAGACACTCAAAAATATAATTATTTTAGAGTAGCTATATAAAAGACTTTAATTTTATTTAAATTACCACGTAAAATACACTTATATTGATTTTTTTAATTTAATCTAAATTATTCAAACTTAATCAAAATCACGTCTACATTAAATTGCTCTAACACAATGTCTTAAGTTCTAGCATTTATTATCATAAATGCTATAACAATATTGAAATTATATTGATCAAATTTAAATATTTTAAACTAAATTAATAATAAATATATTGATATGATAATATTTCATATATATATATTTGTGAGTTAAAAAATATATATAATAGGGCAATAACTAATTAAATCCTTCAAGTAATGACTTCACATTTGCTCATTGTATATAAAATCCTCTTATTTTAATTGATCCTATTTTTTGGCATAATCTTAATTTTAAGCAATAGTTTATTATAAACCAGCTGCCCGAATAAATATAATTAAATAATATCTAAATATTGTATGAATAATTAGATAATTTTATCCTTACAACTATATTTTTAGCATCCAATATTTATAAATAAATTTATTGCTTGTTATAGTTCTGTAATTATAAGTAATCAATCAATTAATTTAATGATACACATATAGAATTTTGTCTTGTATTTACACAAAATATGTCATATATATATATATATATAGTCTATATTTAATGAGCACGAATCCTTTGGTCCACAAAACACGGACCAAAGAGAGTGATGCCCCCACATGTAAAATAAGTAGGGGCCATCACCCTCCACCGGAGAGTGGCTCATCCTCTAGTCCACATTTTGTGGACCAGAGGATCTAAGCTGATATTTAGTACATATTAACTTGTAATTTATTTCGGTTTTAAATTTTTAATATAAAAAGATATGCAAACACACGAGAAGAAAGGAACAAAATCATTTCATCATGGCGTCATTAATGTGCCTGATTTACTTGGTATTGCTCTTCTCTCTTTTGCTTTGTTCAATTGAAGGAAGAAACATCCCCTTGACTGAGGAAGAAGACCTGGAGATAGAGAAAGAACTCCAAAGCCTCAACAAACCCCCGGTCAAAACCCTAAAGGTATATCAGTCAATTCATTTTGATAATATTATTTGCCATATTGATGATATATAATTTTGTTGTTTTTTTATGTTTACTTCGCTGCTGCAGTCCTTCACTGGGGATCTTTTTGACTGCATCGAAATATACAAACAACCTGCATTCGATAATCCTGTTCTGAAAAATCATAAGCTACAGGTATTTAATTATACACATGATTTTTTACACTAGCCAACAAAATAGATTTACTTAATTAATTTATATATGTGTGTTTGCAGATACGACCAAGTTTTCTAACGAAGAGCAATGTGACTATGGATGAAAAATTTAAACCACCTATAGATCCAGGCTTCAACGATACTTGCCCTCCAGGAACTGTTATCATTCGACGAACTCGAAAAGAAGAACTAATCATGGCTAAAGAACTACCCAAATACTTCAGGAACTATGGCTCTAGTTATGGTGTTCTTGATTCTTCAGACAAGAGTTATGTAAGTAGAAAAAACTCACAAATACCATCACAAAAGTAGAGTTCCAGCAGTTAATTCCTTAATTAAATTAATTGATGATAATCCAGTTGCATTTGTGAGTGCAATTTGCGATAATGCAGAGCGTTAGAGCTCGTTTCCATGGCTTTCAATGTGGTCTCACTGCGTGGGCACTCCCAAATGTGGGGCCAGATCAAACCACTACAAATCAGGTATGGATGTACGGCGACGTCGATGGTCCTGAAGAAAGCCTGAATTTTATTCAAACCGGATGGCACGTAAGTTATCTTGATATACATTCATATGCACGCATGCATATATATTTCTCATCTAATTTCTCTTTTTTTTATTGTTTCAGGTTATTCCTAAGCTATATGACGATAAGTTAACTCGTTTTTTCACTTATTTTACAGTAAGTATATACTCTAAAAACAACTAAACTACCTCTTTTTTTAAGTGTTTAAGTATATACCTCACACTTGATAATGTATATATTTAGATCGACAATCACAAGACGGGCTGCATGAACTTACTTTGCAAAGGATTCATACAAGTTTCAGCAATCTTTGGACCTGGACATGCCTTCACTGGTAGCGACCTTTCTACGTACGGAGGCAAACAAGCATACTTCAGCTTTGAAATACGAAAGGTAGTGTTATTTGTTTATTTATATATAAGGTATTTATATACTGAATTACTGAATGATTGTATTTATTTTTAAACGTATATATGTTGAATATATAATGGATACAGGATCCTAAACTTGGTCACTGGTGGTTGTCAATGGAGGATCAGAATATTGGATATTGGCCAAAGGAGGTTTTACCTAGTTTAGATGTATCAAAAGCGATAGACTTTGGAGGTTCAGTGTATTCGCCCAACAATGAGGGGTCTCCTCCCATGGGGAGTGGTTATTTTCCCGAAGAAGGGATTGGTAAATCCAGCTATTTTATGTCAGTGTCGTACATAGCGGATGACCAGCATGCTTTCACTCCGGGCATTGGCTGGGCGCGTGGGTTACAGAATGTACCCGACAAATATTATCAAATTATTGGACCTAATCCAGACAGTGGTGCTTGGAATGTTGCTTATGGTGGACCGGGTGGGTTGTTTAATTCTTCAGTAGTATAATACTGGTGAACTGATTGTGCCTATCATCGAATAAGAAAGGAAAGGCTTTGTGATGACTTGATCTATCATTTATACTATAATTGTAATCCACTTATTTTTATTTTAGCCAAAGGCATCGTATTAAAAAAAATATCAAAAAGACATTCAAAATTATAATTATTTTAGAGTAGCTATATAAAAGTACTTTAATTTTCTTTAAATTTCCACCTAAAATACACTTATATTAAAATACTTTTTATGAATTTAATCTAAAATTTTCAAACTTAATCAAAACCCAATGTCAGAATTAAGGTATAGCAGTTATTATCATAAATGGTATAACAATATTTAAATTAATTCGATCAAAATTAAATATTTTTAATTAAATTAATAATAAATATTTTGATATAATAATATTAAATAAAAACATTAAATTAAGCTATTTTAACATATTATAACAGTTATAATCATAGTTGATATAATAATAAAACTAAAATGATATTTGTGAACATGGTAAAAAATATAATAGGACAATAACTAATTAAATCCTACAATTGGGGTCTGACTTTTCTATTAGATTTCATTTTAACTCATTTCATTTCCATTTGCTCATTGTATTTAAAATCATCTTATTTTAATTGATCCTGCTTTTTTTTTTTTTCATTTTGCTAAATCTTATTTATAAGCAATAGTTTATTATACACAAGCTGCAACGAATAAATATAATTAAATAATATTTAAATATTGTATGAATAACGAGTATGAAATAAATATACAGAGGAATACTTTGCTAAGGACCTTACGTCCAACGGAAATTATGTACACATCTAAAAAGATTTTATGATTTGAAATTATTGTTTTTTACTTAATATTATAATTCAACATTTAAATCCTAAAGGTATACCAATCAGATAAGAAAATTATATATATATATATATATATAATGTTGGTGCGGGAATCATCGTAAGATCGAACTTGAATTTTGATAATGGCAAAGGGTTCAAAGTTAAAATTATTTATGATTTAACATATTTGAATGAATTTGCAGGAAAGTGTCAGGGTGTGTTTGGTTAGGAGTTATTTTTGATAACCTTGGTTATCCATCTAAAGTTATCAACAAAAATCCTGTTTGGCTTAGGTAATCAATGATTCTCGAGTAATGTTTCATGTCTGACACATCAGCAAAAGGGGCAGACAACCAGGATTCGGAAAACCTTAGAAAATTAAGATTGTTCTTTATTCCGGGATTAACGAATTTTTTTACCTAAAATACCCTCGGATAAGAAAAAAATATGACAAAAGAAGAAAAGCGTAAAAAAAAAAAGAAAAATATAAATAAAATAAATTAAAAAATTTTAAAAATGTAAAAAAATAAAAACCATAAAAAAAATTTTAAAAAATAAAAAATAGAAAAAACATAAAAAAATAAAAAAAACATAAAAAAATATAAAAATAGAAAAAAATAGAAAAACGTAATTTTTTTAAAAAAAGTAAAAAACCTTAAAAACATTTAAAAAAATAAAAAATAGAAAAATGTAAAAAAAATTTAAAAACAATAAATACGTAAAAAAATAAATAAAAAAGTAAAAAAAAACTTTAAAAAATATATAAAATAAAAAAAACTTAAAAATAAAAAAGTAAAAAAAACTTTAAAAATAAAACAGTAGAAAAAACTTAAAAATAAAAAAAACAAACAAAATAAAAAATATATAAAATAAAGAAAAATGTGAAAAAAACATAGAGTTTAAATAATAATAATAATAATATTATTATTATTATTATGTATAGTTGGTTTTGTAACTGAGACTTGAGGTTAATATAATAAAATATTAAACTACATTATTCATTAAAATTTTCAAACAAATAAATTTTTGTTACATTACCTAGAGCGAACCAAACAACATTTGGTTATATTTTATTCCCCATAATCTTGGTTACGTGATTACTTTATAATCACATAACTAAGGTTATACATGATAACTTGAACCAAACGCACCTTAAGTGTACTTAGGCAAAAGTCCTAGCTGCGGTTAAGCAGGTCAAAAATCTTAGGGGGTGATAACCCTAGGTCCTAGGGGTGGTAACCCTAGATGGAAGTCTTGGCAGGTCGAGTGCTTCAAGCAAAAATCCTAGAGTCGGGGACTCTACATTGAAATCCTGATGGTCGCGGGCCAGGTGGAAGTTTGGGCGGGTCATGGAGCGAATGTCCAGTATGAAGACCGGAAGCCTCGGGTGCTGAGCAAAAGTCCAGTCGGTCCTCCGCAATAGGTAAACTCTCCTGAGTGGAGTATGTGAAGACGCGTTCCCCGGTGAGGGAACAGTAGGCGTTAGTTCGACCTAGGATTTTCGGAGGAAATCCGAAGTCAGAATCGGACAGTCCGAAGGCTGTCAATTTATTTGTTTGATATTATTTGCTATTTGTCTAACACTATTTTGCAAGAAACTAACAATTCTGCAGGAACGAACTTAGCCTTGATCGGTCGACCGAATGGCCAGATCGGTCGACCGAATGTCCAGATCGGTCGATCAAACCCTAGTACAACAGGATCAGAATTTCAGATTACAGACCGGGTTCGCGAGGGATCGATCGACTGAACCTAGGGATCGGTCGACCGAACAGAGGATAAGAGTTGACCTGATTGAAGCCGGGGTGATCGAATCAGATGAGGAGGACATCATCTGATCAGTTGGATGAACATGGGGATTGGTTGACCGATCCACTTCGGGTCAAACCTAATTCTGAGTTTCGAGGATCTGGATCAGATCTAAAGAGGCTATAAAAGGAGCCTCGGGCAGCACTTCGATGACAACCCGAAAACATAACAACTTGTGCTCTTGTGCGCTGCTCCGAACGCTTCAAGAACGCTCTGCTACTTCGACAATCGGCGACTACTTCCATCATCCTTATATTGTTGGTATAAGCTTTTAAAAGTTCAATACTTGTATTTACTTGTTTGTAAAAATTCTCGAGCTTATAGTGATTTCCCATCGAAAGCACTCTCACATGCGGGCCTTGGAGTAGGAGTCGACACAGACTCCGAACCAAGTAACCAAAAGTGTTAACGATTGCTTTTAACTTATTTCTATATTCCTCTATGATTTACTTTGAGTTTTCTGAAACAAACGAAATAGCCATGAGCGCTATTAACTTATTTCTATATTCCTCTATGATTACTTTGAGTTTTCTGAAACAAACGAAATAGCCATGAGCTCTATTCACCCTCCCTCCCCTCTAGCGTTTTAAATTCAACAATTGGTATCAGAGCGGAGTCGCTTCGAATTGGTGAAACCACCATTCAAGCAATTTTTCGGAATCAATCAGAATCGATAAAATTGTCGTCTTCCGATTTGGTTTTATCACAATCGAGTTTTTTCTCGAAGTTGGTGCAATACCACTTGAGTTCGCTTATTAATTTCTTAATCCCATACTACTAACCCAAGACCAAATCTTGGAACAAAGTTTCTTGCTTTTTTCATTTTTTGTGAGATTTCTTTTATACAATGGCTTATCAAGAAAGCTACAGCACAGCCCGCCCGCCGCTCTTCTCCGCCGAAGACTTCGACTACTGGAAGGGCCGAATGGAGTCCTACCTCCAAACCCACTTCGAGATGTGGATGATCATCAAAACCAACATCACACTCCCACTCGACGACATGGGAAAACCAATTTCATGCGAGAACTGGGACGCAAGTATAATAAAGAAGGTTGAGGCCAACGCCAAAGCTACATGTACTCTTCAATGCGGCCTAACAAGGGAGGGGTTGAACCGAGTTGGTCTGTTCACGAGTGCCAAAGAACTATGGAAGAAGCTGATCGAACTACACGAAGGCACCACTGATACGCTGCACGAAGGCATCTCCGATACGAAAGTAAGTAAGCGCGATCTAATTTTAAATAAGTTATATAACATAAAAATGCAGGAATGTGAGACGACTAGCCAACTTCATGCACGGATACAAGATCTACTGAACGGACTCCATGGGATCAAACAAAAGATAGAGAATAAAGACGTAATAAGGTACGCACTCAACGCCTTTCCGTGGAATACTTTGTGGGCATCCATGGTAGATGCTTACAAAGTATCCAAGGATCTTTCATCAATTAAGTTAGATGAGTTATTCTCATAATTTGAATTGCACGAACAGACTAATATACGACTAGCTGAGAAAGGTATTGCTTTGGTTACAGGTACAAGCAAAACCCGGGAACCAAAAGTAAAGCGCAGAACCGAACCTGAGTCTGAAGATTAATCAGACTCAGAAGATGACGACGACGAGATCACAGCCGAGATCGTCAACCTATTACGTAAACTCTACAAAAAGAGAGGATTCACAAAGAAGGGCATCAAGAAGGTGATTCAGTCCAAGACAGTGCAAGCCAGTCCAAAAATAAAGTTCTAAGTTACCTGCTACGGTTGTAACCAAAAGGTACACATCAAAGCCAACTGTCCAAATCAAAAGGAAGCAAAGAAGCAAAGGAAGAAGAAAGCACTACAAGAAACATGGAATGAGTCAGAAGACTCCAACGAAGAACTTGAACAGATGAGCTTCCTCGCATTGACAACCTAGGAACAACTCGAAGAATCAGAAACCGAGAGAGAATCAGAAATCGAGTCCAAGCGAAGCCACGGATCCGTATCTATTTCTGAAGGGATTAAACCCACTATAAGTATTTCTCAATTAAGTAAACTACATAATTTAGTGAATTATCTTATGCGTAAATTAGCCAAATCCAACCTTCGAGTCAAGTCACTTCAAAAGAAGGTAACAATCCTTAAGGAGGAGACTAAATTGAGTCCTTTGACTGAGTCAGTTCAAATTGGAAGTTCAACTCAAGTCCAACAACTTGAGAAAGAAAATTCCAATTTGAAAATTCAAGTTAAAGAACTTAAAGACACGTTGGAACAGTTCACTTTGAGTTCCAAGAATCTTGATCTGATTCTTGGAAAATAGCAAGCTGTTTACAACCGATCCGGACTTGGATTTAAGGCTAAACAGAAATACAAGTCTTATTTATCCCTTGTAAATAGAGCAAATAGAAAAATAGTCCAAGCATGGGTCCCTAAGTCAAACTTGGTTATTCAAGTTGGACTTGGACAATATTGGGTCCCCAAGGATCAAGTCCACTACCTTGATAGACATTATCGAGGCTATGATCTAAAGGAAGCTAATAGAAAGACTATTTTCATTAATAAATAGATTTGTTTGATGATTACCTTTATTGTTTTTTATATATACTTAAATTAGGCTAGATAAGGACCTAGGCGTGATTTACATTTGACTAGTTAGACCTAGGGGTTTCAAAAGGAAAATTAAATGTTCAATTTCTTTGAAAAGCTTTGTCTAGAAGTGGTGGATGATCTCATACCCAAGAAGGCCTAGTGCATCGCCACAGCCTAGAAGCCAATATTTGAAATGAATATTTAATTGACTGATTGAAAAACCTGAGTTTAACTCAAATGTAAATTAATCCTTAGATGATAGCCTAAATCAAAGATTAAATTAATCATCTTACAAAAACTTATAAGGTTCCCTGATTGCTAATTTAGAAAAGGGTGAGATGGACTTAGGTAAAATTTAGAGTTAACCTAATTACTGAACTTAATTAATTAATTAACCAATCAATTAACCTAACCAATTAACCTAATCTGATTAATTCAATTAACCTAATCTGATTAACTCAATTAACCTAATCAATTAACCCAATTAACCTAATCTGATTAACCCAATCAATTAACTCAATTAACCAAATCAATTAACCCAATTAACTTAAAATTAATATCACATGATCTAAATTAATCCAACCAATTCATAACTTAAACAAAATCTGATTAACTCAATTAAACACAAAACCATCTCACAATCACCCATAGTAATACCTGTTGGATCGAAAGCGCTAGAGGGGGGGGGGGGGGGGGGGGGAATAGTGCTCGCGTCTTTCACTTTCGTTTCGAAAAACTTTCGAGTAAACGCAACGGAAAAGTAAACAAAGCAAATGTAAACACCAAGTATTTTTTACTTGGTTTGGAGCCTGAGGCGACTCCTATTCCAAGGCCCGCACATAAAAGTGATTTCGATAGGCAATTACTAATCAATTCGGAATAGTAGAAAGAATTACAATTGTAGTACAATAGCTTTTGAAATAAACAAAATAACGACAGCTCTTGTGAGGAATTCTTCTAGAAGGATCGTCGTCGGAGCTTTCGGGCATCGTGGAAGCGTTTTCTGAGCAGCTCGAAGAACCGGAAGTTGTTCGTTGAGTTGTATTGAGGCTTCTAGTCGAGGCTCCTTATATAGGCCATTCCAGGCGCCCGGAACCCCTCTGGGTGCCTAGACCACGTGGCTCGGCCACTCCGCCCGTGCCACGTCAGCTTCTTGATAGCTTTTGGGTTCCGGGCGCCCGGACCAGCTCGGAGCACATGGATCAGTTTCGGGCGCTCGGACCTGCTTTCTCCAGCAACTTTATTTTCTTCAAAATAAAGTTAGTTCATGCATAAAACATTATATAATATAAGAAATATGATAGTCTCCGACTGTCCGATTCTGACTTTGAGTTTCGTAGAAACTCTAGGTCGAACCGACGCTTAAAGTTCCCTCACCGGGGAACGCGTCCTTACATACTCCACTCAGGAGAGTATACCTATTGCCAGTTGATCCTCCAGAGCAACTGGACATTTGCTCAGCGCTCGATTCTTTCGATCTTCATGTTGGACATCCGTTCCATGACCTGTCCAGACTTCCACCAGGTTTGCGACACCAGGATTTCAACCTAGAGTCCCCGACTCTAGGATTTTTGCCCGAAGCCTTCGACCCGCCAAGACTTTCCGCCTAGGGTTACCATCCCCCAAGACCTAGGGTTACCACCCCCTAGGGTTTTTCCTTTGCCTAACCGCAGCTAGGACTTTTCTTCACCTAGGGTTACCTTTCCACCTGCCTAACTGCAGTTAGGGCTTTTGCCTAACTACACTTAGGACTTTTCTGCAATCTCATTCAAACACATTAGACAACAAGACAACTTAACTTTGAACCCTTTGACATAATCAAAACATAGGTTCGATCGTCGAATGCTTTCCGCACCAACAATACCATGTTTGATAATCTAGACTGGGTGAGATGGAATATTAAGGGATTAATTTCAATCAAACTATCTTTTGATCTGCTAAATTGAACCAAATCAAATACTTATGTGTAGGAGCATAAAGATTTGAATCAATGGATGTTAGATAGTGGATGCTCCAGACACATGATTGGAGACAGGTTGAAATTTATTAAGTTGAAATTCAATAACGTAGGGTCAGTTGCATTTGACAACGATGAAAAACTTAAGGTAATCGGAACAGGTAATATCCAGCTAAGTTCCGATTTCTATATTCGAAAAGTTTTATTGGTTGATCAATTGAATTTTAACTTACTTAGTATTAGTCAATTATGTGACTCAGGGTACTCAGTCACATTTTCAAAAACTGATTGCTTAATTAAAAATGTTGAAAATCCTAAAATTACACTTAATGGAATTAGGAAAAAGAACATCTATACAATTGACCTACCAACCTCCTCACTAAAATGTCTATTGACACAACAAGAGGAGACTACGTTGTGACACAGAAGACTGTGTCACACTCATACAAGACTCATTTCAAAAATGAGTCAAAATGACTTAGTTAAAGGTTTACCCAAATTTAAATTTATAGAAAATATAATATGTAATGCTTGCCAACAGGGTAAACAAACCAAATCAACCCATAAGTTAACCAACTTAAATAGAACCAACTCAATACTTGAGCTCCTACACTTAGACCTACTTGATTCATATGGAGCAAAGTCACTAAGCAAAAACCAATATTGCTTAGTTATAATTGATGATTACTCAAGATTTACTTAGGTAAAATTCTTAAAGACTGATCCTGTCCGAATCGCCGAACCAAAGGACGATGGGCACGTGGCGCTCTCCTAGTCGATGACGCAGGCCTCCGAAGCTCCGGCGATCCTGCACAGAAGTCGGGCCGGGAAGGAGTTCCCGGCGGCGACCCTCCGACGCTCAAGTCAGGTAAGTGGTGGAAAAGGGAGCTCCCAAGCTTGTAGAATGCGTACCTCCGGCGAAGTCTATGGTTCTTTATATAGGGTGATGAAAAAGCTCCTACACGCCTATCGAGGCGCGTGCATGTCGGCAGCCCACGCCTCGGTGTGTACTTGTCAGAGAGCTTACCTGCCGCCATACTGCGACAGTCCCATTGCGCCTTCGATGGGACAACAGGACACCCCGTTGTCAGACTAGGAGTATGGCCTAGCCATATGATTCGACGGCTGTCAGAAGATGTTCCCCCCCTCTTTACTGTTCATAACCGGGGCGTCCGAACGGCTGGACAAGGAGTCCGTCCGGCCGGCCCTTCCTCCTTTTAGGCGTTGGTCGGGCGACACTCACCTCGCGTCCCGCCCACCGTTGACATTGGCGTGCTGGGGAAATTTCCAGTAGGCGCTATATAGAGACTGTTAGCAGTGTCATTGTTTCCTGGTTCTTCCGCTCGGCTCTTAACTACTGTTTCAACAGAGCGTCAGAACCCCGACCCGGTCAGGGCGCCTTTTACTACCGAATGTCCCTTAGTCAGCCGATCGGTCTGGTCCATTTCTTCCAAGTCCGGTCGACTCACCCTTCTTCGGCGGGCTGCTTGGCCATTTGACCTCTACGTGGCGTTGACCCCTCGTTAGGGGGTCCCGGGCTCTTACCACCGGATCACTTGCCTTCCCTTCGAGTCTAGTCGAAGGAGGCGAAGTCCGACTGACTGGACTGCCGATCTGACAGAACAACGATCATTGTATTGGGCCGCTCAGCCAGGCCTAATGATGCTCGTCCGTTCGGCGGTATCTGATCCGTGCCTTGTGGTCTCTTGGACCCCATGCCCGATGCTCTCCCCTACTATTCATCACGTGCACTGCGCACGGTAAGGGGAGCTCATTAAATGCGGCCAGTATCCCGCTGACACGTGGCGATCATGCGTTTGTCAGCGTATGGCGGTGGCGTCACTTCCGATGGGACAGTCGCCTTTTGAAATGGACGGCTGGATGATGACCTCGTTATCAACGACCTGGATCGGACGGTGGAGGTTGCTCCCGGGCGGCGATATAAAGCCCGCGACTCCGTTTCCGCCGCCTCGTTGCTTCATCCTCCTAAGGCGCTTCTCTGCTCATTTTTTCTCCGGCGACCTTGCCCCTCCATTCTTCGGCAAACCCCAGGCCCTCGTCGATCATCTTTCTTGCTCGTAAGACCCTCTTTCTTGTTCCCCAACGTTTTCTGCTCTTTGTTACTCATTTCCTTCAGTCGGTTTTCCTCCATTCCTTGCTTGAACCTTCTCTTTCGGTCCCGTATTCTCGTATTTCGCCCATGACTAGCACCTCGCAATCGACCGGCGGCGCTCCGGGTCTATGGTACGCGACCATGGAGAGCCACTTTGATGAGGAAGATGCATTGCGTCTTGTTCGGACTTACGACCTGCCGACCGACCACCAAATAGTGTTAGCCACACCGGCCGATCGGCCTCATGAACCGCCGCCCGGCACCGTTCTTTTCTTCCGAGACCAATTTCTAGCCGGACTGCGTTTTCCACCCCACAAGTTTTTCTTAGAAGTTTGTAATTATTTTCGCATTCCGCTCGGCCAGGTAGTTCCCAACTCTATTAGGCTGCTGAGCGGAGTGATAGTTTTATTCAAACTGAACGGCATCCCCTTAGACCCAAAAATTTTCCACTACTTCTACTATCCCAAGCAGGCCGAGTGGGGTACTTTTGTTTTTCAATTTAGGATAGGTTTCGTACTCTTCGATAACATGCCGCGCTCCAACAAACATTGGAAGGAGCATTTTTTCTATATACGTTTTCCCGAGCGGCCAACTTTTCGGACCAAGTGGTAGACGGCGATGCCGGCGCAACCGGAGCTCGGCAAATTTAGAGGCGACGCGGCCTACCTTCATGCAGCCGAACGACTGGTTGGCCAGCGCTATCATATTGACAAGCTACTCCTCCCGGGAGTAATGCACATATTCGGCTTGTCCTCTACCACAGCCGATCTGCCCTGCAGCATGAGTAAGTTTCCTTATCTTCCCATTTGTTTTGTTCTAACTGATTTATTTTTTGCTCCTGCAGCTGAAGTCATGTGGCGCGCCAAAGCTACCGAGAAGCTCAAACTGAAGGCCACTCAGATTGAGGCGGTGACGAACAAGGAGGCCGCCGAACGGGGCCTTGCTCCGGCTGATCCGGCAGGTGAAGAAGGTGAGGGGATGCCAACTGTCCCCGAAGCCTCAGACGCCCCAACTCCTCATGATGAGGCCGCGGCCGACATAGAACCTCCTACCGAAACTGAGGTGGAGGGTCGTTCGGCTGATGATGTGCCGTTACGCACTAGGAAACGCCGACGACCGGAATCCGCCCCTGCCTCCACACTTGATGAGCCACAACCTGAGCGGGGCGCGGATGCACCGGTGCAGTCTGGGACGGTTTCCCTCGAGAGTACCCCGACCCCTCAGGGTTCTCCGAGGGCCAGTTCGGAGGTGCCGTCTTCCATCCCTTCAAGAACTTTGCGCCGTATCAGGCGTTTAGGCGAGCTACCCTCGAGCCGAGCGGCTCAAATTTAATTAAGACCATTCTGCGCCTCCCCTCAGAGAGATACATGGCTGTTGCTGATCGGCCCGTGGTCCCCGAGCAGCAGATCACCTTGACGGGCCACCTTGCAAAAGCTTGGGAGGATGCTCGGCATTGCATAAAAGAGATGACTCCTGGGCAGCTCAGCGACAGCAACCTCCAACAGGCCACCGGGGTATGCCCTTCTTCTTTATTCGTGTAGTTGAATTAAGTTTTTAACCTATTCACCTTTGATCATAGAACTGGGTGGAGCAGATTGCTATTAGCAATCGGTTGGCCGAGCTGGAGGACGAACTGAGAAAACTTAAAGCCGCCGGGGACAACCAACAATCGACGGCCGCTCTGGAGAAGGCCAAGAAATCACTGGAAGCCGAACGGAAAAGGGCTTCCGATCTGGCGAGCAAGGTCGTCCGGCTTAAGGCGATGATCAAGCAACGAGATAAGGAGATCAAGACGGCGACCACCAGGAAACTCCAGGCCATCGAGGATATGGACCGGATGAAGGTGGAGATCCGAGGGCTGGAGCAACACATCAAGGATCTGGATGCTCTGTTGGCTGCCGAGAAGGAGAGCCGCTCGGCCGATCTCCAAAGATTTGATGGAGACTTGAAGGATCTCCAAGCCGCCAGCGACAATGCCCACGCCGTGCTTAAAGAATATCAAGAAGGGGAGTCGGCCCGCTCTGACGAAGTGAGGAAGGTGTATCTCCGCTCGGATGATTTCGGAGAGAAGTTTACCGACAAGATATCCCTCACCTTCGAAGAAGCGATCAAGGCGGCGGTGGATTACCTGAAGACCAAGGGCCACCTGCCCGCCGAGCTAGCCATCCCCCCCCCCCGAGGACCTCGCGACCGTGATGGGCGCCATCCCCGACACTCTTTTTGACTTTGACGCGTGATAAGCGTTTTCTGTGTATAAACTTTTTTGTATTCCAGCCGTTCGGCCCAACTTATCTTTGTAATGACGCAAGTGTTCTTTATATCCTTTCCGCTCGGCTCAATTCGATCGTCTTAATTACATCTATCATGCGACCGCGCAGCCGTTAAGCTTTCGAACGTAACCGCTCGGCATTTACATGCTAATATCCCTAACTTTCACTGACCAACTTTTTCTTTGTGTCTTACCCCCAAAGGGATTTTCCGTACATTTTTGATGAGCGAGCCACTCAACCGTATAACCAGGCTATCGTTGATTGTATCACGTGACTGGCTATCCGTTCGGACGTTTATAGATGCCGGCTCGTCTCTCGATATTTAATGTCGGAGCTCGACGGTCTTCCGCTCGGACGTTTATAGACGCCGGCTCGTCTCTCGATATTTAACGTCGGAGCTCGATGGTCTTCCGCTCGGATGTTTATAGACGTCGGCTCGTCTCTCGATATTTAACGTCGGAGCTCGACGGTCCTTCCCTCGGACGTTTATAGACGCCGGCTCGTCTCACGATATTTAACGTCGGAGCTCGACGGTCTTCCGCTCGGACATTTATAGACGCCGGCTCGTCTCTCGATTTTAACGTCGGGCTCGGCGGTCTTCCTTCGGGCGTTTATAGCGCGGCTCGTCTCTTGATATTTAACGCGTCGAGCTCGGCGGCCTTTCGGGCGTTTATAGACGCCGGCTCGTCTCGATATTTAACGTCGAGCTCGACGGTCCGCTCGGACGTTTATAAACGCCGCTCGTCTCTCGATTTAACGTCGGAGCTCGGCGGTCTTCCGCTCGGACATTTATAGACGCCGACTCGTCTCTCGATTTTTAACGTCGGAGCTCGGCGGTCTTCCTCTCGGACATTTATAGACGCTCCTCTCGAATTTTAACGTCGGAGCTCGGCGGTCTTCCTCTCGGACATTTATAGACGTCGGCTCGTCTCGATTTTTAACGCCGGAGCTCGGCGGTCTTCGCTCGGACGTTTATAGACGCGGCTCGTCTCTCGATATTTAACGCCGGAGCTCGGCGGTCTTCCGCTCGGACATTTATAGACGGCGGCTCGTCTCTCGATTTTTAACGTCGGAGCTCGGCGGTCTTCCGCTCGGACATTTATAGACGCCGCTCGTCTCGATTTTAACGTCGGAGCTTGGCGATCTTCCGCCGGGCGTTTATAGACTCGGCTCGTCTCGATATTTAACGCCGGAGCTCGGCGGTCTTCCGCTCGGACATTTATAGACGCCGGCTCGTCTCGATATTTAACGTCGAACTCGGCGGTCTTCCTTCGGACATTTATAGCGTCGGCTCATCTCTCGATTTTCGCCGGGCTTCCCGTTCGGACATTTATAGACGCCGGCTCGTCTCGATTTTTAACGTCGGAGCTCGGCGGTCTTCCGCTTCGGACGTTTATAGACGCCGCTCGTCTCGATATTTAACGTCGGAGCTCGACTGTCTTCCGCTCGGACGTTTATAGACGCTGGCTCGTCTCTCGATATTTAACGTCGGAGCTCGACGGTCTTCCGCTCGAACATTTATAGACGCCGGCTCGTCTCTCGATATTTAACGTCGGAGCTCGATGGTCCTCCGCTCGGACGTTTATAGACGCCGGCTCGTCTCTCGATATTTAACGTCGGAGCTCGACGGTCTTCCGCTCGGACATTTATAGACGTCGGCTCGTCTCTCGATTTTTAACGTCGGAGCTCGACGGCCTTTACGGCTAACTTCGACACTACCGATCGGCGGATCGGCGGAACCCTTGGCCATCCTTTGCATTAATTTTGTTTCCTGCATTACAAGGACATGGGCGACCAACATATACAAAAATGATTTACATTCGTGCACCTTTCATCTAGCTCGATAAGGCTGGAGATGATTTGCACTCCACGGTCGATCTAGCTGCCGCCCTTCTTCATCCTCCAAATAATATGCGCCCGAGCGGAGCTTTTCAATAACCTTGAAGGGGCCCGCCCACGGTGCCTCCAGTTTGCCGACGTCGCCGACCGGCTTGACTTTCTTCCAGACAAGATCGCCGACTTGGAATGATCTGGGAACTACACGGCGGTTGTAATTTTGCTTCATCCGCTGCCGGTACGCCATCAGCCGAACGGACGCCTTGGCTCGCTCCTCGTCGACCAAATCCAGCTCCATGTTCCTCCGTTCGGCGTTGCCGTCATCATAACTCTGAATCCGGACGGACTCAACGCCGACTTCGACTGGAATGACCGCCTCGCCCCCGTACACCAAATGGAACGGCGTGATGTAGGACCGTTGGGCCGGTTAGAGGGGTTTGGTAAATAACCTGTCAATTAAAAGCAGACAACCCTTCCTCGAACGATTAAGCTAACACTTGTAAAATGAATTAAGCAGATAAATAAAAGCATAAAAGAAAAGACGAGGCACCAGATGTTTACTTGGTTACAACCGATGTGGTTGTTAATCCAAAGAAGATTAAGCTCAAAAACTCCTTCAGGCGGAGAAGCCTCTTACAGCGTTTAGGCACAGAAAACAGAAGCTTAACTACAACTAAAGCACACAAGTGTTTGGAAATAGAATGATCGTGATTGTTGAAAAGCTTCTGGACCAAGGCTATATTTATAGCCTTGGTGGCACCCTGGATGGGTTCCGGCTAGGGGATAAAATTTATCCCAGCGGTGATCGAGTCAAGCTCGATCTGTGAAAAGTCCTCCCCGATTCCGCGCCTGGACCGGCGGGGCGCCCAAAAGTCAACCCGGTTGACTTTTTGGTCTGGTCCTCTTCTCTGGTTCTGCTCGCCTCGGTCCGGGTCTTCGCTCCGGCTCCGCTTGCTTGGGTGATCTCGACATCGGAATAGGGCTCACCCGAACGTACTCATCCATAGACTTCCTCGCTCGCACCCCGTGCCGACCTTCGCTTGCGTCTCTTGCTCCCGAGCAATCTTCGCTCCGACTTTCGTGCCTCGGAACCACCGCACTTCCTTCTCGTCCGCCGGTGTACTCTTCCGCAGCACCTCGTCCCTCGGACGCACAACGTGCCGTCCTTCTCGCTAGCTGCGTCTTCCGCTCGAGTACCTGTGCTCCTAAGCTCCTGCACACTTAGACACAAGGTTAGAAACAACGCAGGACCTAACTTAACTTGTTGATCACACCAAAACAACCTTGGGGTTCCAACAATCTCCCCCTTTTTGGTGTGATCAACCCAAGTTAAGCTAGGGTCAACAATAGATATGAAATTAAACAGTTTATTGCAATAACATGCAACATGATAGAAAAAATTAAATTTCAAACATTTTAATTTTCAATTTTGTCTACCCCCCCTAGACTTATACTTTCCCTTCTCCCCCTTTGATCACAATAAAAATGGGGTACAAACGAAATCTAAGGGTTGACATTAAAAAAAAATTTTGAAACTATATTTCAATAATTTTCAGGGAAATATTTCTAAGTCAAGACAAATTTCTAAGTCATTCGACATCAAGATTAAGAAGTTTTTAAACAGAAAGCTTTATGCAAGAAAATTTCAGAGAATTAATAACATAAAGAGAAATTTTCTATCCATTTATTTATTTATATATTTTATGCTTTAATCAGAAGGTTTAAATTTCCATTTAAATTTATCAGAAATTCTTATGTCACACTTTTTCAGATTTAAAGCAAAAAATATTAAACATGCAACAATTTGTATCATGTTAATTTCTATTATTTTTTGAATTTCAAGTTCACAAAAATATTTCGATAGCATAGATTCTAACTTGATAAAATTTTCCGACGCTATAAAAGATTCTTTCGACAATGTGCAAAATTTGTTTGAAAGAATATTTTGTAATTTGCAAGAATTTTTTAATAAAAATTCTAATTTGCAGGAATTTATTAATAATAGATTTCTTAATCCGAAACACTTTTTCGATGACTCATTTTCTGAATTGCAAAACTCTTTCGAGAAAGTAATTTGTAATTCGAAAAAATATTCGAAGAAAGTTTTTGATATCATTTCTAATTTGCATAATTCTTTTGAAAAAATATTTTACAATTTACAAAAGTTTTTCGACAAAATTTCTAACTTGCAAAATTCTTTTAATAATAATTTGCAAGGCAAGTTTGACAATTGATTTTCTAATTCGAAAAATTCTTTCGATGATTCAATTTCTGATTCGAAAGACTCTTCAGGCAATTTTTCGATTGAATCATTTAATTGATCAGAGGTTCGAGTCCATACCTGACTTACCTTGTCAGTAATTGATTCTCTCCCTATCGAGTTGCTTTCTTCCGAAGATTCTCCCCCTTCATCGATCTCGGGATGTACTTCGGCTGTTGTAGTACTTACCTCGATTTCGGACTCTTCTGTCGGTGGCTCGGTGTCTATTGAGGTGTCAGCTTCTGAAGGTTCTTCGTAGAGTTGCAAGAACTTTTCCCAAAGTTCTTTTGCGCTTTCATAATCTGCGACCTTTTTGAAATCTTCCTTTGGTATTACATTCAGAAGATAATATTTTGCCCGCCCATTTGCCATAGACTCCTCACGTTGCTTTTCGTTCCAGAGGCGTAGATCGAGTCTTTCTCCGTTCATGTTCTTTGGTTCTTCATAACCAAATTTCATTATTAAAGAAATACCAGAATCTGAGTTAAGGTATACCTCCATTTTTTGTTTCCAGATGGAAAACTCCCCCTCGAGTGCAGGTGGGTAGTCGCTAGCTCCGGCCATCGTTTTTGTTGCGTAAGACGGCGGTTAGTCCTTCTGAGGCATACTCGGCTCTGATATCACTTGTAGGACCGTTGGGCCGGCTAGAGGGGTTTGGTAAATAACCTGTCAATTAAAAGCAGACAACCCTTCCTCGAACGATTAAGCTAACACTTGTAAAATGAATTAAGCAGATAAATAAAAGCATAAAAGAAAAGACGAGGCACCAGATGTTTACTTGGTTACAACCGATGTGGTTGTTAATCCAAGGAAGATTAAGCTCAAAAACTCCTTCAGGCGGAGAAGCCTCGGCACAGAAAAGAGAAGTTTAACTACAACTAAAGCACACAAGTGTTTGGAAATAGAATGATCGTGATTGTTGAAAGCTTCGGACCAAGGCTATATTTATAGCCTTGGTGGGGGCGCCTGGGATCCGTTGCCACGAGGATAAAATTTATCCCCAGCGGTTGGATCGAGTCAAAGCTCGATCCTGTGAAAAGTCCTTCCGGGCGCCTTGTCCGGGCGCCCCGGATGGTCCGGCGCCCAGACCAAAAGTCAACCAGTTGACTTTTGGTCCGTGCTCTCTTCTGGTTCAGCTCGCCTCTGGTCTTTCGCTTCGGCTCCGCTTGCTTGGGTGATCTCGACATTGAATAGGGCTCACCCGAACCCATCTTCCGGTCTTCTCGGCGTGCTTCCTCGGCTCTCGTCCCTCGGAATTACGCGTGTCCTTCGTCCACAGTACTCATCCGGACTTCGTCCCTCGGTGCACCCGTCGACCTTGGCTTCATTGTGTCTCTTGCTCCCCGAGCAATCTTCCGCTCCGGCTTTCGTACCTCGGAACCACCGCGCGCACTTCCTTCTCGTCCGCCGGTGTACTCTTCCGCAGCACCTCGTCCCTCGGACGCACAACGTGCCGTCCTTCTCGCTAGCTGCGTCTTCCGCTCGAGTACCTGTGCTCCTAAGCTCCTGCACACTTAGACACAAGGTTAGAAACAACGCAGGACCTAACTTAACTTGTTGATCACACCAAAACAACCTTGGGGTTCCAACACGTGACACCCGTCCCTTCCTTCGGCGTCGTTCGGATGGCCCATAAGACGCCCGACACTTCATCCGGCCAACTTCCTCCCAAATGGTCGAGCCGGGCTAGCAGAATGCGAAGAATTTCCCGATTGGTTACTTCGGCTTGACCGTTGCTCTGGGGATAAGCCACGGACGTGAAGTGTTGCTCGATGCCGTAGCTTTTGCACCAATCCTCTAACATCTTCCCTGTGAATTGCCGCCCATTATCTGAGACCAATCGGCGAGGGATGCCGAACCGACAGATGATGTGTTGCCAGATAAATTTTTTGACCATCTGTTCGGTGATCTTGGCTAGCGGCTCGGCCTCCACCCACTTGGAAAAATAATCAACCGCCACTAGAAAAAATTTCCGCTGCCCGGTCGCCATCGGGAATGGACCAACAATATCCATTCCCCATTGGTCGAACGGACATGAAACTGTGGTTGCCTTCATTTCTTCTGCCGGTCGGTGGCTGAAGTAGTGGTACTTTTGGCATGAAAGGCACGTTGACACTGTCCGAGCGGCATCCGCTTGTAAGGTCGGCCAGAAGTATCCAGCTAGCAGGATCTTCTTAGCTAGTGCTCGTCCGCCCGGATGTCCTCCGCATGATCCTTGATGTACCTCTTGGAGGATGTAAGCCGAGTCTTCCGAGCTCACGCATTTCAACAGCGGGCGTGAGAAAGCCTTTTTGTAAAGCTGATCGCCGATGAGTGTGAACCGACCGGCTCTTCTCCTTAGCAGCTGGGCTTCATTCCGGTCGGACGGTGTGGCTCCCGATCGGAGGAACTCTATGATGGGTGTCCGCCAGTCGCTTGGAAATGTGAGGCCTTCCATCCGGTCGACGTGCGCCACCAACAGTACTTTTTCAATTGGCTGCTGAATGGCGACCGGCGTTATTGAGCTCGCGAGCTTGGCTAACTCATCAGCTGCTTGATTTTCTGCTCTGGGTATCTTCTGGACAATAACTTCTCTAAAATCGGCTTTCAGCTTCTCGAAGGCTTCAGCGTAGAGCTTGAGCCGAGCACTATTGATTTCGAAGGTACCAGAGAGCTGCTGAGCGGCCAACTGCGAGTCCGAGTGGAGTGTTACCCGACCGGCTCCCACATGCCGGGCAGCCTGCAAGCCAGCTATGAGGGCCTCATACTCCGCCTCATTGTTGGTAGCTTTATAATCCAGCCGGACGGATAGGTGCATCTTTTCTTCTTGTGGGGAGAGCAGCAATATTCCAATCCCGCTTCCGAGCCGAGTGGACGACCCATCCACATATATTCTCCACATAGCTTCCGGCTCCGGCCTTTGCACCTCAGCCACAAAATCGGCCAAGGATTGCGCTTTGATCGCCGGGCGGGGCTAGTATTGGATGTCAAATTCACTTAGCTTTGTCGTCCATTTGATGAGCCGTCCGGATGCCTCTGGATTTAGTAGAACACGTCCGAGTGGGCTATTGGTTTTGACAATAATAGTATGCGCCAGGAAATATGGACGAAGGCGCCGAGCGGCGAGGACCAGAGCGAAAGCTAGCTTTTCGAGTCCAGTGTAGCGAGATTCAGCATCCTTTAAAATGTGACTAAGGAAATACACAGGCTCTTCTCCGCTCGCCCTCACCAGTGCCGAGCCAATTGCCTGCTCGGTCGAGGATAGATAAATACAGAGCGGCTCGCCAATAGTCGGCTTGGCTAATACCGGGAGCGAATTCAGATATGCCTTTAAATCTTCGAACGCCCGGTCGCATTCTTCGTCCCATTGAAATTTTGTAGCCTTGCGTAAGATCTTGAAAAACGGAAGGCTCCGGTCGGCGGTTTTGGAGATGAACCGGGACAGAGCGGTTATCCGACCGGTCAAACGCTGCACTTCCCTTGTATTTCTTGGAGGCGGCATGTCTTGTAGGGCTTTCACCTTGCTGGGATTTGCTTCGATTCCCCGCTCGGTCACTATGTACCCCAGGAAGCGCCCTCCTTTTGCTCCGAACAGGCACTTCTGGGGATTTAGCTTGACTCCATATTTGCGCAGCGTTCGGAAGGTTTCCTCCATATCTTTGAAGAGATCGGCCGCTCGGACGGACTTTATGAGAATGTCGTCCACATAAACTTCTAGATTCCGCCCGATCTGCTCTCTGAATACTTTATTCATCAGGCGCTGATATGTGGCCCCCGCATTCTTCAATCCGAACGGCATTACATTATAGCAATAAGTGCCGTCGGCCGTCACGAAGCTGACTTTTTCCTGATCTTCTCGGGCGAGCGGCACTTGGTGATAGCCCTGGTAGGCGTCGAGCATACAAATTAATTCGCAGCCGGCCGTAGAGTCCACCAGCTGATCTATCCGGGGCAGAGGATAAAAGTCTTTCGGGCAAGCTTTGTTGAGATCCCGAAAATCTATGCATACTCTCCACTTGTTGCCCGGCTTGGAGACTAATACTACATTAGCCAATCAGCTCGGGAACTGTACCTCGCGGATATGGCCGGCCTCCAAGAGTTTCTCCACCTCCGCTCGGATGATAGCATTCTGCTCGGCGCTGAAATCTCTTTTTCTCTGCTTCACGGGCCGTGCGTCCGGTCGGACGTGTAGTTCATGCTGCGCTTGGTGAAATTCCGGGCAGCTCATGCGTCGACCAGACGAAGACATCATGATTTCTTCGGAGGCTTTGGATCAATCCTTCTTTCTGCTTCTCTTCCAGATCGGACGCTATAAAGGTTGTGGCCTCCGATCGGGTTGGGTGGATCTGCACTTCCTCTTTTTCTTCATAAATTAAAGAGGGTGGCTTTTCGGTGATGGCGTTTACCTCGATCCGGGGCGCCTTCCGAGCGGAACAGGCCTCTGCTCGGACCATCTCGATGTAGCATCGCCGAGCTACCAGCTGATCTCCCCGTACTTCTCCTACTTTGTCCTCTACGGGGAACTTGATCCTCTGGTGGAAGGTTAAGACAACCGCTCGGAATTCGCTGAGCGCCGGTCGTCCCAGAATGACGTTGTAGGACGAGGGAGAGTCGACCACCACAAAGTTTGTTGTCCTTGTCCTCCTGAGCGGCTCTTCTCCCAACGAGGTAGCCAGCCGGATCTGTCCAACCGGCTGCACTTCGTTACCCGTAAACCCGTAGAGCGGAGTTGTCATGGGTAACAGCTCGGCTCGATCAATTTGCAGCTGATCGAACGCCTTCTTGAAGATGATGTTGACCGAGCTTCCTGTATCTACAAAAACGCGGTGGATAGTATAATTCGCTATTACCGCTTTAATGAGCAGAGCATCGTCGTGGGGTACTTTAACTCCTTCCAAGTCCCTTGGCCCGAAACTGATTTCCGGTCCGTTCGCCCGTTCTTGGCTGCAGCCAACGGCATGGATTTGGAGCTGCCGGACGCTCGCCTTTCTTGCTCTGTTGGAGTTTCCTCCGGTCGGCCCGCCAGCAATAACGTTGATTTCACCTCGGGAGATATTGCTTTTATTTTCCTCTTCCCGAGCGGACGGTCGAGACCGTTCTCTGGACACTCGGCGATTCTCCTGCCTTGGGGAACGGTGCCGATCGGGCGTTTGTTGCTGTCGCCTATCAGCTCGCGTCCGATCGACTTCTTGAATTCTCTGTCGCCTGTCGACTGAGGGAGACCGTCGTCCGGCATTCCGGGGTACGGGATGAGACACGAAGGGAAGACTTCGACAATCCCTTGTGTTGTGCGTATCCGTCCAGTGGAAGGAGCAGAACATCGGGGTCCATTTCTTTTTTGGCTTGGGCCGGGCGGCGGCTACCTCTTGCACGTGGGACCTGGCATAGGGGGATCGGATTGCTTCGGCCCTTGGTCCTCTGGGCGGCTGATGAGCGACGTGTTGCTTCCGCTCGGCTGGAGGAGCCCGCTCGATTGGGGTTTCTTTTTTCCTAGCCGCTTGTGCCTCTTCTACGTTGATGTATTCGTTCGCCCGGTGTAACATGTGATCATAGTCTCGGGGCGGCTTTCGGATGAGCGATCGAAAGAAATCCCCATCCACCAGGCCTTGTGTGAAGGCATTTATCATGGTTTCTGAGGTGGCCGTTGGAATGTCCATCGCCACTTGGTTGAACCGCCGATGTAAGCTCGAAGCGATTCACGGGCTTCTTGCTTGATGGCGAACAGGCTCACGCTCGTTTTCTGGTAGCGTCGACTGCTCGCAAAATGGTGGAGGAAGGCCGTTCAGAAATCTTTGAAGCTCGTGATGGATCCGTCCGGCAGCCTCCGAAACCACCGTTGAGCCGAGCCCGAGAGGGTGGTAAGAAAAACTCGGCACTTTACTCCATCTGTGTATTGATGGAGAGTAGCCGTGTTATCGAACTTACCCAGATGATCATCCGGGTCGGTTGTCCCATTGTACTCGCCGATCATCGGAAGCGCGTAGTGCTTTGGCAAAGGG
Source organism: Zingiber officinale (assembly GCF_018446385.1). Taxonomy (NCBI): domain Eukaryota; kingdom Viridiplantae; phylum Streptophyta; class Magnoliopsida; order Zingiberales; family Zingiberaceae; genus Zingiber; species Zingiber officinale. Next base: position 143,679,568 of record NC_055997.1, read on the forward strand.
TCTCGTAGGATAGCCTCTGAAAATTGGCGATTGATCCGCTCGGGCGATGAGTCCGCTCGGGGGGCTTTCCCCTTCCTGTCATCTCGCCTAGGCATTTCATCCGAAGAAGATCCCCTATCTCGGTGGGCTGCCCCGGCTTCAGGGGTGCGGAACAGAGCCCGATGAAAGGCGACGGTGGCAGGAGGTGCTTCCGCTCGGCCGCCGGACGCAGAAGTTGCTTGCTGCTCCGGCCGCTCAGATGCTGCCTTCTGTTTTTGTTCCACAAGCTTGGCGGCCCTTATCTCAATCAGAGCGTCGAGTTCCTCAGTTGAAAGTGTCACCACGTGCTGTCGTCCAGCCTCGTCCATTGTTTCCGATCGGATACAGGAGCGTTCCCACAAACGGCGCCAAATTGATCCTGTCCGAATCGCCGAACCAAAGGACGCTGGGCACGTGGCGCTCTCCTAGTCGATGACGCAGGCCTCCGAAGCTCTGGCGATCCTGCACAGAAGTCGGGCCGGGAAGGAGTTCCCGGCGGCGACCCTCCAACGCTCAAGTCAGGTAAGTGGCAGAAAAGGGAGCTCCCAAGCTTGTAGAATGCGTACCTCCGGCGAAGTCTACGGTTCTTTATATAGGGTGATGAAAAAGCTCCTACACGCCTATCGAGGCGCGTGCATGTCCGCAACCCACACCTCGGTGTGTACCTGTCAGAGAGCTTACCTGCCGCCATACTGCGACAGTCCCATTGCGCCTTCGATGGGACAACAGGACACCCCGTTGTCAGACTAGGAGTATGGCCTAGCCATATGATTCGACGGCTGTCAGAAGATGTTCCCCCCTCTTTACTGTTCATAATCCGGGGTGTCCAAACGGCTGGACAGGGAGTCCGGCCGGCCGGCCCTTCCTCCTTTTAGGCGTTGGCCGGGCGGCACTCACCTCGCGTCCGGCCCGCCGTTGACATTGGTGTGCTGGGGAAATTTCCAGTAGGCGCTATGTAGAGACTGTTAGCAGTGTCATTGTTTCCTGGTTCTTCCGCTCGGCTCTTAACTACTGTTTCGACAGAGCGTCGGAACCCCGACCCGGTCAGGGCGCCTTTTACTACCGAATGTCCCTTAGTCAGTCGATCGGTCTGGTCCATTTCTTCCGAGTCCGGTCGGCTCACCCTTCTTCGGCGGGCTGCTTGGCCATTTGACCTCTACGTGGCGTTGACCCCTCGTTAGGGGGTCCCGGGCTCTTACCACCGGATCAAAGACTAAAGATGAAACTTTTGAAATCTTTAATAATTTCTGTAAGTTAATAGAGAATGAAAAAAATATTAAAATTAAAAGAATCAGAAGTGATGTAACGACCACCCTTCTCCCTACTATACTGTTGGTTAAACCTAGGAAAACGTACCGGTTCCACTATACAAAAATTTTTGTACAAGTGTCGAACCTTTCCTTAAATAGTGTTCTTTAGAAGTTAAATTAGGAATCGCAGACGGAACTTAACATCATTGATTTCAAATTTAACTTATCTGTTCTTAATGGTTTAGATTTGAATCGCAAGTGGAACTTAACACTATTAATTCAAATCTACCTAGATTATTAATTCCATAAATATTAATTTCCAAAATTGGATTCCAGGACTGCATGGCGAGGCACATGGCCTTCTTGGATATGGGAGCAACCACCACCGCCTAGGCAAAACCTTTTAAGGAAAACTAATATTTATTTCCTTAAATAACTCTAGGTTAACCGAAAAGAACAATCGAATCACAAATTCGAAAAAGAAGAAAACACTAAATCGAAAAATAAATTCGATTAAACTAGATATAATTGCCTCTTGTATTTAGAATTCATACAAAGGAAAATAACTAGCATGATGCGGAAGAAAAATACTAGTTATACCTTCTGCCGTATTCCTCGCCTCGCCTTGGACGTCGTGTGGGTGACGATCCTCCAAGATGAACACCACCCAAAAGAGTCCTTCCTCTTCCTCTAGAATTCGGCCACCACCACCACCAAGGAGAAGAGAGCAAAGGGAAAGGGAGAAAGGAGAGGGTCGGCCACCAAGAGATCACCCAAGCAAAAGAATAAGAGTTGTGTCTCATGAAGCCCCCTCACCCCTTCTTTTATATTATTTGCCCAAGGCAAATAAGGAAAAACTTTTACAATGCCGTAGAAGAGCACCCTAGCTCTCGTTACCTCCTTGTCCGCCTCCGATTGCTCTCGTTGCTCTTCGGTCCAATGCCGAGGTCGGAGGCATTTACCCTTGTTGTCCGTAGGAGCTTCAAATGGATCACTCAAGACAACCCATTGGTTCCAATCCATTTGGAACCATGTCTCTAACCGCTTCCTCCAATAATTGAAGTCTTCTTTGTCGTACGGAGGTGGAATTCGGATATCCCATCTGAGCGGTCCTTTGGACTCCACCTTCTTCTTCCTCTAGCTTCTTTCTCTCTTGGCGGTTAGTCCGTAGAAGAGCACCCTAGCTCTGATACCAATTGTTAGGACCGAAATGTAGCTAGAGGGGGGTGAATAGCGTCTCACCCAAATCGATCGCTTCCTACGTATTCGTTAGTGCACAGCGGAAAACAAAGAATACAACCACGAATACAAATATGAAAGCTAAATACAAAGGAAGAGATGCAAACTGCTAACACGTTCGTTTACGTGGTTCGGAGATAACTTGCTCCTACTCCACGACGTGTCCGTAAAGTGGACGATCCCTCAATCCGTCGGTGGATTAGTCCTCGGCAAACTCCGGCTAGCTCAACCTCCTTGTGGGTGGAGAAACCTCACCACAACTCCAACCAAGACTTCATGGCACACAAAGATTTCTTGAGCATAAAAGACTACTAATTAGACTTTAACCAAGTCCAATTTCATCAACCATGCTCAAGCACACCGAGCTCTATTAAATAAAGCTCGAGAGGAAAACACTAAGCAATTTTCTCGCTACCAGTCGACTGGTGTATGCACCAGTCAACTGGTCCTTTAAGTGAAGCTGACCGTTACCCAACGGTCAACTACCAGTCGACTGCTACAGTGTACCAGTCGACTGCTATAGTGTATCAGTCAACTGCTACAGTAACCAGTCGACTGCTATAGTGTTACAATAGTGCTGCTACAGTGTCGCTACAGTATTGCTACAGTGACCCCTAAAATCATAAGATTTCACCCCGAGTATCACTCAGCACTCGTCCTCGCCCGACCAACCTAGACCTAGCCTTCTAGCCTCCTCCATCAGTCTCGCGTCCCTCAGATGTCTCCCCATCCTTCACGTCTTGCCTTCTAGAGCTTCCTTCGGCCTTATCTTTATTGTCGGGTCTTCCTTTGCCAAGAGGCTCCTCACCTCCAGGACTTCATTCATTGTCAAGTCACACTTGGACTTACATTGCCAAGACTACATACTTGAACTTACACCGCTAAGACTCATCCTTGGACTTTTCTCCTTTGCCAAGATTACACTTGGACTTTTCTTGTTGTACCTGTATCCTGCACACTCACAATGTATATCAAATACAATAATAAACCTAACTTAAACCTTTGCCCAAACATCAAAACCTAGGGCACATAGATTGCTCCAACAATCTACCCTTGCTACTCACTCAGCGGCTCAGGGTAGTGTGCTTGGAGTGAGTGCAGCTTGTCCTATTATACCCAACTCACTTCACTCAGGGGTAGTAGTAGATCAGGCCTCTCGACTACACAAGGGTCATGGTAGCTGAGGGGTGGGCAAGAGTCACCATGTTGTGCATATGATATGTAATTGTGTATGCTTGTAATTGATTGCATCCATATGTCTGTGATATGTTTATATATGATTGAGATATATTGCATGTGCTCGATATTGGCCTGCTTATTAGTAGCTGAATAAGCTGTAGGAGGATAGGTGGCCGGTTTGAAGGGGGGTTGAATAGACGGCGCCCCCAATTACTCGCTTCCTACGTATTCGTTAGTGCGCAAGCGGAATAATACAATACAAATTACGAATACAAAAGCTAAAGACAAAGAAAAGAACAAGTAAACCAATGCACGTCGATGTAACGTGGTTCGGAGATGATGCTCCTACTCCACAGCTGTCCGTAAGGTGGACGATCCCTCAATTTGTCGATGGATTAGTCCCCGGAAACTCTGGCTAGCTCAAACCGCTCCTTGTGGGTGGAGAAACCTCACCACAACTTCAACCAAGAACACTTGGACACAAGAGATCCTTGAGCACTTTGGTGACTACTAATTAGGCTTTAACCAAGTCTAATTTCTTCACCTTGGTCGGCCATCCCAAGCTCCTTCTTATAGAGCTTGGAGTAAATCAGTAAGCTGATTTGCCCGTTATCAGTCGATTGATCCTTGAACCAGTCGACTGGTGCCAGCCCAACGACTCTCAACGGCTCTCTACCAGCCGACGCTACAGTGCACCAGTCGACTGCTACAGTGCATCAGTCGACTGCTACAGTAATTGCTACAGTGTCGTCAACTGCTGCAGTGCCCGTTGACTGCTACGGCGCCCCGTTGGCTGCTACAGTACCCACCGGGATTTTTTCCCCGAGTACAATCTCTCATGCACTCGTACCCTCACGACTCACTTGACTCTTCTTTGCAGCGTTGACCTCTTGCCTTCAAGCCTACTTCCTTTGGCTCTCATCCCTCGGATGCATCCAAGCCCACGGCTCATCCCCAATGTCATCCTTCGCATATGCCTCAAAGTCGCTTCCCTCGGCCCTTGTCCTTACTACCTTGTCCACGGTCCCTCGGATGCTCCATCCTTCACCGGACCCGAAGCCGTCAACTTGAGTCACATGTGTATCCTGCAGTCCTGCACAACTCAAGTACACATATCAAATAACGAGGGTAATCCTAACTTAAACCCTTTGCCCAAACACCAAAACACATGGTCCCACGGACCATTAGGATTGCTCTAACATAAGCCACATATGCTGCTATAGTGGAAACAAGCAGTATTGTCATAGATCCACCTTTGCACTTGCTTTTATTACGTGCTTGTCACATAGTTCAAGTATGGGCACATATTATGACATTGCTGTCGTGCTTGTTATTTATTTCCCTATGAAACTGTATACCTTTGATCTTCATATTCTTATTTTGACCATGCACTATTACTATCTATTACATGCTGAGTCACCCGGACTCACCACCCATTTGTATGTTTTCTTCTCCAGGTAGCCGATAGATGATATGTGGAGTCACCTAGTGGAGATCGTGTCCACTAGTCCCATGTTACATCGAGCGACTTCTCCTATTATTACTTTCACTCACATTATTGGTTTTCTGACTTGTACATATAATACATATCTTTTGTGTGGATTTTTTAACTTCGATGTCCTTTTATTTGGTTATGAACTTGTCAAGGTTAGCTGTATCGGTATGCAGTCTTGTCAGCTTATCTTGTATGATTGTTTTTGTACTAGTCGTGTAGGTTGTGTACTAATATTGTCTTCTGCTATGTTTTTATTTAAATTATATGGGCTATGTATTACTCTCCATGGTTGTGTATGGTTCTAGCCGTGTGGGTGATAACTATCATGTTGTTGCATTCTTTACTGTTTAGGCTCCTGTTTCCATGCTTTTTTATCATCTCATGGGGTAAATTAGCATTTATATTGTATTTCACAAGTTATATTTATTTTTGGACTTTATTACGAATTATTTTATATTTGTGGTATTTTATATATTCGAATGTATTTTTTTGTGGATCATGGATCTGAGTTAAATTGGATTAAATTGAACTCAATTCTAGGTTTAAATGAGGATATCCAACTCTGGAGTAATCTGAACCGTCCATCTATGATATGAGGAGATCTATGTCATCTGTCAAGATCTAGTCCATCTAAGTTTAGAGAGCATAGATCTCCACCATCAATCAAGAGATGATCCATCTAAGTCTAGAGAGCATAGATCTCTACCATCGATCAAGATCTGAAGCCTTAGATCCAGATTTACATTGATTCCAGCCATTGATCTAGATCCAGAGTAATTCTGGCCGTTGATTCAGATCTGACTGATCCTGGAGAGTTCTCATCCTTTCATTCAGATTGAGTTGGATCGGACGACTGAGATGGAAGGGAGAATGCTACAGTTCATTCGTCAAAAACAGAGATTGCGCTTCATCTATCGGCTTCTTCCCGATCGCGGACTTCATCTTCTTCTCCTCACATCCGACCCTCGCGCCATGTCCACCACCACCGGACCACCGGAGGAAAGGGACTTCCCTCGCTCCGGTCTTCCTTCATCCACTAGCCACTTCCACAGATCCCCAAGCTTCTTCCACCTTGCCCTCGCGCGATCGACGCCTTATTCCTCTTCAGCCTCCCATTTCCACTGCCGCCGACCATCGTTTAGTCCTCATCGGATCTGTAGAAGCGCAAGGAGCTTCCCTACACCTCCTACAGATCTGATCTGGACGACAGCAGCTCCATCTTTTCCTCTACATCACCGAACATTATCTTCACCGCCGACCGCATCTTCACCTGCACTATAAACTCCGATTAGCCCCCATCCAGATCCGATCATATTGAAGTTTCCAGCATCCCCTTCTTCCATTTGGGCAGCAACTCTTCGGCCATCAACCATTCGAACAACTCACAACACTCAGATTTGAGGTGCAACAGATCAGTCCCATCCTAATTCCATCCAACGGCAATATTGGGTTTACTCTTTGATGCTTGGTTTACTTCTTGATGCATTGATTGATTGTATGAATTCTTGATGGTTGCTTGTAATAGAATTGATTCCCATGCTTGACACTTCATGTATCTGGTTTGATCGACGCCTGCAAAGTGTTAGATGAATTTCCCCAACCATACTTTTGAGTTGATGTGTTCATTTTGTTTGCTAGATTATAAAGTTGTTAATTCCTCTTGTTGTGTGTTGATTCATTCTCTTGATGTGTTGATTTGTTTAGGTGTTGGTTATGTGTAGTCCCATGATTAGGATTTCATGCATTTGGTTTTGATAGAATGTTGCTAGTTAGGTGTTCAATTAAATGCTCCTTACACGTTGTTACTTAGTTAATGCAATTCTTAATGTTAGTGTTAGTTCTCTAACTTCCATTTTATTATGTGCTTAGGGTTCATTAAGTGCTAGGTGTTTTTCTCAATTTAATGTCATTGTAGTTTAGGTTAGATTAGGATATTTTCATTTATTAGTCTGAGCCTTTAAAACTCCAAACCCCATTTTCAAATAAAATTGATCCTAAGACTTATCAAGTATTAATTACATTCGTTGAGAGAAGATCTAGGCCATGCCCTATACTACGTTAGCGTAGTTAGGGGGTTTAGTATTAATGTGAATTAAATTATAATCATTCGTAGGATAACATACGGGAGGTTATCAGTGGGCTATAGTTATTATATTTATATAGTCATGTGAAAATGTATTCAGGTTTCTTATATTATCATAAGAGAGATGATATTCATTTATCAGACAATAACTCCTCTAGAGCATGACACAAGGTTTTTTTTAATCCAGTATTCAATTCTTATGAGACTAATATATCCTGGAGGTGATCAACTCGGACTCATGGAATTTTTTTCATCGCCCATCAAAGAAAATTGGGTAGCGCAAATAGGTCTTATGTTCTGGATAAGATTTAAACCCTTAATGCATAGGGAGCCTGCCCAATCTTTTACCATCGCACCAAAGTCCAGGAGCAACACTAGGGTATTTTTTTTTTATTTAGTTGACACCAGTTATTCAGCTTACACTGACTAATTTTAGGGATGACTAATCCGATCCCATAGAAATTTCCCACCTAACACTAGGAAAATTAATAGAGAAGTTAATTTGACAATACATCAATTTTATAATTCTCTTATATCTTCCATCTAGAGAAAAATATGTTATTTACATTTTAGACTTGAGTTTTAAGTTATATTGCTTATATATCCACAAACTACATTTTATTATTCATTTGCCAACAAGTAGAGAGTTCATATGATAGATATGGGTGACAATTTATATCCTATCAACCAAGTTATAAATTGTGAAGGATGAGTAAATGATGGATGATTGTTTTAAATTCACTTGTTTGGAAAAATATAGATTGGGCACTGATCTTCTTGGCTTGGTATACAAATGTTTACGGGCTCTATTATTAATTTAAATTATTTCAATATTAATCTCAATTATTCTAACGTAATAAAATTAGTTTAACTTGATTAAACTTTAATATTATAGCAAAAGCAAATAGAAATTTAAATTGACAAGAAAACATACACACAAGTCCACTTAAATTAAACATTAAGTCTACTCTTAAACATAAACATACATATAATTATATCATCCAACTACATAATAACAAAAACCATAACTAATCGTCACAACTGTTAAAATCATAACTATTATACTCTGATGGGTTGCTGTTCTTCGTATTCTCAGGTATCTTCAAGACACTCAATTTCAAAGCCTTTTATTTCCTTCTACTGCATCTCTTGAGCTGCATGCATACTCTGATGCGGATTGGGCTGGTGATCCTACGGATCATAAATTTACCACTGACTTTTGTATTTTTTTGGTGATTCCCTCATTTATTGGAAGAGTAAAAAACAAGATGATATTTCTAGATCTTCCACAGAAGCTAAGTATCGTGTTATGGCCTTAACTACTTGTGAGATAATTTGGTTGCGTTGGTTGCTTGCGGATATGGGTGTCTCTCTTCATTATCCTACTTCGTTATATTGTGATAATCAGAGTGCTATTCAAATTACACGCAATTCAGTTTTCCATGAGCGGACGAAACATATTGAAATTGATTGTCACATTACTCGTCACCATCTTCAGATTGGCATCATCACATTGTCTTTTGTTCCTTCAAAGCTACAGATTGCTGATATGTTTACCAAGGCATATTCCGCTTCACGTTTTCATTTTTTATTTGACAAACTCTCAATGCTTCTAGCTGTAGCATCGTGAGTTTGAGAGGGGATGTTAGATTATATATTTATTTGTTTATAGCTTTTAGGGCAATTTGGACTTTTTTCTTTTTTTTTTTTATAGAGTTTAGGGTTTCTTAACTTAACTATATAAGACCTTATACTCTGTATCAATTTTAAGATCTAACAATATGATTAGTTTTTTTTCTTCTCTTAATTTCTATAGAAGTGTTGTGCAGTGGGGTCCCACGCGAGGACTCAAAGTTATTGAAAGGCAGAAGGCACAATGATGACGTGGCTACCACCCCCGAGAGCTCCGCAAGTGAGGAGGGCGAAGAGGACGAGGGAGAGGAAACATGGCCGCAGAATAGTGGGGAAAGTAGAAGAGGAAGAAGAATTCGACATGGTGGGGAAAGCAAAGGACGAGGGAGAGGCGCAAAGAGGCGGCGTCAAGAAGCGAGCGAGCGTTGCAACTTCCTGATCGAAGACAGTGCCCATTGCCCGTTCACGTATACTATAATTACATTAGAATACAATGACACATTGCTCGTGGTCACCTTCCTGAAATCAGTATAAATCATGAAAGGAAAATTAGGGTTGGAAAAAAATACCGAAATATCGAAATACCAAAAAATACCATATATATTGAATTTTTTGATATACCGAAAAATTTGGTACGGTATCATACCGTACCGAATTTTTTGATAATTGTAACGATTTACACTATTTCAATATACCGAAATACCGACAAAACCTATATATTAATTATATTAATTTAGATTACTCCTAAACCAAACTCTAAATGCCTAAACTCTTCCCAAACCAGATTCACATCTTCTCCTTGCGCAACTTCTAGATCGAAGACAGTGCTCGTTGCCAGTTCACATATACTATAATTACAATAGAATACAATGGCACATTGCTCGTGGTCACCTTCCTGAAATCACTATAAATCATGAAAGGAAAATTAGGGATGGAAAAAAACATCGAAAAATTATACCGAAAAATTATATCGAAAAATACCATATATATCAAATTTTTCGGTATACCGAAAAATTTTCGTACGATATCATACCGTACCGAATTTTCTGGTAATGGTAACGATTTACATTATTTCAATATACCGAAATACTGAAAAAACATATATATTAATTATATTAATTTAGATTACTCCTAAACCAAACCCTAAACGCCTAAACTCTTCCCAAACCATATTCACGTCTTCTCCTTGCGCAACTTCCTGATCGAAGACAGTGCTCGTTGCCAGTTCACGTATACTATAATTACAATAGAATACAATGGCACATTACTCGTGGTCACTTTCCTAAAATCACTATAAATCATGAAAGAAAAATTAGGGCTGGAAAAAAATATCGAAATATCGAAATACCGAAAAATTGTACCAAAAAATACCATATATATCGAATTTTTCGGTATACCGAAAAATTTGGTATGGTATCATACCGTACCGAATTTTCTGGTAACGGTAACGATTTACATTATTTCAATATACCAAAATACCGACAAAACTTATATATTAATTATATTAATTTAGATTACTCCTAAACCAAACCCTAAACGCCTAAACTCTTCCCAAACCAGATTCACGTCTTCTCCTTGCGCAGCCGACCACCGCGGAAAACACGCCGTTGCAATTCTTCTCCTTGCACAGCCAACCACCGCGTGCAATCGTCGACTCGCCGTCACAATTCTTCTCCTTGTGCAGCCAACCGTCGCGCACAGTCGCTGTCGCGATTCTTCTCCTTGCACAGCCGACCACCGCACGCAATCACCATCGCGATTCTTCTCCTTGTACATCCGAGCACCGCGCGTAGTCGCTGGAGAAGAAGCACAACATCTTAGAAACTTCTTCCTCCAGCCCTAACATTTTTTCCCTGCATTGAATTTGAAGAAATTCGAGCACCGAGCTCTGTTCTGAGAACTATGCTTGTGCAAGTTCTTGTTCAATTTTTCGGTGAGTTTTAGCTTCGTCTCTTTGGTGGATATATGGTATTTTTAGTAGGATTGATTGATTGAAGCATATATGTTTCTCCTATTTTTCCCGCTAGTGTTTATCTATTTCCGACAAGATTTCGACGAGTCTCCGTTGAGCCACCATTCTGGGACCACTAGCTACTTGTTTAAGCTTCAATTTTGCATATGCGGGTCCGAAATCCCATCTCTTGTTCTTATAAGTAAGCTGCTCAAACTAATTAAATGAAAAATATAGAAATCAATCAATATAGATAAAGCTTCTTCTTCTACTACTAGAGCTTTTTCTTAACTCATAATACTTACATTAATGTCTTCTTTTCTTGAAAGAACCATATTTATACTTACATTAATGTTTTCTTTTCTTTGCCCTTATGGATTCGCATTCCTGCCGTTGTGCATCATTTGTAATGTTTAAAATAAACAATTGCTCTTTACATTTATAATTAGTGTGTAATTATTTTAATAACAGAGTTACTATATCATGTTATCTTGATTTAAAAGGTTAACAGTTTCTATTAAATATTCTTCATGTAGTATGATTTAATTTCTTTCTAGTTTCATATTGATATATCGAATAAATTGGCAATCAATACTATTATCTTAGTTTTCTTTCAAGATGGAGTCTAATACTCTCCAAAATTCATCACAAATATCAAATACAATTGAACTTGAAACACAACAGTCCACTGTTGAAAAATGACCAAGGAAGCCTCTTAAACATATCAAGAGTAAATTTTGGGAGCATTGTATAAAGGGATCAAGGAAGTTGAGTGATGGAACCAAACAACAAATAGGGATATGCAAATATTACAAAGTTGAGATCCCAACAGTTTACGAAAGTACTAGTGGGTTAAAAAACCACTTAGTAAAGAGGTGTAAGTCAAGTCCGCTCTACGAAGCAAGGGGGGATGATAAGAGTCAAACTATATTGACGAATGAGACTATGGGGCAAGGAAGTGCATTGGTTCCTCATACTTTTAATCAAAAAAAAAATGTGAATTAAAAGTAGCAAGGTATGTGATTGTCGATGAAGTGCCTTTTAGGGTTGTCGAAGGGAAGGGGTTTGTAGAATTATTGCATGAATTACAACCGAGATTCAAAATTCTTGATCGAAAGAAAGTTGCAAGTATGATTTATGATATTTTATTAGTTGAAAATGCTAAAATACAAAGTGTGATTGACAACCAAAGGGTAAGATCACTACTGATACTTGACATTCCATTCAAAACATAAATTACATGACAGTGACAGCTCCCTTCTTGAATAGTGATTGAAAGCTACAAAAAATAATAATCAACTTCACAAAAATCACTGGTCATCATGGGAAAGAAATTGAAAAGATGGTTGAGGTTTGTCTAAGAGATCGGGGGATAGACAAAGTATTTTTAATTGTAGTTGACAATGTTTCATCTAATGACTCTGGAATTGATGATGAAAGTGAAATGTACTGTGTGTATACTATTGTTGGAAGTAATTAAGGATCGAATGTCTCATTGTCCATTTGAATTCAAATTTAGATAAAGTGTAATAGAAACTAATTTCTAATTTTTTTTTTATCAGGGTGAGAATTGAAACTCTATTGTTTCATTAATCTGCATGCTACATTACTTATATCATGCTTATTAAAATGTATATATATTTTAGGATGTGTAAACTGTTATGTAGAAACTTTGGAACCTATATTACAAAATTTTAACAGTATTTATGATTAACTATTTCAAAATTCATGGATTCGCAATATGTAGTTTAACTGGGAACCTTGCATTTGATTTCATCTCATATTGCCACTTGTTTGTTTTTGTAGGAAATTTTTTTCTATGAAGCTCCTCGTAGTGCGATGCAAGTATACAGAGAAGCCATGGAAACCCAATGGATGCATTACAAAGTAAATCCTTGTTACTTTATGTTAGTATGTTACTGGAACTTATAAAACGAAGCAAGCAGTATGCAGCCATTTCTTTTTTCTTGGAGAACAATACTTGTTGACACTAGCAATAAAAACATCCTTTAGTGCATGTATCCTGACAATCTTTTTCAGAAATATTTATTTCTAAAGTTTAAGTTCTCAAATGGATAATTATAGCAAGTTAAAATCATTTTCACCAGCTTATTATGTGAATGCTCATAAATTGCATAGTTTTAACTTAAGTATGCTGTGAGTCCCATGTTTTTTCCACCCTTTTTTTTTCTTTTTCTTTTTTTGTCTAAATATATAGTTTATTGGAGGAGCCTTAAAATTATTCCTATTCCCTAGCATCCAAAAAAATATTACTTAGCCTCTTGCTTTCCATCGAGTCATTGCATTGTTGTAGTGCATTTTTACACTAATTGTTCATGTTTCATTACATAATTCTAAAAGGAGAATGGAATCTCAAAATTTTGATTCAAATGTAAATACATGTAGTTCCTTTTTATTTCCTTAAACTAAATATTTAAAATTTTGAAATGTAAATTTCCATAAAAGATATTTACTATTTCATTATTACAATAGTTTTGGGACAACATGTTGCTAAGAAGTCGTAAGTATTGAAACAAATGATTGAGGGATCTCCTGATGACCTTATCCTTTTTTCTAGGTCATTGCCTTCACCGGTAACTTCCCAGATGCGTAATATGTCCAAGTCTCCAACTCAAATAAGCTTCTCAAAATCATAGCATCGTGCCAGAAAGTGTACCACATTAAAGGTACAATATTTTCTGTTTTTGAATTTTTTAGCAAGCTCTACTTGAAATATAGTATAGCAAAATCTATAGGGAACAATGACTCAATGAGTATTTTTATTATATATAAGTTGTTTTTGGAAGCTTGTTAGTTATCTTTTGTTTCATCAGTTCTTTGAAATTATTTCCTTGGTATCTAATTTTCTAATTTGAAGTTCTTTGTGGAACAATAAATCTATAAGTTTGCTAGTGCTATGTGTATATTCATATTTATTAGTGCTATGTGTATATTCATATTTATCCCGACATCAGTATTTTATTGTTACCAAAAACTTAGGGTGTGTTTGATTTGCACCGTTTTCATTTTTATTTTCTGGAAAATGTGTGTTTTCTAGAAAACAGAAAACGACTTTTTGTCATTCTCTATTTTTCTAGAAAACGCTAGCTATTTTTTTAGAAAACAAGAACGAAAAACGCAAACCAAACACCATTTTTCAAAAAACACGTGTTTTCCAGAAAATGAAAATGGAAAACGCGCGTACCAAACATACCCTTAATTATTTCCATGAGGTAGATGGTTGCTGACATCTATGATAGTTATGATGATATGACGATATTTTATCGATATTGTACCGACATTTGGGCATAGGTATACCGAAATATCGGTATCATTTCTTAGAATACCAAATGTTTCAGTACATTATATGATACCCGATTTTCGATACGATATACCATACCGATCCAACCCTAGGGAAAATAGTGTTAATTAGCCACTTGGATTAAATCTCATCTGTATTAACTTTTTAAAAAAGTCTTCTATTTAAACTCTCTAAATCTTAACCCTCAAAGATGCAAAGGGAAGACAGAAAAAAGCATGATCACAGTCGTCTTCAATTCCAACTTTCTTCTTCTCCTACTATTTGCATTTTAGCTCCTCGAAAATTAATTATGCAGAGGCTGCCTGTGAAGCAACCAAAGTAAAGAAAATTTTTACTGCAGCTAAATGGTGCAAATATTTCTCCAGTTTCGATGGGAAAAAAATAGAAATTAAATTGATTTTCTTTTTATTTAATTATTAATATTAACTATTATAAAATTATTTTTAATAGAACAGGATTTGATTATGTATTATTTTTAATAAGTTTCATATCAAATGAAAATTTTCAAATGGGATGGTAAATTTCAACTGCGTCACGTTGCAATAAAAGACCGCCAATAGTTACCGAACCGCGCGACGCTCTTGTCCAGTCCAGCCGCGAGCGCCGACACCTGCACCGGCGGTAGCACTGCAGGCTTCCGAAGGCAATGTACACCACCGAGACATTGATGCAGCCGTCGAGCCACGCAAACAACTCCCCACCGCGGCGTCTCGCTCGGTGGTGGAGCCGCCACCGATCAGGGAAAGGGGCCCACCGCCCAAACCGGCTCATGGCCTAAGTCGTCGCGAAGATAATCCAGATAGGGTTTCTCGAGCTCGGACAAGGTGTTTATCACGAAAGCCCAGCTGTCAATGTTGCCTAAAAATCCATCCCTAACGAACTCCGACAGGGGATCGCCCTGCTCGAAGATCTTGAAGAGAGTGGGAAGTTGACGCCAAGGGTAAAGAGGCGATCTTGGGACGAAGGGAAAGGGAATGAGCAAGCTCGGCTCAACGCATAGGCTATTAAAGTCTATGCCTAGGGTTCCAAAAAAATTAAGATCCATTATTAGTTAAAAATAAATAAATATATTTAATATCTAATATTTGCATTTAAAAGATATATTGTGCAGTCCCAAACTACATCATGCACGCACGAATATTTTGCTTTAATTTGACTTACTTCGATTTCCGTTCTAGTTGCATATTTTGCTTTAATTTGACTTGTTTCGATTTCTATTTCAGTGCTCTCTAGATTTTACTTCAGATGATTCTGTATTGATTCCAATGCAACGATTTTACTTGATTTTATTTTATTTCAATTTTCACTGTACTCTTCAACTATATTTAATTACATATTAATTATAATTATTATATTGTCTAATCCTAAAGTTATAATATAACTATATAAGATCTTACAACTAATTCCTTTTCTTTCGTCTCATTTTATAATTAGTTGAACATCTACTCATTCTCTCATTAATGTTATATGTATTTTTTCATCTTTCATCATTGAGTCACTAAGAAGACATCCTTCTCCTATTTTACTAGTAATATTTTTTTTACTTTTTTTTTTTAAATTATGGAATGAATGGACTATGAACCCAAACTTAAATTATAGCAATTGCATTAGAATTTTTTTATATATTTGTATCGATAATAATCAAACTTTAAAATATCATCAAATTAAAATTACACGACATAAATTTTTAAATCTAATTTATTTTTAAAATAAATCTATCCTTATCGGTCCCAAATCTGATAAAAAATAAAAAAAATTAATTTTTTAAAAACATTATTAAATTTTTTTTTATTTTTTTTTTGCATAGGCCTCGTGGACCTTGAGACGGCCCTGGGAATGAGTTCCTCGGCGGCGTCAAAATTGGTTCTTTGCGGCAGTCTCCGCCAGAGCGAGTGCTGGACGGGGAGGGCGGCCGCTCCAGAGGGACTAAAGACGAGGCGTGGGACGCCGAGATCGGCCGCAAGCCGATGGGTCCATCCGAGGAAGAAGTCGGAGAGGACGGCGGAGACAGCGAGGTAGGCGGCCACCGCTTCCTCGGCCCATCGAAGGATGGGGCCGTGGAGGCCACCGAGGGCTCGCAGCAAGGTGTTGACGTGGGGGAAGCGAAGGCCTGGGCGTCCTCGACGCCAGGAGGGAGATCGGAGTCACCGGGGAAGGGGAGGACGAGGGGGGAGACTGCGGGGTCGCGAGAGAGCAACGGGGAGAGGCAGGGGAGGTTCTTGGGAGTGACGACGACCGTGACGGCGAAGCCGAAACTGGCGTAGAGGAAATACGCGAGGTCGAGGAGCGGGAGAAGTGGCTTGGGGCCGGGAAAGGCACAACCAGGAGATGATTTCGCTGCCCTGCTTCCGCCATTAGGCACAACCAGGAGATATTTTTCCCGTCAAAGTAGTCAACCTGTCATACAATCATATGCAATAGATATTTTCATGAGCTATTTATACACATTCTCGAAATACTTGTTACCCCGGGCGGTGTTGACTTGTATTTTCTTAAGCATATTATCTCGGTCGGTATTGACCCATATTATGTTATCCCAGTCGATACTGGGCTATACCTCCTTAAGCTTGTTATCCCAACCGGTCTTGGTCTCTATATCATTAAGCATATTATCCCGGCTGATATTGGGCTATATTATGGTATCCCGATCGATATTGGCCTATATTATGTTATCCCGGCCGATATTGGCTTATATTTCCTTAGGCTTGTTATCCCGGCTGACATTGGCATATATTTCTTTAGGCTTGTTCTCTCGGTCGATATTGACGTATATTTCTTTAAGTCTGTTAGCCCGACCGATATTGGTCTATACCTCCCTAAGCCTGTTATCCTGACCAGCCTTGGCCTATATTGCTCTAAGCCTGTTATCATCATCTTCTTCTTCGCTTTGTGTTTCGTTTGCCCGTTTTGAGGAGCTAGCATCCTCTCGGGTCTTATACGGAAACACATACTCGAAGAACGAGACATTTCTCGATTCGATTATTGAGTTCTTGTGTATCTTCGGTATGTGTGACTCATACACACAAAATCTATACGTAGTGCTATTTTGTGCATATCCAATAAATATGCAATCAACAGTCTTTGGTCCTATCTTAATCCTTTTTGGATCAGGCACAAACACTTTGGCAAGACACCCCTACATTCGTAAATATTTGTAGGACGGTTGTCTTCTATTCCACAACTCATAAGGACTCTTATTTATTTTCTTCCGGGGCACCTTATTTAAAAGGTAATTAGCTGTTAACACAGCTTCCCCCCACATGGACTCTGGTAATCCAGAGCTCAATAAAAGAGCATTCATCATCTCTTTTAGAGTTCGATTCTTTCGCTCAACAACTCCGTTTTGCTGAGGAGTATAAGGAGCTGTTGTTTCGTGTCTGATCCCATCTTCAGCACATAACTCAACGAACGGTGATACATATTCACCGCCTCGGTCACTTCGAACCACCTTAATTTTCCTATTAAGTTGGTTTTCAACCTCATTCTTATATAGAGCAAATTTCTCTATAGCTTCATCCTTACTTTTGAGAAGATACACATAACAATATTTTGTGTTATCATCTACAAAAGTGATGAAGTATTTATTACCACCACGTATTGGTGTACCTTTTAGGTCGCACACATCAGTGTGGATTAGGTCAAGTGGTTCATTACTTCTTTCAATATGTTGAAAGGACGACCTTGTCATTTTCGCTTCAACACAAATCTCACACTTGTGTTTTAGGTCAAGGTGGAATGTAGGTATGCTTTGCATATTAATTAATCTACGTAATACATCATAGTTAACATATCCTAGTCTACCATGCCACAAACACGAAGACTCAAGCATATAAGTGAAAGAGCTTTCAATTTTATTTATTGATCCTGTTTGAGAAGCTTGACAAAACGGAAAGCTGGGAGAAAACCTACTGCTGATGAAGAATAATGCCTGTAGAATACCGATCCGAGAAACCCAAAGCGGATCTAGGAGAATAAGAGTCATAGAATGCCCTCCTTGTGCGAAGATCCAAAGATGAAAGGAAAGATTCAATGAAGAAGACCAAGATCTGGAGCTTCCAAAGCTTCCTGCGCACAAGAGACCAACCAACACTATTGTCAGTGACCTAAGATCGGGGTGGGAATCCCTGGCTAGGCCCTCCGACGCTCAAGTCAGTGATCTCTCTTCGTGTGGAAGAAGGAAGAAGATGAACAGCAACTGAAAACTAGGGTTGTGAGTGTGATGAGCCTGAGCATACCTGGCCAATGGAGAGAATCTCCCCTTTTATACTACTTCATATAATCTCCGTAGTCATGAAGTGGACCCCAGTTTGTTAAAGTTTGTTATGAGATGACGTCAGTCCTGTACTTACCGAAGATAACTTTTTAAGAAATCTTTTTTGTACCCCAGATGTACCTTCTTTGTCGTCTAGCACCTGTAGAAGAGTATAGAGATATTTTTCCCGTCAAAGTAGTCAACCTGTCATACAATCATATGCAATAGATATTTTCATGAGCTATTTATACACATTCTCGAAATACTTGTTACCCCGGGCGGTGTTGACTTGTATTTTCTTAAGCATATTATCTCGGTCGGTATTGACCCATATTATGTTATCCCAGTCGATACTGGGCTATACCTCCTTAAGCTTGTTATCCCAACCGGTCTTGGTCTCTATATCATTAAGCATATTATCCCGGCTGATATTGGGCTATATTATGGTATCCCGATCGATATTGGCCTATATTATATTATCTCGGCCGATATTGGCTTATATTTCCTTAGGCTTGTTATCCCGGCTGACATTGGCATATATTTCTTTAGGCTTGTTCTCTCGGTCGATATTGACGTATATTTCTTTAAGTCTGTTAGCCCGACCGATATTGGTCTATACCTCCCTAAGCTTGTTATCCCGACCGGCCTTGACCTATATTGCTCTAAGCCTATTATCCTGACCGGCCTTGGCCTATACTTTCTTAAGCATGTTACCCCGGCCGGTATGTATGTCTGCTTGATTCTGCTATCTTTTTCCCCTTTTCACTGGGGACCTACAAAACCTAACTCATATCATTTATCTTAGGTCTAATCGTCATTACATTGAGCTTAAACAACCCATCAGATACATAGCCCCTTCCTACAAACACTCCATTCTTGGACAATACAACTATGCCCGACTCAAAGATAATGCGAAAGACATGCTTGCTTAACAGTGATCCGGACACTATATTCTTTCAAATCTCTAGAACATACATCACATTGTTCAGAGTGAGACCTTGCCCGAGGTCATCTTCAGCACCACCTTTCCTTAGCCCATGATGTTCGAGGTTACTGAGTTCCCCATGTACAGTTTGTCTCCAGTGACTTCCTCGAAGTTGTGGAGCAGCTCCTTGTTGCAGCACACATGTCTGGTGGCTCCAGTATCGATCCACCATTGCCGTGGGTTTGAACCAATCAGGTTCAACTCAGAGACCACAACGCAGAGGTCGTCCATTTCTGGTCCCTCGTTCAGGTTGGCCTCTTGCTTCTTCTTCAACTTTCTGCACTCCGAAGATTTGTGACCCACTTTGTCACAGTTGAAGCACTTCCCAGAGAACTTCTTCTTGCTGATGCCTCCTCTGGATCCCATCTTGGAAGACTTGGAGTTCTTCCATTTTGAGCTTTGACCGTGCTCGACCACATTGGCTTTCATAGTAGCCTGAGAGAACAGTTTTCTCGCTGAACTCTTGTTGTCTTCTTCGATGCGAAGTCGAACAATGAGTTCCTCCACATTTATCTCCTTCCGCTTGTGCTTCAGGTAGTTCTTGAAGTCCTTCCAGCCGGGAGACAGCTTCTCAATGATAGCTGTTAGAGTGTATACTAAAAGCCTAGCTTTTGGTATAAACATTTATCTAGAAATAAGAATCACATTGGTCAAATGTCTACATTTATGATAAATGTAGTTGTTCAATTAATTTATATTGTAGATAACATGGTGTGTGGTGTCACACACAGAGGATCATGTTATCAGTATCTTATAAATTATAAACAGTAGCTCACGACAATAATGGAAAGGAACAAACCATTGGAAGGTCGTAGTGTAATTAGGTATCAGTTTATCTTGACTGTATAATTACACTAGTACACTCAGAGTGTATTGAGTAGGACCATTTGAGGTCGTTTCTTTTATACTGACTTTATAAAGAAACAAAGACCTCGGTTATTATGGAAGTGTGTGCTCTTAATCCTAATATAATAACAAGCATATATATTTGATATTTATTTCTTTAATTTATCAATGGGTGAGATTTAGTTCGATAAATCAATAAGCCCGATAAGTTGGGAAATGGTATCACTTATAGTGTGTGTTGTTGATTATAAAAGGAAACTGTGTCCTAGAGATACTAGGTTGATAATGTCCTCAAGAGGAGCTCATAAGGATTGTCATGTTAAACCCTGCAGGTGGACTTAGTCCGACATGATAATAAGGTTGAGTGGTACTACTCTTGGACTAAGATATTAATTAAATGAGTTGTCAGTAACTCACTTAATTAGTGGACATTCGATATCTTAAACACAGGGAGACTAACACACTCATAATAAGAAGGAGCCCAAAAATGTAATTTGGGATTGGTGCGGTAGTTCAATAATAGTTCTCTAGTGGAATGAATTATTATTGATAAAATTAAGTTGTGTGTTCGGGGCGAACACGGGATGCTTAATCTTATCGGGAGACCAAAACCAATTCCTCCTCTCGCTCCCTATCGTAGCCTCTTATTTATAGAGTACTATACCCACCTATACCCACCTTCATACCCATGAGAAAGGGGTCGGCCAAGCTAGCTTGTGGTTCAAGCTAGGGCCGGCCAAGTGGCCGACCCTAGCTTGAACCCAAGCTTAGGTGGTCGGCCCCCATTAAATTGAAAAGAATTTTAATTTTAATTTTTATTATGTGGAAGATATAATTTATTACAGAGAATTAAAATTAAAATATCTCTCTTTAAAAAGATCTACAAAAAGATTAAAAGAAAGAGATTAGATCTCTTTCCTTATTTGTAGATTGGAAAGATATTTTATTTTTTCTCTCTGAAAAATTATTCACATGTTGAAAATTAAAATTATAGAAATTTCTTTTTATCAACCATAAAGGGATTTTAAAAGGAAATTTTATTTTTTAAAATTTCCAAAGACAAAAAAGGAAGTTTTAATTGTTGATTAAAATTATCCTATTTGCTCTACATGAGGTGGTCGGCCACATACAATTAATCAGGAAAATTTATTTAATTTTTTATTAATTAATTGTTGTCAAGGAAAGTTAAGGAAATTTTATTATAAATAAATTTCCTTATTTGCCAAAGCCAAGGAATATAAAAGAAGGGGTAGGGGTGCCTTCATGGTGAACAACCTCTATTATTTTTCTCCCTCTTTTCCTTGGTGTGGTGGTCGGCCCTTCTCTTTCTCTCTTCTCCTCTTGTTGGCCGAAACCTATCTTCTTGGTGGAGCTTTTGTTTGTGGCCGGATCAAGGAAGGAGAAGAAGGAGAGAAAGCAAGTCTCATCTCTAGCATCCCTTGGAGCATTGGTGGTGGCCGAAATTATTCATCCTTGAAGGAAATTATTGTGGTCGGCCATCCTCTTCCTTTCTTCCTCTTTTGTGGTGGCCGAAACTTATCTCTTGCTTGGAGTTCTTGTGGTGGCCGGATACTACTTGGAGAAGAAGAAGAAGAAGGAGAGAAAGCTTGTATCCCTTGGAGCTTGGTTGGTGTTTTGTTCTTCGTCCTTGGTGAAGCTTCTTTGTGTTGGCCGAACCTAGCTAGGAGAAGAAGAAGGTGCTTGGTGGTTTCTCATCTCGGAAGATCGTTGCCCACACAACGTCCGAGGTTAGAAGAGGAATACGGTAGAAGATCAAGAGGTTTTTCTACAAGGTATAACTAGTAATTTTTCTTTCCGCATCATACTAGTTATTTATGGAAATAATACCAAATACAAGAGGCTTACGATTCTAGAATTTCGAATGTGTTTTTCGATGTTGTGTTCTTTTATTTTTTCTTTTCCTTGTGATTTGATTGTTTTTTTCGGTTAACCTAAAGTTATTTTAGGAAATTAAATATTAGCTTTCTATAAAAGGTTTTGTCTAGTCGGTGGTGGTTGCTCCCATATCCAAGAAGGTCATGTGCCTCGCCACGTCAGTACTGGGAACCAATTATGGAAATTAATATTTAATGGAATTAATAACTTAAGGAGATTTGGGTCGAACGTGTTAAGTTCCGCAGGAGATCCAAGTCAAAACCTAAAAGAACAAATAGATTAAGTTTTGGATCAAACGTGTTAAGTTCCGCAGGCGATCCAAAATTTAATTTAAAAGAACACATGGTAGCTAGGAAAAGGTTCAGAACTTTGTACAAAATTTTTGTACAGTGGAACCTCTAGGTTTTCCGAGTAGCAACCAACAATTGGTATCAGAGCTAGGGTTTTGCCTCTGTGTATTTGGTATTAGTTTAATTATGCACATGCCATACATAATTTATGCAGGTTAATAGTAGGATGTGCTAACTTAGTGGATGCAGGATCCAACTATTATGGCTTTTAGTTATTATGTGTGTGATTGGACCCTTGGACATGTCAAGGGCATTTATATGTGTGTGCATGATTGTATTATAAAATACAGCAGGAGCTGTATTTTGTTTTATTTGGATTTTATTTTTGATCTAGATACATGTACATTCCTTTTATGGAATATAGGATCAAAAATGTAAAATTATATTTATGTCGCGGATCGAATCTTGCAAAGCGTGGAACCTTCTAAGGACCAGAGGCGCAGCGAAACTAGGAGCAAGATGGATGCGACAGTTAGTCCTGGTGGCGGTGGCCAAATATGGCAGCAGCTTGGGATGACAACACACGGAGGACAACTAGAGATAAAAGTCATAATAGTTGAAAATTAGATTTTCTATTTATTGCTTTTATATTGTGCTGTGTGTGCATGTTGGTTTACATATTTAGTAGGCTAGCATAGTTAAAATTCCTCATTTATAAATAACTAAGTGGAAGAGGGATTTTTAAGTAAAACCCATGGTCTCCATTACTGGTTTGTAAGTAATGCAAACAAGCTTGAGCGTTGGCTCTGAGTGCCTTCCTCCATAACGGATGAGCTTGTTTGTGGATCACTAGAACAGACTTCCATTTTTGGATGACTATAGGAAGTTAATTAAGAGCGTGTGATATTCCCCAACGGAAGGGGCATAATCTTATTAATGGACTTAGTGTCAAGTAATGGTATACACTTAGACACATTTAATAGTATCCTCCCCAACGGAGTCACTACTATCACTTGTGTGACCAAAGGGAAACCAACTATTGATTTGTCATAAAACTAGATTGGCAATATAATAAAATTAATAAACCCCTCTTACAAATGTTTGAATTTGTATACGTTCACACTAACGTGGCATACAAGATTCATGGTGTTTGAGATAATTTTATTTGTCAAAAGGTTATATTGACAAGATAGTCAATGGGTAAAACCCTCCTCTTACAAATGATGAATTTGTATACGTCCACACTAACGTGGCATGCAAAATTCACGGTGTTTGAGGTGTTGGTGAATTTAAATAATATTGTTTGAGGAATCAATGTTATTTTAAATTCAAAGAGTTTTGACCAAATATTTGATCAAAGACAGATCAACTATTAATTTTATTCGTCATAAAGTAAAGTTGACGAGATAATAAAATTAATGAATAAAATCTCCTCTTCGATTTTGTATACATAAAATTCATGGAGATTTTAAGGAGTTGATCTTGACCAAATATTTTTGTGATTCTTAGGATGTTTGTCAATCCCTAGTAGTCATACTATAGAAAAAGACTTAGTAGTCCCAATTGTAATGATTGGAAATAGGACTTGGACATTAAGGTAGACTGTCTTCTTAGAACTAAGAACAATTTAGGTGTATTTAATTCATTAGTTGAAACATGTCTAGTGGTGTTATCTACCAGAACCTGGAGTGTAGATACAAGATGCCATTAATCATGTCTGCAATTCATTGCAGGGTTCCAGGAAACCCGACAACTAAATGAAAGGTAAATCACCGTCCACATGGGCACTACTGTAAAAGTGGTAGCTGTTGCAGTGGGAGATGTTTATCTTTTGATAAGAATAAAATATGGATTTTTGTCTTTACGTACCAAGTTTAGAAAGAACCTGATTTCAGTTTCTAAACTATTATAGATATTGTGTCTATTTTGATAACAAAGTTGTTATCAAGAAAAATAGGGAAGTTATCTATTCTGGTATGATGGTTGACAATTTATAATCCAATAACTCCCACGATGCAACAAATGGAAATTAGTAACACGTCTTCTAATTTTAAGAGAAAGCAACCTTTAGAAATGAACCAATTATATCTTTGGCATCTAAAGCTAGGTTATACTTGAGTATGATTCATTGGTAGCTGATGAACTTTTGGGTTCATTAGTAGTGGAAGTCTTTCCAACCTGCGAGTCTTACTTGGAAGGAAAATAACCAAGAAGCTTTTAAGTCCAAGGGGTATGAAGTCAAAGATATGTTGAAAACGGTTCATTCTGATTTGTGTGATCCTATGACTATCCAGACAAGAGGTAGTATTGAATATTTTGTTTATTTTATAGACAACTATTCAAGATACAAATAAATTTACTTAATGTACCGCAAGACTAAGTGCTTTGATTAGTTCAAAGAGTACAAGGTTAATGCGGAGAAATGTTAAAGTAAAAAGTCACTATGGAAGATCGTAGTGGCAAGTACCTCTTGAGAGATTTTAGGAGTCACTTATCAGTAGTTGGATTTCAATCCCAACTAACTGCATCTGGTACACCCCAACAGAATGGTGTAGTAGAAAGAAGGTAAAGGACTCTTATGGAATAATTAGATAGATGATGAGTTATTCAGAAAATTACCAAATTTGTTTTAAGGATAAACTCTGAAAACGAAAGTGAACATAGTACCTTCCAAGTTGGAACTCTCTACTCATATAGAATTGCTGAATAGGTGAAAACCTATTTTGAAGCATATTCGGATTCGGGAAATCCAGCACATATGTTATAGAGAGACAATGATAAGTTGGATAGGAGTTCACTTGTTTGTAAGTTATCCTAGATAAACAAAAGTAGGTTTATAGTCTTAAAAATCAGAAGGTCATTGTTAGCACCAATGACTGATTTTTAGAAAAGGACTATATAATGAACCACGTGCTCATAAGTAAATTTGTTCTTAAGGAAATAATAAAAGACATGTCTAATCTAGTACCAATTGTACAAGATGAGATACCACAAGAAATCTGCAACACGTATCACAAATGATACACAATTGTAGAAAATGTCTTGTCGTAGTGGGAGGGTTGTTAAGCAACCTTAAAAGATTCATGTTTTGGGAGAGTTTTTGAACTCGATCCCTGAAGGACATGAACCTGATCTCCGGACATATGACGAAGCACTCCAAGATAAATATGCAGCA
This sequence comes from Zingiber officinale, assembly GCF_018446385.1. Classification (NCBI taxonomy): domain Eukaryota; kingdom Viridiplantae; phylum Streptophyta; class Magnoliopsida; order Zingiberales; family Zingiberaceae; genus Zingiber; species Zingiber officinale. Next base: position 143,705,181 of record NC_055997.1, read on the forward strand.
TCTTGGCAAAGAGTAATGAATAATAGAATTAGAATATATGTATTCTAATAAAATCTGGAAGCTTGTAGAACCACCAAGTGGTGTAAAAGCTTTTGGGTGTAAAAAGTCTATAATAGGAAAAAAGAGGGATAGACAGGGAGGTAGAAACCTTCAAAGCAAGGCTTGATGAAAAAGGAAATTTTTTTCACTGGTAGCCATGCTTAAGTCTATCCGGATTCTTTTATCTATTTGGCAAGTGGATGTCAAGACAACATTCCTTAATAGAAGTCTTGAAGAAAGCATCCATATAAAGCAACCAGAAGGGTTCATTGCAAAGGGCTAAGAGCATCTTGTGTAAAGCTCAATCAGTCTATGGACTGAGACAAAGTTTCAAGGTCTTGGAACATCCAGTTTATCAAAGTAATTCAGACCTATGGATTTATTTAGTAACCGGGTAAGTCTTGTGTATACAAAAGGTGTGATGGAAGCGTGGTGGTATTTCTTGTACTATACGTAGATAACATTTTTGGTAGTTGGAAACAATATCAAAATGTTGTCAGAAGTAAGGGTATGGTTGTCCAAATAATTCAATATAAAGGACTTGGGAGAATGAATATATTCTTGAGATCAAAGTAATAAGGGATCGCAAGAAAAGAATATTTTACTTATCCCAAGCTTCATACATCGGAAAAATCCTTGCTCGTTTTAAAGCATGCAAAACTCCAAGAAAGGTTTCTTACCTTTTCAGGATGGAGTAACTTTATCTAAAGCTATGTCTCTGTAGACATCAAAGGAGATAAAGGAAATAAAGGCAGTTCTTTATGCTTCGGCTGTCGGAAGCCTAATGAATGCTATGCACGAGATAAGAAATCTGTTTTGCCAAGGGCATAGTTGGCAGATATCAAAATAACTCTGGACAAGGACAGTGGACTGTAGTAAAGCATATATTGAAGTACCTTAGAGGCACTAGAGATTATATGCTAGCTTACAAGGCAGTTAATTTGGTCCTTGTGGGTTGCATGGATTTTGACTTCCAATCGGATAGGGACAATAATAAGTCAACCTCGGGGTTTTGTGTTTACTTTAGGAGGTAAAGTCATAACTATGGAAGAGTGATAAGCATAGGTGTTTTTCTGGACTCCACCATAGAAGCTTAGTATATGGCAAGCCTCTGAGGTAGCTATAAAAGCTGAATGACTCAATAATCTCAAGATAGACTTAGATATGATTTCTGGCTTGTCCAAAGATTATTACAATTTATTGTAATAATATTGGTGCAGTAGCAAACTCGAAGAAACCATAAGTCTATAAAGGCAAGTAAACACAATAGAGCGCAAGTACCACCCAATACGAGAAATCGTATAAACGAGGAGAAGTTGTTGCTGCCTAGATTGCATCAGGTGATGACCTATAGATCCTTCCACCGAGGTCCTTAAGGCAAGAGCTTTTGATGGACATGTTGAAGGGTTAGGAATCAGATGTATGACAGCAGATATAGCAGCTTAGTCTTTTAGTATAAGTGGGAGATTGTTAGAGTGTATACTAAAAGCCTAGCTTTTGGTATAAACATTTATCTAGAAATAAGAATCACATTGGTCAAATGTCTACATTTATGATAAATGTAGTTGTTCAATTAATTTATATTGTAGATAACATGGTGTGTGGTGTCACACACAGAGGATCATGTTATCAGTATCTTATAAATTATAAACAGTAGCTCACGACAATAATGGAAAGGAACAAACCATTGGAAGGTCGTAGTGTAATTAGGTATCAGTTTATCTTGACTGTATAATTACACTAGTACACTTAGAGTGTATTGAGTAGGACCATTTGAGGTCGTTTCTTTTATACTGACTTTATAAAGAAACAAAGACCTCGGTTATTATGGAAGTGTGTGCTCTTAATCCTAATATAATAACAAGCACATATATTTGATATTTATTTCTTTAATTTATCAATGGGTGAGATTTAGTTCGATAAATCAATAAGCCCGATAAGTTGGGAAATGGTATCACTTATAGTGTGTGTTGTTGATTATAAAAGGAAACTGTGTCCTAGAGATACTAGGTTGATAATGTCCTCAAGAGGAGCTCATAAGGATTGTCATGTTAAACCCTGCAGGTGGACTTAGTCCGACATGATAATAAGGTTGAGTGGTACTACTCTTGGACTAAGATATTAATTAGATGAGTTGTCAGTAACTCACTTAATTAGTAGACATTCGATATCTTAAACACAGGGAGACTAACACACTCATAATAAGAAGGAGCCCAAAAATGTAATTTGGGATTGGTGCGGTAGTTCAATAATAGTTCTCTAGTGGAATGAATTATTATTGATAAAATTAAGTTGTGTGTTCGGGGCGAACACGGGATGCTTAATCTTATCGGGAGACCAAAACCAATTCCTCCTCTCGGTCCCTATCGTAGCCTCTTATTTATAGAGTACTATACCCACCTATACCCACCTTCATACCCATGAGAAAGGGGCCGGCCAAGCTAGCTTGTGGTTCAAGCTAGGGTCGGCCAAGCCTTGGTTCATGGGTGGCCGGCCCTAGCTTGAACCCAAGCTTAGGTGGCCGAACCCCATTAAATTGAAAAGAATTTTAATTTTAATTTTTATTATGTGGAAGATATAATTTATTACAGAGAATTAAAATTAAAATATCTCTCTTTAAAAAGATCTATAAAAAGATTAAAAGAAAGAGATTAGATCTCTTTCCTTATTTGTAGATTGAAAAGATATTTTATTTTTTCTCTCTGAAAAATTATTCACATGTTGAAAATTAAAATTATAGAAATTTCTTTTTATCAACCATAAAGGGATTTTAAAAGGAAATTTTATTTTTTAAAATTTCCAAAGACAAAAAAGGAAGTTTTAATTGTTGATTAAAATTATCCTATTTGCTCTACATGAGGTGGCCGGCCACATACAATTAATTAGAAAAATTTATTTAATTTTTTCTTAATTAATTGTTGTCAAGGAAAGTTAAGAAAATTTTATTATAAATAAATTTCCTTATTTGCCAAAGCCAAGGAATATAAAAGAAGGGGTAGGGGTGCCTTCATGGTGAACAACCTCTATTATTTTTCTCCCTCTTTTCCTTGGTGTGGTGGCCGGCCCTTCTCTTTCTCTCTTCTCCTCTTGTTGGCCGAAACCTATCTTCTTGGTGGAGCTTTTGTTTGTGGCCGGATCAAGGAAGGAGAAGAAGGAGAGAAAGCAAGTTTCATCTCTAGCATCCCTTGGAGCATTGGTGGTGGCCGAAATTATTCATCCTTGAAGGAAATTATTGTGGTCGGCCATCCTCTTCCTTTCTTCCTCTTTTGTGGTGGCCGAAACTTATCTCTTGCTTGGAGTTCTTGTGGTGGCCGGATACTACTTGGAGAAGAAGAAGAAGAAGGAGAGAAAGCTTGTGTCCCTTGGAGCTTGGTTGGTGTTTTGTTCTTCGTCCTTGGTGAAGCTTCTTTGTGTTGGCCGAACCTAGCTAGGAGAAGAAGAAGGTGCTTGGTGGTTTCTCATCTCGGAAGATCGTTGCCCACACAACGTCCGAGGTTAGAAGAGGAATACGGTAGAAGATCAAGAGGTTTTTCTATAAGGTATAACTAGTAATTTTTCTTTCCGCATCATACTAGTTATTTATGGAAATAATACCAAATACAAGAGGCTTACGATTCTAGAATTTCGAATATGTTTTTCGATGTTGTGTTCTTTTGTTTTTTTCTTTTCCTTGTGATTTGATTGTTTTTTTCGGTTAACCTAAAGTTATTTTAGGAAATTAAATATTAGCTTTCTATAAAAGGTTTTGTCTAGTCGGTGGTGGTTGCTCCCATATCCAAGAAGGCCGTGTGCCTCGCCACGTCAGTACTGGGAACCAATTATGGAAATTAATATTTAATGGAATTAATAACTTAAGGAGATTTGGGTCGAACGTGTTAAGTTCCGCAGGAGATCCAAGTTAAAACCTAAAAGAACAAATAGATTAAGTTTTGGATTAAACGTGTTAAGTTCCGCAGGCGATCCAAAATTTAATTTAAAAGAACACATGGTAGCTAGGAAAAGGTTCAGACCTTTGTACAAAATTTTTGTACAGTGGAACCTCTAGGTTTTCCGAGTAGCAACCACCTGGAAGGTTTCACTTAGAACCATCCCTTCTGAGTGGATCTCGTACAAGATCACCTAAAGCTCCTGGACTTGGCTGATCACCGTCTTGGAGTCAACCATCTTGTAGTCCAGGAATCGACCCACGATGAACTTCTTTGCCCCTGCATCCTCTGTCTTGTATTTCTTGTCCAAGGACTCCTACAGCTCCTTAGCCGTTCTCTTCATTCTATACACAGCGTACAACGAGTCGGCAAGGCAGTTGAGGATGTAGTTTCGGCAAATGAAGTCAGAATGAGTCCATGCCTCCACCATACTGATGGTCTGCACATCAACATCCTCAGCTCGCTTGGGAGGGTCCTCGGTCAAGAACCGAGCCAGATTGAGAGTGGTCAAGTAGAAGAGCATCTTCTATTGCCACCTCTTGAAGTTCAGCCCACTGAACTTCTCTGGCTTTTCCCCGTCGTTGATTGGCACAGTTCCAATCAGGACGGAGGGGGCCTGCACGTGTTGAGTTTGTTGCACCTCAACATTTCGTTCCATGGCCATCTTAATAGAGTCGATTCTGTTTCAAGATTGTTGGACACAAATAATCTGTTGCCGGAGATTTTAAGGACTTAGCTGAATTTAAAATTACACAGAATTTAAATTCAACTTAAAGTTGAGTTTACCTGAGCAGATGATCTCAGGCAGCCAGCAGGGGCTAGTTTTTATCCAAGTTCCAACCTCAGAGTAACTGAGTGAGCAGAGCGTCCGAGCAGTGAGGTCGGTCGGACGAGGCAGACAGGCCGAGCAGGAGTGGTCGGTCAGACGAGGCAGACTGGGCGAGCAATGCAGACAGGCCGGGATGTTAGAGAGGTTGGTCGGGTCGAGCAGACAGGCTGGTTGAAGCAGACAAGTCGGGCGAAGCAGATCGGCCGAGTCAGGCAGGTCGTGTAACAACCCAAATTTCCTCATTTGGAGTCCTAATAGTAATTATAAATATTTATAAATGCTTTAGAAATATTTTAGGGATTTTTAGAAATTTTTAGAGTATTTTTATGTAATTTTCGGAGTTCGTTTGGTATTTTTACCAAGAGAAACAAAGTTGAGGCAAAAAGAGGTTGGGTCGAGGTTCGAACCGGAGACCCCTAGTTAAGCAAAGTCTTAAGTTGTTTCGGATGACCAGGAACCCAGCAGGGCTGTACTGATCAAATAAAGGGCGAAAGAAATTTAAGCAGTAGTAGATAACGAAAAAACCTAAGTATAAGAGGGATAAGTTAAGAGAGGAGTTGAGGTTTTATTTTCCGTGACCTAACTTCTCCTTCTCCCGACTGCACGTGCGACGTTCCCTGCTTGGGCGGAAACGAAGAAGGAAGCTAGGGCTTCGTCTCCGGCGGCCGACCAAGGACCAATCCGAAGGTTTCTTCACATCCTCACTATCCTCTCGGCAAGGGGAACGCGTAGACGCGAGGAGTCGCCGGAAATTTTGAGCTATCCGAAACCCTAGAAGCCGATTTCGGTTGTAGGTTCAAGAATAAAAGTAAGTGCTTCTCACCTGTAGTAGGAGTAGCTCTTGGAGTCTTGTTTCTTCTTGTTTTTTTTTGAAGCATGCTATAACGAACGACGCTTTTGAGCTTGCTGCCGTGAATCTCAAAGAAAGAAAATGAATGGTATAGGTTAAGCATGTGGGTTGTTTTTCTTCAGGCCTTGTAAATAATATTGCAGATTTTAAGTTAGTTTTTTTTCCTGTTTGTGACCTTAATGTGCAATTCGGGTTGTGCTGTGAAAAGGGCATGAGCAGCTCCCTTTGGAGTTGCTGTGCAGTTCGGGTTGTGCTGTGAAAGAGGCACGAACAACCCTTACAACTTGTTTTCGGTTTGTGCTATGCATTGAATATGAACAGCCTTTTTCTTTTGAGCTTGCTGTTTAAATTCCATGGTATTCTTTTTATTAGAAGTATTAACAAGTAACAAGTATTTTATTTGAAGAGGTTAGTACCCGACTTCCGAGGTTGTCGTTAAAAAAATCCAGGTGACCGGTTCCGAGGTCTCGACCCTGGTAAGACCAATGTCTTCACCCTCGTAGGACTGGTGGTTCGCCACCCCAGTCTCTATTAGCGAGCGCGCTTTGGTACTACGCCTGGGCCCAAGAGAAGCTTATAATTATTTTGAAGTAATAAAAGTATAAGCTTAGAACAAATAAAACAAGCTTTACATAGGTATGTAAATTCCAGTAAGTTTAGTTTGTTTTGGAGCTTGCTGTGCAGTTTCGGTTTATGCTATGAAATGAATATGAGCAGTCCCTTTGGAGCTTGCTGTGCAGTCTCGGTTTGTGCCATGAAAGGGGCATGAACAGTCTCTTTGGAGCTTGCTGTGAAGTCTCGGTTTGTGCTATGCAATAGGCATGAATAGCTTTACTTTTGGGAGTGTTCTGTTGGATCTTTGTGGCTTAATTAGACCCTTTTGTTATCAATTGTTTAACATGCTGTTAGATCCTTTTGTTAGTGATTCTTTAACATGCAGTTCTAGATTTTTAGTTCAGCATGTCAGTTTCAGATTTTATAAAAGCATTTCAGATGTAGATTTTCAGTAAGCATTCAGTTTTAGTTTTGATGTATATATATATATATATATATATATATATATATATATATATATATATATATATATATATATATATATATATACACGTATATGCACATTGAGTTTTGTGAGTAGACAACGCTTACTAAGCATTCGCTTATAGTTGCATTTCCTCTTACTGCAAATAAAGGAAAAGGAAAGCGCACGTGGCTAGAGTTGCATTTCCTCTGGCGACATTATTTATATGGAGTTCAGTGCAGAATCTTCACAGACCATCAGAGCTTGAAGTATTTCTTTACCCAGAAAGACTTAAACATGAGACAGCACACGTGGCTAGAGTTGGTTAAAGATTATGACTGTGAAATCCTCTACCACCCAGGTAAAGCTAACAAAGTGGCGAATGCACTAAGCCGAAAATCCAGTGCAACCCTGATGCCCTTGTCATCATTAGCACTGCCACTGCAGAAGGAGCTGTCAGACTTTGGAGTTGAAATTATTCATGGGCAACTCTCTGCATTGACCTTAGAGTCAACCCTGCTTGAGGACATACAGATGAAGCAAAGTGAAGATCCATATATCTAAAAGATCAAGCAAGGGATACAAAAAGGAGAAAATTCAGGGTTTCGAGTATCAGACAGTGGAATCCTCTATCAGGGGAGCCGCCTTTGTGTCCCCAACGATGAGGAATTGAGAAGGAAGATTCTAGAAGAAGCTCATAGTACACCATACTCCATGCATCCTGGTTCCACCAAGATGTATCAAGATTTGAAACAGAGATTCTGGTGGTCTGGACTCAAGAGAGATGTTGCAAAATATGTCAGTACCTGCCTGACATGTCAGAGAGTCAAAGCAGAGTATTAGAGACCAGGGGGAGTCCTACAACCCCTCCCAATACCAGAGTGGAAGTGGGAATAAATATCCATGGACTTCATAATAGGTCTTACAAGAACCACTAATAGGTACGATGCGATATGGGTGATAGTGGACAGGTTGACAAAGTCTGCACATTTCCTAGCCATTAAGGTGTCCCACTCTATAGAGCAGTTGACACAGCTATATGTTAAGGAAGTGATCAGACTTCATGGAGTCCCGAAGTCTATTGTTTCTGATAGGGATGGGCGCTTCACCTCTCATTTTTGGGAGTGTGTCCAGAATGCATTAGGCACCAAACACAAGTTCAGCACATCCTTCCATCCGCAGATTGATGGACAGACAGAGCGAGTAAATCATATTTTAGAAGACATGCTTCGGGCTTGTGCATTAGATTTTAAGGGAAGTTGGTGCAAGTATTTGTACTTGGCTGAATTCACCTACAACAATAGCTACCAGACCACTATCAAGATGGCACCTTACGAGGTACTGTATGGCCGAAAGTGCAGATCACCCATTTGCTGGCAAGAAGTAGGTGAAAGGAAAGAAATGGAAGTGGAGTTGGGCATTCAGACAGAGATGATAGATGAGACCACTCAGGCTATCCAGAAGATCAGATAGAGAATTGAGACTGCCCAGAGCAAACAGAAAAGTTATGCTGACACACGCCGTAGGCCACTTGAGTTCCAAGTAGGGGATTTAGTCTTTCTCAAGGTCGCTCCTATGAAGGGAGTGATGAGATTTGGCAAAAAGGGAAAGTTAAGTCCTCGCTACGTAGGACCCTACCTAATCACAGAGAGGATTGGGAAGGTAGCTTACAAGCTGGACTTACCTCAAGACATCTCAGCAATACATAATGTATTTCATGTCTCCATGCTAAAGAAGTGCCTCCACTACCCTAGACAAGTGATTCAACCTCAATCAGTGCAGATCCAGAAGGATCTTAGCTGTGAGAGCAAACCTACACAGATAGTGAACAGAGGAGTTAAGAGACTAAGAAACAGAGAAGTGCCACTAGTGAAAGTCATCTGGCAAAACCAGAAGTACGAGGAAGTTACTTGGGAGCGTGAGGACAGCATGAGACAGAAATATCCAGAATTATTCTAAGTTCGAGGATGAACTTTTTATAATGTATGGAGAATTGTAACAACCCAAATTTTCTCATTTCGAGTCCTAATAGTAATTATAAATATTTATAAATGCTTTAGAAATATTCTAGAGATTTTTAAAAAATTTTAGAGTATTTTTATGTAATTTTCGGAGTTCGTTTGGTATTTTTACCAAGAGAAACAAAGTTAAGGCAAAAAGAGGTTGGGTTGAGGTTCGAATCGGAAACCCCTAGTTAAGCAAAGTCTTAAATTGTTTCGGATGACCAGGAACCCAGCAGGGTCGTGCTGATCAAATAAAGGGCGAAAGAAATTTAAGTAGTAGTAGATAATGGAAAACCTAAGTATAAGAGGGATAAGTTAAGAGAGTAGTTGAGGTTTTATTTTCCGTGACCTAAACTTCTCCTTCTCCCGACTGCACGCGCGTCGTTCCCTGCTTGGGCGGAAACGAAGAAGGAAGCTAGGGCTTCGTCTCCGGCGGTCGGCCAAGGACCAATCCGAAGGTTTCTTCACATCCTCACGATCCTCTCGGCAAGGGGAACGCGTAGACGCGAGGAGTCGCCAGAAATTTCGAGCTATCTAAAACCCTAGAAGCCGATTTCGGTTGTAGGTTCAATAACAAAAGTAAGTGCTTCTCACCTGCAGTAGGAGTAGCTCTTGGAGTCTTGTTTCTTCTTGTTTTTTTTTTAAGCATGCTATAAGGAACGACGCTTTTGAGCTTGCTGCCGTGAATCTCAAAGAAAGAAAATGAATGGTATAGGTTAAGCATGTGGGTTGTTTTTCTTCAGGCCTTGTAAATAGTATTACAGATTTTAAGTTAGTTTTTTTTCCTGTTTGTGACCTTAATGTGCAATTCGGGTTGTGCTGTGAAAAGGGCACGAGCAACTCCCTTTGGAGTTGCTGTGCAGTTCGGGTTGTTCTGTGAAAGAGGCACGAACAACCCTTACAACTTGTTTTCGGTTTGTGCTATGCATTGAATATGAACAGCCTTTTTCTTTTGAGCTTGTTGTTTAAATTCCAAGGTATTCTTTTTATTAGAAGTATTAACAAGTAACAAGTATTTTATTTGAAGAGGCTAGTACCCGACTTCCGAGGTTGTCGTTAAACAAATCCAGGTGACCGGTTCCGAGGTCTCGGCCCTGGTAAGACCAAGGTCTTCACCCTCGTAGGACTGGTGGTTCGCCACCCCAGTCTCTATTAGCGAGCGTGCTTTGGTACTACGCCTGGGCCCAAGAGAAGCTTATAATTATTTTGAAGTAATAAAAGTATAAGCTTAGAACAAATAAAACAAGCTTTACATAGGTATGTAAATTCCAATAAGTTTAGTTTGTTTTGGAGCTTGCTGTGCAGTTTCGGTTTATGCTATGAAATGAATATGAGCAGTCCCTTTGGAGCTTGCTGTGTAGTCTCGGTTTGTGCCATGAAAGGGGCATGAACAGTCTCTTTGGAGCTTGCTGTGAAGTCTCGGTTTGTGCTGTGCAATAGGCATGAATTTTTGGGAGTGTTCTGTTGGATTTTCGTGGCTTAATTAGACCCTTTTGTTATCAATTGTTTAACATGCTGTTAGATCCTTTTGTTAGTGATTCTTTAACATGCAGTTCTAGATTTTTAGTTCAGCATGTAAGTTTCAGATTTTATAAAAGCATTTCAGATGTAGATTTTCAGTAAGCATTCAGTTTTAGTTTTGATGTATATATATATATATATATATATATATATATATATATATATATATATATATATACACATATATGCACATTGAGTTTTGTGAGTAGACAACGCTTACTAAGCATTCGCTTATAGTTGCATTTCCTCTTACTGCAGATAAAGGAAAAGGAAAACTATAGTGAAGGAAGGCGACAAGGAGGTGCGGGATGGATGTGTGATGTTTGGACTATGGAAGTCTTGAGACCTTGCTAAAGAATTTATTAAGATTTTGTAATTAGACTGGTTGTGAAATTTAGATGTATTAAGTCTCTCTTGCATTGCTGGAATTATTCTTTCGTGTTGCTGGTTTGTTCATGGAATGTTTTTATGTTTTTAGAATTCTTCCATTTAAATTGTTATGCACATTAGCCCAATTATTTGAGTTGTACCACTGTCGCATGCATGTGTAGATTGATATATTTTAGTTGAGAACAAATACTTGAGTAGGATGTTGAGATGAGTTATTTATGTTTTTAGCTGCTACTAAATTGCATGTTTTTGAGTTTTTCGAGAGTTATAAGTATTACTAGCCACATGTGAGCAACACTAGTTAAGTAAAGTTATAGTATAGTAACGTCCCACCCTCACAGACTTGCTAAGGGGAGGTTGGGGTCTTTACAGGTCGAGTGCAGCAGGTCGACCGAGACAGGCAGGTCGGGTGAATCAGACCGGCCGAGACAGGCAGGTCGGGTGAAGCAGGCCGATCGAGATAGGCAGGTCGGGTGAAGCAGGTCGACCGAGAAAAGCAGGTCGGGTGAAGATCTCGAGTGGGCAGAGAAGTATGTCGGTCGGACAAAGAGACCGATCGGGCAAGCTGACCGAGGCCTACAAGTCGCAGTTTCCTTGAAACAGATTCACCCACCTCCGGCTATGCTTTGAGGCTTACAAGGGTCATCTGTTTCCCAGGATACAACGGCTGACCGTGAATCTGACCAAGCACTGGTGGTCACGACAAGCTGAGTGATACCCGAATGCTACCACAGGCACTCCGCCGAACAGGAGTTGCACGATAGAGGAGGAGGAAGAAAAACGGAGAGCTTTGCTTGCTTGCTTGCTGTGTATTCTGTCTATGATTGGAGCCTCCTTATATAGGAGCTCGGATCAGTGGCCAGAGTTAATGACCTTAATGGTCATTATTAGCCGAGCAGTGAAACGACCACCGTTTCACTCACTATTACTCGGCCAGTTTCATTCTGCATTAATCACAAATTTAATGTGTCTGTTTCATAGCAGCAAAAGATCTACGTGGCAAAATGTTGGTTGTTCCACTTGGGAAAATTTTTGCCTCGACCTGTCCGGCATTCGTGTGTGCAGGTTGCACTCGCACACGAGTCAACTTGGTTCAGTGCAAATCCGGGCTCTGGATTTGCACCCCCCTGCGCACCCACGCGTGAGAGAGAGCCTCTCCCCTTGCATTTGTTCACAACCTCAATGTATGTGAATCCATATAAACCAACAAAATTACCTTGAAACTTCCAACGTGAGATTAAAGTCTCATTCACAATGGAGCCTCTCTCCTCTTCCATTTCTTCTCCATTCACTTATTCAACAATTATCTGCGACATTTAGCGCTTTACACATCACGTAGCGAGTTGAAGAGGAATTTAGTATATTGTCGCTTTTGCACATCTTAGATTACTTTAAGGACTCTTCATGGATGGTCAAGAGCTCCTATATATATTGATCCTGTCTGAGAGTTGTAGAGATGATGCGCTGGGTACGATGGATCGAAAGTTGACTGGTAGAAGATTGTTTGCTTCACAAAGAGACTTCCTTCGCTTCTTGCACACACCAAGATGAGTCAACAAAACGTCAGTGCCTTGAAACCAAGAGGGAGCTCTTGGTCAAGGCCCTCCTACACTCATGTTAGTATAAGCTCGAGCGAGTGGATGAAGGACAATAGCAAATGCATGCACAAAGATGAGTTTCAGATCTCTTTAGAACATACCTTTGTTACGGAGAGGACACCCCTTTATATATCACTTCTCAGAACCTCTGGTAAAGTGTGGCAGACTTTGTTAAGCAATACACAGAAATTATCCAAGGAATCTTTCTTTTACTCACATGTGTACCTCTTTTATCGTTTATAGCTTCTGTTACTATTAAGGCTAATGAAAGAATATAATATTATATATGGTTGGCTAACAGGGGACAGGATAGTCCCTGAAGAAAGATCTAAAAGAATATTCTCTGACATATGGTTTGTTATTTTAACAGATTGGTAAGATATTGCTTGCCAAGTATATTTCGGTCGATCGTTAAGTCGGTTCGCCTTATTGGGATGTTGTCTATTAAATATATCTCGGTCAGTCCGTAAGCTTGTCGCATGATTGGGATGTTGTTTGTTGATTATATCTTGGCTGGTCCTTAAGCCGATCACCTGATTGGAATTTTCGATTGAGTTCCACATAATCGATTTTGTTGTGTATTATACTGCATGTATCTTGGTCAACCATTAAGGTCGACCACCTTTATACCTGCCTTATGCTTCCTAGAAACCCCTCTGATAATCTATGCCTTGTTGGAATTCCGTTCGGGTAGTAATATGAAGACAAATGTTGTAGGTTCGATCATCCTTCTACCCGACTGGACATATACTGAGCTACCCAAGGGAACACCAATACGTTTTGAGGGGTTCGGTTAATATGTTATCTAGAAATCAGTTAGGGCGACTGACAATTAGGGTCGCCTGGGCGCGTACATGAGGACTCATACGAAGTAAGGAGTTTAGCTTTCCCCTTGACCATACGTATGGTTGGTCTGTTGTGGAGTGAGTGAATCATTCCGGCCGGCACGTGAAGCCGATCGACTACAATCTTGGTCCCCTTAAGTTACTAAATTCCTTGGTTCGCTTGGCCTAAGGGCGGACCATCCCTTCCCAACCGGATTGTAACCCGGTCTAGCTGAATCTAAGAATTTTAGCACTGGCATGAGTGTTTAATCAGAGCCAGGTGACGGGATGTTGTCCCTTTTTGAACAGGATTGCCACATCATTTTGACTTTGACTACTCCATCACCATGACTTTGATTACCAAGTCATCTTTTGGGTTTACTCATCATAACACGTATCACTAGTCTCCCCTTCTAGTCTAGTTAAAGGAAGTGTAGTCGACTAACTGGACTCAAGTCCTACTTTCGCTCATTCAACCTTTGCACTATAGTCATTCAGTAATTCACGCTTCCCTTTATGCCTTGAGCACTTAGCAATTTTTTTTTTTCAAAATTTACTTGTTTGCAACCCATTGTGTGGGAGAGATTACCAAGGATGTATGGAGAAGTGTATGGTCAGAGGAATGATTTGGTTGTCATCTCCATCATAAATGTCTATTTATGGATTACTACCACGTGACTCTCCTTTTCGTTTTCCAAAACATCTTATAACCCATGGCTCCTCATACGACTAAACAATTTCTTTCGTTTAGTTGTGAACCAAATCAAGGGATTAATGGACTAATTTTTGGTTAAGGAATAATGGGTTGGATTTAGATTTTTTAATCCAACTCATTAATGAGGGCAATATAATGATTTGGTTAAGAGATAATTAACACATGAGATCATTAATTGCTTGATAAGGTTTTTGGAAACCCTTAACCCAACTTTTATTCTCTCCCCTCTCCCCTCTTTTTCTCCCACCACCAACAAGAGGGTGTTCCCTCTTGTTGTTGTGACCACCAAGCAAGGAAGGGCACCTCTTCCTTGTTTGCTTCCTCTTCCTCTTGATTCCTCTCCTCTGCTTGTAACCAGTAACCTCCGAAGAAGAGGCTTGTATTCATGAAGTTGTCTTGAGGAGCTCGACGTGGATATGAATAAAGGTGAGGCTCGACAACGTCGCTACGGTTGATGTCCTTCTCATTACAAGTCATCCGTAAGATATACCTAGAATAATGGTTATTTGTTTCATTTTTGTTTTATGATCTTGTCTGTGCGATTGTATCTTGCATGCGTATGGTGTGTGTTGTAATAAATTAGATTTATTTACGTTAGACTTCCGTTGTGCATGTTTACAAAACGTGTTTTAGCACACTACATCAGGCATATCCGAATCATACTGAGCTACTCAAGGGAACACCAATACATTTTGAAGGGTTCGATTAATATGTTATCTGGAAATCAGTTAGGGTGACCAACAATTAGGGTCGCCCGGGCTCGTACATGAGGACTCATACTAAGTAAGGAGTTTAGTTCTCCCCTTCATCATACCTATGGTTGATCTGTTGTAGAGTGAGTCGATCATTATGGCCGGCACGTGAAGCCGATTGGCCTCAATCTTGGTTGCCTTAAGTTATTAAATTCTCTGGTTCGCTCGACCTAAGGGTGGACCGTCCCTTCCCGACTGGATTATAACTCGATCTAGTTAAATCTAAGAACCTTAGCACTGGCTTGGACGTTTAATTAGAGCCAGGTGAAGGGATATATTCTCTTTTCGAATGGGACTGTCACATCATCTTCACTTCAACTACATCATCATTTTGATTTTGACTATCACGTTATCTTCTGGGTCTACTCATCATAACCTATATTATATGTATTTGTTAGATCAAAGGAATTTAAGTGTGATTGGAAGGAAAAAAAACAAAGGTCTGTGATAGCCACAAGTTGGCTACATGCTTTGAAGTGTGGGATATGCCATGAATCAAAAAGAGACAGGCAAAGGGCATGGCATCAACATGCTAGCTCCTGCACTCTACCGCTAGAACTGTTTGCTTTAAGTCAAGTAACGGTTGTCAGTGTTGGCCAATTACCAAAGAGTTAAATGGCATCAGCACCATGAAGTTGGTGTGTTAGGATGGTCCAGCTTTAGAGTTTCATCGTGTTCTTTGTTCAGTGATGTGAAGGTTTATACAGATTCTGACTATATTTAAGATTATAAATGAATGGAGTTGAATCGAACTGCACTAAGGTTTAGAGTATTTAAGTTTATTTAATAATGTAATTGAGTTGAGCAGTCGGATTTAAAATGAATCAAAATTTTAAAATGATCATCTAAATTTGACGTAGTTTATTTTTTATGAGTTTGAACTTGTTAAGTTTGACTTGAGTTTAGTTTATTTAGATGTTATCGAACTCTCAATTCAAGTTGGTTTGAACTTGATTCAAACTTAGTTTATTTAGATATTACCGAACTCTCAATTCAAGTTTGGCTTGAATTTGGTTCGAGCTTGGTTCGTTTAGATATTATCAAACTCTCAATTCAAGTTTGTTTGATTATTTGAAACTTTTAGTTATTTCATTGATTATTGAGCTTGATAATTCAAACTTATTTATTTATTTTATTATTTATTTAATAAGAGTTTTATTAATGAATATAGTTGGTAAATATTATTCACGAACATTGTTCATGAACTTTGTTCACAAACGTTAACTAACTGAATAAATATGTGTTTAAATTTATTTGTTTAATTGATCTTGTGTATATTAAATGAATATAAATAAATTTTTATCAAGTTGAACATTAAATTTATTCACGAACGCTTAATTTATTTATAGTCCTAATTTTATATTGTTCTTCGTAGCTGTATTTGGAGATTCGTTTTCTAATATTAATCCTGGAAATCGTCAATCGTGGACTTACGACTAATTTGAGCTGCCTGAACTGCCTAGAATAAAATTAAAGAAATTTGTTCTAATTTTTTGAATTATCATCATGTTTTTCAATTGCTCTGGAAGAGCAATAGATAAATTGTTTTTCCAAGAATGTTAGCTGTTTAGTAATTACAACGAGAGTTTATTCAACTAGGTTGAATAAACTCCCATAATTTATCTCCTTCCAAATTATGTGGGATCATTTTGAAAGGATAGCTAAGGTGATGATTTCATTTTTTATCACCCGGGCATATTATATAACATATCATTTAATTAAATTATAGGAGATATAGATATTAATATGTAAAAGGAAATTATATTTCACTTTTACCTGAGCATCTTTAGAATTCTTTTTACAAAATTTGATTATTTAAAATATTTTATAGCATACTTGGTTGTTTTTAAAAGTCTTAAAAACATTTTTAACCAAAAAAAAAAAAAAGAATTTTGTTAGAGAAATTGAATTTGAATAAGCCAGCCTCATATATATAATTTGCAATAGCATTAATAAATTATATGTCGACATTTTAAAATTAATCTTGATTTGTTTTAAGAAAAATATGTGTCAACTCAGTCTATAGCCAATTCAACTTTGTTTAGCTTGCAGTCCAATCTAAGAATGGTCTAACTACTTACTCTGACTTGAATTTTGTTTTTCTTTTTTTGTTTTTTTTAAAGTTTTACTTTATATAGTTTATTTTTTATGATCTATACATTTCAATTTTTTTATTATTTTATTTCTAAAATTACTGAATATCTAAATCATGCAGCTAAGTTTAAAAATAAACCATCTTAATTTACCGGGTACAAGTTAATGGGTGGCAAGGTCCCAAACCAGCACCACTACCATGTGCTTTTTGTCGACTTTCGCCGGCGTCGGCGGTTTAGTCCTCGCGATCCAACTGTGCGTAGTTCGCAGGGCCATGCGGCGAGGCTTCCTTGGTTTCGGCGCCGCCTTCTGCCAGTTGCCGTCCGTAAAGATGGAACTAGAATATTCGTTCATTGTAGATAATAATATAATATAATTAATAAAAAATATAAAAATCTTATAATTCTAAATCACCACAAAATAATTACTTTGTAATTATTCTTTTAAGTTTTGATATTTTAAAACTTTGAACAATAGCTATAGCTATTAGAAATATATCAACAACCACCACTCATCATTCTCTTCAAAATAACCAAGGAATCTAACTAAATTTAGGTGTTTAATCTTTTCTAGTATGTTGATCTCACTACGGAATTCCTCACTTAAATGGTTGTCATAAACGGTTTGCATAAATCACCAAACTTCAAGTTCCACATTTATCTCAGGTTGCCCAAGGAATTGAATGGTCCGAAGGAATCCACTAACCTTTTTGACATGTTCGACTGCAATTGGAGTGTCGTCATCAAGCATTCCTTGTGAACTATCCCAAAACCTCCTTGCCCAATCTTTAGTGTCGGGGGAAAATTCTTAGTTTCTTTCAAGATTTCCTCCATGGTGAACTTTGTCGGGTAACTTTGTTTACGCCATGATGATTCACTTCCTTGGTGTCGCCTTAGATTACCATACAAGCGAGCCGTATCTTGCTGGGTGGGACCGATAGAAAGAAAGGACGGGGGGCGACCATGCATGGCACTTCTCGACCGTGTCTCCAAGGGACAGTTGAACGAGCGACTCATGAATGCTGCCGGGTTGGACGAGACAATAACTCGAACGCGTTCGGTCTTTTTTTTTGAGCAAGAGTCACAGCCTTACCTTATCTTCACCAGGATACGGACTCCGACATTCTTATGGCGGAGCACGAGGAGATTTATCATCAATATGATAATGGGACGAACTGGAGTTCCTGTAACATAACATACTCTAAGTTTTAACACTTAGTTTACTATTCAATTCTATTTTAGCATTTTTAAAATAAATAATAATCTTTAAAAAAAATCAATCTTTACAAGAGTCATTCCACCCAAATCCCTATTCGATAACTGCTCAATGGCCAATTTGAGGAATTCGAAAGATAAGGATCTCTTAATTAGTGATGACTTCATAAAAGAAATAAGGATTTTAATAAAATCTAAAGCAGAAATAATGATTTTCAAAGATTTATTAATTTCAGTTTCGAGCACATGCCAAAAAAAAAAAAAAAAAGCTAAGTCAAGAGCCAAATGCAAAGCTCAGAAACAAATGAACGCATACGGAAAAACAAAAATATATCATTACATGAAAACAAAAACAGTTAATCTAGAAGAGAAGGCGACAATTGAAGATCAAAGTAGGGGATAAGTTACCATAAGGAGATTCAAGGCTTCGACGACACTTGCCACTCGATGATGTAGCTGTTGGAATCTCAAGATTATTTTGGTGCGATCAACAAGTTAAGTTAGGTCCTGTGTTGTTTTAACCTTGTATCTAAGTATATAGGAGCTTAGAAGCACAGGTAGTCGAGTGGAAAACGCAGCTAGCGAGAAGGAAGGCACGCGATGCATCCGAGGGACGAGGCACTGCGGAAGAGTACGTTGGCGGGCGAGAAGGAAGAGTGCGGTAGTTCCGAGGGACGAGAAGCTAAAGCGGAAGACTGCTTGAGAAGCAAGAGACGCAGCTAGCGAGAAGGTTGGCACGGGGTGCGATCGAGGGACGAATATTGCGGATGAATACGCTGGCAGACGAGAAGGAAGCACGCGGCGATTCCGAGGGACGAAAAGCTGGAGCGGAAGTCTGCTCGAGAAGACCGGAAGTTGGGTTCGGGTGAGCCCTATTCCGGATGGCAGAGATCATCCAAGCGAGCGGAAGACTCGGTCTGAGGCAAACGGGGCCGGAGCAGAAGACCCGGGCTGGAAAAAGTCAACGGGGTTGACTTTTCCAACAGGGGCGCCCAGAGCTGTCCGGGGCGCCCGGAGCTGTCTGGGGTGCCCGGAATCCTTCCGAGCGCCCGGAGTTGACTTTTTCATAGGATCGAGTTTTGACTCAATCTGAACGTTGGGGGATAAAGTTTATCCCCTCCCCCCCTCCCTCAAAATGGTGCTCGGAACCCTCAGGGGCGCCCCGACAGTCTGTAGTTTAGCTTCTTTTTATGCGCTTCATCATTGTATGAGGCTTCTCCGCCTAAAGGAGTTTTTAGTGCAAGCATCTTCCTTGGATTAACAACCTCCCTAGTTTTAACCAAGTCAATCCCGATGTGCCTTGTCTTTTTCTGATTTATTTTATGTTTAGCTAATTTATGCAAGTGTTAGTTTAAGAGTTCGAGAAGGGTTTGCGTTTTTGTTTTGTTAGGCTATTCAACCCCCCTTCTAACCGGCCGCTACGATCCAACAAGTGATATCAGGGCCGAGGCGCTTCAGGAGGACTAACCGCCAATCGAAGTAAAGATAATGGTCGGATCAAGTATCTACCCGTCGAAATTAGAAGGGGATTTCGCTACCTAGAAAAAGCGAATGCAGGTATAGTATTCTTTACAACTGATTTTGAATTAATATTAATAATGGAATTTGGCTTTGTAGCTCCAGAGGGCAAAGAAAAATATCAATGGACGAAAAAAGAATAGGCCAACTACATGGCGAACGGCAAAGCAGAATACCATCTGCTAAGCGTTCTTCCGCCACAAGAAGTCAACCGGATCGGGAACTACGACTCGGCAAAGGAACTTTGGAAGAAGTTCCTTGAGATGCAAGAAGGAACGTCCGAAGCCAAGCTCGCTAGACGGGATCTACTTCGCAATCAGCTCACCAACCTGCAACTTGGGGAAGACGAGATAGTTGCGCATCTGCACTTGAGAATCAAAGAGATCATCACCGGACTGTCGAATCTCGGAGAAAAGGTAAGTAACTAAGATTCGCTAAGGTACGCTTTAAATTCTTTTCCGAGAAATTCAAAATGGGCATCACTAGTAGATGCCTTTTACATTTCGAAAGATTTAAAAAAAAAAATTACACTAGAAGAATTTTTCTCGACATTTGAAGTGCACGAATGAAGATGTGCAGGTACGAAGGAGCCCAAGAACAACGTCACCCTCACACCATCGAGAGATGAACCTGAGTCGGAATCTTCTCTCGACGACGAGGAAATGATAATGATGGTAAGACGGTTTAAAAAGCTTTGTAAATCTAGAACTACTAACCATCCGCAGGACATAAAGAAAAGGACCATCCGCTGCTACCACTGCGATGAAGAATGGCACGTCAAGGACAACTGTCCCAAGCTGAGGAACAAAGACAAGGATAAAGGTAAAAAGCATGTCCAAAAGCGCAAGGTCCTAAAGGCAACGTGGGACGATACGTCGTCCGAATCGAAGGTTGAGGCATTCTCCGAACTCACATTAATGGCGAGTCATCAAGACGACGGCTGCGATTCAAGCTCTTCCGAGATGATCATCGAGAGCATCGATGAAGGGGGAGCTATGTCGGAAGAAAGAAGCAGTTCAGGGGGAGACACGAACAACGAGATTGACAAGGTAAGTGAGGTACGATCTCTTCCTCCTAATAAACTTTTTAAGTTTGTTAAGTTTCTAACTAAAGACTGTTGCAAGTTAGAAAAAGAAATTAAGAATTTAAAAATAATATTAGCTAAATCTTTCCCTTTAGAAGAATTAGATAAAGTTAAATTAGAAAATGAGAAATTGAAATTAGAAAATAAAAATTTGAAAATTCAAGTAGATAACTTAAAAAACCGTGCATATTCATCTAATACAAATTTTAGAAGATTTAATAATTTAAATTGGTATTATAGATATCATCAGGGACAAATTAGGAATATTTCAAGAAAATATGCCCCTAAGAAATTTTTGGTTAATCCAGTAGACTGGAACTTATATTGGGTTCCTAAATCTTGCTTAGCCTAAATTTTAATTGAAATTAGCGCTTTCAGCGAGAAAATTAAACAGTAAATTTCTTTATGAGACTTTGTCTGTTAGCTATAGCCCTAGAGCCAATCATTTGATGATTGTATTTTGGACTTGCTGTATCATATTCTATATAAATAAAGGCATTTGGTTTTTGGTTATTATACTTACTTGTATTGGTGTCAAATAAACTAAGTATAATAACGTCTTTGAGTAGAAGATTCTTACCTATATCAATCGATTGGTTGAATCGATAGTGAGATGATATAGGGAACACTACTCTTAATCATTCCTAGTCGAGTATTAACATTCAGGGACAATGTTAATGTAATAAGACTAGCATGTAGGTCAACTCGATGACTTGATCTCACAAGTCATGAATATAGAGATATCAAGTTGACACATGGGTATACATTAGAGAATGTATACTGAATGACCCGCCATGAGAAAATATCATGGATCGTTATATGAGTGTCATATACTTTCTCATGTGACTATTAGTATGACTATTGGTCCTTAGACCTGAAGTCACCATGGTTCCCTACATAAGGAGTTATGTACTTTGGTTTCGTCAAACGTCACCCGTAACTGGGTGGACTATAAAGGCGATTACTGGGTATATAATGAATTATGTAAAGGGATGTGAGTGATGTAGATGGGATCTATCCCTCCCATATGACGGGAGCGACATCGGTATTCTTGATAGAGTTAGACCACGAAGTGCATGGCCATGCCCAAATGAGTCAACATGAGATGTTGAGCTCATTTAATCGAGTGAGTCTACTTGGAGTTCAAGATTTAGATTGATTAGAGGATGACACGGTCTATGCCTCACATTGATCAATCTAGATGTCTAGGATAGAAGGACAATGTCACATATTGTGAGGAGTTACAATTAGTAGTCACAAGGTGATGTTGGATCTCAACATTCTTGTAACTTGGGTAGTAATGATGTATTGCTAGATACCACTCATTACTTATGCTTCTAAATGAGTTTAGGGGCATTGCCAACGTTACAAGAACCTATTGGGTCACACACAAAGAACAAGTGGATGGAGATTAGGTTCATATGATAAACCAAGAGGATTAGATTCATTTGATGAATCAAATTGGATTAAGAGTAATCCTAATTGGGCTAATTGAGTTGGACTCAAGTTGATTCATGTGTTCAATGAGTCTAATTTAGATTATGACTCATTGAATCAATTTAATTAAATGAATTAGATTCATTATATTAAATTGGCTTGAATCAAATGGTTGGATTAGATCAACCATAGGAGAGATTTGGTCAAGTTTGACTTGACTTGAGAGGAAAATGGAGAGTCAAGTTTGACTTGACTATTTGCTACATCATTAGTGAGTTGGCAAGATGTGGACCAATGATGATGCTCCACATCATCATGGTTACATATGTGTGCCACATCATGGAGGTTACAAATCACCTCTTAATAGCCTCCACATTTAATGTGGAGGGGGGTTACAAACCTCATGTGGCCGGCCACACTAATGGTGAAGAGTTTTATTTTTCATTTGGTGAATTAACTCTCATTCACTTCATCTCCTTCTTCTAGTCATTCTCTTCTCCCTCTCCTCTTCTCTTGGCCGTGAGTTTCAAGGAAGAAACAAGGTGAGTGGTTTTGAGTTTCATGAAAGAAAATAGAGTGATTGTCACATAGAAGAAGAAGAAGAGTGTTCTTGTATTTCATCTTCTCTATTTTTCTTTCCAATCCCATCCGAGAGCTCTAGAAAGTGCTAGCACACTTGTGGTGCTCTCTTCTCCATCCTTGTGTGTTAGAGAACACACCTTGTTCGTGTGGATACTACTAGAGGATTGTCTACGTTGACAATCTTGAGATCCGGCGTACGTTGGACTTGCGTGATTACGAAAAGGCCACGTATCGAAGGTATAAAATATTTTTCCTTTGTAGATCTACTGTAGATCATAGTTTGAAACACGTACTCGTATTTTGAAATCTATCCTTCGCACGAGATCCAGTGGCATGGGTGATTCGGGGTTTCCGCGACTTGAAAAAGCGGTTTTCGCGGCCCGAAAAATCCAACATTGTCTAAGGAAGTGGTTGTTGCTCCAATAACCAAAAATGCCTAGTGCCTCGCCACGACCTGGAAGCCAAAATACTGAAATTAAATGTTTAACTAACTTTCTGGTAAAATATTAAAATTAAAATTTAATAATGCTTTAAAAAGTCTTTTAAACATTTTTAAAAAAAAATTTGGAATTTTTTAAAACTAAAATTGCCTAAGTTAAAAGGTCCTCTGAAATTAGAAATTTATGCTTAGAATTTTTTTTTTTACAAATTTTTTTTAAGTCAGAATTTTTTTTTACTTAAAAGTTTTTTTTTAACTTAGAACATTTTTTTTTTTGCATAAGTTACAAAATTCGTCTGAAAGTTATAAATTATTTCGTAAATTTTTTTAAGTAAGAATTTTTTTTCCCAAAAATTATCTAATTTAGAGTTTTTTTTAATTTAGAATTTTTTTAAGAAAGTTAGAAATTTTTTTTAACCCTTAGATTTTTTTCGGAACCCCATTTTTTTGTGATCAAAGGGGAAGAAGGAAAAATATCAATCTAGGGGGAGGTAGACAATTTTCTATCTTTTTGCACTTAATTACAAATTTAGTTAGTTTATTTTCATGTCTATTTTATCCTAACTTAACTTAGGTTACTCACATCAAAAAGGGAGAAATTGTTGGAACCCCAAGGTTGTTTTAGTGTGATCAACAAGTTAAGTTAGGTCCTGTATTATTTTAACCTTGTGTCTAAGTGTGCAGGAGCTTAGAGTAGTCGAGCGAAAGACGCAGCTAGTGAGAAGGACGACA
Source organism: Zingiber officinale (assembly GCF_018446385.1). Lineage (NCBI taxonomy): Eukaryota > Viridiplantae > Streptophyta > Magnoliopsida > Zingiberales > Zingiberaceae > Zingiber > Zingiber officinale. Next base: position 143,728,746 of record NC_055997.1, read on the forward strand.
CGCGGTGTGTCCGAGGGACGAGGCGCTGCGGAAGAATACGCCGGCGGACGAGAAGGAAGCGTGCGGTGGTTCCGAAGGACGAGAAGTCGGAGCGGAAGACTGCTCGAGGAGCAAGAGACGCAGCTAGCGAGAAGGTCGGCACGGGGTGCGACCGAGGGACGAAGACTGTGGATGAGTACGCTGGCGGACGAGAAGGAAGCAGGCGGCGATTCCGAGGGACGAGAAGCTGGAGCGGAAGTCTGCTCAAGAAGACCGGAAGTTGGGTTCGGGTGAGCCCTATTCCGGATGGCAGAGATCACCCAAGCGAGCGAAATACTCGGTCTGAGACGAACGGAATCGGAGTAGAAGACCCGGGCTGGAAAAAGTCAATGGGGTTGACTTTTCCAGCGGGGGACGCCGGAGCTGTCCGGGGCGTCCGTATTTGACTTTTTCACAAAATCGAGTTTTGACTCAATTTGAACATTGGGGTGATAAAGTTTATCCCCCCCCAGGGCGACCGGAACCCTCAGGGCGCCCCGACCAAGACTATAAATATAGTCTTGGTCCAGAAGCTTTTCAACAATCAGAACTCAAGCAATTCTTTCAACACTTGTACTTCATCTGTAATTTAGCTTCTTTTTGTGCGCTTCATCGTTGTACGAGGCTTCTCCGCCTGAAGGAGTTTTTAGTGAAAGCATCTTCCTTGGATTAACAACCTCCCCGGTTGTAACCAAGTCAATCCCGTTATGCCTCGTCTTTTTCTGATTTATTTTCTGTTTAGCTAATTTATGCAAGTGCTAGTTTAAGAGTTCGAGAAGGGTTTGCGTTTTTGTTTTGTTAGGCTATTCAACCCTCTTCTAGCCGGCCGCTACGATCCAACAGTAGCATCCGTCATAGAGGACAACGAGGAAAAGAAAAGTATGATCGCCCTGATCAACTCCTTCATAGGGGTTTTATTTGGACCCACACTGGGCAACTACCCACACTAGCCCTATGTTAAAAATATAAATCAGATTAATTAAGTATTTAATATTGTGTGTATGAATATTAGAGGTCTTTTGAAGGATTCATGAATGACTCTTCTTATGATGCATATATGTTATTTATTATTAGTTCATGTATAATTATATAGATATATCTTGGGTATTCCATATAAATATCCTATGTATTTAACAATTTAGATATGAAGAAAAGATAATAAGAAGTAGTTTCCTTTCATCTTGTGTGTTATAGTTTTTATGCTCTTCATCTTCTAACAAAGTGGAATTAGAGTACATCATTTGTGTTTAGAGAAAAAAGCTTGAAGGAAAAATATTGAATGGAACCACATTTGTTGTTACATCTCTCACCAAGGAAAATGATGATAATTGATGCATAAGAATGAAGGCTTTGCTTGGAGCATATGAAGCTTGAGATCCTATGGAGAATGGTGTTTATGAAACTGAGGCATCCACCAAGAAGAAGAACCAAAAGGCGCTCACCCTCATCCATCTGTGACAACTACTTCCAAGCAAGCTTGGGAAACTCTTCAAGCTTCATTTAAAGGTATTGATAAAGTGAAGAAGGTACGTCTCTAAACATTGAGAAGAGAGTTTGAATCTCTATGCATGAAAAGATTCCGAATCCATTTCAGATTATTTCTCAAGAGTATTGGTTGTCATAAATCAATTAAAAAGATATGGAGATGATATGAAAGATGATCGAATTGTTGGAAAAATTTTGAGATCTTTGGATCCAAGATTTAATTATATCGTGGTTGCTATCGAAGAGTCTAAAGATCTAGACATCATGACTGTTGATTAACTTGCCGGATTTTTACAAACACATGAAGAAAGATTGATAAAATCGGTTCAAGAATCAGTTGAACAAGCTTTGAAAGCAAAGCTATCATTGAAGGACACAAACCAAGGCACATCCCAAAGAGATTGCGGACATGGAGAATCTCGAGGGCAGGGCCAAGGTTGAGGTTGTGGTCATGGAAGAGGTGGATGAGGTGACAAAACACCTCATATAATAATGAGACCAGTCAAAGCTCCAATCAAAGAAGAAATCGTGGAAGAGGTAGAAGTCGTGGAGGTCATCAAATGAGGTATGATAAATCTGAAGTTGAGTGCTTTACTTGTCATTGTCTTGGCCACTATTCTTGAAAATGTAGAAATAACATGGAGGAGACAAACAATTTTACAGAGAGCAATGATGCAAAAGAAGATTCAAGCCCTACTTTGCTTCTAGCTTGCAAAAATGATCAAGACGAAAATGAGAGTACATGGTATCTTGATTCTGGCGCAACTAGCCACCTTTGCAGAAGGAGAAATTTGTTCATGGGACTTGATGAATCAACCGATGGAGATATAATTTTGGCAACTCTTCGAAAGTTCAAGTGAAAGGAAAACGTATGATTTTAATTCGTTCAAAAGATTGGAGTCATCAATTAATTTTCAATGTGTTTTATGTGCCAGCCATGAAAAGCAACATTTTGAGTTTGGGACAATTATTGGAAAAGAATTATGATATTCACTTAAAAGATAAATACTTGACGTTGAAAGATGAAAGTGGAAGATTGCTTGCTAAGGTGCACATGACAAAGAACCAAATGCTTTTTCTAAATATTCAAAGTGATGTTCCTATGTGTTTGAAATCTTGTTTCAAAGATTCATCTTGGCTATGACACATGAGATTTAGGCATTTGAACTTCGATGGGCTGAAAATGATGAGCAATGGAAGAATGGTGAAAGGATTGCCCTCCATAAACCATTCTAATCAACTTTGTGATGGATATCATTTTGGCAAGCAAACAAGAAAGAGTTTTCCCAAGGAGTCTTTAACGAGAGCTCAACATTCATTGGAGTTGATACACTCGGATGTGTGCGGACCAATCAAATCATCATCACTTGGTGAGAATAATTACTTTGTGCTTTTCATTGATGACTATTCTCAGAAAACTTGGGTATTTTTTTCGAAGGCAAAATTGGAGGTGTTTGGAACCTTCAAAAGGTTCAAATTAATGGTGGAGAAACATTGTGGCTATCAAATCAAAGCTCTTCGGTCCGATAGAGGTGGAGAATTCGCATCTAATGAATTCAAGGTTTTTTGTGAAGAAAATGGCATTCGTCGTCCCATGACGACTCCATACTCACAACAACAAAATGAAGTGGCAAAGAGGAAAAACTGAACTTTCTCAACATGGTGAGGAGTATGTTAAAGAGCAAGAACATGCTGAATAAATATTGGGCCGAAATGGTCTCTTGTGCAGTATACTTGATGAATCGATGTTACACCAAAATTGTTCACAGTATGACGCCTCAAGAAGCTTGGAGTGGATACAAGCCAAATGTTTCACACTTGAGGGTTTTTGGAAGCATTGCCTACACACATGTTCATGATGAGAAAAGAACGAAGCTTGATGATAAAAGTGCAAAGTATCTCTTCATTGGCTATGATCAAAGCTCTAAAGGTTACAAGTTGTATAATCCAAACAATGGGAAGATTGTTATAAGCAGACACGTGGAGTTCGATGAAGTAGGTGTTTGGGAGTGGAGTACTACAATGAAAGAGAGGGGATATAGTTCTTTCCTTGATGATGATGAGGAGGAAGAAGGAATGACACCACCAAATACTCCACCACCAACACCAACACCATAAGATTCACAAATAAATAAAGCAAGCTTGAGTGAAGGACCTCGAAGATTCAGAAGTTTGAGTGACATTTATGATGTCATTTAAGAGGTAAATTTTAGTGATTTTACTAAATTTTACTCACTAGCAGAAACTGAGCCTATAAGTTATGACGATGTTGCTCATGATAACAAATGGAGAAATGCCATGAATGAAGGAGTCAAGGCAATCACAAAGAATGATACATGGCAAGAACATAATTTGTGTGAAGTGGGTGTACGAAATAAAGAGAAATGAACAAGGCGAGATTGAAAAATATAAAGCAAGATTGGTTGCCAAGGGGTACAAGCAAAAGGTCGGAATTGACTATGATGAAGTATTTGCACCCATTGCTCACCTTGAAACAATTCAGTTGATCATTTATATTGCAGCTCAAAACCATTGGAGATTCCATCAAATGATTGTAAAATCCGTATTTTTGAATGGAGACTTGGAGAAAGAAGTCTATATTGATCAGTCTTTCGGTTATGTAGTGCCCAACGAAGAAAAGAAAGTGCTAAAATTAAAGAAGACTCTCTACGACTTGAAGCAAGCCCCTCGTTCTTCGAATAGCAGAATTGATAAATATTTTTAAGTAATTGGTTTTTATCAAGTGTCCACATGAACATGCTCTCTATGTAATGAATGATAAAAATGGTGATATGCTATTTGTTTGCTTGTATGTGGATGACTTGATTTTTACAGAGAATAATCCAAAGATGTTTGAAGATTTCAAGAAAACTATGACAAATAAGTTTGAGATGCCAAATATTGGCATAATGTCTTGGGATTGAAGTGAAGCAATAAGATGATGGCATATTTATTTCTCAAGAAGGATATGCTAAAAAAATTCTCAAGAAGTTTGATATGAAAAATTGCAAGTCGGTCGGGACACTCATGGAATGTGGAATCAAGCCACACATGAATCAAGATGGTGAAAAAGTTGATCCAACTTTATTCAAGAGTCTTGTTGGAAGCTTGAGGTATCTAACCTATACTAGACCAGACATACTTTTTGGTGTTGGACTTGTGAGTTGTTACATGGAAGCTCCTACTACTTCACATTTGAGAATTGCCAAAAGAATTCTTCGATACATCAAAGGTACAATTAATTATGGTATCTTGTATGCTTTCTCGAATGACTTTAAGCTTGTTGGCTATTGTGATAGTGACTGGGCTAATGATATTGATAGTCGAAAAAGTACTACCGGGTTTGTTTTCTTTATGGGAAATCCAGCTTTTACTTGGAATTCTAAGAAGCAACATATGGTGACTCTTTCTACTTGTGAGGCAGTGCTTGTAGCTGCTACTTCTTGTGTTTGTCATGCTGTTTGGCTAAGGAGTTTGTTGAAGGAATTGAATTTGTCACAAGAAGATCTGACGAAGATTTATGTTGATAATAAATCTGCAATTGCATTGGCCAAGAATCCAGTGTTTCATGAAAGGAGCAAGCATATTGATACAAGGTATCATTTTATTTGAGATTGCATATCGAAAGAATAAGTGAAGTTTGAGTACGTGGAGTCACAAGATCAAGTTGCTGATATCTTCACGAAACCATTGAAATTTGACGTTTTCAAGAAGCTGCATTTTTTACTTGGAGTAATAAATCTGGTTTAAGAGAGGATGTTGAAAATATAAACTAGATTAATTAAGTATTTAATATTGTGTGCATGAATATTGATGGTCTTATGGAGGATTCATGAATGACTCTTCGGATGATGCATATTTGTCATTTATTATTGGTTCATATATTTGTGTAGATACATTTTGGGCATTCCCTATAAATATCCTATGTATTTAACAATTCAGATATGAAGAAAAGATAATAAGTAGTTTCCTCCCATCTTAAGTGTTCTAGTTTTTATGCTCTTCATCTTCTAACAGCTTATGTAAGCTCCGCCAATGGTTGTCGGAGCTACTGGCTGAGCTCCCCTTCTTAGAGCTCAAGTAGGAGTTGGGCGACGAGTGCGTGGTGTGCTCGGAGAGAAGCTCGAAGCGGCCGACTGTTGTCAGCAGCTTTCGGCGTGCGCACATTTCTTCCACGCGCGGTGCGCGGACTCATGGCTGTGGTGGAGCTCCCGCTGCCTGACGTATAGGACGTCCACTGTCACCGGAGAGATGTGGTAGATGGGTGATCAGAAGTTCCATCTATCGAGGGAGATTTATGTGTTGAATGAAATCTAAAACTAGAGAAGAAATCTATGCGCCCAAGAACAGAAAGGCATTTCATCTATGTTTTTGTGTAAAGTATAGTCAAATAAAAAAAGATAAATATTCTCAATAATCATTTAAATAGAACAAGTATTGCTATTTTGGTTGCAAAAATATCAAGTAAGGCTGTATAATCAAGATATTTAAGTATTTCTTTTCAATAAACAATATTGTTAATTGATCCATTTAATCTTTTTTATGACATGGTTTATCGAAGATATGTTTTAACCAATTTCAACTTGAAAAAACTCCTTTCTGCATATGCATATAGTCAATAAAATTTTATAGGCAACACGAGTATTTGGATAGCAGTCATTCATATTTTTTTAAATAATTTAAAACATCTAATGACCTTTTTGCTTCAACCGATAACTTTGCTTCAAGATTGATAACTTCATATACATATCATCTCCATCAATATATGACTTGCCATTATATACAAAAAGAAAATAGGGTTTTAGAGATGAAAAAATATATCTCTAAGTGTCATTTTTCCTTCTCTAAAGAGTTTGAAATGAAATATTCGATCTCAAATATCCATTATTGAAAGTCTCGTAGCTAATTTTGAGATGAAAATATTCTGTCTCTAATTTCATAAATGAATTCAAAAATCATTCATAAATTTGTTTTTAATTTGACCAAATAAAATTATTTTTAAATATAAATTTTGTATCTAATTTATTTTAAATCTATCATTAGTCTGTCCCGATCAGGCATTACGATAGCTCGGCCAAATACCGAGCTCCCGACACTCAAAAAACTCAAGCATGGAAGGATGAAGGTCTAGCGACCATCCCGCTCGGTTGAACAGGGGATGCAACCCCGATGTAAAATATCAAAAAAGGACGGATAACCATAAGGGAATTTTCCAAATTTTTTAGAAATTTTTCGAGAATTTTTCGGAGCTCGTATGACGAGTTTACGATGATAATTATTGGGCCCCGGGAAAGCCTGTGTAGGATACCCCATTTAAGTGAGGAAATGTTTGATTTTTATTTTTATTTTCTTTTTTTTTCCATTTCTTTTTCTTTCCTCCGTTTTCCTTCCTCGACCCGCGCCCCGCGCCACCCGTCGTCGTTTCTCCTTCTTTTCCCCAACCGATGCGCCGCCGCCACCCTTCCTCGTCGTTTCTCCTCCCTCCGGTACAAAAGTCGTGGCCCAGGGTTTTGCAACCCTTTCTCTTCCTCTTCCCCTTTGGCTCCCGCGACGCCGAAGCTCCTCTTCACCTCTACCTCGATCCTCCTTGCGCCGACGCGGAGCCCTAGAGCTCGAGCCACCGCCCAATCGCCGGAAGGAAGGGCCAATGTCAACCCTCATCTCACTGAGCCCTAGCCCCGGCCGACCCGCGACTCCCTCCCTTCCCCTTCGCCGGCACTTGAGCAAGAGTCGACCAACCTTTCTCCTCGAGCCAACAACCGAAGCTGCTGGATCGGGCCAGACCCTCCGACCGCCGGCGTGAACGGGATAGTTAGGGCTTCGAGGGTGAGAGATTGGATCTCCCTCTCTGCTCACTATCTCTCCCCTGTTCTTGAGCCGTGCCCTAGTTCCGAGCCAGCAAGGTGAGCATCTTATCTGATCACTGGTTGTAGTAATCTTTCGATCTGCGGTTGGGTTATAGGTTCAATCAGTAGCACTTTGAACTTGTTGGATCCCTGCAAGCAAGTCCTGATTTTGGGTATTTGATTTGGTGATCAATAATTTCAACTTGCTTTGGTCACATTTTTCAGCAACTGTTCTTGGCCATGGGTCATCAAGGGCGACTTTATATTAAAGTAAGGACTAAGTATGAGCTTAATTAAATTCTGAATTTCCAGTTAAGAGATTGGTAGAGTTAGGAGGATTAGTTGATACATGATTTACTTTATTAGTTGAATGCGTTGATTTTTGGTGGTTATTGTTTATGGAGGAATTGATAAATAAGTATGATAGATCTAATTTGGGTTAGCTAATTTGGTTGGATTGTTTGGGACAATCCACATTGAGGTTCCTAATGCAATTAAAACATAGTTTCCTACTCGGATTAGGATTTTATTTAGCTATTTTGTTTTTAGTTAAACTGTACGATTTATTATAGGATTTGGATTCGGGACGAGCACATCGACATAGAAGTTGATTAGCTCGATCTACATTGGAGGCGGGTACCTTGACGTATCTATTTTGATATGTTTAGTAGATTTTAGCAAGTAGCAATAATTATGTTTATATCTGCATCAGCATGTCGCTATTTGTTTCCGAGCATGATTTGTTTGTTACTTGTTTAGCGTTCATGCCCTATTTATTATTTATGTTATGAAGGTAGTGACATGTCATGCTTTATGATATACCGGACTGGTTAGATATCATACCTGACATGTGTACCTAGATCATATTATTTGATCCACGTATATGGTACATGTTTTTATGGAGGTAGATAGGATCAGGATATTTCTATGCTTAGTGTCATGCATCATCTCGCATGATTGCATGTTGTGCGATAGTCGTCTTCATTATTGTTGAGCGCATCGCCAATTACATGGTTTGCACACACAACCACTCATGGGTTAGTGGTTTTTATTCAGGCATGGTGTGTGCAGCAGGTTGCTCTATTTGGCTCCGTTGGTCCGCTCATGGGTAGTCTGACGCAGCGTGGTAGCCGGCAGGGATCTCTCCTCTGGACTAGTTCAGGGAGATGAGAGCATTGCGCTCCCCCACTTATGATTTGGGGTATAGGATAGGTGTACTCCGACAGCATCTCGTCCACTCGGTCACTCATCAGGAGCAGTGACGACAGAGTGCACGGTTGTCACAGCCCTACCCACTCGGTCTCACCATCGTGTGTGAGATGGATGACTGGCGTCAGGGGTGACCAGGACATGTTATGATATCATATGCATTATATGCATTTATTGCTTGTGGTTGTTGCACTTTATATGCTGCACTTTTGGTAGATGCATTGTTTGACATGCATACAGGATACACATTTATTGCTTGTATTTGCTGCACTTTATATGTTGTATATTGGATAGATGCATTGTTTGACATGCATACAGGATTTACGACACTCTGGGTCTGACGACCTTGATATTCCTATACCCAGGTCCTGATTAGTACAGATACTCCTTTGTTTTACAGTTTTGCATTTTCTATATGATATCCAGGAGACTATACACATATTATTACTACTGGTTATTATTTACTATGCATGTCAACCAGGTATCCGCTGAGTGTTAGACTTACACCCCGTTATTACTATTTTCAGGTTGAGGTTGTTCAGGAGGTTCCAGTCGCTAGTCCCCCACCACTGCGTGTCACGACGAGTTCGCACATTTTGGTTTCTGTTATTGTTTATGTTATTTAGACTATGTTTTCAGACTTGTAGCTTTTAGCATTTCGATCTTATACGTTTTGTTATGTGCCGATGAGTTTTTATTTGAATGTATGTTGGAGTTTTGTGTTTTATGGGTGCAGTTGAGTAGGATATCGAATTTATGTTTTATGGGTGTAGTTGAGTAGGATATCGGATTTGTGTTTTATGAGTGTAGTTGAATAGAAAATTTTACGATGATTTCCTTATCTTTGCTTTAGTTTAGTTGTTACTATTAAACTGCATGGATGCTTGCTTATTGTACTTTTATTTTTATTGTTCCGGCCGTGTTGGCCGATGTATATGTGGTCCTAAGGGCATTGTAAAAAGTTTCAGATTGTCACTCGTACAGGGGAGATGCTGTCAAAATTTCTTCTGACAGGGACTACCTGGGGCGTGACACCCGACCAAGCAAACACGGCTCCCTCGCTCGACCGGACGGAGGCGAGACAGCGGACTCTCCCCCTCGGCCCGACCATGATGTCACCCGGGCGACAGACTGGCCGAGCGGCTCTCTCTCTCGGCCCAATAATGGACAAGAGGAGCATTTGACGATATCTTCCTAAGGGACCAGTGTCACCGACGGGTGGCATGGTTGGCGGCATGGTCAGACGGAGAATCGTACGGTGGAAGCTTCCACTGTCACATCAGAGATATGCTCGGGTTGTTAAGGTATGACGTCAGACACGTTTTTCTGACATATCCTTTCCAGGTATGCTTTGAGAAGCGTGCACATCTTGGGAAGCATGTACGGGCCTCTCGGGAGCCCTATATAAGGATCCCCAGGCTTCGACGGAGGTATGTTCACTCTTACGGTAGCTATAGTTATGCTGCTTCTATTTTCTCTTCATTCGCTTGCCGTCGGTGACTGACTTGAGCGTCGGAGGGCCATCGCCGGGGAACCCCTCCCTGGCTCGGCACTAACGACTTGTGGTTGCAGGCTTAGCTCGTCGGAGGTCCACGTCATCTTCAGTCTATATCCAGTCAACGTGAGCGCCCTCTCCCCAGCGTCCGTCGACTATGTCATATTTAACACTAAAAATATATGTCTCATATTTAGTAGATATTAACCTGACATTTATTTTGGTTTTAGAATTCTTATAATATAAATAGATATATGCACATGAGGAGTAAAATAGTTTATCATCATGGCATCAATGTGCCTAATTTAGTTGTCATTGCTCTTCTCTCTTTTGCTTTGTTCAATTGAAGGAAGAAGCGTTCCTGAATTGAGGAAGAAGAACTAAAGTTATAGAAAGAATTCTACTTGTCCTCCAAGAACTGTTATCATTCGTCGAGCTCGAAACAAAGATCTAATCATGATTCTGTTGGATATTGGGGCCTAAATGGACCAATACGATTTTGAGGAGGAAAAATCGGAAGCCATCAATTGTTGAAAGTCGTAATTGACTTCAAAATTGAAATCTACGTTTCGCGTAGATAGATTTAGACTATTAATTTGCTCAAAACCGATTAAGGGTGAATGAGAAATTAATGTTCAAAGTCGGCCCAAAATAACGTTGGTTATTCATTAAGGAAATGCAAGGGAGAATAGTCCCACATCGGAAATTTCCGATGTACATTCCTTACTTATTAATGATGTTGAGTTATTGGAGTTAACTCAGAAAAGTACCAGGTACTCTCTGCTCAGGGGCGAGCAGGTGCTCGCACCTGTGAGCCCGCCACCCGCCACGTGCGCAATGGGCGCTTTGTAGGCGCACTTTGCACTTTGCATCGTCGCGAGGAGCATTGAGGAGCTTAAATTTATGCTCCAGGTGACATTGCAGTGCCTACATGGCACTCGGGTGACGTGTCAGGCTAGTACCTGACATGGCAGTGCCTATGTGGCATCCTCGTGGGCAAAGGGAGATGACTGGACAGTTGGTTGGGCGAACGGATGGCAGCCGTTGATCAACGTTGATCAAAGAAGTATGGTGGATCGCTTGTGATGCGATCTAGAGCGTTGGATCACAATGAGTCACGATCTGACGGCTTGGGATGAGACATGATCTGAAGCATCGGATCAATGGATCCAGATCCGATGGCTGATAGATCTGAGGGTCACAACTCTTAGATCTGATGGATGAGATTAAAGGGGCTATGTGAAGGGTTATAACTCTTCAGTCCGGACGACCCAGATTAATCCACCCAAAGGTCACACCCCTCCCTAAAGCCTCTTCCTTCTGTATAAATAGAACCCTCCAGATTGGAATCAAATCACTCAACTTAATCTTCTCTTCCTCAAGTATTCACTCACTCATCTTGTGCATTCAAGAGTCCAAGAAGCCTACGAGAAGGTTCGCTGGTCTCGGAAGTCGGAGTGCTACGATTCCGAGACGATTGTCGTCGTTGTATCTTGGGAACGAATTGCAACAATCCGTTAAGCACCGTAGCGGAGCAATATCGTTTACGGAGATAGTGTCGAACACTAGCCTCGACGATCAGTTTGCATACTCCGGAAATTACCGGAAACAACAGTCGTAAACGATATTCCGTACAAACTGATATGGCTACCAACGACGTTCCAACCGCCATTCCGACCGCTGTTCCGACGGCCGTTTCGACCGCCATTCCGACATCCATTCCGCACGGAGAAAAGCCGGAGAAATTCACCGGAGCCGACTTCAAAAGATGGCAGCAGAAGATGCTGTTCTACTTAACAACGCTAAACCTTGTACGGTTTTTGCGTGAAGACCCGCCAGTCGCTACGGACGGTAGCAAGGCTGCTTGCGATACGTGGACGCACGGAGATTTTCTGTGTCGCAACTACATTCTCAACGCCTTGGACAACACGTTGTATAACGTGTATTGTTCATTGGAGACAGCGAAATCTTTGTGGGAATCGCTTGAGAAGAAATACAAGACCGAAAATGTCGGACTGAAGAAATTCATCGTCGGCCGGTTTCTGGATTTCAAGATGGTGGACTCAAAGAGCGTCTCATCTCAAGTCCAAGATATGCAATTAATACTGCATGATCTGGACGCCGAAGGAATGAAGCTGAACGAGTCATTCGCAGTTGCTGCGGTAATTGAGAAGCTCCCTCCGTCATGGAAGGATTTCAAGAATTACCTAAAGCATAAGCAAAAGGAGATAGGGCTGCAAGACCTGATCCTGAGGCTACGAATAGAGGAGGATAATCGAAAGTTATCCGACTGCAGAGGAACCAAGCGGACTATAGACGATATGTCCAACCTGGTCGAGCCGAACGCTAAAAAGCCGAAACAGTTCAAGAAGAAGGCACAAGCGAAGAAGTTCAAGGGATCCTGCTACAACTGTGGAAAGGCAGGACACCTGTCCAAGGACTGCAGACGCCCGAAGAAGCCAACCAAGGGGCCAAAGGATGCTGCGAACCACGTCGCAACCTCTCTTGAGGACTTGGATCTCACTGCGGTTGTATTTGAAGCCAACTTGGTGGATACCAACCCGAAGCAGTGGTTCATTGATACTGGAGCAACTCGTCATATCTGTTCCGATAAGGCGATATTCTCCAAGTATACTCCGATAAATGGCAGGAAGCTCTATATGGGTAATTCCACGACGTCGCCAATTGTCGGACTCGGAAAAGTTGTTCCGAAGATGACGTCCGGAAAGGAGCTAACACTCATTGATGTACTCCATGTTCCCGACATCAGTAAGAACCTAGTTTCTGGAGCGGCACTAGTTAAGGCCGGATTTAGGCTAGTGTTCCAGTCAGACAACTTTGTACTTATGAAGAATAATATCTTCGTAGGAAAGGGGTACCTAGAAAAGGGTCTATTCAAAATGGTTGTAATGCCTGTACTCCGAAATATTGATGGTAATAAAATAAATGCTTCCAGCTATGTTGTTGAGTGTTTTAATTTGTGGCATGATCGACTCGGACATGTGCATAATAATACTCTTAAACGTCTCGTCAAATTAAATTTATTACCAAACGTCAATGTTGACGGAACACACAAATGTGAAGTGTGCGTGGAAGCAAAAATGACGAAACTACCTTTTCATTCGGTGGAAAGGTCAACGACTCCTCTAGAGTTAATACATAGTGATCTATGCGACTTGAAATTTGTGCAAACTAGAGGAGGTAAAAAGTATTTTATTACTTTTATCGATGACTGCACAAAGTTCTGTTATGTCTTTTTTTAAGAAGTAAAGACGAAGCCCTAGAGGCATTTAGAACTTATAAAACAGAAGTTGAAAATCAACTTGACAAACGAATTAAAATAATTCGTAACGATAGAGGTGGAGAATATGGTGCACCGTTTAATGAATTTTGTTCAGAATCTGGCATTATTCATCAAACAACGGCACCTTACTCACCTCAATCGAACGGTGTTGCCGAACGTAAAAATCGGACACTAAAAGAGATGATGAATGCCTTGTTGATAAATTCAGGCTTACCTCAAAACTTGTGGGGGGAAGCAATATTATCGGCAAATCACATTCTCAACAAAATCCCTCATAAGAAAAGTGATAAAACTCCTTATGAACTATGGAAAGGCCGCGAGCCATCGTACAAATACCTGAAAGTGTGGGGGTGCTTGGCAAAGGTCGAAGTACCTAAACCAAAGCAAGTAAAGATCGGACCTAAAACGTTCGATGCGGTATTTGTCGGATATGCCCATAATAGTAGTGCATATCGTTTCCTAGTTCACAAATCAGACATTCCTGATATTCATGTGGGAACAACCATAGAATCTCGGAATGCAATATTCTTTGAAAACGTATTCCCAAATAAGAAGGGAAATGTTGAAAATGATAACAACGGAAGTTCAAACGAGAATGTCGTTACCGAACTTAGCTGTTATAAAAGAACTATTGACGATCAAAACAAAGAGCCACGTCGTAGCAAACGGGCTAGAGTTGAGAAATCGTTCGGGCCAGATTACATGACTTTCATGTCAGAAATGGAACCAAGAACATTAAGTGAGGCTCTCTCTAGTCCCGATGCTCCAATGTGGAAAGAAGCTGTCAATAGTGAGATTGAGTCTATCATGAATAATCATACTTGGGAATTAGTAGACCTTCCTTCGGTAATAAACCATTAGGTTGTAAGTGGATACTAAAACGCAAGTATAAAGCTGATGGATCAATTGACAAGTATAAGGCCAGACTTGTAGCCAAAGGGTACAAGCAAGAGGAAGGCCTTAATTACTTCGACACCTACTCACCGGTGACAAGGATTACGTCCATACGAGTGCTAATAGCCATTGCAGCACTGTATGACCTTGAAATACATCAAATGGATGTTAAGACTGCGTTCTTAAATGGTGAGTTGGAAAAAGAAATTTATATGGAGCAACCCGAAGGGTTCATAGCTCCAAGAAATGAGAAAAAGGTGTGTCGACTTGTTAAGTCGTTATACGGACTTAAGCAAGCGCCTAAACAATGGCACGAAAAATTTGACAAAGTAATGTTGTCAAACGAATTCAGAATAAATGAATGTGACAAATGTATTTATGTCAAAGACTCACCCAAAGGCTATATAATCGTCTGTCTGTACGTAGACGACATGCTAATAATGGGCAGTAATCATGATGTAATCATGACTACAAAGAAAATGTTGACCAAAAATTTTGATATGAAAGATATGGGTCAAGCAGATGTTATATTGGGAATTAAAATTCTCAGGACATCAGAGGGGATAGTTCTAACACAATCCCATTATGTAGAATCAGTATTGAAAAGATTCAATGCGTACGATCTTTCTCAGTAAAACACCTATGGATCTAAGTCAACACTTAGCGAAAAACCATGGTGAGACCATATCGCAGTTGGAATACTCTCGGATAATAGGCAGTTTGATGTATCTTACAAACTGCACACGTCCGGATATTGCCTGTACGGTCAACAAGCTGAGTCGTTACACCAGTAATCCAAACGACGCCCATTGGAAGTCATTGATGCGAGTTCTTAGATATTTGAAATATACTATGAACTATGGATTACATTATGGAAAATATCCCGCTGTGTTGGAGGGATATTGTGATGCTAATTGGATATCAGATACAAAAGACTCCAAATCCACTAGTGGATATGTATTCACGATCGGTGGGGGAGCAGTATCTTGGAAATCCACTAAGCAGACGTGCATTGCTCGGTCAACTATGGAATCCGAGTTTATAGCACAAGACAAAGTAGCAACTTCAAGATATTCCGAGCTGGGAAAAACCTGTACCTGCCGTACTGATCCACTGTGATAGTCAATCGGCGATTGGAAGGGCACAGAGTAGTATGTATAATGGGAAGTCAAGACATATACGTCGTAGACATAATACCATTAGGCAGTTGATCTCGAATGGAGTGATTGCAATCGACTATGTTAAGTCCAAAGATAATTTGGCAGATCCTCTTACGAAAGGGTTGAGTCGAGATCAAGTATACTGCTCATCAAGAGGAATGGGATTAAAAATCTACAACTGAAAACGACTGAAGTGGAAAACCCAACCTTGTTGACTGGAGATCCCAAGATCTTGGTTCAATGGGACAACAAAGTTTCAGAAGTTGTGGTTCAGCACAGGAGATAGTTTATCTCTATCCCAATCCTAGGATGAATTTGTGTTGTCCTACCTCATGTAGTGAGGTTGCTTATGCTTTTAGTGACTTCTATACCTTATAAGGTGGAGTATGGTAGGATACCCTTGATAGAAGTGTCACCTATGTGAGTGTGAAGACAGGCCGCTTCAATGAAACACTCATGAATCCAAGATGGTGTCCATGGCCAAAACGGAACCAACCATGAGAACCTAAAGTAGGTGAGATAGGTCTCTGTGTGGGTGTTATTGTCTTAGTATACACAACAGGTGAGCGATTCAAGACATCACGTTCACTGCACAGCCTAGTATACTCGATAGCATTCCACTACGGAAGGTTCAAAGCCACAAGCTACCTCTCCCGATGCAGTGACTTATCGATTGGACTCTTGTAAAGTGTCAGCATGCATACACGCATTACATTAATTTCCATTCATGTGGGGGATTGTTGGATATTGGGGCCTAAATGGACCAATACGATTTTGAGGAGGAAAAATCGGAAGCCATCAATTGTTGAAAGTCGTAATTGACTTCAAAATTGAAATCTACGTTTCGCGTAGATAGATTTAGACTATTAATTTGCTCAAAACCGATTAAGGGTGAATGAGAAATTAATGTTCAAAGTCGGCCCAAAATAACGTTGGTTATTCATTAAGGAAATGCAAGGGAGAATAGTCCCACATCGGAAATTTCCGATGTGCATTCCTTACTTATTAATGATGTTGAGTTATTGGAGTTAACTCAGAAAAGTACCAGGTACTCTCTGCTCAGGGGCGAGCAGGTGCTCGCACCTGTGAGCCCGCCACCCGCCACCCGCCACGTGCGCACGTGCGCAATGGGCGCAATGGGCGCTTTGTAGGCGCACTTTGCACCTACATGGCACTCGGGTGACGTGTCAGGCTAGTACCTGACATGGCAGTGCCTATGTGGCATCCTCGTGGGCAAAGGGAGATGACTGGACAGTTGGTTGGGCGAACGGATGGCAGCCGTTGATCAACGTTGATCAAAGAAGTATGGTGGATCGCTTGTGATGCGATCTAGAGCGTTGGATCACAATGAGTCACGATCTGACGGCTTGGGATGAGACATGATCTGAAGCATCGGATCAATGGATCCAGATCCGATGGCTGATAGATCTGAGGGTCACAACTCTTAGATCTGATGGATGAGATTAAAGGGGCTATGTGAAGGGTTATAACTCTTTAGTCCGGACGGCCCAGAT
This sequence comes from Zingiber officinale, assembly GCF_018446385.1. Classification (NCBI taxonomy): domain Eukaryota; kingdom Viridiplantae; phylum Streptophyta; class Magnoliopsida; order Zingiberales; family Zingiberaceae; genus Zingiber; species Zingiber officinale. The sequence continues at coordinate 143,745,671 of NC_055997.1, forward strand.
TAATCCACCCAAAGGTCACACCCCTCCCTAAAGCCTCTTCCTTCTGTATAAATAGAACCCTCCAGATTGGAATCAAATCACTCAACTTAATCTTCTCTTCCTCAAGTATTCACTCACTCATCTTGTGCATTCAAGAGTCCAAGAAGCCTACGAGAAGGTTCGCTGGTCTCGGAAGTCGGAGTTCTACGATTCCGAGACGATTGTCGTCGTTGTATCTTGGGAACGAATTACAACAATCCGTTAAGCACCGTAGCGGAGCAATATCGTTTACGGAGATAGTGTCGAACACTAGCCTCGACGATCAGTTTACATACTCCGGAAATTACCGGAAACAACAGATTCTTCGGGCCAGAATGTAAGTAGCAAAAACTCCTTAGATATCATCACAAAGGTAGAGTTCCAGCAGGCAAAATTCCTTAATTAAATGAATTGAATCATAATCCAGTTGAATTTGTGAGTGCAGTATGCGATAGCGCAGAGCCAAAAAAGGTCGTTTCCATGGCTTTCAATCAAAGATTCACTATGTGGTCACTCCCAATTGTGGGGCCAGATCGAGCTTCTGCAAATCAACTATGGACGATGGGAGACATCGATGGTGGACCAGGTGCGTTGGTTGCTGGCTAGTTAGTTAATTATACTGTTTGTATCTATAATCATAGTAAAACGATCGTTATATTTATCTTAGGTATTCTTCGTGATCCTAAGTTATTTAAAGGGAGGTAATTAAGAGGATTAACTTATACCAATTGCTAAATTGACTAAAAGGTAAGAGAGATTTTTTTAACTAGGTATCCATGGAGACATGTTTTTACCTATCATTCATATAATCACAAACGTTGGCTATATATATATAATGAATTTTTAATTTAAATTTATTAGTGGAGAGGTTTTTAAATTAAGGGAAAGATGTATGGTGTAGGAATTTTTAATTATATATAAGGTAAAATATAACAAAAAAAAATGTTAGGATAAATAAAAGAATTGTTGAAAGATTTCTTTGATAATAAAAAATGTATGAAGGTTTTTACTTTTGATATGGATGTGATAACTAGAGAGCTCTAGGGCATCTTCAATGGTTAAATTCCTAAATAAGATTTTTTTTTGTAATTCTCAATATATCTTATCAATGTCACATCAACAATATAAAAATCTATTATTCTCTTCACAATTAAAGAACCTCTATAAAACTTTTATATGGGTTATAAATTACAAATCATATATTTTTTATTTAATATCTATATATAATATTCATTTAATATTTTAATTAATTATGATCTTGATTTAATTTATTTATAATTTTTAATTAATATATTAATTAATTTATGATTTTTAATTTAATTTATAATTCCCATTTAATATTTAATTAACTTATGAATTTTAATTTAAGTATAATTATTTATATTTTTATATTTATTTTAGAATAATAATTTGTTAACAATTTTATATAAAAGAAAGGAATTATTACTCACTATAAATAAAATATTATAATTAAATACTTTATAAAATTAATTTTATTGCTAAAATCATTCACAGGTTAAATAATTCATTTTAAAATTATTTTGAAAGATCAAACATGTAATAATATTTTGTTATTAATCATTGGCTCCATCTCTAAGACATCTTCAATAGTTAAAGTTCTAAATGAGATTTTTTTATACTTTCAATATGTCACATCAATGTTATAAAATTTTATTGAAATATCTTTAATGGTTAAAGTTCTAAATAAGTTTTTTTGTTGTCTAATTTTTAATATGCAGTTGCATAGATTCATGCAAGTTACATTAATTTTAAGACAAGAAAATATATTTGAGTTTTCACTACTACTCTTAAACTATAAACATCAAACCTCACCTTTATAATGGTTAAAACCTTTTTATTCAACTTTTTTATTCTAGAAAACTCTTACAAACCTTGCATTAAAGATACTTTAAGAGAAAAAATAGCTTTGGTTTTTTACAATTACTTTTGAACTAAAAACTTCAAAGCTTACCTTCACAATGGTTAAAGTTTGTTTGTTGAGCTTTTTTTAATTTTACAAACTTATTAAAAACCTGACATTGGAGAGGCCCGGATACTAATTGTAATGAACTTTTTTCATCGGCATTATTGATAATGGTGCATGGCACTTAATTTGAAAATAGTGCACTTCTTTTTATTTTCCCCCAAGTCATCCTATTAAAATATATAATAAATCTTGCTAATCAGAATCTGCCAGTTAGAAAATAAATTTATCTAAATAAAAAAATAATTAAGCTAGTTAAAAAATTAATTAAATATTATTAATGAAAATTAATTAGGTATTATTTATAAAAATTAAATATGAAAATAGGTGAGAAAGAATATATTTGACTTGTAAAATATGATATTAATTGGATACTCTTAATAATGACCCTAAAAATTATTTTAAAAATTAAAATCTATTCTAACTGGCCAAATTATAGTCATTTAATATTAATATATCAAAAAGACACTAAAAAATATAATTATTTTAGAGTAGCTATATAAAATTACTTTAATTTTATTTGAATTACCACATAAAATACACTTATATTGAAATATTTTTTTTTAATTTTATCTAAATTATTCAAACTTAATCAAAACCACGTCTACATTAAATTGCTTTAACACAATGTCCTAAGTTCTAGCATTTATTATCATAAATGCTATAACAATATTGAAATTATATCGATCAAATTTAAATATTTTAAACTAAATTAATAATAAATATATGGATATAATAATATTTCATATATAATAATTTAAAATAAAAAATATTATATTTTAATATATTATAGCAGTTGTATACATAGTTTATATAATAAAACTAAAATGATATTTGTGAGTTAAAAAATATATATAATAGGGCAATAACTAATTAATCCTTCAATTAATGACTTTACATTCGCTCATTGTATTTAAAATCATCTTAATTATTTTAATCGATCCTATTGTTTGGCATAATCTTAATTATAAGAAATAGTTATTAGACACCAGCTGTTCTGAATAAATATAATTAAATAATATCTAAATATTGTATGAATAATTAGAGAATTTTATCCTTACAACTATATTTTTGGCATCCATTATATATAAATATATTTATTGCTTGTTATATTTGTGTAATTATAAGTAATCAATCAATTAATCTGATGATACATTCAATTTTGTCTTTCAGTTGTATTTACAACAATATGTCATATATAATATTATATATATATATATATATATATATATATATATATATATACACACGGGATATAAATAGACATGCACACGAGAAGAAAGGGGCAAAATCATTTCATCATGGCGTCATTAATGTGCCTGATTTACTTGATATTGCTCTTCTCTCTTTTGCTTTGTTCAATTGAAGGAAGAAACATCCCCTTGACTGAGGAAGAAGACCTGGAGATAGAGAAAGAACTCCAAAGCCTCAACAAACCCCCGGTCAAAACCCTAAAGGTATATCAGTTCAATTCATTTTGATAATATTATTTGCCATATTGATGATATATAATTTTGTTTGTTTGTATGTTTACTTCGCTGCTCCAGTCCTTCACTGGGGATCTTTTTGACTGCATCGAAATGTACAAACAACCTGCATTCGATAATCCTGTTCTGAAAAATCATAAGCTACAGGTATTTAATTATACACATGATTTTTTACACTAGCCAACAAAATAGATTTACTTAATTAATTTATATATATGTGTTTGCAGATACGACCAAGTTTTCAAACGAAGAGCAATGTGACTATGGATGAAAAATTTAAACCACCTATAGATCCAGGCTTCAACGATACTTGTCCTCTAGGAACTGTTATCATTCGACGAACTCGAAAAGAAGAACTAATCATGGCTAAAGAACTACCCAAATACTTCAGGAACTATGACTCTAGATATGGTGTTCTTGATTCTTCAGGCAACAATTATGTAAGTAGCAAAAACTCACAAATAATATTATCACAAAAGTAGAGTCCCAGCAGTTCGTTAATTCCTTAATTAAATTAATTGAATGATAATCCTGTTGAATTTGTGAGTGCAGTATGTGGCAATGCAGAGCCAGAAATCTAAATTCCATGGCTTTGAATCTAGTATCACTACGTGGGCACTCCCAAATGTGGGGCCAGATCAATCCACTGCAAATCAAGTATGGATGATAGGAGACGTCGATGGTCCTGAGGAAAACCTGAATGCTATTCAAACCGGATGGCACGTAAGTTACCTTGATATGCATGCATGCATATATATTTTTTTCGTGTAATTTCTCTTTTTTATTATTATTGCAGGTTTTCCCCCAGCTATATAACGATACGCTTACTCGTTTTTTCACTTATTTTACAGTAAGTATATACTCTAAAAACAACTAAACTACGTCTTTTTTAAGTGTTTAAGTATATACCGCACCCATGATAATGTATATATTTAGATCGACAGTCACAAGACGGGCTGCATAAACTTACTTTGCAAAGGGTTCGTACAAGTTTCAGCAATCCATGGACCTGGATATGCCTTCACCGGTAGCGGCCTTTCTACGTACGGAGGCAAACAATCATACTTCAGCTTTGAAATACGAAAGGTAGTGTTATTTGTTTAATTATATATATAAGGTATTTATATACTGAATCACTGAATGATTGTATATATTTTTAAACGTATATATGTTGAATTAATATATAATGGATACAGGATCCTGAACTTGGTCACTGGTGGTTGTCAACGGCAGATGAGAATCTTGGATATTGGCCAAAGGAGATTTTACCTAGTTTAGATGTAGCAAAACAGATAGACTTTGGAGGTGTAGTGTATTCGCCCAACAATGAGGGGTCTCCTCCCATGGGGAGCGGTTATTTTGCCGAAGAAGGGATTGGTAAATCCAGCTATTTTAAGTCAGTGACGTTCAGAGGGGATGACCAGCGTGCTTTCACTCCGGGCAAGGACTGGGCGCGTGCGGTACAGAATGTAGCTGAAAAATATTATCAAATCATTGCACCTATTCCAGACGGTGGTCCTTGGAATGTAGCTTATGGTGGACCGGGTGGGTTGTTTAATTCTTCAGTAGTATAATACCACTCCGGATCCTGTGGACCATTTTTTCCAGTCTAGAGAATAGTCTCTTGATATGGATTGGTGGGGATGAATGGTCTCCACCTATTTTATGAATGAGGACCATTCATTTCACTAATCTATGCTAAAGAATCATCCCTTAAATCGCAAAAAGCGGTAGGATCTACCCTCGTATAATACTAGTGAACTGATTGTGCCTATCATCGAATAAGAAAATAAAGGAAAGGTGTTGTAATCCACTTATTTTTATTTTAGCCTATTGAAGAATTTTGGTAGAACTCTTGAGGAGAAAGAGATATTTTGTTTTCTGTATAATAAACTTTTGATTACAAAGCCTTTATATAGACTTGAAAGAAACTTAGAGGGTAAGTAAGCTTAAATGCTAAGTAACCATTTAGCTTATCAAGGTGACTCTTTAGCTTATCAAGGTGACTCTTTGATTCATACAACAATTGCATGCACGATGGAAGAGTGATGGTCCAACTTCCTCATAATGATGGTCAACACATTACACTACAAGAAAAAAGCTAAACAACAACGCTTTTTTGGCGTTGTCGTATGTACTTAAAAAGTGATGTTGTAGATGGTGTTGTAGAAAGTCATATCAAAGACAACGCTTTAAAAGCGTTGTGGTTGGTCACAAAGACAAAGCTTTTTAAGCGTTGTCTTTTCGTTCTTAAAAAGCGTTGTTATAGATGCTGTTGTAAAAATGCACATATCAAAGACAACGCTTTAAAAGCGTTGTGGTTGGTCACAAAGACAACGCTTTTTAAGCGTTGTCTATTCGTTCTTAAAAAGCGTTGTTAAAGATGTTGTTGTAAAAATGCACATATCAAAGACAATGCTTTAAAAGCGTTGTGGTTGGTCTCAAAGACATTATTTTTTAAGCGTTGTCTTTTATTACTTAAAAACGTTGTCTTTTTAAATTTATAAAAAATAGTGTTTTCTTTAAATAGCAAAATTATAAAAATACTCAAAATTTACATATAATTGAATATCCACAACCACAATCATTTTTATAATAAGACTATTTAACAAATAAATAAAACTTTATATTATACAAACAAAATGTATACATATTGATCCACAAATTAAATTTGTATCATACAAGTAAAAGACAACGACATTTGCGGACATTTGCGGACTGGTGCTGCTTAGTCCAGTAAAAGAGCTCACTTGGGACATTTGCGGACTTTGCTGCCCACCAACAGCAAGTTGCTCCTGCTCCTGATCTTGCTCCCTCAAAGCAATAATGTAATCATAGGTGCTGATTCCCTGTAAGCGCATCCATGTAGAGTAGCATGAGCTAGTTAAAGTGTCAATTTTCTCCAGAATTGATGAATAAACAACACCATATCGTTCAAATTCTACTATTTGTTTTCCACTATGGAAAATCTATCAGTTAAATAACAAGCTGTAATAGTTCAGTTGGATAATAAGTTTCAGTAATGCTCAGTGTATGGATGAATGCAAAGAATTTGAAAATATAAAAGATATATTCCTTGAAATAGAGATATTTGACCGGATACATAGGTTTGTTTTATATAAATGTAGGAGTTGTGTAACTGGTAGTGTTTGCTGTGTCACAAGTAGAAATATGAAAGTAGTGTACCTTTTTTATTAAAAGAATATGGAAGAAGAAAAGTTGTGCAACTGGAAGAGTAGCAACCATGGCTAATAAAGTGCACACAGCCTGCATTATAGAGACATTATCAAATTAGTATCAGAACCTTGAAAAATCCTCATTATGATGTGTGATTTTCATTCATTTTCTCTTCTGAGTACTCACCACCACAATGATAAAGGGTGCCAAGGAAAAGCTACTACCCAGCTTTGAAACAATTTCAGCAGAAAATCTCCTTCTCTCAACAAAACACAGTATCAGCACAAGCATCCCAACAGCTCACTGCAGAATAAGCTGGCCCAAGGTGCACAAAGCATGGAGACCAATCAATAGTCAATCAGAATGAAAAGGACCTGACATAAAATGCATTCTATGTATCAGGTCCTTCACGTACTAAGAAAATAGTATCTTCTAAGTTGATGCACACAGATGATAAATCTACACTAAGAAAATAGTGTCAATCACTATGATTAATGAATACAACTATTGGAATGGTAGGAAATATTTGTGCTTACCAAGAGAAGAGCAAACACCATGAGGATGAAGAACCTTTTGTAATTTTTTCTTCCTATGCAGTTATTGATCCACTACAAGGAAAGATGAATACTGCATATTACTACAAGATAACAAAACATATAAGGTTGTGAATGGAGAAAACCCTCACCCTGCAATGATGATCAAAGCCATCAACGCATTTGTCACAGACTCTACAATGCTTACTATATTTTAGAACCTGCAATACAAACAGATAGAAATCATTAGAGAAAAACCAAGTTAATATAAAGCACATAAGAACTTTATTTTTCTTGAAAAGATTGTGTGGCTCATCGTAAATGAGATCTCTATCACCTTTCTCCCTAATAACCAATATTCTGAATTATCCATCTTTTATGGTTATGCATTTGTCCAAAGGCCATCTGATCAAGCAATCAAAAAAAGTAAATTACTCATCTTACTGTCCTATTCTTTTTAAGACATCCTACCACACCACATGAGAAGCACCCACATTGTTTTGGTTAGCCTAGAAATTTGCAACTTATCACCTCGAATCCCAACGGTGGCATCACTCTGAATTATTGCACAACTTCTCCATCCATAGCAATCCAAACATCAGAACACGAAATGGCGAAGAAATATTACCTTAGTTAAGATGGAAGATTAAAAGTATTGATCAGGAAGAGACCAACAACTTTAGAAGCCTCGAAGTTTTAAATTTTGTCCATGCTGGTTGGCACAGGGAAAAAAATTCATTCCATCTGCCAACTGGCACACGAAAAATAACAAAACTGAAGTGTTCCTCTTTGTCGGTTGAAACCTACTATGTCACCTCATTGCCAATTGAAACCCACTGCATCCCCTCACGAGCAGTCTTCTGAACAGCCACCCACTGCATCCCCTCACGAGCAGTGTCACTTAACATGGCCAATATATATGCTTGGAGAAGATGACTTGTTTCAGAAGCTTTTTAGATCAAAGATACGAAGATGACTAGAGGATCTGGCTTTTTGACTTGAAGTTGGTTCAAAGAAGACAAATCAAATATACAAATACTAAGATGAAAGCATAATGAAGTAGTTAACTTTTTCTACTTTACCTGATTATAAGATCTATAGCTTCTTGCTCAGTATTTTGCTGCACGAGTAATTATTAGAAAAACAAACCCAATAGTGGAACAAAAGCTAGATAAAGAAACTAGATAATTTACACTGACAGAACTTTACAGAATAACATATAATACAGTGCTTTGTACTTGCATATTAATCCAGAAAACATCCTTTCACCTAAGTGACAATTTTTCCAAAACATCATCATTCACAAAACATCATCATTCACTAAAAATTTTCACAAGTTTTTAAACTTCAGTGACAACTTTTCTTTGGGGTCAATTGCTCAAGGTCGATCTGGTAACTATGCATTGCATCAAAAAATTGGCATTAACTATGATTCCACCAAAAACCACCATTCCATGAACTTAAATCTAAATAGAATTATGGCAACTATCATTCCATACCTATTCATAAATATGATCTTGTATGCACTCCACCAACTCGGATCGAACCTCATCAATTTGTTCACGAGAGTACCCTTTTTTTGTGAACTGTGAGCATACACAATTTATGTTAATGGAAAAATAATCAACACTGATCACTTTGCAATTTTAAATAGTTTATGTCAAATAATTTGAGATAAGCTAAATAATGTTACTATTGATTGTGAATCTCTCTCAATAGTCTCAACTTCTTCAATAATTTCTCTCATAAAGCGCATCACAAAAAAACCACATTGTTTCGCATCCGGTTGTTGAGGAGCCTATATATAGTAATTAGAGTCAAATTGTTAATGAAAATTATACACATTACAATATATGTTAAACAAAAGTACACATACCTTAACTACTTCCCACTTAACATTTTTCCTACCTTTCCTTCCCTTGGTTGAATTAAACAATTTTAAGGCCCTTCATACGTTAAGAATATTTGTTAAATAAGATTTTTATTATAATAAATATTTACTAAAAGAAATCTGAACTCACATTTCCATTACGTATTTTGAATCATCATCGCGAATGCGGCAACTTAGGGAATCCTGCAAGTAAATAGCTTCCTTGTAAGGTTCAATAACACTAAGATTCCAATGGAAACTAGGCAAATACATAGGATTAGATCATAAAATTGAATAAATTATCGAAAGGAAGCAATTGAAAGTGATGTTTTACTTCTTGCTTACCCGACATTACATGGCACTAACACTAGTTGATCTGTTGATGCACTTGTCAGCTTATCTGCTAAAAGAGTTGCCCTTTGATTCGGGGTTTCAAGCTTAACTGATTTGTCTTGTGCCGCTTTTGCCAGATATGGGAGTTTGTGAGGATTCATAAATCTGAATTTCTTTGTCTTGGTATCTTTCACCATCTTTTTATACAGACACCTATCATTGCAAAGAAAAAAATATTTAGATACTAAATAATAAAATTTAGATACAAAACACTCATAATAAGTTGGAAAAATAATGATCACTCATAACACTAAGTTATGGTGATGATAGTAACATCCATACATGAGAACTTACTATGAGCAGTCTTGCATATTAAACATACCGAAATGTATACATGCAAATTCTTTTATTTCTTGAGGACAAGCACATTTAAGATACTTAAAAATATACAAGAAAAAGATATGAGCAAAGTACTTCCTGTCTAGAAGAACAAATGGCAGAAGGCAAACATTAAGGGCCGGTTGAAAATGAATGAGCTATATTTATGTAAAGTGTACCACATCAATTGATATTATTAAACCTCTCAATAGAAATGATGAACTATTAACTTAATGAGAATAACATGGTATGAGAAAATTACTAGAAGTTGAATTTTTCAAGAGTAAACTTGTTCACACAACAATATTAGTAAACTTCTTGCAGTTCAAATCAGGGATTTTCTGTCTTGCTAGATATTAGAATTTCCCAGCAAACATAAAGCAATGCAGTAATTTCCCAGCATAAGTAAAGCAATGCAGTTGCAACTGAGAACATAATATTTAGATACTAAATAATAAAATTTACTAACAAAACAATCATGTGGATTAAAAAATAATGATCACTCATAATAAGTTGGTGAAATTGTAACAATAAACCATAATAAGTTGCTAAAATTGGGAAGCAAACATGTGATGAAAAAGTTGCTGAAATTGCTTAAATAAACTTACTTACCATATGTAGGCAACGATCAAATTTCCTGAAATTGCCTCCAAATGATACAAAGAATTGATGTCCTCAAGGTCAAGAAAAAGTTCACAATCTTCATCAAACACTTCATTATCTAAGCACATTGATATACATTTTCCTCCATCTAGAGCATGCTTACTGTAACAATATAACATATGTAATGCTCTTGGGACACTTGTTGACAAAGTAGGTTTTGATTTTTTTCGTTCAAACTTCTTCCTTCTAGGCTTCTAATAATTTCAAATATAAACAAGTTAGATAGCTAGGTTGAATAATAATAAAGTGGCAATATAATTAGAAATATAATAATAAAGTGACAATATAATTAGAAATATAATATCTCATATACCTCATCTTGCTTCACAATCTGCTGTTCAGGCCAAGCCACAACAGTTCCTATGGCATCACCAATTACTTCACATTCACTTGGAATTGGATATGGCAAAGGAGCGGATTTGTCCACTGCTTGATCAATGGAGACTCGAATGCAATTCTTGGGAAATGGAATACCATGAAGCATTTTTTCCATGCCATTCAAACAAACAATTGTACCATATGCAGCAATATTTGAGCAAGATTCCAATGTCAATGCAACTGATTGACCCTAAAATATTAAAAAAAACATGTTGATTATATTTAGTTTATAATGCTATAATAATAATGAATATCACTATAACTTGTATTTTACCTGTAAAACTTCGTCTTTACCCACAATCTGTACGTCATCTTCTTCAATATTCTTCTGATGAAACTTCACCGAGCAACTGCCTTTGTCATCAATTGAATTGTCCCATGCACCCCTTTTATGCATTAATGCTTCAAGTTTTTGGATGCGTACATCTTGTTCTAAAATTTGCATCTTCGCCTCCTTCAGCTCCCTTTTATGCTCAACGATTATATCTAGGGTAACATCATATTTCTTCCTTGTTCTACCAACATTGAAATAGATTGTTGGGTTGATATGACCTCCGATACCCCGGACACGCCCAGAATATTCCTGAGTTTCAAGTGCCTTGGTAAGAATATCCTCTTTTGCTCCTTCGCATTGCAGCTTACCCTCCCTCTTTTGCTGTATATATTCATCCTGTAATGCAACATTAAAAAGAATTATCAGTACTTTACCAAGGATAATTACCAAGGATATGCAATATTGGTTTAAAAAATACTGATGTCCAGGCCGGTTCTTCCCCAAGTAAACCACTGCATGTAATAGACTTTTCGACTTGATCTCTTCTCCAAGTAAGAACATTTCAAACCTAGATACCTAGTAAATCCACATCTGTTCTATATAAACCCGTCACCTCTAAGCTCTCAATGCATTCATTCACCATTTACTTCCTCAATACATGCTCTAGTACTGAGAATTCAAGCTATGCAAGGAATGGCTGTTAAACTCCTCATTGCACTGCTTGCCTTGGCTTCCTCACGCAAAGGGTATGCATGCATGCAACTTTACTCTCGAAAACTAGAAGATATATTGAAGTCATTATCAGAAGAACATGAAAATTTACTTACAATCTTGTGTACTGTGTCCACCAAATCTTCACCTTCAAACTCTCCTCCTTTGTTGGCGCGTCCTTTCTTCCACATAATAGCTCTATTGATGTCATTATCATCACATAATTCAGTCCCCTACAACAAAGAAAAATCAAATAACAAATGTGAAATAATTTAATGTGAATCAATTAGAGGGTTCTTAGAGGAAATATATTTTAAAAATACTTACAATTTCTTCAGCAAAGCGTGCATACCCTTTGCGTGAGAGTCGATGAGGATATCTATTTTTTTTCCTTCGCTCTTTTTGTTGATCACTGAGTTTCTAGTTATTTCAAACAGGCGACATATCAAATTTGAATAATACATAATGAATTATGATCGAATAGTTTCAAAAGAAAAAATTTAGAATCTTACAATGAAATCTTCAGAAATGCGACTAATGACAAACGCACGCCAATCTTCTCTTGTAATTTCAAAGCCAACAGGTGGCTCATTCAACTCCTCAGGTTTGTCACACCTGCTTAAAATAAATTTTTGGGTGAGATGGGTCTTGTATTGCCTCCACTTACTGTTTGCAGACCTCAAACATCCCTTTTTCCACTTTGAGTCAACATTATAAATCAACTGTACATCAAATAAGTGGAAAACATTAATAAGATTAATTAAGACAAACATAAAATATATCTATCATTAGTAGTGAAATATTATAATTGTTAAAACATGCTAACTTGCTTACATTGACTGATTCCTATATTAATTCTTTGACAGTAATTGGGACTTGCTTCCATGTCTTGTATTTAATATTAACCTTTTGCCGAGCCAAGACACCAATGTAACTTTGCATGGCTACAGCAGCTGGTCCTATCGGTTGTCCAAAATTATTGAATGACACCTCATTTCTAATACCTTGCATTCTTTGCTTTGTAATCTTATCCAACTGTGTGCGACCTCTAGAAGTTCTTGAGGAGATAGTGTCTTTGGAATCCAACACTTTATCACCCTCGCAACTCTCTTCACGGGCAGCTGTAATGACTTCTTTACCCTTGTCCAACTTTGCAAGTTGCCCTATTCTCTTACTCTTTCTAGTAGAATCCATTGATCTATAACAACTTAGACTGATCAACATAAGTTTAGTTAGAAACATGCATAAACTCACAGCAAGATGATATATTTACACCAACAAATTCACAACAGTATGAAAAAAAATAAAAGATAAAAGCAGAAACTTGCAATAACATCACAACATATCTGATTCGAATTAAAGTGAGGAATATAACATATTAATATTGTCCACAAATTCATCCTCATAGGTAAATTGTTTACACACTTATATTCAAAAGCAAAAATTCAGCAATTAAATATTGTCAATCCAACTTCCATCACAGTCTTCACGAATACATGGTGGTTCATTATCATCTTCTCCGTCAATATCCATTGATGGTAACCCCTACTAAAACATTGATAGTGGATAGCAGTGTCCTCTAACTCTTCGCCCTTTAGGTATTCAAAGTAGTCTCTGTTTGGTGTTGCAAGTACAACACTCCATAAAGGATCTTCAGGATCTTCAATGTAAAATACTTGCTTTGCTTGGCTTGCCAGGATAAAAGCGTCAGATTTGAATCCAAGTCTATTGAGGTTTACCAATGTGAAACCAAGATCATCTACTTTAATGCCGTTATTATGCTCCACCCAATTACATTTAAACATTGGAAGTTGAAATTTATGGTAATCAACTACCCATATTTCTTCTATAACTCCATAAAAAACCATATCTGACACAATAGGATTTTTATCCTTTGCACTTGCAACTTGCATTGTCTTTGCAACTAAGCTGACTCCGGAGTTTTGAACAACTCATATAGCATCACGCTCTTTTGTAGCATAAGTAACCCCATCAATCAAATAGCTAGAGTATTTTAGTACTTGCTTGTTAGGCCCGCGAGCTATCCACATCAATCTTTCTGAAACTTGATGAGTGGAATGGTCAACTACATCAACAACCTAAATTTTTTATGCAATAAAATTTTAATTATGCATAAATATGAAAATGAATGTATGCCAATATGTAATACTAAAGAAACTTACACGATCACGCAACCAAGTAATAAACGTTCGATTATGCTCATCTTGTAACCACTTCTTGGACTTAGCCTTACGAGGAAATCTTGCATTCAAATACGTCATGTGTTCCCTAATCAAATTATTTGGTATAAATAAACCAACAGAATGTAAGCAAACCACATTAAAATATTAATAAGTTAGATACATTACTCGATATAGAGATCAATCTCAAGATCATTTGCCAATACATAACGATGTGCTTGCGTCAACTCATCGTGAGTAGTGGAGTAGACTACTGCACCTGATAAAGGCTTAGTAAGTTCTATTTGTCGATGACTTGATGGGATCCCAATTGTGTGCACACTAGACAGATAGTCTGAGCAAAATTCAACAGCCTCTTCAGCAATATAAGATTCAGCCATACACCCTTCAGGTCGATTGCGATTTCGCACATAACCTTTCAAAATCTTCATGTATCTTTCAAATGGATACATATACCTATACCAAACCGGTCCACACAGTTTCACCTCCCGCACAAGATGAACACTTAAATGAATCATTATATCAAAAAATGAAGGGGGAAATACTTTTCAAGTAAACACAATATTGTCACAATCTCTCTTTGCATATCATCCATCCTTGAAACATCTATCACTTTATTACATAACACATTGAAGAAGAAACACAAGCGAGTGATAGTGTCTCTAACATGTTTGGGCAAAACACCACGTATCGCCACAGGAAGCAATTGTTGCATTAAAGTGTGGTAGTCGTGTGACTTAAGGCCAATAAGTTTTAAGTCCTTCAACGACACGAGGTTTTTAACATTAGATGAGTAACATGATGGAAGTTGTATTCCAAACAAAGAATTCAAAATTTTCCTTTTCTCATCCTTACTAAGTGTATAACAGGCTGCTGGCAAAAATGTTTTCTTCTCCCCCATCCTTGGTGCCAAATCTGTCCTGACATTCATTTCCAAAAGGTCTAATCTCGCTGCTACTCCATCCTTTGTTTTTCCTGGAATATCAAGTAACGTTCCGATAAGACTTTCACAAATATTCTTTTCAATGTGCATCACATCAAGAACATGTCGAATGTATAGATGTTTCCAATACTGAAGTTCAAAGAAAATTGATTTTTTTTCCAGCATGATTTTACATCATCATTCGACTGAGACTTTCTACTCATTTTTCCCCAATGACAATTAATTCTTTCAACTCTTTCAAAAACTTCATCGCCACTTAATGGTTTTGGAGCAGGGTTAAATTCTTGGTTCCCATTAAATGCCTTCCGTTGCCTTCGATAAGGATGAGTTGCAGGTAGAAACCTTCTATGACCTGTATAAGACATTTTCCTACTATGCTTCAACCTTGTTGAATAGGTATCTTCACCACAAATAGGACATGCATGATATCCTTTCACAATGCATCCTGACATGTTCCCATATGCAGGAAAATCATTGATCGTCCATAATAAGATAGCCCTAAGCATAAAAGTTTCTTGGCGATATGCATCATATGCTTTGACACCTATATCCCATAAGCATTTTAAGTCATCAATTAGAGGTGCTAAGTAAACATCAATATCATTTCCACTGTTTGGGACCGGAAATTAACAATGTGAGCATCATAAATTTTCTCTTCATACACAACCATGGAGGAAGATTATAAGTAATCATTAAAACTGGCCAACAACTATATGCAGAACTCATTAAACCATGAGGATTCATCCCATCAGCTGATATAGCCAATCTGAGATTTCTTGCCTCAATACCAAAATCTGGCCATTTGCGATCAACTATTTTCCAAGAAGGTGTATCAGCTGGATGGCGTAAATATCCATCACAAAGTCTTTTTTCGGCATGCCAAGTCAACTCCTTAGATATCTCTTTATTCCGAAACATTCTTTGAAATCTTGGAATAGGGGGGAAGTACCACAAAACCTTGGCAGGAATTCCTTCATTTATAATATTTTTTTTCCCAACTTCCACCTTGACATCCCGCAAGTAGGGCAATTAGTTAAATCCTCATACTCCTTCCGGTATAAGATACAATCATTAGGACAAGCGTGAATTTTTACATAATCCATCCCTAATGCAGATAAGCTTTTCTTTGCATCATACAGAGATAAAGGCAATTTATTGTCATCTGGAAGTATTTCTCCTAACAAACTGAGTAGGTCAGTGAAACTTTTATCACTCCAACTATATTTGGCCTTCAAGTTGAATAATTTCACAATTGCAGATAACCTTGTAAATTTAGTGCATCCCGGATATAAAGGTGTCTCAGCATCTTCAAGAAGCTTATTGAATTGGGTTGGATTCTCAGCATAACTATCATATGCATCATGAACCATATTTATTGGTTCCTCACGAACATATTCATTTGGCCCTACTTGGTCACTTTCATTTTGTGAAATCCCTATCGTAGATCTTTCGCCGTACCATATCCATGTATGATATGTCATATCTATACCGTTACAATACAGATGTGCCCTGATAGTTTGTATATTTTTCTTCTTTAGATTGCCACATTTTGCACATGGGCAAGATATTCCCATATTCGGATCATTAGTGTTTTCCATTGCAAATTGCAAGAAAGACTCAACTCCATTCTCATATTCACGTGATAGTCTATCCTTTGACATCCAATCTTTGTCCATTCTTTATAACTAATCAATCAACAATGAGCTAATACCTAAAAATATTAACACAAACAATAGTGTGAAACTATAACAAAATATTTAAACAATTAATCAAAATTGTATTTCTACCTGAAAATTTTTGACCATACAGGTTTCTCATCAAAATGCAATCCCAATAGCAATTTTCTCACTTGGGGAGATAACCTAGTTATCTATATTATCCATATGTACATGTTTGTTAGAGTCTACGTATAGGTAGTTAGGTACTTTTGCCTTGGTATAAATTGTAGAGTCATATAATATTGGAGCATTCACCAAAACATATTCTCTATTGAAACATGTTAACCTTTAGTTGAAAAATGAAACCATTCCAGGAAAATGCTTGAATTATAACTTATAATAAGCAACTTTGTTTCTTTAGCACTTGAGAATCTGCAACTTCCTCAAAGGGACATCAACATAAGCAACTCAATGCAATAGTGCATGATGTATTAAATCATACTTAAGCCATTAAGCTCTTAGAAGGCAAGTGACATAAATATAACAATAGTAGTTGATATAAATTCAACAAACTGAGTAGGCACAAGTCACTGCCCAGAATTAAGATGAGATAATGCAGAACACAAGTTTTAGATACAATAAAAATGAGAGATATTCTCTGCGCATTAAGGGTACACAATAAAAATAATAGTAGAATAACACTAGAGATTGATTATTTTCAAGCTGCACATTATACCTGACGACAAAGAAAGGCTGGAATGTGAATAATATCTGCAACTTGGCCAACAGCTTCACACTGAATTTGAGAAAAAAGGATAGCATGTTATATGCTTCATGCTATTTTTAAGGATTAATACCTACTGCCAAAGTCTATAGCTAAACGTTTAAAAATTCCAGATTAAATCATGAGAAAATACAATCAGGGGAGGGGGAAAATTGATGCAGTATGAATCCGGCAAAATGGCTAGTTCGGAAAATAATCAAAAATAAACAAAATCTTATTCTAGAGGGATGGAAGAAATTTTACCTTTCTTTCTTCCGTTCCTCCTACTCTCGAATCTGCTCTGCGAGGAAGGAACTAAGATCGAAGGGTTCAAAGGAGTTGAGGAGCCGTGAGAAGATTAGGAAGGGTAAGCTGACTTTGATTGAGGAGATGGGGAAATGCGAGATTAGGGATCTCGACTTGGAGGAGTTGGGCCGGCGTGAGGAGTTTTGCGTGAGGAGTTTGGGTCGAGATTAGGGTTCAGAGGAGATCACGCGGCAAGGAGAGGAGAAGGCGCTCGTGGAGAGGAGAAGGCGCTCGTGGAGAGGAGTGGAGAGGAGAAGGCGCTCGTGGAGAGGAGAAGGAGAGGAGAAGGCACTCGTGGAGACGCCATTACGAAGGGATGAGAGAGCGAAGTCGAGAACGAGCAGTGAAGGTAAGGAAGAGCAGAGAGAGGGAGGAACAGTGAGGGCAAGAGCAAAGATATCGAGGAGCCGGATCGAAGAACCGCGTGGCAGTGCTACGGCTCCGTCGGATAGTAGAAGAAATTGAGGGATCTCGGCTCCGTCGGCTCCGCCGTGAGAAGATTAGGAAGGGTAAGCTGACTTTGATTGAGGAGATGGGGAAATGCGAGATTAGGGATCTCGACTTGGAGGAGTTGGGCCGGCGTGAGGAGTTTTGCGTGAGGAGTTTGGGTCGAGATTAGGGTTCAGAGGAGATCACGCGGCAAGGAGAGGAGAAGGCGCTCGTGGAGAGGAGAAGGCGCTCGTGGAGAGGAGTGGAGAGGAGAAGGCGCTCGTGGAGAGGAGAAGGAGAGGAGAAGGCACTTGTGGAGAGGAGTGGTGAGGAGAAGGCGCGCGTGCGTTGAGGGTTTAGAGTTTAGCAAAGCGAGGGCTGCGAATTTATTTTAAGTGAGTTTAGGGGAAACATACACAACACTTTAAAAAACGTTTTTTAAAAAAATGTTGTCTTTGACCATAAACAACAACACTAAAGACAACACTTCATTAAAAACCGTTGTCTTTAGTAAAAAGTAAATACCATAGACAACGCTTTTCACTAAAAGCGTTGTAAAACAAAGAACGACAACGTTTTTATTAAAAAGCGTTGTCTATTGGGTGTTGTTGAATGCAAAAATTCTTGTAGTGTTAACTTTAACACTCCCCCTTAATGTGTTGTCGGATTCCAAGTTTGGCTCGGAGCTGTTCAAATCTTTCTCTCGGAAGTGCTTTTGTGAAGATGTCAGACAATTGCTCCTCAGATCGACAGAACTCAAGTTGAATTTCTTTATCTTCAATTGTCTGTCGAATGAAATGATGCTTGAGTGCTATATGTCGAGTTCGGCTGTGGTGAACTGGGTTCTTAGCCATAGCGATTGCAGATTTGTTATCGCAGTATAGCATGGTTCCTTCAATCTGATGATGACCGAGATCAGCTAAGATTCTTCGAAGCCAAATTGCTTGTGAAGTGGCTACTGATGCTGAGATGTACTCGGCTTCCGCAGACGATTGTGCAACACTTTGTTGTTTCTTGGACAACCATGAGAATATTGCTGAACCAAAAGAGAAACAGTACCCCGAGGTACTTTTCATGTCGTCTAAGGATCCACCAAGATCACTGTCACAATAACTGACAAGGTTAAGTGCATGATTCTTTTGAAAGCTTAGACCGAGGTCGGTTGTCCCTTGAACATATCGTAAGACGCGCTTTGCTGCACCGAGATGAAAATGGCTCGGACTCTGCATAAATCTTGAGAGTAGACTTGCAGCATACATGAGATCAGGTCTAGTTGCTGTGAGGTATAACAAATTACCAATGAGGCTACGGTAATGAGTGACATCCGCTGCTTTTCCTCCATCTTTCTTTTTCAATTTCTCCCCCATAATAAGTGGTGTAGAGACAGGATTGCATCCCAGCATGTTGAATTTCTTCAGAATCTTTTCTGCATATATCTTTTGGCAAATAAATACTATCTCTTCTTCTTGGTAGATCTCCATGCCCAAGAAATGTCGAAGTAGACTCATATCGCTCATTTCATACTTTTGAGTCATGTCATTTTTGAACTCTTCGATCATCTTCTTGTTGCTTCCAGTGAAAATTAGATCATCAACATAAAGAGTGACTATAAGAACATCATTACCTTGCTGCTTGACATACAAAGTTGGTTCGCTCTTGCTCTTCTCGAATTTTGTTTGGTTGAAATAGTTGTCGATCTCACTGTACCAAGCGCGAGGAGATTGTTTAAGTCCATATAGCACTTTCTTAAGTTTGTAGACTTTTCCTTCTTTTCCTTTTAGGATGAAACCCTGAGGTTGATCTACATACACTTCTTCCTTCAATTCACCATTGAGAAACGCTGACTTGACATCAAGCTGATAAAGTTTCCACCCTTTGCTGGCGGCGAATGCAATTATAGCTCGGATTGTGTCAAGCCGAGCTACTGGGGCAAATGTCTCCCCATAGTCAATTCCAGGCTGTTGAGAATAACCTTTGGCAACTAGTCTTGCTTTGTGTTTTTGAATGGATCCGTCTGGGTTGTGCTTGACTTTGTAGATCCATTTAACACCTATGACTTCTTTATTTGTCGGTTTATCAACAAGCTCCCATGTTTGATTTTTTTCAATCACACGGACTTCCTCCTCCATTGCTTTTTTCCACAATTCTTCTTTGATTGCTTCATCAAAGTTCTCAGGCTCAATGGAGCAATAATTGCATGTAGCATATATATCATCTAATGATCTGTACCTTTTTGGAGTTGTGCTCGGGGATGAGGAGTTTGATGAAGTTGGATCAGTTGAGCTTTCGTCATTGGGTTGAGATGAGCTTGAATCTGGTGTGCTTGGCTCAATTTCATCTTCTTTGTCAGTACTGATCAAAATGTCTTTCTTCTCAACTTTGTTTTCTTCCCAATTCCATAAAGCATTTTCATCAACTTGAACATCTCGGCTAATAATAACTTGACCCAACTGTAGGTTAAATAGTCTATAACCTTTGCTCATGGTACTGTAGCCGACAAAAATACATCTTTCGCTAGATTCATCAAGTTTGCTTCGTTTCTCTTTTGGAATTTGAGAATAGCAAATGCTTCCGAATACCTTGAGATGGTTCACCGATGGTCTTCTACCACTCCATGCTTCAAACGGAGTCTTGTTTGGTGTGGCCGTGGTTGGGCATCGATTTGATAAGTAAACGGCTGTGTAGACTGCTTCAGCCCAGAAGATTTTGGGTAAACCTTTCTCGTGCATCATTGATTTTGCCATTTCAACGATTGTCTGGTTTTTCCTCTCGGTAACACCATTTTGTTGAGGGGTGTACCTTACCGTTAGTTGCCTTTCTACTCCTTCATCTTCACAAAAATTATGAAATTCTTTAGAAGTGTATTCTTTGCCTCTGTCACTTCTTAAGGTTTTGATGAAGCATCCACTCTGTTTTTCGACGAGACTCTTAAACTTCTTGAATATCATAAATACTTCCGACTTCTGTCTCATGAAATAGACCCAAGTCATGCGAGTGTGATCATCGATGAAAAGAATGAAATACCTATTCTGAGCATGAGAAAGGGTGTCCATCGGTCCGCAGACGTCGGTGTGGATAAGTTCCAACTTTTCTTTAGCTCTCCATGATACTCCTTTCGGGAAAGGAAGTCGATGTTGCTTTCCAAACGCGCATCCTTCGCATATATGTTGCTTTCCTTCTATGTGAGGAAGTCCTTGCACCATACTCTTTCCAGATAATTCTTTGAGGCTTTGAAAATTAAGATGACCAAGTCGTCGATGCCATAAGGTTGATGTCAGGTAGTCCGAGGTAGTAGCTCGATGAGCTTTTAGATCGGCATAATTGATGTTGAGAGCGAAGCTTCGATTGACCATTTTGATCTTTGTGAACACCTTTGACTTATCTCTCCTGTCAAATATAACACATTCATTGTTATCGAAGCAGAGCTTGTACCCATTTTCCACCAATTGTCCAAGGCTGAGTAAATTTTGACTCAAGCTCGGCACACACAAGACATTGTTGATGCAGCTCGGACCTTCCTTCGTCTCGATGGCGATTCTCCCAAGTCCTTTTGACTTTGTTTGCTCTCCGTTTCCAAACTGAACAGGAGCATTGATGCTATTGTCGATCTCAGAGAAAATTTCTGAGATCGGCGTCATATGGTTGCTACATCCGCTGTCTAGCAACCATTTTCCTTGCTCCTTGTTGGTGGCTGTGTGACATACATAGAATGTTCCATGTGTCTCCTCAGCTGTTTGATTTTCTCCAACCTGATTTGCCTGATAAGAGTTCCTACTTCGGCAATCTTTGGTGAGGTGACCAAATCGATTGCATATTTTGCATCTCGATTGGCCTTTGAACCAACAGTCCTTCTCGGAGTGATTTGGCTTATTGCAGTTGCTGCAATTCGATGAGTTATCTTTTCCTCTTCCTTTTGAGTTACGTCCACCTCGTCCTCTTGATTTCCATCCACCTCATGATTGGCCCTCTCGTTCGTTGTTACCAATTTTGAGCTTTGATTGGAATGCACCCTCTATTGGCTTTTCAGAATGTCTGGACAATCTTTGCTCGAACGATTTTAGGGACGCCATCACTTCTTGAACTGTGAGTGTTGTTAGGTCCTTTGTTTCTTCAATGACGGCAACAATGGGATCATATTTCTCAGGAAGACAGATGAGAATCTTTCGTACCAGTCTCTGATCTATAATATCTTCACCATGAGATTTCATTATGTTGACCAAATCAAAAATTCTGGTTGAGAATTCCATGAGTGTTTCTTTCTCCTGCATCTTGGCATTTTCGAATTCCTTGAGTAGTGATTGGAGCTTAATCGCTCTCACTTTCACATCTCCTTGAAATTCGCTCTGCAAGATCTCCCATGCTTCTTTAGCAGTGTCGGCACGCATGATTCTGGGAAATATAGCCTTAGTGACTGCTCTTTGAAGGATTGAGAGAGCACTTGCGTCGGCTTGTCGAGACTTCTCTAATTTCTTCAGACCGGCTTCGTTGAGGGCAGTGGTTTCCTCGGGCTCTTGCACTCCATTCTCCACAATCTCCCATTGGTTAAGAGATCGAAAGATGGTCTTCATCTTTACATACCAGAAATCATAGTCTTCGCCATGAAACTCTGGAATGAGATGGTTGATGTTTGTTAAGCTCGAGCTGGCCATGGATTTTGATTGGTAGAACCTGGAGGCTCTGATACCAAATATTGAAGAATTTTGGTAGAACTCTTGAGGAGAAAGAGATATTTTGTTTTCTGTATAATAAACTTTTGATTACAAAGCCTTTATATAGACTTGAAAGAAACTTAGAGGGTAAGTAAGCTTAAATGCTAAGTAACCGTTTAGCTTATCAAGGTGACTCTTTAGCTTATCAAGGTGACTCTTTGATTCATACAACAATTGCATGCACGATGGAAGAGTGATGGTCCAACTTCCTCATAATGATGGTCAACACATTAACTTTAACATAGCCAAAGGCATCGTATTAAAAAAATACCAAAAAGACACTCAAATATAATTATTTTAGAGTAGCTATATAAAAGTACTTTAATTTTATTTAAATTACCACGTAAAAAACACTTATATTAAAATACTTTTTATGAATTTAATCTAAATTATTCAAACTTAATCAAAATCACTCTTCATTAAATTAATTGCAGAATTTAACACAATGTCAGAAATAAGGTGTAGCAGTTATTATCGTATATGGTATAACAATATTTAAATTATTTTGATCAAAATTAAATATTTTAAATTAAATTAATAATAAATATTTTGATATAATAATATTAAATAAAAATATTAAATTAATCTATGTTAATATATTGTAACAGTTATATACATAGTCGATATAATAACACTAAAATGATATTTGTGTACATGGTAAAAAATATAATAGGACAATAATTAATTAAATCTTACAATTGGGGTCTGACTTTTCTATTAGATTTCATTTCCATTTGCCAATTGTATTTAAAATCATCTTTTGATATAATAATATTAAATAAAAATATTAAATTAACCTATGTTAATATATTGTAACAGTTATATACATAGTCGATATAATAAAACTAAAATGATATTTGTGTACATGGTAAAAAATATAATAGGACAATAATTAATTAAATCTTACAATTGGGGTCTGACTTTTCTATTAGATTTCATTTCCATTTGCCAATTGTATTTAAAATCATCTTATTTTAATTGATCCTTTTTTTTTGTTTTTTGTGGCATAATCTTAATTATAAGCAATAGTTTATTATACACACGCTGCCCTGAATAAATATAATTAAATAATATTTAAATATTTATTTAAAAAAATAGTAAATTTGTGACGAATTTTATATTTTAAAAAAACCATTAGAAAATTATTTTCAACGAAATTTTCTTACGATAAAAATATAGATATTCGTCATAAATTCTATGACTATTTTTTTTATCTCAGAATTTGTTACAAATCTGCAGTGAAAACTAATTCGTTAAGATCTTAAGTCTATAGCGAAAATATTTTTTTCATCCCAAATTGATGATGAATTATTTTTGTAGTAAAAAAGCCTTGCCAATTTGCGAAGAAACCTTGTGATTGCACCAGGAAAAAAAACCCTTTCGTTACAGGTTTATGATGAAAACATATTTTCGTCTTTGTTGCAAAAAAATTTGCGATGAATTTTGTGACGAAAAATAATTCATCGCTAATCTGCCATTGCTAAATTTTTGCGACGAAAAAATGAAAGTCATCACAAAATTTGCAACAAATTTTATTTTTCGTCGCCAATTTCGTTACAAATATGCAACGAAAAATAATTCGTTGCAAATTTCATAATCTTAAATCTGCGACAAACATATATTTTCGTCGCAGATTTGCGACGAATTAATTTTTGTCCCAAAAAATGTTGCATGATTGCGAATAAACGCAAGCAAAAAAAACCCTATTTTCATCCCAGATCTGTGACGAAAACTTAGATTCGTCGCAAATCTAGAACAAATTCAAATTCATCGCAGATCTGCGACAAATTCTACAACAAATTCAATTCGTCGCAGATTTGCGACGAATTCAGATTCGTCACAGATTTGCGACGAATTCAGATTCGTCGCATATTTGTGACAAATTTAGATTCGTCGCAAATTTGTGACGAATTCTGCAACAAACTCAATTTGTCATAGATTTCCAACGAATTCATTTTTTTTCTGCCATAAAACTTCACAAATTTGCGACGAATCTTGATTCGTCGCAAATTTGCAACGAATCCATATTTGTCGCAAATTTGCGACGAATCCATATTTGTCGCAAATGTTATCCCAAAAAAAAATTCAACAACCCTCCAATTTTTGTTCTTTTGTCCTATTTACATATCAAACATAAATCATAATCAACACATCCAATTAAACATCCAACACATCCATATCCAACATTCAAACAAGTCATCCAAAACTAAACACATCATATTCATACAAAAATAAACAACATCCATACACCAACAAATTCAACAAATCATTATATCCAAACATATAATCACAAGGCATCCAATGCACACAAAAAACAATACAAATCGTCATGTCTCAGGAGCTTTATTCTTCCATGCTTCTTTTCCTGCATCAAATTATAAACAAACAATAAATAACATTTTATAACTAAAAAAGAAATGAATCTAACATATCAATGATATATGTATCTAACATTTATAACAAATTAAATAAAACTATCATTATCATAATATATCAAAGATTTAGATGACAAAAAATATCATTCATCCTTATATGCATGAAACATATACACATACATGAAATGAAACTTGTAACTAAGTGTAAAAAATATATATAAGTCATGTAATTAAAAATACATGTTTCATGACATATAAAAGTATCAAAACCTATATAGCCAAATTTGCATGGATTAGTAATAGACAAGTCAAAAATATACAAAACATGACATAACATGCAAAGTATCAAGGTAAAATAAAAATATAAAAGCAACTATAACATGACATGCAAAAAAATCGTAACATAAAACTTACCATAAATTTACGAAGAATCACCACCACTGCCATTATCATCATCACCATCATCACCGTCACCGAGAGGAATCTGAGATGAAGACGCATCATATTGCTCTTGTACAGTTGTATTGTCTCGAGAAGTATCACCTGACACAGTGACACTGGATTTCTGTCTGTTCTCAAACCACATGAAGGACTGTCCTCAAGAACAATCTTATTAATATCAGGAATTGCCAGTGTTGTAAGAGGCGCGAGGCGCAAAAGGGCTCCTAGAGCCCGAGGCGCACACCTCTTGAACATGAGATTGATTACTAAAATACCATGCCAATTATATGATAATTATTAATATTCCACACACACAAATATTAAATATGACAAGCAAAACAACACCATGATAAAATTAATAAAAGTTTAAAACTTTCAAGTTTCAACTTTCTAATCTAAACTAACAAAGTTCATCAAAATAAGTGTAATGAGTCAAATTAATCATTAAGCTCAAGATCATCCTCATTGTATTCTTCTTCTTCTTTATCTTCATCTTCTTCAAATTCAATTTCTTCTTCTTCTTCTTCTTCATCTCTAAGTCTTAGAGATGAATGTCTCATAGAGGAAGATGTATTTCCCTTCTCAACTGGTTTAAGCCTAGCATGAGAACTAGAGGTCATCGATGCAATGTTTTTTTCCCTCTACTACAATATTCAGGCTTTTTAGCTCCACTAGCCCTAGCAACGACATCCCATGTCAAGTCATCACCTTCAAAAACTAACTCATTTTCTTCATTATCACTTTCTCCATCTATTCTACCCATCAACCATTCATTACTGTCATCAATATCTGTCAAAGAGATGAGGGTAGATCTTATCATGTGCATCATACCAAAGTTTTAAGGCGCGATTGTATTTCACAAATACCAAATCATTTAAGCGTTGCTGAGCTAGCCTGTTCATTTTTTTGTTGTGAATCTACAAAATGTCAAAAATCACAATAAGTATAAATGTATAATAAAATAGCAAAGAATATTTTTTACTGATAAAAGTAACATACTAATAGTATTAATGTATTATACATTTATATTTATTACATACCTGCTCAAATATAGTCCAATTGCGCTCACAGCCAGAAGCACTACAAGTGAGGATAAACACTTTAATAGCAAACTTTTGCAATTATGGGGTATTTGCTCCATAGCATTCCCACCATTCCGCTGGAGATAATGCTCATCTATGTCTAATTGCCACATTCCTCCCAAATAGCTCTTCTGTCTTTCGATATATAGAGAGTTGGGTAATAATTTATCTTGCTCAGCAGCGCTTGAAACTAATCTCTCCATAGTTTCAAACAAACTATTCACCACTTCTCCACAGATATTTGAATCTGTGTATGAATAAAAAATTTTTGGATTCAAATAATGTCCTGCAGCATGTAGAGGTCGATGAAGTTGGCATTCTCATCTCGTATCAATGATCTCAAACACTTCTTTGTATTTCTCTTCTTTCTCCTTAAAGGACTTCATAATTATTTCTTTTGCCCTATTCATAGCCTCATAAATATAGCTCATTGCAGGTTTTCTTTAGCCACAACTAGTCTCAGAATACGAACTAAAGGGTCATATATCTTTAATATATGCACAATACTACTCCAAAATCTAAGTGTCATGATGATTTTAACTATCTTCTTTCCCGCCGCTTCTTTTGCCCATTTACTCTCTGTCCAATCCTTTGAAATAAACATTTTCCTTAAGTTTTGCTTCTGTAGGTGCATCCTTTCAAGAGTGAGAAAAGCAGTAGCAAATCTTGTGACACCCGCCCGACAAAGCTCTTTTTGTCTTGTGAATTGCCTCAACATATTTACCATGTCTGGACGAACATAAATGTAAACATTCACACTCATTGCCTTCTTCAATGTTGCTTTAAAATCAAGTAATTTCCCAATATTTTCTAAGATCAAGTCGACGCAATGAGCAGCACAAGGAGTCCAATACAAATGCGGCCTTTTTGCTTCTAATAATTTTCCTAAAAAAGAAGTTAGAAAACTAGATAAGTTTAACATATCTAAGAATTAGAAAAAATATATTGATAAGAAAAAATTAAATACATTCTTACCAGCAAGCACATTGTTACTTGCATTATCCGTAATAACTTGAACAACATTTGCTTCTCCTACACGCTCCACAAATCGATCAAGCAACTGAAATATTTTCTCTCCAGTCTTTGCATAATCAGAAGCATCAACTGATTCGCTGAAAACTGAACCTTTAGGAGAATTCACTAAAAAATTAATCAATGTCCTATGCCTTTTGTTTGTCCACCCATCTGCCATCAAACTACATCCATACTTGACCCATTTTGTTTCACACGACTTAATGTAATCATTTATTACACTATCAACAACTTTTTTTTTTTAGAAAAGGAACCTGCACCTCATGATAACTAGGTCCTTTTAGACCTACACCATATTGGCCAACCAAGTCCAACAACCTTTTGGAACTTAAATAGTTAACGGTATTAAAAGGAATTGCCGCATCATACATCCACTCAGTTATGGTCATACAAGTTTTTTCCCTCAATTCTTTCTTGTATGCCTCATTTATCGTAGTTTGCCTCTCTTTACCCTTTTTACTTTCAACATTTTTTTGCGCATTAGGAGCAAAATACATATCCATTTAACCTATTTGTCTTGGCATTTTTTTGCATATTCACTGATCTAGAACTTGTACTTGTACTTATAGGCGGCACAGTTTTAGCTCCAATATCATCCATATCAATATCATCACCTAGAGGGTCTACATCCTTAAAGTCCAATGTCGCAAGTTTAGAAAGATTACTTTTCTCTGCTTTTTCTCCATGAAAATTTTAATTTCTTCACGTACATGAGACGAACATCTTTTACAAGTCGTAGTATTTCGAAACCCCCCAACAAGATGTTTTTCACCATAGATACCCCTTTTGTAACTTTTTGACAAAAATTACAAATCAAATTATTTTTATTATCCGGATTAACTCTTTGAAAATAATTCCATGCTGGATCTTTTGATATATATGTTGGAGTATCACTACTACCTTCCATAATAATTGAACAAGAAAATAATTTGAAAAATCAAAAATAAAATAAAATAAGTAGTTTAATGGAAAAGTACTATACCAACGTCCAGCAAAAGAAAAGCAATTATACCAGCATTCAGCAATAGAAAAAAAAAGGAAAAAAAAGACAAAGAAAATTAAAAAAACAAAATGAAAAATAGGACAAAGAAAAAGAACACATCAGCTAGCAAAATCGTACAACTACAGTAGCCAGCAAAATCGGCAGCAATAACACAGTCTGAATTTTTTTTTTAAAAAAGCAAATAAATAAAATCGGATAGCAAGAATGCGAACCAACAACTCAACAAGAAAAGACACAAAAGAGGAAGAAGAAAATACGAGAATAAAGATAAGAAAAGAAGATGAAGAAACGAAGAAAAATTGAACAGGGAGAACGAAGAAGAGAAAAAGAAGCAATAACAGAAGAAGATAGCAGATGAAGAAGTGAAGAACAGGAAAAACAAAAAAAAAAAAACAGAAAGAAAAAACTCATACCTGGGCGACGTGCGACTCAGCTAGGGGGATGGCAGCGGCGGAAGGAAACACTCAAATTTAGGTTTCGTTTCTTTTCTTCTTCCTTTTTTTTCTCCTTCTCCGTGCCCTAATTCCAAACCAAATTGGTTTGAAATAGTTTTTTTGGTTAAAAATCCAGAAATGGATCGCGCTCATGAATGATCGCGCCTCAGTTGAGGTGTGAAAGCACACCTGAGGCGCGCCCAGGCGCGCGCCTAACGAACGGGGTCCGCCTCGCATGGGAGGAGGCGGTTTCCCCAGCACCTCGTGCGCCTGGCGCCTCGGGCGCGCCTCAGATGCGCTTTTAAAAACTCAGGACCTAGAGACCTCGGATGACATGAAACAAATTTTTATACGTTCGTATCGATCTCCTGATCACATTGATATCCTCAAATATTTTGAGGTTCATGAATTTTTTAAAATGAAATATCTAATCCTTGTTAACAAAATTTATAAACACCAGTATATTGGTTGAAAATTATGTTTGTGGTCATTTTTTCTCCTTCGGCCACGAGCTCCGGCAGGGAAGCTTCATTTTCTCTCCCCTCTCCTCTTTGGTGGGTCCGGCGCACCGCGGGCGGCCGCGTCCTGTTGCCGCGGTTGGTCTGGCACGACAGGCGCGGTGCGTCGGATCCGGCTGGCTGGCCCCCTGGCGACCACTGGCGGCCCCCTGTCGCACGCTGGCGGTTGCTGGTGGCCCAGGCGGCCGTTGGTGGCCCAGGGGGTTCGGTGCTTCGACTACTGAGTGGCCGCGTGCTTCGACTACCATCGGCGAGCAGCGTCTAAGCTGCAGGTGCTTCTCCGTTTCAATTTTTTTTGTGCCTTTACGCATTGACTGCATATTCATGGGCTTTTCTGATCTTTTTTTCCCCCTTTTTCTTTTACTTAATTAGCGTTTCTATATAGAAGATCTTTCCATCGATCGAAAATTTGGAATGTTTCCATCGATTGATTACTTATGTGCGCTAAAGTTTTATCTGTTCTTTCCATCGCACTCTAAATATGCAAGTTCTGGATTCAAATTGGACCAGAAGATTTCACTCTGATCTTCAAGATTTATCTTCGATGTGATGACCTCGTTTTAATTTTCAAAATTTTGTTTACTTCATCCTGAACTTTCTGTTACTCCATTTTCATGCGCGTTGGCTTATTTTCTTCTCCTTTTTGACTACTAACTTTTGTTGCAATTTTTATCCTTGAAATGGCAGTCGAAGCACGCCGTCCTAACTCTTTAGTTTGTTGTTTGAGAAGTTGTTTAGTGTTAGGGTTACGAATGACTAGCTGCATAGTAATATTATGATCTTGATATCGATCTAGAGTGGCTGTGATCGTCGAATTGAGTGTCAGTTTGAATTGGTACGGGTGAGCACCAATTAAAGAAGAAGGGAAAGAGGAAGCAGAACTAAGAAGCTTACTTGTGTAAGGTTTTCTTGAAGATGAGAGTCTGATTCCTATTCATAAGAGTGCATGCCATTCACTTTTGGTTGGTACATTATTATGGCAAAAAGATGAATACGTTCGTCTCCAGCACCTCCGCTAACCCGTCTCAATGCCAACACGGAGGAGGTAAATCACGGGTGGCTATTAGCCTTTGGAATAGTGATTAGCACATAAGGGAGGTATTTACCTCGGCTTTACCGAGATTTGAACCTCAGACCTCATTATGATAACACCTCATGCACTAATCACTAGATCCATCCACTTTTAGGTGGCACATTATGAACTTTTAATCTATGATGGAAACACGTGATGTTTAAATAGTGTATGTTCCAACTATTTGGGTAAAGATGACATTTTTTACTAATCAAACCAAATTTCACATTTCTTGGCTCGACTATGCAAAATTGTTTCAATTTTAATATAATAAACACACTTTCACGTTTTCCAGAGCTTTGAAAATGAATTTATTTCCATTAGTGTTTTAAATAGCAATTTAAATAGCCATATACGAAGTCATTTTTTTGGAAGGAGACCTCTTACATGACTCACATAACTGCATATGCCATCAAGTATTTGCACCTTTTCTAAAACACATGTAAATTGTTCAGGCTGTTTGCTATGAAAACTGTCACATAGTTAATTCATTATTATACATATGTCAGACATTTTATACATATAAATATTTGCAAACATGGACTGCATATTGATCAACATATTGCATAGACACTCAGATAACACATGTTTGCATAACACATGTGCACATAAGTGAGTCCACAGCGTATGCTGAAAATTACAAATTTTGTTTTGAAATTATTCACTAAACAAGATGCTAGAGTTTTAATCAAATTTTTTTCTTAAGATATTTTGGAAACAAATGCAATGTTAATGTTGGGCTAGCTGTTGGTTTTTAGAAGTAGACTAATACATCCCAATTTACAGATGGGACTATGAGAAACATAATAGGTGTTATGCTATTGACAACTTTCCTTTGCTCTAACCTTGAGATAAAAACAAAGTTGATTCTCACATTTCTCTCCTTCATCTTTTTTGATCTGTTTCTCAGATGCTATGATTCTTTCTTTATGGTTGTTGTGCAAGGTCTTGTTCTCAGGTATCTTGTGAATTGTAGTGCTTAAGCACAAAAAATCTTTGAGATGGTTGATTCCTCTAATTTCACCTTTTGCCAGATGAGTCATTCATTGTTTGAGGAAACATGCTCTACAACCCTCAAAGCTTTTTCTACTGCTATGCCTATAACCTAATACTATTTCTCATAAAATGGATAAGTTCAAATTTTGAATTTTCAATCATTCTGAATTAACAAAAGTTGTACAAAAATTTCTAAACATCTTACCTGTTTCTCATTTGTAGGTTCGTTTAGAAGTTCAAGACGACAACATAGAGTCTCCTAAAGCAATTCCCTAGGGTTTTAAAAGCGCGCCTGAGGCGCCAAGCGCACGAGATGCTGGGGAAACTGCCTCCTCTCATGCGAGGTGGGCGTCGTTCGTCAGGCGCGCGCCTTTGCACCTCAATTGAGGCGCGATTGAGACGCGATCATTCATGAGCACGATCGAGGCGCGATCATTCATGAGCGCAATTCATTTCTGGATTTTTAACCCAAAAAAAATATTTCAAACCAATTTGGTTTGGAATTAGGGCATGAAGAAGGAGAAGAAAATGAAAGAAGGGAAGAAGAAAAGAATCGAAACCTAAATTTGAAGAAGAGTCACCCTTGCTGTCCCTCGTCGCTGAGTGTTTCCTTCCGTCGTTGTCGTCGCCCTCGTCTCTAAGCCGCGCGTCACCCAGGTATGAGTTTTTTCTTTCTGTTTTTTTGTTTTTCCTGTTCTTCACTTCTTCGTCTGCTATCTTCTTCTTATCTTATTCTATTATTGTTTCTTTTTCTCTTCTTCGTTCTTCCTGTTCAATTTTTCTTCGTTTCTTCATCTTCTTTTCTTATCTTTATTCCCGTATCTTCTTCTTCCTCTTCTGTGTTTTTTCTTGTTGAGTTGTTGGTTCGCATTCTTACTGCCCGATTTTATTTGTTTGTTTTTTTTTAATTTTTGCAAACTGTGTTATTGTTGTTGATTTTGTTGGCTACTGTAGCTGTACGATTTTGCTAGCGGATGTGTTCTTTTCTTTCTCCTATTTTTCATTTTGTTTTTTTGCTTTTCTATATTTTTTTTTTCTTTTTTTCTATTGCTGAATATTGGTACCATTGCTTTTCTTTTGTTGGACGTTGGTATAGTACTTTTCCATTAAACTATTTTTTTATTTTATTTTTGATTTTTTAAATTATTTTCTTGTTTAATTATAATGAAAGGTAGTAGTATACTCCAACATATATATCAAAAAATCCGGCATGGAATTATTTTCAAAGAGTTAATTCGGAAAATAAAAATAAATTGATTTGTAATTTTTGTCAAAAAATTATAAAAGGGGTATCTATCATGCAAAATATTTTATTGGGGGGTTTCGAAATACTACGACTAGCAAAAGATGTTCGTTTCATGTACATGAAGAAATTAAAATTTTCATGGAGAAAAAAGTGGAGAAAAATAATCTTTCTAAACTTGCAACATTGGACTTTGAGGATGTCTACCCTTTGGGTGATGATATTGATATGAATGATATTGGAGTTAAAACTGTGACGATTATAAGTACAAGTACAAGTTCTAGATCAGTGAATATGCAAAAAAAAAGTCAAGACAAATAGGTCAAATGGATACGTATTTTGTTCCTAATGCACAAAAAAAAATTGAAAGTAAAAAAGATAAAGAGAGACAAACTACGATAAATGAGGCATACAAGAAAGAATTGAGGGGAAAAACTTGTATGACAATAATTGAGTGGATGTATGATTCGGTAATTTCTTTTAATGTCGTTAACTATTCAAGTTTCAAAAGGATGTTGGACTTGGTTGGCTAATATGGTGTAGGTCTAAAAGGATCTAGTTATCATGAGGTGCGGGTTCTTTTTCTAAAAAAACGGTTGATAGTGTGACAAATGATTACATTAAGTCGTGTGAAGCAGAATGGGTGGACAGACAAAAGACATAGGATGTTGATTAATTTATTAATGAATTCTCCTAAAGGTTCAATTTTCATCGAATCGGTTGATGCTTTTGATTATGCAAAGACTGGAGAGAAAATATTTCAGTTGCTTGATCGATTTGTGGAGCGTGTAGGAGAAGCAAATGTTCAAGTTATTACAGATAGTGCAAGTAACAATGTGTTTGCTGGTAAGAATGTATTTAATTCTTTCTTATCAATATATTTTTTCTAATTCTTAG
The DNA here is from genome assembly GCF_018446385.1 of Zingiber officinale. NCBI lineage: Eukaryota > Viridiplantae > Streptophyta > Magnoliopsida > Zingiberales > Zingiberaceae > Zingiber > Zingiber officinale. The sequence continues at coordinate 143,779,579 of NC_055997.1, forward strand.
ATTTGTTAAACTTATCTAGTTTTCTAACTTTTTTTTAAGGAAAATTATTAGAAGCAAAAAGGCCGCACTTGTATTGGACTCCTTGTGCTGCTCACTGCGTCGACTTGATCTTAGAAGATATTGGGAAATTGCTTGATTTTAAAGCAACATTGAAGAAGGCAATGAGTGTGAATGCTTACATTTATGTTCACCCCGACATGGTAAATATGTTGAGGCAATTCACAAGACAAAAAAAGTTTTGTCGGGAGGGTGTCACAAGATTTGCTACTGCTTTTTTCACTCTTGAAAGGATGTACCTATAAAAGCAAAACTTAAGGAAAATGTTTATTTCAAAGGATTGGACATAGAGTAAATGGGCAAAAGAAGCAGCAGGAAAGAAGATAGCTAAAATCATCATGACACTTAGATTTTGGAGTAGTATTGTGTATATGTTAAAGATATATGACTCTTTATTTCGTGTTCTGAGACTAATTGATGGCGAAAGAAAATCTGCAATGAGCTATATTTATGAGGCTATGGATAGAGCAAAAGAAATAATTATGAAGACCTTTAAGGAGAAAGAAGTGAAATACCAAGAAGTGTTTGAGATCATTGATACGAGATGAGAATGTCAACTTCATCGACCTCTATATGTTGCAAGACATATTTGAATCCGGAATTTTTTTATTCATACACAGATTCAAATATCTGCAGAGAAGTGGTGAATGGTTTATTTAAAACTATGGAGAGATTAGTTTCAAGCGCTGCTGAGCAAGATAAAATCACTACCCAGCTCTCTATATATCGAAAGGCAGAAGGGTTATTTGGGAGGAATGTGACAATTAGACATAGAAGAGCATTATCTCCAGCGGAATGGTGGGAATGCTATGGAGCAAATATCTCATAATTGCAAAAGTTTGCTATTAAAGTGTTTAGCCTCACTTCTAGTGCTTCTGGCTGTGAGCGCAATTGGAGTATATTTGAGTAGGTATGTAATAAATATAAATGTATAATACATTAATACTATTAGTATGTTACTTTTATCAGTAAAAAATATTCTTTGCTATTTTATTATACATTTATACTTATTGTGATTTTTGACATTTTGTAGATTCACAACAAAAAAAATGAACAGGTTAGTTCAACAGCGCTTAAATGATTTGGTATTTGTGAAATACAATCGCGTCTTAAAACTTCGGTATGATACACATGATAAGATTGACCCTATCTCTTTGACAGATATTGATGACAGTAATGAATAGTTGATGGGTAGAATAGATGGAGAAAGTGATAATGAAGAAGATGAGTTAGTTTTTGAAGGTGATGACTTGACATGAGATGTCGTTGTTAGGGCTAGTAGAGCTAAAGAGCCTGAATATTGTACTAGAGGAAAAAACATTGCATCCATGACCTCTAGTTCTCATGCTAGGCTTAAACCAGTTGAGAAGGGAAATACATCTTCCTCTATGAGACACTCATCTCTAAGACTTAGAGATGAAGAAGAAGAAGAAGAAATTGAATTTGAAGAAGATGAGGATAAAGAAGAAGAATACAATGAGGATGATCTTGAGCTTGATGATTAATTTGACGGTGGGAGCGAAGGTCGTAGGCAGAGAGAGCGGCGGGATTGGATAGGGCGACGAGGAGGATGTGGCGACGATCGTCTACGGCGAGTGCGACAATTGACGATTGAACAGGGAGAAGGGGTCCGAAATGAGGGGTTCGATGATGACAGCGTTAGAGACGGAGGAGACGACAGCAGGAGAAAGGCTGGACCCAACGAGGAAGTGTTGAGCAGTGGGGTCCCACGCGAGGGCTCGAAGGTATCAGAAGGCACAGTGATGATGTGGCCGCCACTCCCGAGAGCGCAGCATGTGAGGAGGGTGAAGAGGGAGAGGAAACATGGTCGTAGAATGGTGGGGAAAGCAAAGGAGGAGGAAGAAAAATTCGACATGGTGGGGAAAGCAGAGGACGAGGGAGAGGTGGCGTCAAGAAGCGAGCGAGCATTGCAACTTCCTGATCGAAGACAGTGCCCGTTGTTAGATTATATATTTATTTGTTTATAACTTTTAGGGTAATTTGGACTTTTTCCTTTTTTTTTATAGAGTTTAGGTTTCTTAACTTAATTATATAGATCTTATACTTTATATCAATTTTAAGATCTAATAATATGGTTAGTTTTTTCCTTCTCTTAATTTCTACATGGTATCAGAGCAGTTCTCCTTCTCTGACCTAATTTTTTCTATCGTCTCATGTTATTGCTTTCTGTTGCCGCTGCCATCTCCTACTGCTGCTATTGATTTCGACGCAAACATCTATTTTCTTTCCTACTGTTGATTTCAGCGTCGACATCTATTTTCCGTCGATTTTGACGTCGACGTCCTGTCCTACTGATTTCAACATTGACATTATTTTCTGTCGATTTTAGCGTCGACATTATTTTCTGTCGATTTCAGCACTGACATCCTAAGCTGTCAATTTCAGCGCTGACGTTCTTTTCTATCGATTTCGGTGCCGAAGTCCTATGTTGCTAATTTCGGCACTGACGTCCTTTTCTACTGATTTTGACATCGACACCTTGTGCTACTGATTTCTACATTTGACATCTTTTTGTGTCACAGATTCTTTGTGTGACCACGGGGCGTCCTAACATCAATTTTTGCGATCATAAAAATGTGTATCCTTACAGTTTAGTTATTCTGAGAATTATAAGTTTTGTCATCATGCCTGGTCATGTAAATGTTTCATGGAAATCTGATTCATATATGTTTGAGCAGTTTCAACAGTTCCTTGCTTCACAACCCTCTGCTATGTCAGCTTCCTCTCATATAGGTTTGTCGTCGTCTGGTATTTTAAATATATCTTCATCCTTATGGGTTTTGGACTCTAACGCCTTCCATCATATGTCTTCTAATTTATCATCTTTTGTTTCTTTTTCTCCCAATTCATCTATATCTATTGTGACTGCTGATAATACTCCTATGTCATTAGTAGGTCTTAGTTCAATTGTTACATCTTCTTTATCTCTTATTAATGTTTATTATATTCCGAGTCTTACTTTAAATCTTGTTTCTGTTAATCAATTATGTGAGTTTGGATATCTAGTCTCCTTTTCTTTATCTAATTGTTATGTTCAGGATTCGCAATCTCAGATGCTGATTGGGACATGCTATAAGCAAGGAGGGCTCTATGTTTTATATCAATTCAAATTATTAGAAGTTGTAGTTTCGAGTGTGGATTTATCATCTTTTCATCTGAGTCGTTCATCTTCTTATTTTTATTTATGACACTCTCGCTTAGGTCATGTTTCAGCGTCTCGTTTATAGGTTTTAGCCTCTACAGGAGTATTAGGACCATTAAAAAGTTCTAATATTTTTTATTGTAGTGGTTGTAAATTGGTCAAATTTTTTGCCTTACCATTTTCTAGAAATCTTTCTTTTTCTTCTGCTCCATTTGATCTTATTCATTCTGATGTGTGGGGACCCTTTCCTATTTCTACAAAAGGGGGGGTCAAGGTATTATGTTTTGTTTATTGATGATTGCACTCGTTACTCTTGGGTTTATCTTATGAAACACAGGTATGATTATCTTATAATTTTTATTAATTTTAGAATTATTGTGAAAACTCAACATTCTAGTGTCATAAAGTATTTTCGTTGTGATTAGGGGGTGAATATACTTCGAATCAATTTTCACATTTACTTGCTTCTGATGGTATTATTAATTAAACCTCGTGTACAGATACTCCTAAACAAAATGACGTGACTGAACGGAAACATAGACATCTTGTTGAAATAACCCATTCATTTTTATTATCTGCCAGTGTTACTAGTGCCTTTTGGGGGGGGGGGGGGAGGAAGCAGTCCTTACTGCTGCTCATTTCATTAATAGAATTCCAACCTCACACAATTCAGGTTTGTCACCTTTTGAAAAATTGTATGAGTATGCTCTTGTATATTTTTCTTTACGTGTTTTTGGTTGTACTTGCTTTGTCCTTCGTCCACATGCAGAGTGTAATAAGTTAGCCTCTCGATCTGTTCTTTATCTCTTTTTGGGTTATGGTGTTAGTTAAAAAGGATATCGTTACTTTGATCCCATTAGTTAAAAATTGTATGTCTCTCGTCATATTATGTTTGTTGAGCATATTCCATTCTTTTTTATTATGGCTAGTTCGTATAATATGACAAAGTCAGATCTGCTTTGCATTAATCTTTTCAATACCGATACTGAGGAAGATTCACCCACAAATCCTATTGGTAGTTTAACTGAATTTGGTACTTTGGTTTCTGAGATATCTGCTCCACATGTTCTTCCTTTTGCTACTACTCAATTATCTCCTGAGATTGCAGATGATCCTTCTCTCCACCGTTGTCAATCCACTCATGTTCGTAAGTCTACTAAACTACTAGATTTTGTTTACTCTTGTTATTCTAATTCTTTTACTTCATTTATTGCATCTATTTATTGTCTTTCTGAGCTTGATCCTACAGAGAAACTGTTTGTAATTCACTTTGGCAGAGTTCTATGGTTGAGAAACTAACTGTTTTACATCAAAATCATACATGAGATTTGGTTCCATTGTCATCATGAAAACATACTATTGATTCTCGTTGGCTATATAAGATCAAAATTAAATCTGATGGAGCTATCGAACGATACAACGCTCGTCTTGTTACTAAAGGTTATTTTCAGGAGTATGACATGAATTATGAAGAAACATTTGTACCTATTGCAAAAATGAGAACTGTTCGTACTCTGATTGTTGTTGCTTCTGTTTGTCGATGGAGAATATCTTAGATGGATGTCAAGAATGCATTTCTAAATAGTGATCTTCATGAAGAAGTTTATATGACACCTCCTGGTATTTCACACATACCCGATGAAGTTTGTAAGCTTCGTAAAGCGCTTTATAATCTCAAACAAGCACCTCGTGTTTGGTTTGAGAAGTTCTCTATCGTGATTACTTCGTTTGGTTTTTATCCTAGTAATCATGATTCAACATTGTTTGTCAGATGTACGAGTACATGTCATATTCTTTTATCATTATATGTTGATGACATGATTATTACTGGTGATGATCTTGATGGAATTGCTTTCTTGAAATCTGAATTGGCTCATTGTTTTGCTTTGAAAGACTTGGGTATACTATGCTGCTTTCTAGGCATTGAGGTTGCTTATTCCCCGAAAGATTATCTTTTATCTCAGTTAAAGTATATATCTAATTTGTTTGAGCGTGCTTGTCTTACTGATAATATAGTTGTTGATACTCCTATTGAGACTAATGCTCAAATATTCTCCATCTGATGACTCACTTTTGTCGGATCCTAGTTTGTACAAAACTATTGTTGGAAGCTTGGTTTATTTCACCGTGACTCGTCCAGATATTGCGTATGTTGTTCATGTGGTTAGTCAATTTGTTGCTGCACCAATTATAGTTCATTGGGCTGCTGTTCTTCGTATTCTCAAGTATTTTCGGGACACTCAATTTCAAAGCCTTTTATTTCCTTCTACTTTATTTCTTGAGCTGCGTGCATACTCTGATGCGGATTGGGTCGGTGATCCTACGGATCGCAAATCTACCACTGACTTTTGTATTTTTCTTGGTGATTCCTTCATTTCTTGGAAAAGTAAAAAAAGCAAGATGTTATTTGTAGATCTTCCACATAAGCTGAGTATCGTTCCATGGTCTCAACTACTTGTGAGATAGTTTGGTCGCGTTGGTTGCTTACGGATATGGGTGTCTCTCTTTATCAACCTACTCCGTTATATTATGATAATTATAATGTTATTCAAATTACACGCAATTTAGTTTTTTATTAGCGGATGAAACATATTTAAATTGATTGTCACTTTACTCGTCACCATCTTCAGATTGACACTATCACATTGTCTTTTGTTCCTTCAAAACTACAGATTGCTGATATGTTTACTAAGGCATATTCTACTTCATGTTTTCGTTTCTTATCTGATAAACTCTTAATATTTCTAGCTGTAGCATCGTGAGTTTGAGGAGGAATGTTAGATTATATATTTATTTGTTTATAATTTTTAGGACAATTTGAATTTTTTTTTTATAGAGTTTAGGGTTTCTTAACTTAACTATATAAGATCTTATACTCTGTATCAATTTTAAGATATAATAATATGATTATTTTTTTTATTCTCTTAATTTCTACATCTGTTGCCCGTTCACGTATACTATAATTACGTCCCCTCGGATGGGTCTAGTGGCTAGCACATGAGGTGTTGTCATCATGAAGTCTGGAGTTCGTATCTTGGCAAAAGTCGAGGTAAATTTTCCTTTATGTGCTAGTCAGTATTCTAAAGGCTAGTAACCGCCCGTGATTTGCCTTGTCTGTGTTGGTACTGAGACGGATTGACGGGGACGCTGGGGGCGAACGTATTCACGTTTTGCCATCATGTATATTATAATTACAATAGAATACAATGACACACTGCTCGTGGTCATCTTCCTGAAATCACTATAAATCATGAAGGGAAAATAGTGTTAATTAGTCTCTTGGATTAAATCTCATCTGTATTAACTTTTTTAAAAATAGTCTTCTATTCCGTGTTGACTCTGAGACAGATAGACGAGGACGCTGGGGGCGAACGTATTCGTGTTTTGTCATCATATATACTGTAATTACAATAGAATACAATGACACACTGCTCGTGGTCATCTTCCTGAAATCACTATAAATCATGAAGGGAAAATAGTGTTAATTAGCCTCTTGGATTAAATCTCATCTGTATTAACTTTTTTAAAAATAGTCTTCTATTTAAACTCTCTAAATCTTAACCCTCGAAGATGCAAAGGGAAGACAGAAAAAAAGCATGATCACCGTCGTCTTCAATTCCAACTTTCTTCTTCTCCTACTATATGCATTTAGCTCCTCGAAAATTAATTATGCAGAGGCTGCCTGGGAAGCAACCAAAGTAAAGAAATTTTTTACTGCAAATATTTCTCCAGTTTCGATGGGAAAAAAATAGAAATAAATTGATTTTCTTTTTATTTAATTTTTAATATTAACTATTATAAAATTATTTTTAATAGAACAGGATTTGATTATGTATTATTTTTAATAAGTTTCATATCAAATGAAAATTTTGAAATGGGATGGTAAATTTCAACTGTGTCACGTTGCAATAAAAGACCGCTAATAGTTACCGAACTGCCGGCGGTAGCACTGCCAGGCTTTCGATGGCAATGTACACCACCGAGACATTGATGCAGGCGTCGAGCCACGCAAACAACTCCTCCACCGCGGCGTCTCGCTCGGTGGTGGAGCCGCCACCGATCAGGGTTTCTCGAGCTCGGACAAGGTGTTTATCACGAAAACCCAGCTGTCAATGTTGCCTTAAAAATCCATCACTAACGAACTCCGACAGGGGATCGCCCTGCTCGAAGATCTTGAAGAGAGTGGGAAGCTTGCGCCAGGGGTAAAGAGGCGATCTTGGGACGGAGGGGAAGGGAATGAGTTCCTCGGCGGCGTCAAAATTGGTTCTTTGCGGCAGTCTCCGCCAGAGCGAGTGCTGGACGGCGAGGGCGGCCGCTCCAGAGGGACTAAAGGCGAGGCGTGGGACGCCGAGATCGGACGCAAGCCGATGGGTCCATCCGAGGAAGAAGTCGGAGAGGACGGCGGAGACAGCGAGGTAGGCGACCACCGCTTCCTCTGCCCATCGAAGGATGGGGCCGTGGAGGCCACCGAGGGCTCGCAGCAAGGTGTTGACATGGGGGAAGCGAAGGCCTGGGCGTCCTCGACGCCAGGAGGGAGATCGGAGTCACCGGGGAAGGGGAGGACGAGGGGGGAGACTGCGGGGTCGCGAGAGAGCAACAGGGAGAGGCAGGGGAGGTTCTTGGGAGTGACGACGACCGTGACGGTGAAGCCGAAACTGGCGTAGAGGAAATACGCGAGGTCGAGGAGCGGGAGCATGTGGCTTGCGGCCGGGAAAGGCACAACCAGGAGATGATTTCGCTGCTCCGCTTCCGCCATTGCGAAAACGTCAATGCGTTAAAATTTAGATAATTTATTGGACTTATTGGGCCGGGCCCAACCTATAAGGACTGGGACAAGGCTAAACGCCAGGTCGAGCTGGAAAGTCACTGTAACAGCCACGTCGACATTAAGATTACTTTTTCTTTTTAATCAATCATATCTCTGATACTCTGCGCCAATAACTTACTGTCCAAATCAATGCAAAGTTTGTGTAAAAACAAAACGACAAACAAATCCTCATGGTAGATTACAGTGACATGCGGTTACATGACACAGCCGTGCAGTTCTGATTGAGATTAAATTTCTAGCCACAGGCCAGAAATTATCAAGAAAAAAAAGGAATTAAGAAATGAAGCTTGTTGGAAATCACTGTCAGATGCTAAACTAAAGTTAAGTTGTCATGGCACTGTTTTGTTGTTCCTTCAAACCTAATAAAGCCTTTTTCTTTAGACTTTCTTTTTAATAGATGTGTAAATAAATAACTCCATCTTATCCATCCAAGAGAGCTAAGAATCCTTGGCGCCTTCTTTTCCTCTTATGCCTGCCCGGGCTAATGGGATCGAAATAGAAGCTTATCTTAGATGAGATTGCATTTGGATCAGATTATCTTCGACATTTAGCGCTTTACACATTGCGTAGCGAGTTGAATAGGAATTTAGTATATTGTCCCTTTCGCACATCTCTATATATGTTGATCCTATCTGAGAGATACAGAGATGACGCGCCGGGTACGATGGGTCGAAGGTTGACTGGTAGAAGATCGTTTACTTCACAAAAAGGCTTCCTTCGCTTCTTGCACACACCAAGACAAACCAACAAAACATCAGTGCCTTGAAACCAAAGGGGAGCTCCTGGTGAAGGCCCTCCGACGCTCAAATTAGTACAAGCCCGAGCGAGTGGATGAACGACAATAGCAAATGTGTGCACGAAGATTAGTTTCATATCTCTTTAGAATGTACCTTTGTTATGGAGAGGACTCTCCCTTTATATACCACTTCTCAGAACCTCCGGTAAAAATGTGTTAGAATTTGTTAAGCAATACACAAAAATTATCTAAAGAATCTTTCTTCTATCTACATGTGTATCTCTTTTATCGTTTATAACTTTTATTACTATTAAGGCTAATGAAGGAATATAATATTATAAATGTTAGCTAACAAGGGACAAGATGTTCCCTGAAGAAAGATCTAGAAGAATATTCTCTGACATATGGTTTGTTATTTTAATAGACTATTAGGATATTGCTTGCCAAGCATATTTTGGTCGGTCGTTAAGTCGGTTCGCATTATTGGGATGTTGTCTATTAAATGTATCTCGACCGGTCCTTAAGCCGACCATCTGATTGGAATTTTTGGTTGCGTTCTATATAATCGGCTCTGTTTTGTATTATACTGTATGTATCTTGGTCAACCATTAAGGTCGGCCACCTTTATACCTACCTTATGCTTCCTGGAAACTCCTTTGATAATCTATGCCTTGTTGGAATTTTGTTTGGGTAGTAATATGACGGCAAATGTTGTAGGTCTGATCATCCTTCTACCCGATTGGACATATACTGAGCTACCCAAGGGAACACCAATACATTTTGAGGGGTTCGATTATTATGTTATCTAGAAATCAGTTAGGGCGACTGACAATTAGGGCCACCTGGGCGCATACATGAGGACTCATACGAAGCAAGGAGTTTAGTTTTCCCCTTGACCATACCTATGGTTGGTTTGTTGTGGAGTGAATCAATCATTCCAGCTGGCACGTGAAGTCGGTCGACCTCAATCTGTTGGGGTTGTTGACCGGCTAGAAGGGGGGTTGAATAGCCGTGCACAAATAAGGGCAAATCCGTCTCATATTTAAAAGAACACTTGCATAAAGATAGAATAGAAAAATGAACTAAAAAGAAAGAGACACCTGAATTTACTTGGTTACAACCGAGAAGGTTGTTAATCCAAGGAAGTGAAATGCACTAACTCTCCTTCAGACGGAGAAGCCTCTTTACAGCAGTGTAAGCACAAAAAATTAGAAGCTAAATGAAAACTAGAGCGTGTACAAGTGTTGTTGCAAGAATGCTTGTTGTTCTGAAAGCTTCTGGACTAAGGCTGTATTTATAGTCTTGGTCGGAACATCTGAAAGCGTTCCAAGCACCTGGAGTGGCATAGAAATTTATCCCTGATGCAACGGTCAACACCCACATAATGGTGATAAAGTTTGGGTTCCAAGTGCTTGGAAGGGTTCCGTGCGCCCGGAATGGGTCCGGGCACTCGGACCCTCAAAGTCAACCCCGTTGACTTTTTCGGTCCAGGCCCTCTGCTCCGGTGTTGCTCGCCTTAGTCCGGGTCTTCCGCTCTAGCTCCACTCGCTTGGGTGATTTCAGCCAACGGAAATAAGGCTCACCCGAACCCAATTTCGGCCTTCTCCTCGAGCAGACTTCCGCTCCGGCTTCTCGTCCCTCGAACGTCACGTACGTTCTTCTCGTCCGCCGGTGTACTCTTCGGCGGCACCTCGTCTCTCATACGTACCGAGCCTGTCGGCTCTTTCCCGTGTCATCCTTCTCGCTAGCCACATCTTCCACTTAACTTCTTGTGCTCCTAAGCTCCTACACACTTAAACACAGGAATCAAAACCAACAGGACCTAATTTAACTTGTTTGATCATATCAAAATAACTTTAGGGTTCCAATACAATCTTGGTTGCCTTAAGTTACTAAATTCCTTGGTTCACTCAGCCTAAGGGCGGATCGTCCCTTCCCGACCGGATTGTAACCCGGTCTAGTTGAATTTAAGAATTTTAGCACTAGCATGAGTGTTTAATCAGAGCCAAATGAAGAGATGTTGTCCCTTTTTTAACAGGACTGCCACGTTATCTTGACTTTGACTATTCAGTCACCTTGACTTTAACTACCAAGTCATCTTCTGGGTCTACTCATCATAACCTGTATCACTAGCCTCTCCTTCAAGTATAGTTGAAGGAAGTGTAGCCGACTAACTGGAATCAAGTTCTACTTTTGCCCGTTCAACCTTTTCGCTATAGTCGTTCAGTAATTCGTGCTTCCCATTATGCCTTGAGGACTTAACAATTTTTTTTTTTCAAAAGTTGCTTGTTTGTAGCCCGTTGTGTGAGAGAGATTACCGAGGATGTATGGAGAAGTGTATGGTCAGAGGAATTATTTGGTTGTCATCTCCATCATAAATGTCTATTTATAGATTACTACCAGATGGCCCTCCTTTTCATTTTCCAAAATGTCTTACGACCCATAGCTCCTTGTACAACTAAACAATTTCTTTCTTCATACAGATCAATGATCCATTACACACCATTTCAATCCAACGACTGTAATTGAATTATACTTTATAAAAACCATAAACAACTCCTTCTTTCATCACCTTGCCTTTCATCTTTTTCACTTTCTTCTCTGGTCATCCTTCTTCGACGACCTCTTACCTATAGTGTTTTCCTCTTCTTTGTCTTAAGAAACCAGTAAGTCTTTCGTTCTTTCCTTACTTCGTGTTTTCTTATGGCTGAAGAATTTTTTGCCCTTTGGTACACCCTGACCTCCTCAAATTTTGGTGCGACCGACAAAGCCTGTATTCACTCTTGGTGTCACGCCCCAGGTAGTCCCTGTCCGAAGAAATTTCGACAGCATCTCCCCTGTATGGGTGACAATATGAATCCAGAATACATATATCTATACCTCGGCCACACACGACCGGAACAATACAATACAAATAAGAAACAAGCCACGCAGTTTATATCAACATTCCACACAACTCAACATATAATCAATCCACGCAGTTTAATAAGGAAGAACGATATAGAATCCTCGAAGATATATGTAAACATCCTACTCTACTACAACGAAGAAAACAAATCCACGAAGTAGTGAGAAAATCCACAGCGGAAAACAAAAGTAGCAAACCCGAATGTTCAATGTCCACTATACAAACCCACAATACAAGTATATAAGATGCAAAGCAAAATATAATCCGACAAAGAAAATCCTCGCGATAATGGGGCTAGCGACTGGAATATCTCCCGACGGCCTCAACCTGAAAAATAGTAACAACGGGGTGAGTTCAAAGAACTCAGCAGGTAATCCAATAGATATGTACAGCAATATATAACCACCAGTAACATCCTATGGTACAGTATACTAAACCATAGAGCCTACAGTACATTTTCCTAATAGTACAACCTACGGTACAGTCTCCTAACAGTATAACAGATATGCATAGCTGAAATAAACTGTAATAACCAGCAATAGGCATAAAGTACAGTCTATAGCAAGAATAATAAGAAAATGCATAACTGAAATAAACTGTACTCACCTGCGAGGCTTGTGCAACTGACTGTGAACATACACAGATAAAAATAGTCAAAGCAAAAGCATGTATCATGTATGCATGTCAATCATATGCAATCACCACAATGCATCAATCATAAAGAATGCAATCCGTGCATATGATGCAATATGACATGGTCACCCCTGACGCCAGTCAGCCGTCTCACACGCGATGGCGAGACCGAGTGGGTAGGGCTGTGACACCGTGCACTCTGCCGTCACTACCCCTGATGAGTGACCGAGTGGACAAGATGCTGTCGGAGTACACCTATCCTCCTACCTCAGACATAGTGAGGGAGCGCAATGCTCTCATCTCCCGGTATGCGATGACGGGGAGGGATCCCGGCTGCAACCCCGCTGTATCGTGCTACCCATGAGCACCCCGGCGGTGCACCACCGAGCAACCTGCCATACACACCCTGAGTGCTGTGCCACTACCCATGCAGTGGTCACGCTGTGTGCAGACCCTCATGTAGCCGGCCGATAAGCTCAACAATAATGGAGTCGTCAATCACCCAGCATGCAATCATGCAATATGGTGCGTGCGGCTACAGTATGTCATACCTGAACATATCCTCCTCCATATGCGTAGGTGCCAAAAAGGTGAACACATATATAACAGAGATATAAGCAACATAAATCCAACAACATATAACAAGTACCTACAGCAACTAATCCAGTGGAAAGTAACACTAAATGTACCTATCCATCTCCATAAACATATATATACATGGCAAAAGATAAAAGCATCCAGTTCTAAAGTAAAGCAATTAACAGAAGAAGCATGTGATAGGTATCAACTAAGCTAAGACCAGGGAAGAGATAAATCTACCATCTACCACTAGTAATTATGTATAAATTATACATATCATAAGACAGTATCAAAAGATAAGTCAAAGGGTACCCCCCTCAAATAGAAGGTATAATCAAGCAATCTAAGGTCGAGACACCCGTCTCGAATCAGAGTCCTGTGTCAACAAACAATATATATATTTTTTATTTAGCTAAATCCAAATGAATAGCTAAATAAAATCCCTAAAACTAAATTAGGGTAAAACCCTAATCATATCCAGCTCATCCTACCTAATCAAATCTAACGGTCAATTAGGGTTAATTATATAATCCCTAATCACCAATTAGATTAGAAATCTAAAGGTTGACTAGGATTAATAACCTTAACCCTAATCATTCCATTAGATTAATCTAAACAATTACATCTACACACAATTTAGCAACTAGATACAACATGTATCAAAATCACTACACCTTACCTCAATTCCCAGCTATTGTTGATGCTGGAACTAGGAGGCTGTTGGTTGGTGTGCTGCCGGAACCAAGAAAGGATCCCACAGAACACAATTCCAATCACAGAATACAACACCTGCTGGAATTCTTTCCCACTTCAACCGATACTTCAAACACAGCAAAGAAGCTGATCTCCAAAGGTTGTCTCCAGAAGAAGTCGCCCAATCGGAAGATCATCACTGATCAATTACAAACCACAAGAAGATGACCAATCTGATCAGGGAAAGAATCAAGCACAAGAAGAGTCAATTCCAAAAAGAGAACCCTAATCCAGCTAAACCCTTGAATCAACAAGGATCCAGTGATGAATCAAGAGGCAATTCGTGAAGAGGGGTTTTCAGTTAAGGCTAGCTTACCCACGTCGGCGATCAAGTGGCACAAATCCGGACTAGGGCACCTCTCCAAGCTTCGGTGGATGATTGGTTGGGAGTCGACGCAAATCTTGCTCCTCACCGTGCCCTAGCCACCAAGGAATCACCGATGATCGGCGCAAGAAGCCACCGAGATAGAGATCCCTCGGCCAGATCCAGCTTGTCTTCCTCAGCACCGTCAAGCTCCGGTGATGTGCTCCTCTGGTCTCGTCACCGAGTCGTCCGCGAGAGAGAGAGTGCGTCGAGCGGAGGAAGATCGGGGGAGAGGAGATCGAGAATTTGAGTCGGGCAGAGAGGGGAGAAGAGATCGGGAAATCCGAAACTCCTGGTTCGATCTCCGGCAAACTCTGACGACGAGCTCCTCCGGCGATGTCGACGATCGGCACGGATCCGCCCGCAAGAGGGAACGAGAGGGAGAGGAGTCGGATAAGAGAAGGGTTCGGGTGAGAGGGTGGATCGGCATTTGGGAATAAGAAAAGAAATGGAAAAGGATTTATAATTAAAAACATTTCCTCACCTAAACGGGTATCCCAAATAGGCTTTATCTGAACCCGCAGATCGATCCCCTCAAAACCCTCCATATGAGCTCCGAAAAATTCCCAGAAAATTTTTAAAAATTTCGGAAAATTTCTATAAGGCTATTTCTCAAATAATCCTATTAATTAAATTTTCCGAGATCTCACACTTGGTATGAAATCCTTGAGAACTACCGGATTGTCATTCCTTCTCCTGATACCGATCCTCACCATCCTCCTGATAACCATATCACCTTCTTTATGGACCAGCTGACCACTAGTCTTCATTTTTCCTATTCCCCCTTCTTATCAGTTGTGAGCCAGTATTTTTGCATTTCTCTGCAACAATTTGTCCCGAACGCCATTCATATTGTTTATGGTACATTCATGTTATTTCTCCTGTTTAATATTCCTTCTACATCTCAAAATTTCTTTTATTCTCTTATCCCAAGAAATCAGAATTGGGAGTTTTCATTTTCTAATATCGCCCAAAATCCATTTTCTTCAAGGGCATGTCCTCTTCCAACAAAGGTTGGAAGTTGCAATTCTTTTTCCATGAAATGCCTGAGCCCGCCTCTTGGCCCACTGCCTGACAATCTTCCCTTTCGCCTCTTCCTGACATAGAAAATTATGAATAGGACGCTACCTAACTCATCTACTTTCCCAAGCTAAGCAACCAACAATTTAGGATTCACCGGTGGTTGTGTGAAGGCTTCTTCACTTGTTTGGCTTAAGCCCCAAACAAAAGATCTCTGGCTCTTTCAGTAAGTTTCAATAACTTAGTCACCGCATTATTACTAACTAAGGTATTCTTTATTTTGTGCAATGGACGTCATTTTCTCAGCCCTAGTCGATGACTCAATCGACTTGGATGAGAAGGAAATTCGGGATAAGGAGCGAGAACTGCAAGATGAGAGAGGCTTACAACTGGCTGCTCCTACCTATAGGACGTCTGATACCCTTGCAGCTGAGCCTAGTGCAACTACTACTTCTGAGGAATTATCGTCCGCTCCCGCTCTTGTGCCTGAAAGTTCTCCCATGGAGCGGGAGGGCGTTCCTTTGAAAAGATGCAAAAGGTATAAACTTGTTCATGCTGAAGTCCATGACAAGGTAGCGATGTCAACCAAAGCACCTACAAGCGAGGTGCCTTCCACTCACTTGTCTCTCGTTTGAGCAAAGCCCATCCAGGAGGAAGTACAAGGACAATCATCTTAGCGAACTTTGTCTGCTTTTCCTTTTGCTAACCCAACGTCCAAACCTACCCGGACTTAGAAGGTGATCTCTTTGTTGGACGAGGCAATAGATTTCGCCTTCATCCTGTCTCCTCGCATGAAGATTTCTTCAGGATGTACCAGGCCGAGATGCCCTCATCAATTTTCAACCACCCTTAACATGCCCTTCGCCCTGGCCATCGTTTCCCCTTCGACCACCCCAACTGGCCATATAATTCTACGGAGTCGTTTAACAAAGACCTGGGAAGACGCAGGAAACTAGCTAAGTGAGCTAACTCTTAGGGAGTTAGTCGATGAGTTTGCTTTCGTATGGACCAAGATGAGACATTTTAGCCTACCACTTCTTACCTTGGTTATTTCTAATGCTATTTATTTATCCTTTCCTTTCGAGCTGGGCGATCGAGATGAATGCCACCCAATAATTATACCTCTTGGAACAAGAGAATGAAATGCTAAAATAGAATATCTCTAAAGCTATTTCTGCACCTCTCTCGAAGTGGATAAGCGGGATAGAATCCCAACTTGAAGAGGCCCGACGACTAGCAAAAACTGAGTTTGAGAAGGCCAAAAACTTCAAGACTACCCTGAAGAATGCTAAAGCTAAACTCCAATCAGAGACCATCCTCTGGGCGAGTATGAAGGTAGAGCTAGATGAAAAGATTGTAGAGTTAGGTCGCCTATCCTCCCAACTAAAAACCAAAACTGATCACTTCTCCTCGCAACTGGAGGAGCAGAAGGTCACACACGAGGTTGAACTTAATGCCAAGATTTCCGAGCTATCTGCTTGAGATGTCGAGCAAGATGTTCTCCGCTCAGATTTGGTGACTACCCAAAATTCCTTATCACTAAGGAATTTGATATGGCGAGCATCTCGACCGATCTATTAACTGCCCGGGTGGAATGGGGAGCATACTGAGCGGGAGAGGATGAGCGTTTTGAGACGAAGAAGAAAGCTCTCCTCCAAACACCCAACTTCAATAGGCCCATCACCCACTCTATTAATAAGGCACTCCTTCTCGAAGTGGAGGACGAGGTGGAGCAACTAAAAGAAGGTAGTTATCTGACTTCTGATCCTCTGATCCACTTTCTTGATCGTAAAAGGATAAACCGCAATGCGCCACCTGACCTGTTTCCCAAACCGTTTTAATTTGTCATGGCTTGATTTGTTATGCTTTACTCTATAATTACCTTCTCCTTTTAATGAATGAAATAAGATCCTTTATTTGTGTTTGTCGTTGTGAACAATTAAATCCATGCTAAATTTGTCTTGTACCCTCATTAGTTTATTCAGTAACTTGGGTCTCAATAGCTTATACTTTTTCTTGAGTGTACATGATATACTAAGGACAATGCGAGTTTTTCTAGACCAAAATTCATACGGCTATAATTTACATGACCATCCGTCCAATCCCGCGAACTAAAAGGGACGCTGGGCGCAATATGTTGAAAAAGGGCAGGCTCTGGTAAGATGATTTGGAGATGAACCGAGACAATGCAGTTATCCTACCGGTGAGACACTGGTCTTCCTTCAGGTTTTTGGGGGGCGACATGTCCTGTAGTCCTTCACCTTGCTAGGGTTTGCTTTGATTCCCTGTTCGGTAACGATGTAGCCCAGAAATCGTCCGCTCTTCACGCCGAATAGACACTTGATGGGATTCAACTTAATCTCATATGTCCTGAGTGTCTGGCAGGTCTCCGCGATATCTGCACAGAGGTCAGTAGCTCGGAGGGACTTGATTAGCATGTCGTCAACATATACCTCCATGTTGCGGTCGATCTGCCATCGGAACACCTTGTTCATCAACCTTTGGTAGGTAGTGCCGGCGTTCTTCAGTCCGAACGGCATGACGTTGTAGCAGTATGTTCCCTCGGGTGTGATGAAGCTGACATTCTCCTGATCTTCCTTGGCGAGTGGCACTTGATGGTACCCTTGATACGCGTCCAACATGCATATCAACTCGCACCCGGCAGTGGAGTCTACCATTTGATCGATCCGAAGCAAGGGATAGAAGTCTTTCAAGCACGCTTTGTCGAGGTCCCGGAAGTCGATGCAGTCTCGCCATTTATTGCCTGGCTTGGAGACCAGCACTACATTTGCAAACCGGCTCGAGAATTGCACTTCCCGAATGTGACCGACTTCCAACACTTCTTGATTTCTGCCCGGATGATTAAATTTTGTTTAGAGCTGAAATCTCTTTTCCTTTGCTTCATCGGCAGAGCGTCTGATCGAACATGCAATTCGTGCTGGGCGACGCTCGGGGAGATGCCGAGTAGTTCATGTGTCGACCAAGCGAACACATCGTGGTTCTGCTGGAGACAGGAGATTAGCTTGGCCTTCTGCTCGACCTCCAAGTCGGACGCTATAAAGGTCGCCGCCTCCGCTCATCCGAGATGGATCTACACTTCCTCTTTCTCTTCATAGACTAGGGTAGGAGGCTTTTCAATTATGGTATTTACCTCTAGTCGGGGGCGGGGGGGGGGGGGGGGGCTTTTTGAGCGGACTTGGCCTCGGTCTTTATCATCTCCACATAACAGTGTCGAGCGGCCAATTGGCCCCCCTTAACTTCTCTGACTCAATCTTCCACCGGGAACTTGATCTTCTAGTAGTAGGTTGACACTATTGCTCGGAACTTATTAAGGGTCGGTCGGCCCAGAATGATGTTGTACGCTAAGGTGCCGTCCATCACGATGAAGTTCGTGGTCCTGGTCCTCCTGAGCGGCTCTTCCCCGTGCGATATGGCTAACCTCGTCTGACCGATCGATAGAACTTCGTTGCCGGTAAATCCGTATAGCAGGGTTGTCATTGGCAGCAACTCACCCCTGTTGATTTGGAACTGGTCAAAAGACTTCTTGAAAATTATATTCACCGAGCTGCCTGTGTCAACGAAGATTCAGTGAATAGTATAGTTAGCAATTACCGCTCGAATGATGAGGGCGTCATCGTGAGGAACTTCAACTCCCTCTAGATCTCTGGTCCCGAAGCTGATCTCGAGCTCATGCGCTTGCTCTCGGTTGTAGCCTACCGCGTGGATCTCCAACCACCGGGCGTATGATTTTCTAGCTCGGTCGGAGTCTCCACTGGTCGGACCGTCAGCGATGATGTTGATTTCGCCTCGTGCAGCGTTACTTCTGTTCTCCTCCTCCCGAGCGAACGATTTGCTTCCCGTCAGCGATGATGTTGATTTTCTAGCTCGGTTGGAGTCGACGCTTCTCCTATAGGCTGCTGGGGTGATCCCCTTGCGTCCTCTCACCTCCCGGCATTCTGCTGCCCGTGTCGCCGGTCAAGGGAGGGAGACCGACGGCGATAACTTCTGGGCGCCGGTTGTGCGATCGAATTAAATCCGCGATAATCGTGGGTGTTGTAGGTTGCTGACGGGTGGAAGGAACAGAACATAAAGGCCCATTCCTTTCCTTTTGGTTTTGGATGTCCGGAGTCCACATGCTGAACGACGTGTGGTTTTGCTTCCTGGTGTGGTCGTGTTCCTTCAGCTCGGGGTCCTCGCGCCGGCTGATGGCTAATCAGCGACCTTCGATCGGTCAGCGCCGATGGTTCGGACGACGTTTCCTTTCTCCTTGCCGCCTAGGCCTCTTCCACGTTTATGTATTCGTTGGCCTTCTTCAGCATGTGGCCGTAGTCCCGCGATGGCTTTCGGAAGAGCGACCGGAAGAAGTCTCCGTCCATGAGCCCTTGGGTGAATGCATTCATCATGGTCTCGGACGAGACCGATGGAATATCCATGGCTACCTGATTGAAGCGTTGGATGTACGCTCGAAGGGACTCTCTGGAACCCTGCTTCATGGAGAACAAGCTGGCGCTCATCTTCTGGTAACGTCTGCTGCTTACGAAATGGTGTAAGAAGGTCATTCGGAACTCTTTAAAGCTCCTTATTGATCCGTTCGACAACCTTCTGAACCACCGCTGAGCTGAACTGGAGAGCGTTGTGAGGAAGACTTGACACTTCACTCCATCTGTATATTGGTGAAGGGCGGTGGCGTTGTCAAACTTTCCCAAATGGTCGTTCGGGTCGGTGGACCTGTTATATTCCCCGATTGCCAAGGGAGCGTAGTGCCTTGGTAGCGGATCTTGCAATATCGTCTCGGAGAACTGGTGATTAATCTGTTCGGGAGACAAATTGGATCAGGGCTCTTTTCCTTTCCTCGCATCCTGAACGGACGCTTCATCTGAAGAAGAGCCCCTCTCCTGATTGGCCCGAGCAATCTCTGAAGGCGTTTGAAACAATGCCCGGTGGAATGGAATAGGCGCAAGTGGAGATTCTCCGTTTGTGCCGGTCAGCATTTTATTTTGCCCCCATATGGAGTACTGCTCCGATCGGTCTTCGTGCGCCGCTCGGCCTCCCGAAGCTGAGGGCACTTGCTGTGCTTGCCGATTGGCAAGCGCTTTCTGCTGCTGTTGTTGCTCGACTATCTTCGCAACTCATGCCTGTATGAGCGCATCGAGCTCCTCCTGGGTGAGCGTCACAATATGCAATCGTCTAGCTTCTTCCATCTCCTTGGTCCAGATGCAGGTGTGTTCCCACAGATGTCACCAAATTTGATCCTGTCTGAGAGTCGAGACGATGGACAGTGGGGACATGGCGCTCCTGTTGACTCCGCGTGGATTTTCGAAGGACGTGGACCTGCAACCACAAGACGTCAGTGCCGAGCAGGGGAGGGGTTCTGTTGGAGTGTATACTGAAAGCCTAAGCTTTGTAGACATTCATTATGAATAAAGAATCACATTTGGTCTAATTATCTACATTTGTTTGTAGTTGTTCATTTAATTTATATTGTAGATAACATAGTATGTGGTGTCACATACAGAAGATGATGTTATCAGTACCTTATAAATTATAAACAGTAGCTCACGACCAGAATGGAAAGGAACAAACCATTAGAAGGTCGTAGTGTAATTAGGTATTAGTTTATCTTGACTATATAATTACACTAGTACACTCAGAGTGTATTGAGTAGGACCATTTGAGGTCGTTCCTTTTATACTGACTTTATAAAGGAACAAAGACCTCAGTTATTATGGAAGTGTGTGCTCTTAATCCTAATATAATAACAAGCACATATGTTTGATATTTATTTCTTTAATTTATCAATGGGTGAGATTTAGTTCGATGAATCAATAAACCCGATAAATTGGGAAATGGTATCACCCATAGTGTGTGTTGTTGATTATAGAAGGAAACCGTGTCCTAGTGATACTAGGTTGATAATGTCCTCAAGAGGAGCTCATAAAGATTGTCATGTTAAACCTCGCAGTGGACTTAGTCCGACATGATAATAAGGTTGAGTGGTACTACTCTTGGACTTAGATATTAATTAAATGAGTTGTCAGAACTCACTTAATTAGTGGACATTCGATATCTTAAACACAGGAGACTAACACACTCATAATAAGAAGGAGCCCAAAATGTAATTTGGGATTGGTGCGGTAGTTCAATGATAGTTCTCTAGTGGAATGAATTATCATTGATAAAATTAAGTTGTGTGTTCAGCGAACATAGGATGCTTAATTTTATCGGAGACCAAAACCAATTCCTCCTCTCGGTCCCTATCGTAGCCTCTTATTTATAGAGTACTATACCCACATATACCCACCTTCTATACCCACCTAAAGGGGCGGCCAAGCTAGCTTGGGAACCAAGCTAAGCTTGGGTTTAAGGTGGCTGGCCCTAGCTTGAACCCAAGCTAGTAGGGCCGGCCATAATTAATTAAAAGAAAATTTAATTTTAATGTTTATTATTATGTGGAAGATTTAATTTAAAAGAGAATTAAAATTAAAATATCTCTCTTGTAAAAGATTTACAAAGATTAAAGAAAGAGATTAGATCTCTTTCCTTATTTGTAGATTGGAGAGATGTTTTATTTTCTCTTTAAAATTATTCACATGTTAATAAAATTAAAATTATAGATATTTCCTTTTATTAACCATGAAGAGATTTTAAAGAGAAATTTTATTTTTAAAATTTCCGGAAACAAATAAGGAAAGTTTTAATTGTTGATTGAAACTTGTCCAATTTGCTTCCTATTGATTTGGCCGGCCATCATTGTTTAATTGGGGAAATATTATTTTATTTTTCTCAATTAAATCATGTCAAGGAAATTAAGGAAAATTTATTGTAATTAAATTTCCTAATTTACCTAGGCCAAGGAATATAAAAGAAGGGGTGAGGGTGCCTTCACAAGACACAACATCTATTATTCCTCTCCCTCTTTTGTTCCTTGGTGTGGCCGGCCATCATCTCCTTCTCTTCCTCTTGTGGTGGCTGAACCTCTCCCTCTCCCTTGGAGTTCTTGTGGTGGCCGGATACTACTCGGAGAAGAAGAAGAAGAAGGAGAGAAAGCTAGCATCTCTTGGAGCTTGGTTAGTATTTTGGTTTTTCTCCTTGGTAAAGCTTTTCTTTTGTGGCCGAACCTTGCTTGGAGGAGAAGAAGGTGGTTGGTGGTTTCTCATCTTGGAAGATCGTTGCCCACACAACGTCCGAGGTTAGAAGAGGAATACGGTAGAAGATCAAGAGGTTTTTTCTACAAGGTATAACTAGTAATTTCTATTTCCGCATCATGCTAGTTATTTATGGAAATAATACCAAATACAAGAGGCTTACGTTCTAGTATTTCGAATATGTTTTTTCGAAGTTGTGTTCTTTTGTTTCTTTCTTTTCCTTGTGATTTGATTGTTCTCTTTGGTTAACCTAAAGTTATTTTAGGAAATTAAATATTAGCTTTCTATTAAAGGTTTTGTCTAGTCGGTGGTGGTTGCTCCCATATCCAAGAAGGTCATGTGCCTCGCCACGTCAGTACTGGGAACCTTTTATGGAAATTAATATTTAATGGAATTAATAACTTAAGGAGACTTGGGTCGAACGTGTTAAGTTCCGCAGAGATCCAAGTCAAAACCTAAAAGAACAAATAGATTAAGTTTTGGATCAAACGTGTTAAGTTCAAGCGATCCAAAATTTAATTTAAAAGAACACATGGTAGCTAGGAAAAGGTTCAGACCTTGTACAAAATTTTTGTAAAGGAACCTATAGGTTTTCCGAGTAGCAACCAACAATTGGTATCGAGCTAGGGTTTTGCCTCTGTATTTGGTATTTAGTTTAATTATGCACATGTCATACATAATTTAGGTGATAATAGTATGTGTGCTAACTTTGTGGATGCAGGATGCAACTATTATGGCTTTTAGTTAATTATGTGTGTGATTGGACCCTTGGACATGTCAAGGGCAATTTATATGTGTGTGCATGATTGTATTAAAATACAGCAGGAGTGTATTTAGTTTTATTAGGATTTTATTTTGATCTAGATACATGTACATTCCTTTTATGGAATATAGGATCAAAATGTAAAATTCTATTTATGTCATGGATCGAATCTTGCAAAGCGTGGAACCTTCTAAGGACCAGAGGCGCAGTGGAACTCGGAGCAAGATGCGACAGTTAGACCCGGTGGCGGTGGTCAAATATGGTAGCAGCTTCGGATGATAACACACTAAGGACAATTAAAGATAAAAGCCATAATAGTTGAAAATTAGATTTTCTATTTATTGCTTTTATATTATGTGTGCATGTTAGTTTACAAGTTTAGTAGGCTAGCATAGTTAAAATTCCTCATTTATAAATAACTAAGTGGGAGAGGGATTTTAAATAAATCCCATGGTCTCCATTATTGGTTTGTAAGTGATGCAAACAAGCTTGCGCGTTGGCTCGAGTGCCTTCCTCCATAACGGATGAGCTTGTTTGTGGATCACTAGAACGGACTTCCATTTTTGGATGACTATAGGAAATTAATTAAGAGCGTGTGATCTTCCCCACCGGAAGGGGCATAATCTTATTAATGGACTTAGTGTCAAGTAATGGTATACACTTAGACACATCTAATAGTATCCTCCCCAACGGAGTCACTATTATTATTTGTGTGACCAAATAATACCAACTATTAATTTTATTTGTCAAAAGTTAGGTTGACAAGATAATAAAATTAATGGGTTAAAACCCTCCTTTACAAATGTTGAATTTGTATACGTCCCACACTAACGTGGCATACAAAATTCACGGTGTGATGAGGTGTTGGTTAATTTAAAATAGTATTGTTTGAGGAATCAATATTATTCTAAATTTAGAGTTCGACCAAAAGTTATTTGTGATTCTTAGGATGTCTTTCAACCCACCGTCCATCATACTTCAACATGAATAGACTTACCGGACCAAACATAGATTGGAAAAGAAACCCGGACATTGTTCTTACTTGAAAGCTATAAATATGTACTGACCGAGCAAAGTCCTGATGCACCCATTGGTGAATCTACCCAAGAGGAGATTGAATATCATAGGAAATGGGTAAAAGCAGATGAGATGGCGCGGTGTTACATTTTGGCTTCAATGTCAAATGTATTGCAACATCAGCATCAAGATTTACCAACAACATATGATATTATGAACAATCTCAAGGAACTCTTTGGTCATCAAGATAGGGCTTCTAGGCAAGAAGCCATGAGAAAGATAATGACAGCCACCATGCAAGAGGGTACTCCTGTAAGGGATCATATCCTAAAGATGATGGCTTATCTGAACGAGATACAGATCCTTGGAGGAGAAATTGATGGGAAACCCAGATCGATATGATCCTCCAAACGCTACCTAGAAGTTTTGAGGCGTTTGAACTATAATATGAATAAGAGGGTTTATTCATTAGCGGAACTATTGAAAGTTCAAGCAGCGGAAGGATTATTTCGTCACAATGCTCAAATTCACTATGTCGAAAATGGTTCTACTTCTAAACCGAAAGGAAAGAAGAAGAAGAAACAAGTCGGTTCAAGAAAGAAAGTGAATAAATCTCAGTGTACGGATTTAAAGGAATGAAGAAGTCAAGGGCAAGTGCTTCATCTATAAGCAGGCAGGACAGGGCTGTCCTCGTAGGAACCAAAACAAAGGTATATCTCATACTCTAGTTGTTGAAACATGTTTAGCGGTGTTATCTACCAGCACCTGGTGTGTAGATACGGGAGCCACTGATCATGTCTGCAATTCCTTGCAGGGGTTCCAGGAAACCCAACGACTATCTGAAGGAGAAATTACCGTCTACAAGGGCAATGCTACTAAGGTGGCAGCTGTTGCAGTGGGAGACGTCTACTTATCTTTTAGTAGAAATAGGAATTTGGTTTTAAGAAATTGTCTTTATGTACCCAGTTTTAGAAAGAATTTAATTTCAGTTTCTAAATTGTTTTTAGATGGATATTCAGTTTCCTTTAGTAACGATGTAATTATTAAAAGAAATAAAGTGATTATCTGTTCAGGTTGCATTAGTTGGCAATTTGTATACTTTAAATCCAATTTCTTCCACAAAGCAAAACATGAAAATTTATAACTCATCTTCTAATTCTAATAAGAGAAAAGAACCTTCAGAAATGAACCAAGCATATCTTTGGCATCTAAGACTTGGTCATATCAATTTAAGTAGGATTCAGAGGCTTATAGCCGATGGACTTTTGAGTTCATTAGAGTTGGAAAATTTTCCAACTTGTGAATCTTGCTTAGAAGGTAAAATGACCAAGAGGCCGTTCAAGGCCAAGGGGTATAGAGCCAAAGAAGTGTTAGAATTGGTTCACTCTGATTTGTGTGGTCCTATGTCTGTCCAGGCAAGAGGAGGTTTTGAATATTTTGTCTCTTTCATAGACGATTATTCAAGATATGGATACATTTACCTAATGCTCCGCAAGTCTGAGTGCTTTGATAAGTTCAAAGAATACAAGGCTGATGTGGAGAAACGACTAGGTAAAAGTATTAAGACACTACGACGATCGTGGTGGCGAATACCTCTTAGGAGAGTTTAGGAATTACTTATCGAGGCCGGATTCAATCCCAATTGTCTGCACTGGAACACCCCAACAGGTGGCAGAGCGAAGGAATAGGACTCTTATGGAGATGGTTAGATCAATGATGAGTTATTCAGAATTACCAAATTCGTTTTGGGGATATGCTCTGGAAACAGCAGTATACGTTCTGAACTTAGTACCTTCTAAATCAGTTTCTTCTACTCCCATAGAATTGTGGAATGGGCGAAAACCCAGTCTAAGACATATTCGGATTTGGGGTAGTCCAGCACATGTGCTGAAACCAGATGCTGATAAGTTAGAATCTCGTACAGAAGTTCGCGTGTTTGTAGGATATCCCAAAGGAACAAAAGGTGGTTTATTTTATAGTCCTAAAGACCAGAAGGTCATTGTTAGCACCAATGCCCAGTTTTTAGAAGAAGACTATATAATGGATCACAAGCCCAGTAGTAAAGTCGTTTTAGAAGAACTTAGAGAGGACATATTCGGATTTGGGGTAGTCCAGCACATGTGCTGAAACCAGATGCTGATAAGTTAGAATCTCGTACAGAAGTTCGCGTGTTTGTAGGATATCCCAAAGGAACAAAAGGTGGTTTATTTTATAGTCCTAAAGACCAGAAGGTCATTGTTAGCACCAATGCCCAGTTTTTAGAAGAAGACTATATAATGGATCACAAGCCCAGTAGTAAAGTCGTTTTAGAAGAACTTAGAGAGGACATGTCTACTTCAATACCAACAGTACAAGATGAAGTACCACAAGAGACTGCAACACGTGTCACACATGATACACAACCACAGATAGTGCCTCGTCGTAGTGGGAGGGTTGTGAGGCAGCCTGAAAGATTCATGTTTTTGGGAGAGTCTTCGGACTTGATCCCGGGAAAACATGAACCTGATCCCCGGTCATATGACGAAGCACTCCAAGATATAGATGCAGCATCTTGGCAAAATGCGATGAATTCTGAAATAGAGTCTATGTACTCTAATAAGGTCTGGGAGCTTGTAGAACCACCTGATGGTGTAAAAGCCGTTGGATGCAAGTGGATCTACAAAAGGAAAAGAGGGACAGACGGGAAGGTAGAAACCTTCAAAGCTAGGCTTGTTGCGAAAGGGTACACTCAGAAAGAGGGAATCGATTATGAGGAAACCTTTTCACCGGTAGCCATGCTTAAGTCTATCCGGATACTCTTATCCATTGCTGCTCATATGGATTATGAGATTTGGCAAATGGATGTCAAGACAACTTTCCTTAATGGAAGTCTTGAAGAGAACATCCATATGAAGCAACCAGAAGGATTTATTGAAAAAGGCAAAGAGCATCTAGTGTGCAAGCTCAATCGGTCCATTTATGGATTAAAGCAAGCTTCAAGATCTTGGAACATCCGGTTTAATGAAGTAATCCAATCATATGGATTTATTCAAAGTCCGGATGAGTCTTGAGTATATAAGAAGTGTAACGGAAACGTGGTGGTATTTCTTGTACTATACGTAGATGATATTTTGTTAATTGGCAACAATGTCAAGGTATTATCGGACGTAAGGGTATGGTTGTCCAAACAATTTGATATGAAGGACTTAGGAGATTGTGCACACATTCTTGGGATCAAAGTTATAAGGGATCGCAAGAAAAGAATGTTGTGTCTGTCCCAAGCTTCATACATAGATACAATCCTTGCTCGTTTTAGCATGCAAGATTCCAAGAAAGGTTTCTTACCTTTTAGGCATGGAGTAGCTCTATCTAAAGAGATGTCTCCGAAGACATCAAAGGAGATAGAGGACATGAAAGCAGTTCCTTATGCTTCGGCTGTAGGAAGCCTAATGTATGCAATGCTATGTACGAGACCTGATATCTGTTTTGCCGTGGGCATGGTTAGCATATATCAGAGTAACCCTGGACAAGGACATTGGACTGCGGTAAAGCATATATTAAAGTACCTGAGAAGGACTAGAGATTATATGCTAGTTTACCAAGCAGACGATTTGCTCCCTGTGGGTTACACGGATTCAGATTTCCAATCAGATAGGGACAATAGTAAGTCTACATCAGGCTATGTGTTTACTTTAGGAGGTGGAGCCATTTCATGGAGGAGTGTTAAGCAGAAATGCGTTTCGGACTCAACCATGGAAGCTGAGTATGTAGCAGCTAAAGAAGCAGTATGGCTCAGGAACTTTCTAATGGACTTAGATGTGATTCCTGGTTTGCCCAAGATCATCACAATTTATTGTGATAATAGCGGTGCAGTTGCAAACTCGAAGGAACCACGAGCTCATAAGGCGAGTAAACATATAGAGCGCAAGTACCACCTGATACGAGATATCGTGAAGCGAGGAGAAGTTGTCATCGCCAAGATTGCATCAGCAGATAACCTGGCAGATCCTTTCACTAAGGCCCTTCCGGCGAAAGCTTTCGATCGGCATGTGGAGGGAATGGGAATCAGATGTATGGTAGAAGATATGGCAGCTTAGTCATTAGTATAAGTGGGAGATTGTTGGAGTGTATACTGAAAGCCTAAGCTTTGTAGACATTCATTATAAATAAAGAATCACATTTGGTCTAATTATCTACATTTGTTTGTAGTTGTTCATTTAATTTATATTGTAGATAACATAGTATGTGGTGTCACATGAGAAGATGATGTTATCAGTACCTTATAAATTATAAACAGTAGCTCACGACCGTAATGGAAAGGAACAAACCATTAGAAGGTCGAGTGTAATTAGGTATTAGTTTATCTTGACTATATAATTACACTAGTACACCGAGTGTATTGAGTAGGACCATTTGAGGTCGTTCCTTTTATACCGACTTTATAAAGGAACAAAGACCTCGTTATTATGGAAGTGTGCTCTTAATCCTAATATAATAACAAGCACATATGTTTGATATTTATTTCTTTAATTTATCAATGGGTGAGATTTAGTTCGATGAATCAATAAACCCGATAAATTGGGAAATGGTATCACTCATAGTGTGTGTTGTTGATTATAGAAGGAAACCGTGTCCTAGTGATACTAGGTTGATAATGTCCTCAAGAGGAGCTCATAAAGATTGTCATGTTAAACCCCGCAGTGGACTTAGTCCGACATGATAATAAGGTTGAGTGGTACTACTCTTGGACTTAGATATTAATTAAATGAGTTGTCGAACTCACTTAATTAGTGGACATTCGATATCTTAAACACGGAGACTAACACACTCATAATAAGAAGGAGCCCAAAATGTAATTTGGGATTGGTGCGGTAGTTCAATGATAGTTCTCTAGTGGAATGAATTATCATTGATAAAATTAAGTTGTGTGTTGGGGCGAACATAGGATGCTTAATTTTATCGGAGACCAAACCAATTCCTCCTCTCGGTCCCTATCGTAGCCTCTTATTTATAGAGTACTATACCCACATATACCCACCTCTATACCCACCTAAGGGGGGCGTAAGCTAGCTTGGGAACCAAGCTAGGGCCGGCCTAAGCTTGTTAAGGTGGCCGGCCCTAGCTTGAACCCAAGCTAGTAGGGCCGGCCATAATTAATTAAAAGAAAATTTAATTTTAATGTTTATTATTATGTGGAAGATTTAATTTAAAAGAGAATTAAAATTAAAATATCTCTCTTGTAAAAGATTTACAAAAGATTAAAGAAAGAGATTAGATCTCTTTCCTTATTTGTAGATTAGAGAGATGTTTTATTTTCTCTTTAAAATTATTCACATGTTAATAAAATTAAAATTATAGATATTTCCTTTTATTAACCATGAAGAGATTTTAAAGAGAAATTTTATTTTTTAAAATTTCCGGAAACAAATAAGGAAAGTTTTAATTGTTGATTGAAACTTGTCCAATTTGCTTCCTATTGATTTGGCCGGCCATCATTGTTTAATTGGGGAAATATTATTTTATTTTTCTCAATTAAATCATGTCAAAGAAATTAAGGAAAATTTATTGTAATTAAATTTCCTAATTTACCTAGGCCAAGGAATATAAAAGAAGGGGTGAGGGTGCCTTCACAAGACACAACATCTATTATTCATCTCCCTCTTTTGTTCCTTGGTGTGGTGGCCATCATCTCCTTCTCTTCCTCTTGTGGTGGCCGAACCTCTCCCTCTCCCTTGGAGTTCTTGTGGTGGCGGATACTACTCGGAGAAGAAGAAGAAGGAGAGAAAGCTAGCATCTCTTGGAGCTTGGTTAGTATTTTGGTTTTCTCCTTGGTAAAGCTTTTCTTTTGTGGCCGAACCTTGCTTGGAGGAGAAGAAGGTGGTTGGTGGTTTCTCATCTTGGAAGATCGTTGCCCACACAACGTCCGAGGTTAGAAGAGGAATACGGTAGAAGATCAAGAGGTTTTTCTACAAGGTATAACTAGTAATTTCTATTTCCGCATCATGCTAGTTATTTATGGAAATAATACCAAATACAAGAGGCTTACGTTCTAGTATTTCGAATATGTTTTTTCGAAGTTGTGTTCTTTTGTTTCTTTCTTTTCCTTGTGATTTGATTGTTCTCTTTGGTTAACCTAAAGTTATTTTAGGAAATTAAATATTAGCTTTCTATTAAAGGTTTTGTCTAGTCGGTGGTGGTTGCTCCCATATCCAAGAAGGTCATGTGCCTCGCCACGTCAGTACTGGGAACCTTTTATGGAAATTAATATTTAATGGAATTAATAACTTAAGGAGACTTGGGTCGAACGTGTTAAGTTCCGCAGGAGATCCAAGTCAAAACCTAAAAGAACAAATAGATTAAGTTTTGGATCAAACGTGTTAAGTTCCGCAGGCAATCCAAAATTTAATTTAAAAGAACACATGGTAGCTAGGAAAAGGTTCAGACCTTTGTACAAAATTTTTGTACAGTGGAACCTATAGGTTTTCCGAGTAGCAACCAACAGGTTCCCCGGCGATGGCCCTCCGACGCTCAAGTCAAACACCGGCGATGTTGAAGAAACGAGGAAATGAAATGGCAGTCGCAGAGTAACTGTAACTACAGTAGAGATTATGCATATCTCCGACAAACCTTGGGGCTCCTTATATAGGACCCCGGGAGCATGCATGCACACTTCTCGATGAGTGCACGCTTCTCAAAGCCTTCCCTGAAAGGACATGTCAGAAAAAGTACCTCTGACGTTATACCTCAATGGCCCGAGCATATCCTCACAAGACGGTGGAAGTTTCTGTCGTACGATTATCTGCCTGATCATGTCGCCGACCATGCTGTCTGTCTGCAGCACGGGTCTCGAGGAGGATATCAGTTGATCCTGCTTTTGTTTGCTAGTGGGTCGAGCGGATGGCCGCTCAGCTACTTCCGCTGTCTGGGCCGAGCGGGATGGCCGCTCGGCTACTTCCACTGTCTAGGCTTGCTCGATCGTGTTTCCGCTTCGTTAGCTGTGATCTGATCTTTGGCCAATCCGGATGTCCGTCTGGCACATGCCCCAGCAGCTCGGCACATGACCTGTCGCTCGGCGCCTGCTTTGGTGATATTAGGTCTTTGAGCGTCAGAAGCTCGATGCGAGGCTGAGCTGTGATAACATCGGACCGGTCATTCCTTAGTCTGATCGGCTGATGGGGTCGCTCAGTTGGACGCTAGCCTGGGGGCGTTGACTGCCTTGATTTTGACCCTCCACGTGGTGTTAATCTCCTACGGAGCGGGGCCCACCTTACTACCGGATCAAGTGTCTATTTTGATAAAAATTTGCAACATTTGTTCTCTTAATAATTTTGCCTAGAGCTCACTAGTATGGTGAAATAAGTTCTGGACTGAATTTTAAAATTCAGTATCGGACTAGTCTAGTTATTTTTTTTTTAATTTTATCAATTATTATATTTCTAATTGAAATGATTGATAAAAATGGTTCTATATATATTTTATTTTAAATTAACAGCCAAATATATTTTGATGGATAATTTAATTGAAAATATAGACCAAATTTATATAATTTTTAAAAATATTACTCACCAAATATATATATTAGTCGGTTAATTAAAAATAAAATAAAATTTAGCCAAATATATATTTGGTAAGTATTTTTTAAAAATTTATCAACTATTTATTTTTAAAACTTATCAGTCAAATATATATTTCGTCATTATTTTTTAAAAAAAAAAATAAAAGCCATTTGTTTTATAGAGTTTTTTTTAAAAAAAAATATATTGGCTAAAGTAATCATGATAATGAAATTTACCGACCATACCAACTAATTTTTTTAATTGTTAATCCATATTACCGGCTAAAATTATGGGATTAGACTTTAGGGTTTAGGGTCAATTTTTAACTGTCATTCAGTTTGTCATAAGTTAAAATAGAATTATTTAACATAACTGGTAAAATCAAAATTAGCAATTAGACATAGTAATTATTAGAATAAATCTTTTTTTATTAATCAATTATTTAAATTTTTATAGGATGAAGCTGTAAATTCTACAGCTCACGGAAAACCTAAATAACTAGAACTTTATTGCCTTGCACCTTTTAGATAACCTTTCTCGTTACAAATATTAGTCCAGCCATTAATATTATATACAAGCTGTCGGAATAAATATAATTAAACAATATTTAAATATTGTATGGATAATGAGTATGAAATAAATCTAATAATATACAATAAATAATAGCATAGAGAATTTTATCATTAAAAGCATTTCACATTGTCCCGGTGCATAGCACAGCTTGGGGACGCGTGATTTCGTGACCGAGAAGTCCAGGATTCGATTCTCGGGATGTCATTATATGGGGTTAATAACCTAATCATACATTTTCAGTTGTGTACCTGTATTTACCTCTTTTCATATTCGTGGGACAGACTTAGGGGGTGTTGATGTGGCAGTTCCTTTTTTTTTAATAGAGAATTTTATCATTGCGACTGTATTTTTGGCGTTAATATGTCACACAGTTTTATATATATATATATATATATATATATATATATATATATGTGTGTGTGTGTGTCATATTTAAGTATTTAACCTTAAAAATATATGTCTCATATTTAGTAGATATTAACCTGACATTTATTTTGGTTTTAGAATTCTTATAATATAAATAGATATATGTACATGAGAAGAAGAGCAAAATAGTTTGTCATTATGGCATCAATGTGCCTAATTTACTTGTCATTGCTCTTCTCTCTTTTGCTTTGTTCAATTGAAGGAAGAAGCGTTCCTTAATTGAGGAAGAAGAACTAAAGTTATAGAATTGAAAGAACTACTTGTTCTCCTGGAAGGAACTGTTATCATTCGTCGAACTCGAAAAAAAGATCTAATCATGGCGAAAGAACTGCCCAAATACTTCAGAAACTAGGCTCTAGATATCGTGTTCTTGATTCTTCGGGCCAGCATGTAAATAGCAAAATCTCCTCAGATATCATCACAAAGGTAAAGTTCCAGCAGTCAAAATTCCTTAATTAAATTAATTGAATCATAATCCTGTTGAATTTGTGAATGCAGAATGCGATAGCGCAGAGCCAAAAAAAAAAAAAAAGTCGTTTCCGTGGCTTTCAATCAAGATCACACTATGTGGTCACTCCAAATTGTGGGGCCAGATCGAGCTTCTGCAAATCAAGTATGGATGATGGGAGACATCGATGGTGGATCGGTGCGTATAGTAAAAAAGTATGATTATACTTATCTCGGGTATTTTTTATAATCTGGTCCTCGATTATGTAAGGGAGGTAACTCAGAGGATTAACTTAGAGCGGACCTCTAAGTTGACTAAGAGATGGAAAAGATTTTTTTTTCCGGAGAACATGCGTTTATTAAAAATTGATCTCTTATACCATTATAAATTGTCATCCTCTAACCAACTCAGTATCAAGGGAGACATGTTTTTGTCTATCATTGATATAATTACAAATCATCTCTTTGTCGAATAAGAATGGAACAGTGTTGCTGATGATTTGACCTATCATTTAGGATATCCATAATGGGGAGCTCTCATTGTGGATGTGAATATATATATATATATATATATATGAACTTTAAATTTAAATTTATTAGTGGAGAGGTTTTTAAATTAGGGGAGAATGTATGGTGTATGAATTTTTAATTATATATAAGGTAAAATATAATAATAAAAATGCTAGGATCCATAAAAGAATTGTTGAAAGATTTCTTTTATAATGAAGAAATGTATGGAGGTTTTTTACTTTTGAATTGGATGGGACAACGAGAGAGTTTTCATGAATGTTCTTAAGGCATAAGGGTTAAATCTCTAAATGAAATTTTTTTGTAATTCTCAATATGTTTTATCAATGTCACATCATTAATATAAAATCTATTATTCTCTCCGTAATTAAAAAACCTCTATACAACTTTTATATAGGTCCTACATTAATTACAAATCAAATATTTTAATTTTAATTTTTTATTTAATATCTATATATATTTTTTATTTAATATTTTAATTAATTATGATCTTGATTTAATTTATTTATAATTTTTAATTAATATATTAATTAATTTATGTTTTTTAATTTAATTAAATTTATAATTTTCATTTAATATTTAATTAACTTATGAATTTTAATTTAAATATAATCATTCATATTCTTTTATATTTATTTTTAAAATAATAATTTGTTAATAATTTTATTGAAAATTTAAATTTATATTTATATAAAAAAAGAATTATTACTCACTATAAATAAAACATTATAATTAAATACTTTACAAAATTAACTTTATTGCTAAAATCATTACTAGGTAAAATAATTCATTTAAAAATGTCAAATATGCAATAATATTTTCCTATTAATCATTGACTCCATCTTAAAAAAAAATGTAGATTCGCTATATTAACGAACCTAGTTTCCGTCCTATAAATATTGAGGGAAGTACATGCATGTACACAGGCGTCAGGCATATAGTGAGGTAAACCTTAGGTCATCAGTTCGTGAGAATCAACCCCTGACCATTATACCAGAAATGTCATACACTCACCGTCTGCGCTACATCTTGGGGGGCTCCATCTCTGAGGCATTTTCAATAGTTAGAACTCTAAATGAACTTTTTTTAGAGCATCTCCAATGCAGCTTTTTTAACAGGTTTGTAAAGTTGAAAAAGCTCAACAAAAAAACTCTAATGAGTGGAGACATAAACTTTGAGGTTTTTATTTTAAGAGCAGGTTTGATATTTCAAACCTGCTTTTTTTTTCTTGAAGATGGAGCCATTAATCATTGAAAAATTAATATTGCATGTTTGATTTTTTTAAAACCATTAAATATTTTATTTAATAATTAAATTATACATTTTTCTTTTGAAAATAAATATATTTGGTCAGTTAAAAAAAATACAAATGACTATAATTAAATTAAAATTCATAAGTTAATTAAATATTAAATAAAAATTACAAATTAAATTAAATTAAAAATCATAAGTTTATTAATTTATTAATTAAAAATTATAAATAAATTAATTTAAAGATGAGAATTAAATAAAATATTAAGTAAAAATTATATAGAGATATTAAATGAAAAAATAAAAATAAAGATGTATGATTTGTCATGTAGGACCCACAAAAAAAGTTGTATGGAGGTTTTTTGATTGTGGAGAGAATAGTAGGTTTTTCTATTTTTGATGTGGCATATTAGAAACTTAAAAAAAGCTTACGAAGAGGTTTAATTATTGGAGATGCCCTTATACTTCTAATATGTCACATAATATTATAAAATTTTATTGAAAGATCTCTAATGATTAAAGTTCTAAGTGAGTTTTTTATGGTCTAATTTATAACATATAGTTGCATGAATTCATACATGTTACATAAATTTCAAGATAATACTACATATTTGAGTTAAAAGAACATATTTAAATTTTCACTATTATTTTTAAACTACAAATATCAAATTTTATCTCTACAATGGTTAAACTTTTTTATTCTAACTATTTTGATTCTAAAAGCTCTCACAAACCTATTAAAATCTGGCATTGGAGATGCCTTGATACTAATTATAATGAACTTTTTTATGTTTGGTGTTATGGGTAATGGTGCATGGCACTCAATTTGAAAACAGTGCACTTCTTTTTATTTTCTCCAAAGGCATCCTATTAAAAAGTAGGATAAATCTTACTAGCAAGCGGGTCAACTAGAAAATAAATTTATTTAATTAAAAATTAATTAAGCTAATAAAAAATTAATTAAATATTATTAATAAAAATTAATTAGGTATTATTTTTTCAAACTAAATATGAAAATAGGTTAGAAAGAATATAGTCACTATAAAAAATACTGTCACTTAGGGACAAATTTTGAAACAAATTTTAGAAAAAAAATCATTGGAAATTGGATTTGGGACGAAAATTGTGACAAAAAAAATTCGTTGCAAATATGTCGTTGCAAAAATTTGCGACGAAAAATTATAATTTCGTTGGAAATCAAAATTCGTTCAAAAATTCGTTGGAAATTTTACAACGAAAATAAATATTTGCTGGAAATGTCAGCAGAAAAAATCTCCGACGAACCTAAATTTGTCGCAAATTAGGAATGAAAAAACGTATTCATTGCAAAAAGATTTGCAACGAATAATTATTTGTTGGAAAAGTTACAAAATACAATATTACAAATGAAAATATGGATTCGTTGGCAATTTCCAACGAAAATACATTTTCATTGGAAATTTCCAACGAATCCACATTTTCGTTGGAAATTTCCAACGAAATTCATATTCGTTGGAAACTTCCAACAAATCTATAATTTCGTTGGAAATATCCAACGAATTTGTATTTTCGTTGGAAATTACCAACGAATTTATATTTCGTTGGAAATTTCCAACGAAATATGGATTCGTTGGAAATTTCCAACGAAAATGCATTTTTCGTTGCAGTATTCCGATAAATACGATATTTCCAACGAATCCAATTTCGTTGCAAAATTCGTCCCAAAATTTTAAAAAAAACATCTAGACCCATCTTATTTTAATATTTTTTTCTATTACAATTTTTTTCAAATAGATTCAACATATATAATACACCACTAAACACAATAACACAAATATAAAACAAAAATCAACCAACATGTACAACAAAATAAATGCAAATTAAACATCAATAATATAAACCCAAACACATACATCATTAAAACATGTTCCATATACAACCTAAACTAAGAGCATAAAACTAACAATACAACGTGAAAAAGTTACACGAAAACTAACAATACAACACACATCATCATCCAACAATATACAACTACAACTAACACTCTAAACCAAACACTATAATAAAGTTACAAGAAACATGTCATAGTATCCAAATTCCAATGTCATACAAAAACATGAAAAAAAGGTAGAGTAGAAGATAATCTTATGGAGATCATTCTCAATCCAAATCCTTCTTCTACCTACATCAAAAGATAAACAAAAAAAAGAAAATCTTATAAACCAACACAAAAATAAATAGGTAAAGGCTTACATATTTTTACGTCAATACCATCATCATCTTCACCTACCAACCCTATTTGGAACAAAAAAACAATACTAATCAAAATACAAAAATTAAGATTTTATAAAATCGATAAAATAAAAGAAGTCAAAAATTCTAATTACAAACACTCATGCATCATCATCAACATCATCGACGACATCATCATCGTCGTTAGCATCATCACCAATACCAGGAGGAATATAACTTGGACCCGATCTAAATTGTTGAAATTGTTGCAAAAGAAAGGCTTCTTGTTCGCGCATTTCAACCATATCTAGATCTTTTTGTGAATTTTGTTTTTGAATTTCTAAAATTTGTTGATCCCTTTGAGATATTATGCCTTTCAAATTTTCAACCTCTTAAGTTAAGCTATGAATCTGTGTCGTTACTGCGGGTGGGGTAGAAGAAGATAAAGATCTTCGAGGAACATTATGGATTCTACTCAAAGAACCCATACCTATTATCCTTCCCCCTTTGACTCCTCCACTGGCCTCCAACCATAAATCTAAATTATTAGTAATAGACGGCTCAGATCCCTCAATATTATCGCCATCACCTGAACTTCTCTGTGATAATGATAGCTCATCATATCATCTTTCCTATGAAAAATTAAAACCTTAATTAGAGCAAATAGATAAGTAATAAAATCTAAGCTAAAATTAAGATTAAAGATTAAATCAAACCTTAATTATTCTAGCTCTATCTCCACTCAAGTCTTGTCTTTTTTTTTTGAAAAGTACGAACGAAAGTGTCTATAAAATCGGGTTCTTTTCCCAAATCCTTAGACTAAAAATAATACGATTAGAAATAATATAATAACATCAAATATATTAAAAATATAATTGTAGAGTTGAAAATTTACCAATCTACGTGAATGCTCCTCGATATTTATAGATCCCTTGCATATATTGCACTTGAGTCTCCAGAATTATAAGCTTGATTTATTTTATTCCGCAAACTCCTTTCTTTGCACTCATCAGTTTGCCAAAAATTGCAGATCTTAACCCAATTGTCCGACGTGATAAAGGCAGACTTTTTTCCAGTACTTTTGTCATGGTTTAATACACGGCGAATGTGATCACCACATTTCTTTTTGAAAATTCTTTTAATTTCCATCTCAAAATAGGGGTCCCAACTAAATAATCGCTAAAATGAAAAAAGAACAATAGATTATATATTAACGTAATTGTTTTATATATAAAATAAATTAGTTATACCTTAAACTCGCACCACCAGAGTTCTTTTATGGGTGATGGAGTGCTTGAGTATGACATTGAGTCTCCTCTCCAAAAGTCATTCACAATTTGATTAATCTCGCGAACAACAGTTACTGAATTTTCAAATCTATCATAAAATTACAATAAACAACGTTAAATAATTAAGATAGTTAAAAATATAATAATTTTAATACTTACGAGTCTCCAAGAGGGATTATATGTAGTCGAGCATCGGTAATATCAACGGTTGAGTGTCTGGCAGGTATCGGCGACTCAAGTGGGGAAGGTGAATGGCCATGTGAAGGTCGTGCCGGTGACTGGCCACGTGAAGGTCCTGCCGGCGACTGGCCACGTGAAGGTCCTGCCGGGGACGGTCCACGTGAGGGTCCTGATAGCGACTGGCCATGTGAAGGTTCTGCTGGTGACTGCCCACGTGAAGGTCCTGCCGGCGACTGGCCATGTGAAGGTCCTGCCTGAGGGGAGGGCGTAGGTACCATCCTGTCAGATGGTGAATCAGTCTGGGCAATGCTTGAACGGTGTCGTCTATGGCGTGCCCGTCGAAACTGCCAACAAAAAATCAAAATTAGAATAAAAAAATAAAAACTTGATGCTTGCTGAAGAAATATGAAAAACTTACAATATCCATAATAAAAAACTCGGAGAGTGAGAATCTGCAGTGATAATGTCTCACCTCTAATGACCTATAGAAAAAAATAGCACACATATAACATATATAAATTTAACAATGAGATATTATATAGACAACTAATTGAAATATAAATTTTATAAATTTACAGATTAAAATTAAATATAAAAAAACTTATCGTACATTGTTAAAAATCAAAGTTGTCGTCGTCCTCCTCCTCCTCCTCCTCCTCATCATCATCAACCTCATGAAATTCACTGGCATCTACATTTATCACTACTCCGTTGGGATCTCGTAATGTTGGAATAATATATTCCTCGGTCTTAAATGTATTTACAACCTCCTCTTGTTGATATGCAATGTCTTCCCAATGTTCCTCTATTTTTTTCCGTGCTTTAGTTTTACAAACAGCCCACCAGTCAATTTTATCACGTTTCAAGCTAGGATATGAAGCATAGAACACTTGAATCGCTTGTTGCGCCAAAACAAAAGGTTCATATCTGTTATATAATCTTTTATGATTTATTTCAACCAAATTATAACGTGAATGTACCTTCATCCCTCTGATAGGGTCAAACCAGCGACACATAAATAAGATAACTCGCATTTCTAGACCAGGGATTCTATCTCTATAATTTCATCCAGTAGACCATAAAAATCATTGCTTACACCTCCATCATTGGATGACTGAACACATACCCTACTATTCATTGTAGTCTTCCCTTTTCCATATTCTTGAGTATGAAAATTATATCCATTTATGAAATATATTGGCCAAGTGCGTACCATTGCTTTTGGACCGCAATACAGATGAAATAACATTTGATGTTCGAGGTGATCTTGATTATCATAAACCTACACTCAAATGAATATGTTATTCATTTAAAAGCTAAAATATACTATATCAATACGGTAAATCAGAATACAAGGTAAAAATTACTTACATATGATTTGAACCAAGGTGCAAATTCTTGATCGCAAAAACGATCAAACTCTAGTGAAAAATCCTATCATAAAAATTTGAATTATAACACCAAAAATTTACTACAAAAGAAATAAATAGGAAAGATATACTAACTCGAAAATTATTTTTAATTCATGGATATACTCACGAGAGCCTTACGAATGCAAACAAACTTATTTCGCCTCATTCTAAGCACTCGAACATTATTTTGTAAATCTAACAAGTTCAATTATACTTCAATTTGATTTAAAACTCTAACACTTTCATGCTCAAATTCAAATTCATCCAATTGACCTAGATGTTAAAAATTCATCTTATGTGAAAACAAATATTTGAGCTCATCTATAGAATCAGGAGACTAAGAGGAGCACATAGGAACTTGTTTCATCCGATTCCGAGGTCTCTAGGTCGGTCAAACAGGTTTTTAAGACATTGCATACTTTGCAACGAATCTGGAATTCGTTGGAACTTTCCAACGAATTTCAGATTCGTTGAAAACTCTACATTTTCCTAAAAGCATGGTTGACCAACCTAGGGACCTCGGAATTGGATGAAACCAGTTCCTGTGTGCTCCTCTATTTATCCTGATTTTATATATATTCTCAAATATTTTTTTTTACCTCATATATTTTTTCTTTATTTTTTAAATCCCCATTGTGTTAAGGAAATTAAATTCAGGTTTAAAAATTCATAGATCAAAATAAATTAGCTTCAATTATTTTTAATTCATGGATATAATCACGAGAACCTTACGAACGCAAACAAACTAATTTTTCCTCGTTCTAAGCACTCGAACATTATTTTGTAAATTAACAAGTTCAATTATACTTCAATTTGATTTAAAACTCAAATACTTTCATGCTCAAATTGAAAATCATCCAATTGACCTAGATGTTAAAAATTCATCTTATGTGAAAAAAAAATATTTGAGCTCATTTATAGAATCATGAGACCAAGAGGAGCATATAGGAACTTATTTCATTCGATTCTGAGGTCTCTAGGTCAGTCAAACGAGTTTTTAAGACATTGCATACTTTGCAATGAATCTGGAATTCGTTGGAAGTTTCCAACGAATTTCAGATTTGTTGAAAACTCTACATTTTCCTAAAATCACGGTTGACCGACCTAAAGACCTTGGAATTGGATGAAACCAGTTCCTATGTGCTCCTCTATTTATCCTAATTTTATATATGTTCTCAAATATTTTTTTTACCTCATATATTTTTTTCTTTATTTTTTCAATCCCCATCGTATTAGGAAAATTAAATTCAAGTTTAAAAATTCACAGATCAAAATAAATTAGCTCCAAAATTATTTTTAATTCATGGATATAATCACGAGAACCTTACAAACGCAAACAAACTGATTTCGCCTCGTTCTAAGCACTCGAACATTATTTTATAAATCTAACAAGTTCAACTATACTTCAATTTGATTTAAAACTCTAACACTTTCATGCTCAAATTGAAATTCATCCAATTGACCTAGATGTTAAAAATTCATCTTATGTCAAGAAAAAATATTTGATCTCATCTATAGAATCAGGAGACCAAGAGGAGCACATAGGAACTTGTTTCATCCGATTCCGAGGTCTCTAGGTCGGTCAAATAGGTTTTTAAGACATTGTATACTTTGCAACGAATCTGGAATTCGTTGGAAATTTCCAACGAATTTCAGATTCGTTGAAAACTCTACATTTTCTTAAAATCACGATTGACCGACCTAGAGATCTCGGAATTGGATGAAACTAATTCCTTTGTGCTCCTCTATTTATCCTACTTTTATATATATTCTCAAATATTTTTATTACCTTATATATTTTTTTCTTTATTTTTTCAATCCCCATTGTGTTAGGAAAATTAAATTCAAGTTTAAAAATTCACATATCAAAATAAATTAGCTCTAAAATTATTTTTAATTCATGGATATAATCACGAGAACCTTACGAATGCAAACAAACTGATTTTGCCTCATTCTAAGCACTCGAACATTATTTTATAAATCTAACAAGTTCAACTATTTTTCAATTTGATTTAAAACTCTAACACTTTCATGCTCAAATTCAAATTCATCCAATTGACCTAGATGTTAAAAATTCATCTTATATAAAAAAAAATATTTGAGCTCATCTATAGAATTAGGAGACCAATAGGAACACATAGGAACTTGTTTCATCCGATTCCGAGGTCTCTAGGTCGGTCAAACGAGTTTCTAAGAAATTGCATACTTTGCAACGAATCTGGAATTCGTTGGAAATTTCCAACGAATTTCAGATTCGTTGGAAACTCTACATTTTCCTAAAATCACGGTTGACCAACCTAGAGACCTCGGAATTGGATGAAATCAGTTCCTATGTGCTCCTCTATTTATCTTGATTTTATATATGTTCTCAAATATTTTTTTACCTCATATATTTTTTTCTTTATTTTTTCAATCCCCATTGTGTTAGGAAAATTAAATTCAGGTTTAAAAATTCACAGATCAAAATAAATTAGCTCTAAAATTATTTTTAATTCATGGATATAATCACAAGAACCTTATAAATGCAAGTAAACTGATTTTGCCTCGTTCTAAGCACTGGAACATTATTTTGTAAATCTAACAAGTTCAACTATATTTCAATTTGATTTAAAACTCTAACACTTTCATGCTCAAATTCAAATTCATCCAATTGACCTAGATGTT
Organism: Zingiber officinale; assembly: GCF_018446385.1. NCBI lineage: Eukaryota > Viridiplantae > Streptophyta > Magnoliopsida > Zingiberales > Zingiberaceae > Zingiber > Zingiber officinale. Next base: position 143,822,061 of record NC_055997.1, read on the forward strand.
AAAAATTCATCTTATGTCAAAAAAAAAATATTTGAGCTCATCTATAGAATCAGGAGACCAAGAGGAGCACATAGGAACTTGTTTCATTCGATTCCGAGGTCTTTAAGTCAGTTAAACGGGTTTTTAAAACATTGTATACTTTGCAACGAATCTGGAATTCATTGGAAATTTCCAACGAATTTCAAATTCGTTGGAAACTCTACATTTTCCTAAAATCATGGTTGACCGACTTAGAGACCTCGAAATTGGATGAAACCAGTTCCTATGTGCTCCTCTATTTATCTTGATTTTATATATGTTCTCAAATTTTTTTTTACCTCATATATTTTTTCTTTATTTTTTCAATCCCGGAAAATTAAATTCAGGTTTAAAAATTCATAGATCAAAATAAATTAGCTCCAAAATTATTTTTAATTCATGGATATAATCACGAGAACCTTACGAACGCAAACAAACTGATTTCGCCTAGTTCTAAGCACTCGAACATTATTTTGTAAATCTAACAATTTCAACTATACTTCAATTTGATTTAAAATTCTAACACTTTCATGCTCAAATTCAAATTCATCCAATTGACCTAGATGTTAAAAATTCATCTTATGTCAAAAAAAATATTTGAGCTCATCTATAGAATTAGGAGTCCAAGAGAAGCACATAGGAACTTGTTTCATCCGATTCCGAGGTCTCTAGATCGGTCAAACGATTTTTTAAGACTTTGCATACTTTGCAACGAATCTGAATTTCGTTGGAAATTTCCAACGAACTGGTATATTCGTTGGAAATTTCCAACGAACTGGCAGATTCGTTGGAAATTTTCAATAAATTCATGGATTCGTTGTAAATTTTTACCCGCAAATTATTTGCTGTAAAATTGCAACAAATTATGTATTCATTGGGAAATTCCAACAAATAATATTTTCGTTGCAATTTTTGCGACGAAAATATTATTTGTTCCAAAATTTGCAACGAACAAATTATTCGTTGCAAAATTTGCAATGAAAATATTATTCATTGCAAAACTTGCAACAAATTTTATTTTTTTGTCTAACTTGCAACAATATTATCTTTTATTGCTAATTTGCAACGAATTAATTTTGTTGCTAAATTTGTTGCTAATTTGGAACAATTTATTATTTTGTTGGAAAGTTTAGAACAAAATTTAATTTCGTTGCAAATATTCGTCCCTAATAGACTATTTTTTTTAGTTAGTTGACTAATAAAATATGATATTAATTGGATACCTTTAACGATGACTTTAAAAAAAGACTTTAATTTTATTTAAATTACCACGTAAAATGCACTTATATTGAAATATTTTTTTTAATTTAATCTAAATTATTCAAACTTAATCAAAATCACGTCTACATTAAATTGCTCTAACACAATGTCCTAAGTTCTAGCATTTATTATCATAAATGCTATAACAATTTTGAAATTATATTGATCAAATTTAAATATTTTAAACTAAATTAATAATAAATATATTGATATAATAATATTTCATATATAATAATTTTAAATAACAAATATTATATTTTAATACATTATAGCAGTTGTATACATAGTTGATATAATAAAACTAAAATGATATTTGTGAGTTAAAAAATATATATAATAGGGCAATAACTAATTAAATCCTTCAATTAATGATTTTACATTCGCTCATTGTATATAAAAATATCTTATTTTAATTGATCCTATTGTTTGGCATAATCTTAATTTTAAGCAATAATTTATTATACACCAGCTGCCCCGAATAAATATAATTAAATAATATCTAAATAATGTATGAATAATTAGATAATTTTAACCATACAACTATATTTTTAGCATCCATTATTTATAAATATATTTATTGCTTGTTATATTTGTGTAATTATAAGTAATCAATTAATTAATTTGATGATACACATATATAATTTTGTCAAACAGTTGTATTTACAAAAATATGTCATATATATATATATATATATATATATAAATAAGGACTATATTTAATGAGCGTGGATCCTAACGGACCAGAGGATAAGCAACTCTCCATCATTGATGGAGGGTTGATGGCCCACGTATAAAATAAGTGGGGATCATCACTCTCCAAAAAAAAAGGTAGATCCGCTACCTTAGCGGCCCCCTTAGTGCCAGCCCCACGGATATGGAGGGAGGTTCATGCAGGTACACAGGCCATAGGCGCATGGCGGGGTAAAACCCAGGTCGTCAGTTCCTGAGAATCAACCCCTGATCATTACGCCAGAGATACCATGCGCCCGCCGTCTGTGCTACGCCTTGGGGGCGGGACCATCACTCTCCACCAATGATAGAGAATGGCTCATCCTCTAGTCCGCATTTTACGGACTAGAAGATCTGAGTTGATATTTAGTACATATTAACTTGTAATTTATTTTGGTTTTAAATTTTTAATATAAATAGATATGCACGCACACGAGAAGAATGCAGCGAAATCATTTCATCATGGCGTCATTAATGTGCCTGATTTACTTGATATTGCTCTTCTCTCTTTTGCTTTGTTCAATTGAAGGAAGAAACAATATTCCCTTGACTGAGGAAGAAGAGCTGGAGATAGAGAAAGAACTCCAAAGCCTCAACAAACCCCCGGTCAAAACCCTAAAGGTATATCAGTTCTCTTCATTTTGATAATATTATTTGCCATATTCACGATATATATAATTGTGTTTTTTTTATGTTTACTTCGCTGCTGCAGTCCTTCACTGGGGATCTTTTTGACTGCATCGAAATGTACAAACAACCTGCATTCGATAATCCTGTTCTGAAAAATCATAAGCTACAGGTATTTAATTATACACATGATTTTTTACACTAGCCAACAAAATAGATTTACTTAATTAATTTATATATGTGTGTTTGCAGATACGACCAAGTTTTCTAACGAAGAGCAATGTGACTATGGATGAAAAATTTAAACCACCTATAGATCCAGGCTTCAACGATACTTGCCCTCCAGGAACTGTTATCATTCGACGAACTCGAAAAGAAGAACTAATCATGGCTAAAGAACTACCCAAATACTTCAGGAACTATGGCTCTAGTTATGGTGTTCTTGATTCTTCAGACAGGAGTTATGTAAGTAGAAAAAACTCACAAATATCATCACAAAAGTAGAGTTCCAGCAGTTAATTCCTTAATTAAATTAATTGAATGATAATCCTGTTGAATTTGTGAGTGCAGTTTGCGGTAATGCAGAGCCGGAAAGCTAAATTCCATGGCTTTGAATCTAGTATCTCTACGTGGGCACTCCCAAATGTGGGGCCAGATCAATCCACTGCAAATCAAGTATGGATGGTGGGAGACCTCGATGGTCCTCAAGAAAACCTGAATACTATTGAAACCGGATGGCACGTAAGTTACCTTGATATACATTCATATGCATGCATGTATATATATTTTTCATGTAATTAATTTCTCTTTTTTTATTGTTTCAGGTTAATCCTAAGCTATATGACGATAAGTTTACTCGTTTTTTCACTTATTATACAGTAAGTAATATACTCTAAAAACAACTAAACTACGTCTTTTTTAAGTGTTTAAGTATATACCTCAAACTTGATAATGTATATATTTAGATCGACAATCACAAGACGGGCTGCATGAACTTACTTTGCAAAGGATTCATACAAGTTTCAGCAATCTTTGGACCTGGACATGCCTTCATCGGTAGCGACCTTTCTACGTACGGAGGCAAACAAGCATACTTCAGCTTTGAAATACGAAAGGTAGTGTTATTTGTTTAATTATATATATAAGGTATTTATATACTGAATCACTGAATGATTGTATATATTTTTTAAACGTATATATATATGTTGAATTAATATATAATGGATACAGGATCCTGAACTTGGTCACTGGTGGTTGTCAACGGCAGATGAGAATCTTGGATATTGGCCAAAGGAGGTTTTGCCTAGTTTAGATGTAGCAAAAGCGATAGACTTCGGAGGTGTAGTGTATTCGCCCAACAATGAGGGGTCTCCTCCCATGGGGAGCGGTTATTTTGCCGAAGAAGGGATTGGTAAATCCAGCTATTTTATGTCAGTGATGTTCAGAGGGGATGACCAGCGTGCTTTCATTCCGGGCACGAACTGGGCGCGTTCGAAACAGAATGCAGACGACGAATATTATCAAATTATTGGACCTAATCCAACCAGTGGTCCTTGGAATGTTGCTTATGGTGGACCGGGTGGGTTGTTTAATACTAGTGGCTGATTGTGCCTATCATCGAATAAGAAAGGAAAGGTCGTGTGATGACTTGATCTATCATTTATACTATAATTGTAATCCACTTATTTTTATTTTAGCCAAAGAGGCATCGTATTAAAAAAATACCAAAAAGACACTCAAAAATATATATAATTATTTTAGAGTAGCTATATAAAAGTACTTTAATTTTATTTAAATTTCCACGTAAAATACACTTATATTAAAATACTTTTTATGAATTTAATCTAAATTATTCAAACTTAATCAAAATCACTCTTCATTAAATTAATTGCAAAATTTAACACAATGTCATAAATAAGGTCTAGCAGTTATTATCATAAATGGTATAACAATATTTAAATGTTTTTGATCAAAATTAAACTAATAATAAATATTTTGATATAATAATATTAAATAAAAATATTAAATTAATCTATGTTAATATATTATAACAGTTATATACATAGTTGATATAATAAAACTAAAATGATATTTGTGTACATGGTAAGAAAATATAATAGGAGAATAACTAATTAAATCCTACAATTGGGGTCTGACTTTTCTATTAGATTTCATTTCCATTTGCTCCTTGTATTTAAAATCATCTTATTTTAATTGATCCTATTTTTTTTTTGGCAAAAATCTTAATTATAAGCAATAGTTTATTATACACACGCTGCCCCGAATAAATATAATTAAATAATATTTAAATATTCACTAAAAAAATAGTAAAATTGTGACGAATTTTATGATGACTTTTTTTAAAAAAAATTGTTACAAAATAATTTTGCAATGAAATTTGCTACGAAAATATTTTGTCTCCAAATTTTGCAACGAAAATATGAAAATTTATCATAAATTCTATGACGAATTTTTTTCATCTACGAATTCATTGCAAATTTACGGTGAAACCTAATTCATTATGATCTCTAAGTATGTAACGAAAACATATTTTCATCCCAAATTAGCGATGAATTATTTTTCATGGTAAAAAGCATAGCAAATTTGCGATAAATTGATAAAGTTGCGACAAAAATATTTTCTTCACAAAATTCATTATAAAAAAATTCAAAACTTTTTTATAAAAGCTCTCTACTTGTGCAATTACCGTCTATACGTATAGTATAAAACCCATCCAACACATCATACAATTAACATTCAATACATCCTATACAATTAACATACAACACATCCTACAATTAACCTTCAACACATCCTATTTAATTAAAATCCAACACATACTACAATTAACATTCAACATATCTTATACAATTATATATATCCAGCATATCCTACAATTAACATCCAATACATCCTACCGTTAACATTCCAAGAAGTCATCCAAAATGAAGTTTAACTTGAACTATCAAATCCATAACTACAAGTCATACCTATCATATTTATATCAACTTTGATTTAAATTTTGGTATATTAAAATTTTTTATATACATGTTATATATCGATATGATATGTATATATAAATTTTTTTGTTATTTTCTCTGGCTTTAGTAGCAACGGATATCACTGTCTTTCTTGTATAAAAATAATATCAATTTAATTAAAAAAAATTAAGAATTTAAGAGTACAAATAAGAGCTAATGTTTACCTATTAAAAAATAATAATAACAAATTGACAGATGACTATTTTAACCATCAATTCTAAAATTCATCGTTAATTTATGATTTTAAATTTAATTGATTCCTGATATAACGATCAAAATTAATTTCATTATTAAGTTACAACTAAAAGTTATAATCAGTTACTAATTTTAATCAACATAAACGGTCGTTATTTTACATTGAACAAATCAATTCTGTCATTAATTTACGATCAATAGTCCAGTGTTATATTAGCGATTAATTTTCTTATAACGATTGAATTTTATTTATATAATAATAATAATAATAATAATAATAATAATATTATTATTATTATTATTATTATTATTATTATTATTATTGACAGATGACTATTTTAGCAATTCATTCTAAAATTCATTTTTAATTTATGATTGTAAATTTAATCCATCACTATTATAACGATAAAAATTAATTCGTTAGTTAATTAAGTTGTAACCGAACACAAAGGAGAGGCTGCAGTTCACGGCCACGCGTGGTGTAGAGGCTGCAGTTCACAGCAGCCTTAGTTCACGGCGGACGCAGCTGCTAGTTCGGGAATGATTAAGTCCTTATTTGGTTGGTTGGCTAATGTGTCAATTAATGATTAATTAGGTTGGGTAACGTTGAGTTTGGAGGGATCGGTCCGGTCCCATGGAAGTTTTTCATCGATCATCAGGGTAAATCGGGAAGTGCTCGCAACGGACAGCCCAGGAGTCCAGCATCCTTTAGTTGTGTACCCCATTTAGAGAAAAAATTTCTACAAATTCATCATATCTAGAGTTCGAATCGCGGATATCTGGATGACAACCTGGATGCCCTGTCACTTCAACATAATCCCGGTGGCTGCTAATGTGTGAATTAGCACCAAACACAAATGGCATAAGATTTAACCTCAATTAAATAATCTAATGTTTGTTAACATTTATAAAATATCTCAAGGATTATGGACTTCATGTTGAATGGTCCCTATAGGATAAGCTTGCCTAAGAAGATCGAATTGAAGTCAACATTCAAATGGGCATGAGATTAAATTGTTGCCTTCCAACTTCTTCTTCTTCCTTGACTCACCTATATATTGAGACGTAGACTCTGATTGTCACTCAATTCTTGTAGAAGATTCTCCGCTACATACATTTGCAAGTACATTCAACGACAACAATAGAGACAATGACACTAGCTAGCTAGCTCTGTACTCATGTCAAATATTTGATTTCGTTATTGTTTCCATATGAACTTCAGCTATAAAGATTAAAGGTAATTAGATCATGTAGATGCATCATATAGTTTTGTTTAGATATGATCCTGTCCGAATTGCCGAACCAAAGGACGTTGGGCACATGGCGCACTCCTAGTCGATGGTGTAGGCCTCCGTCGGGTCGCACGAATCTCCGGCGAACCTGCACAGAAGTCGGGCCGGGAAGGGGTTCCCGGCGGCGACCCTCCGACGCTCAAGTCAGGTAAGCGGACAGCAAAAGGTGGCTCCAAAAACCCAAGAACGCGTACCTCCGGCAAAGGAAGAGGCTCTTTATATAGAGCGATGAAAGAATTAATGCACGTCCCCCGGGGCGCATACGTGTCCGCAGCCCATACCTCGGTATGTACCTGTCAGAGAGCTTACCTGACACCATACTGCTACAGTTCAATCATGTCTTCGATGGGACAACAGAATACCTTGTTGTCAGACTTAGAGTATGGCCTGGCCATAGGACTTGACGGCTGTCAGAAGATGTTCCTATCCTTCACTCACCGCCCGGCCAGGACGTCCGGCCGGCCGACCAGCGCGAAGAGCGTCGTCCGGATGGCCCTAATTCCCCGCGCCAGCCGGCCGGCGCGCCCATTATGTCCAGCCTTCTCCTAGGCCTTCCGCTCGATCATTATTTACTGTTTCATTGAGCGTCGGAACCCCGACTCCTGTCAGGGCGTCTTTCCCTATCAAACGCTTACGGGCAGGCCGATCGGCCTGCCCTTTTTTCCATGCGTCCGGTCGGCTCACCCTTCTTCGACGGACCACCTGGCCCTTTGACCTCCACGTGGCATTGACCCCTCGTTAGGGGGTCCCGGGCTCTTACCACCGGATCACTTGCATCCCCCTCAAGTCTAGTCGAAGGAGGCGAAGTCCGATTGACTGGACTGCCGATCTGACTGAGTAATGATGGCTGCATTGGGCCGATCGGTTAGGCGTAAGGATGCTCATCCGTCCGGCGGTATCTTGTCCATGCCTTGTGTTTTCTTGGCGTCACATGTCCGATGCTCTCCCCTATTACCCATCACGTGCGCTGGGCACGGTAAGGGGAGCTCATTAAATGCGGCCAATATCCTGCTGACACGTGGCGATCGTGCGTTTGTCAGCGTATGGCGGTGGCGTCACTTCCGATGGGACAGCCGCCGTTTGAAATGAACGGCTGGATGATGACCTCGTTAACAACGACCTGGATCGGACGGTGGAGGTTGCTCCCGGGCGGCGATATAAAGCCCACGACTCCGTTTCCGCCGCATTGTTGGTTCCTTCTCCTCCGACGCTCCTCTGCCCGTTTTTTTCTCCGGCGACCTCGCCCCTCAACTCTTCGCAACCCCAGGCCCCCGTCGATCATCTTTCTTGCTCGTAAGACCCTCTTTCTCGTTCCCAACGTTTTCTTCTTGCTGTTAATCGTTTCCTTCAGTCGGTTTTTCTCCATTTCTTGCTTGAACCTTCCCCTTTTGTCCCGCATTCCTGTCTTTCGATCATGACTAGTACTTCGCAGTCAACCGGCGGTGCTCCGGGTCTTTGGTATTCGACCATGGAAAGTCGTTTTGATGAGGAGGACGCGTTGCGTCTCGCTCGGACTTACGACATTCCCTCCGACCACCAAATAGTATTAGCCACACCAGCCGATCGGCCTCATGAACCGCCGATCGGCACAACACTTTTCTTCCGAGACCAATTTCTGGCCGGACTACGCTTCCCACTTCATGAATTTTTCCTGCAAGTCTGCAATTACTTCCGCATTCCGCTCGGCCAAGTAGTTCCCAACTCTATTAGGCTGCTGAGCGGAGTAATAGTTTTGTTCAAACTGAACGGCATCCCCTTAGACCCAAAAATCTTCCACTACTTTTACTATCCCAAGCAGGCCGAGTGGGGTACTTTTGTTTTTCAATCTAGGATAGGTTTCGTACTCTTCGATAACATGCCGAGCTCCAACAAACATTGGAAGGAGCATTTTTTTCTATATACGTTTTCCCGAGCGGCCAACTTTTCGGACCAAGTGGCAGACGGCGATGCCGGCGCAACCGGAGCTCGGCAAATTTAGAGGCGACGCGGCCTACCTTCATGCAGCCGAACGGCTAGTTGGCCAGCGCTATCATATTGACAAGCTACTCCTCCCGGGAGTAATGCACATATTCGGCTTGTCCTCTTCCACAGCCGACCTGCCCTGCAGCATGAGTAAGTTCCCTTATCTTCCCGTTTGTTTTGTTCTAACTGATTTATTTTTTGCTTCTGCAGCTGAAGTCATGTGGCGCGCCAAAGCTACCGAGAAGCTCAAATTGAAGGCCGCTCAGATCGAGGCGGTGACGAACAAGGAGGCCGCCGAACGGGGCCTTTCTCCAGCTGATCCGGCCGGTGAAGAAGGTGAGGGGACACCAACTGTCCCCGAAGCCTCAGACGCCCCTGCCTCTCACGATGAGGCCGCGGGCGACATAGAACCTCCTACCGAAGCCGAAGTGGAGGGTCGTTCGGCCGATGACGTGCCGCTACGCACTCGTAAGCGCCGCCGACCAGAATCTGCGTCCGCCTCCACTCCACTTGATGAGCCACCGCCCGAGCGGGGCACGGATGCTCCGATACTGTCCGGGACGATTTCCCTCGAGAGTACTCCGACCCCTCATGGCTCTCCGAGGGCCAGCTCTCAGGTGCCGCCATCCAGCCCTTCCAGAACTCTGGGCGACCTCCCCTCCTCGTCCACCGGTAAGGCCGATGCCTCTCAGAGCGAGCCGAGCGGCTCGAATTTAATTAAGACCGTTCTGCGCCTCCCCTCAGAGGGATACATGGCTGCTGCTGATCGGCCCGTGGTCCCCGAGCAGCAGATCACCTTGACGGGCCACCTTGCAAAAGCTTGGGAGGACGCTCGGCGTCGCATAAAAGAGATGACTCCTGGGCAGCTCGGCGACAGCAACCTCCAACAGGCCACCGGGGTATGCCCTTCTTCTTTATTCGTGTAGTTGAATTAAGTTTTTAACCTATTCACCTTTGATCGTAGAACTGGGTGGAGCAGATTGCTATTAGCAATCGGTTGGCCGAGCTGGAGGACGAACTGAGAAAACTTAAAGCCGCCGGGGACAACCAACAATCGACGGTCGCTCTGGAGAAGGCCAAGAAATCACTGGAAGCCGAACGGAAAAGGGCTTCCGATCTGGCGAGTAAGGTCGTCCGGCTTGAGGCGATGATCAAGCAACGAGATAAGGAGATCAAGACGGCGACCACCAGGAAGCTCTAGGCCATCGAGGATATGGACCGGATGAAGGTGGAGATCCGAGGGCTAGAGCAACGCATCAAGGATCTGGATGCTCTGCTGGCTGCCGAGAAGGAGAGCCGCTCGGCCGATCTCCAAAGATTTGATGGAGACTTGAAGGATCTCCAAGCCGCCAGCGACGATGCCCACGCCGCGCTTAAAGATTATCAAGAAGGGGAGTCGGCCCGCTCTGACGAAGTGAGGAAGGCGTATCTCCGCTCGGATGATTTCAGAGAGAAGTTTACCGACAAGATATCCCTCACTTTCGAAGAAGCGATCAAGGCGGCGGTGGATTACCTGAAGACCAAGGGCCACCTGCCCGCCGAGCTGGCCATCCCCCCCGAGGACCTCACGACCGTGATGGGCGCCATCCCCGACACTCTTTTTGACTTTGACGCGTGATAAGCGTTTTCTGTGTATAAACTTTTTTGTATTCCAGCCGTTCGGCCCAACTTATCTTTGTAATGACGCAAGTGTTCTTTATATCCTTTCCGCTCGGTTCAATTCGATCGTCCTAATTACATCTATCATGCGACCGCGCAGCCGTTAAGCTTTCGAACGTAACCGCTCGGCATTTACATGCTAATATCCCTAACTTTCACTGACCAACTTTTTCTTTGTGCCTTACCCCCAAAGGGATTTTCCGTACATTTTTGATGAGCGAGCCGCTCAGCCGTATAACCAGGCTATCGTTGATTGTATCATGTGACTGGCTATCCGCTCGGACGTTTATAGACGCCAGCTCGTCTATCGATATTTAACGTCGGAGCTCGATGGTCTTTCGCTCGGACGTTTATAGACGCCGGCTCGTCTCTCGATATTTAACGTCGGAGCTCGACGGCCTTCCGCTCGGACGTTTATAGATGCCGGTTCGTCTCTCGATATTTAACGTCGGAACTCGACGGTCTTCCGCTCGGACGTTTATAGACGCCGGCTCGTCTCTCGATATTTAACGTCGGAGCTCGACGGTCTTCCGCTCGACCGCTTATAGACGCCGGCTCGTCTCTCGATATTTAACGTCGGAGCTCGACGGTCTTCCGCTCGGACGTTTATAGACGCCGGCTCGTCTCTCGATATTTAATGTCGGAGCTCGACGGTCTTCCGCCGGACGTTTATAGACGCCTCCTCTCTCGATATTTAATGTCGGAGCTCGACGGTCTTCCGCTCGGACGTTTATAGACGCCGGCTCGTCTCTCGATATTTAACGTCGGAGCTCGACGGTCTTCCGCTCGGACGTTTATAGACGCCGGCTCGTCTCTCGATATTTAACGTCGGAGCTCGACGGTCTTCCGCTCGGACGTTTATAGACGATGGCTCGTCTTTCGATATTTAACGTCGGAGCTCGACGGCCTTCCGCTCGGACGTTTATAGACGCCGGCTCGTCTCTCGATATTTAACGTCGGAGCTCGACGGCCTTTACGGCTAACTTCGACACTGCCGATCGGTGGAACCCTTGGCCATCCTTTGCATTAATTTTGCTTCCTGCATTACAAGGGCATGGGCGACTAACATATACAAAAATGATTTACATTCGTGCACCTTTCACCCCGCTCGATAAGTCTGGAAATGATTTGCACTCCACGGTCGATCTAGCTACCGCCCGTTTTCATCCTCCAAATAATATGCGCCCGATCGGAGCTTCTCAATAACCTTGAAGGGGCCCGCCCAGGGAGCTTCTAACTTGCCGACATCGCCGACCGGCTTGACTTTCTTCCAGACAAGATCGCCGACCTGGAATGATCTGGGAATTACACGGCGGTTGTAATTTTGCTTCATCCGCTGCCGGTACGCCATCAGCTGAACGGACGCCTTGGCTCGCTCCTCGTCGACCAAATCCAGCTCCATGTTCCTCCGTTCGGCGTTGCCATCATCATAACTCTGAATCCGGACGGACTCGACGCCGACTTCGACCGGAATAACTGCCTCGCCACCATACACCAAATGGAATGGTGTGACGCCCGTCCCTTCCTTCGGCGTCGTTCGGATGGCCCATAAGATGCCCGGTACTTCATCCGGCCAACTTCCTCCCAAATGGTCGAGCCGGGCGCGCAGAATGCGGAGAATTTCCCGATTGGTTACTTCGGCTTGACCGTTGCTCTGGGGATAAGCCACGGACGTAAAGTGTTGCTCGATGCCGTAGCTTTTGCACCAATCCTCTAGCATCTTCCCTGTGAATTGCCGCCCATTATCGGAAACCAATCGGAGAGGGATGCCGAACCGACAGATGATGTGTTGCCAGATAAATTTTTTAACCATCTGTTCGGTGATCTTGGCTAGCGGCTCGGCCTCCACCCACTTGGAAAAATAATCCACCGCCACTATCAGAAATTTCCGTTGCCCGGACGCCATCGGAAATGGACCGACAATATCCATTCCCCATTGATCGAACGGACATGAAATGATTGATGCCTTCATTTCCTCTGCCGGTCGGTGCGAGAAGCTATGATACTTCTGGCACGAAAGACACGTAGATACTGTCCGAGCGGCGTCTGCTTGTAAACTTGGCCAAAAGTACTCTGCCAAGAGGATCTTCCTGGCCAACAATCGTCCGCCCGGATGTCCTCCGCACGATCCTTGATGTACCTTTTGGAGGATGTAAGCCGAGTCTTCCAAGCTCACGCATTTCAACAGCGGGCGTGAGAAAGCCTTTTTGTAAAGCTGATCGCCGATGAGTGTGAACCGACCGGCCCTCCTTCTTAGCAGCTGGGTTTCGTTCCGGTCGGACGGCGTGGCTCCCGAGCGGAGGAACTCTATGATAGGTGTCCGCCAGTCGCTTGGAAATGTGAGGCCTTCCATCCGGTCGACGTGCGCCACCAACAGTACTTTTTCAATTGATTGCTGAATGGCGACCGGCGTTATTGAGCTCGCGAGCTTGGCTAACTCATCGGCTGCTTGATTTTCTGCTCTGGGTATCTTCTGGACAATAACTTCTTTAAAGTCAGCTTTGAGCTTCTCGAAGGCTTCAGCGTAGAGCTTGAGCCGAGCACTATTGATTTTGAAGGTACCAGAGAGCTGCTGAGCGGCCAACTGCGAATCCGAGTGAAGCGTTACCCGACCGGCTCCCACATGCCGAGCTGCCTGCAAGCCGGCTATGAGGGCCTCATACTCTGCTTCATTGTTGGTAGCTTTATAATCCAGCCGGACGGATAAGTGCATCTTCTCTTCTTGAGGGGAGAGTAACAATATCCCAATCCCGCTCCCGAGCCGAGTGGACGACCCATCCACATATATTCTCCACATAGCTTCGGGCTCCGGCCTTTGCACCTCAGTCACAAAATCGGCCAAGGATTGCGCCTTGATCGCCGAGCGGGGCTGGTATTGAATGTCAAATTCACTTAGCTCTGTCGTCCATTTGATGAGCCGTCCGGATGCCTCTGGATTTAGTAGAACACGTCCGAGCGGGCTATTGGTTTTGACAATAATGGTATGCGCCAGGAAATATGGACGAAGGCACCGAGCGGCGAGGACCAGAGCGAAGGCTAGCTTTTCGAGCCCAGTGTAGCGAGATTCAGCATCCTTTAAAATGTGACTAAGGAAATACACAGGCTCCTCTCCGCTCGCCCTCACCAATGCTGAGCCGATTGCCTGCTCGGTCGAGGATAGGTAAATATAAAGTGGCTCACCAATAGTCGGCTTAGATAACACCGGGAGCGAATTCAGGTATGCCTTCAACTCTTCGAACGCCCGGTCGCATTCTTCGTCCCAGTAAAATTTTGTAGCTTTGCGTAAGATCTTGAAAAAAGGAAGGCTCCGATCGGCAGTTTTAGAGATGAATCTGGATAGAGCTGTTATCCGACCGGTCAAACGCTGCACTTCTCTTGTATTTCTTGGGTGCGGCATGTCTTGTAGGGCTTTCACCTTGCTGGGATTTGCTTCGATTCCCCGCTCGGTCACTATGTACACCAGAAAATGCCCCCCTTTTGCTCCGAGCAGGCACTTCTAGGGATTTAGCTTGACTCCATATTTGCGCAGCGTTCGGAAGGTTTCCTCCATGTCTTCGAAGAGATCTGCTGCTCGGACGGATTTGATGAGAATGTCGTCCACATAAACTTCTAGGTTCCGCCCGATCTGCTCTCTGAATACTTTATTCATCAAGCGATGATATGTGGCCCCCACATTCTTCAATCCGAACGGCATTACATTATAGCAATAAGTGTCGTCGGCCGTCACGAAGCTAACCTTTTCTTGATCTTCACGGGCGAGCGGCACTTGGTGATAGCCTTGGTAGGCGTCGAACATACAAATTAATTCGCAGCCGGCCGTAGAGTCCACCAGCTGATCTATCCGGGGCAGAGGATAAAAATCTTTCGGGCAAGCTTTGTTGAGATCCCGAAAATCAATGCACACTCTCCACTTGTTGCCTGGCTTGGAGACTAATACTACGTTAGTCAGCCAGCTTGGGAACTGCACCTCGCGTATATGGCCGGCTTTCTAAAGCTTTTCCACCTCCGCCCGGATGATGGCATTCTGCTCGGCGCTTAAGTCCCTTTTTCTTTGCTTCACTGGCCGAGCGTCCGGTCGGACATGCAACTCGTGCTGCGCTATGCTCGGCGAAATTCCGGGCAGCTCATGTGCCGACCAGATGAAGACATCATGATTTCTTCGGAGGCATTGGATCAGCTCATCTTTTTGTTTCTCCTCCAGATCGGACGCAATAAAAGTTGTGGCACCCGATCGGGTCGGGTGAATCTGCACTTCCTCTTTTTCTTCATAAATTAAAGAGGGTGGCTTTTCGGTGATGGCGTTTACCTCAATCCGAGGTGCCTTCCGAGCGGAATTGGCTTCTGCTCGGACCATCTCGATGTAGCATCGCCGAGCTGCTAGCTGATCTCCCCGTACTTCTCCCACTTTGTCCTCCACTGGGAACTTGATCTTCTGATGGAAGGTTGAGACGACCGCTCGGAATTCGCTGAGCGCCGATCGTCCCAAAATGACATTGTAAGAAGAGGGAGAGTCGACTGCCACGAAGTTTGTTGTTCTTGTCCTCCTGAGCGGCTCTTCTCCCAGCGAGGTGGCCAGCCGGATCTGTCCGACCGGCTGAACTTCGTTACCAGTGAATCCATAGAGCGGAGTTGTCATGGGTAGCAGCTCAGCTCGATCAATTTGCAACTGATCGAACGCCTTCTTGAATATGATGTTGACTGAGCTCCCTGTGTCAACAAATACGCGGTGAATTGTGTAATTGGCTATTACCGCTTTGATGAGCAGAGCATCGTCATGGGGTACTTCAACTCCTTCCAAGTCCCCGGGCCCGAAACTAATTTCGGGTCCTTCCACTCTTTCTTGGCTACAGCCGACCGCGTGAATCTGGAGCTGCCGGACGCTCGCCTTCCTAGCTCGGTTGGAGTCTCCTCCGGTCGGCCCGCCAGCAATAACGTTGATCTCGCCTCGGGAAGTATTGCTTCTATTTTCCTCTTCCCGAGCGGATGGTCGAGATCGTTCTCTGGACGCTCGGCGGTTCTCCTGCCTTGGGGAACGGTGCCGGTCGGGAGTCTGTTGTTGTCGTCTATCAGCTCGCGTTTGATCGGCTTCATTAATTCTCTGTCGCCTGTCGACTGAGGGAGACCGTCGTCCGGCATTCCGTGGTACGGGATGAGACACGAAGGGAAGACTTCGACAATCCCTTGTGTTGTGCGTATCCGTTCGGTGGAAGGAGCAGAACATCGGAGTCCATTTCTTTTTTGGCTTGGGCCGGGCGGCGGCTACCTCTTGCACGTGGGACCTGGCATGGGGGGATCGGATTGCTTCGGCCCTTGGTCCTCTGGGCGGCTGATGGGTTGCGTGTTGTTTCCGCTCGGACGTAGGAGCCCGCTCGGCTGGAGTTTCCATTTTCCTTGCCGCTTGTGCTTCTTCCACGTTAATGTATTCGTTCGCCCGGTGTAGCATGTGATCATAGTCTCGGGGCGGCTTTCGGATGAGCGATCGGAAGAAATCCCCATTCACTAGGCCTTGTGTGAAGGCATTCATCATGGTTTCCGAGGTGGCCGTTGGAATGTCCATCGCCACTTGGTTGAACCGCTGGATGTAAGCCGAAGCGATTCACGGGCTTCTTGCTTGATGGCGAACAGGCTCACGCTCGTTTTTTGATAGCGCCGACTGCTTACAAAATGATGGAGGAAGGCCGTTTGGAAGTCCTTGAAGCTTGTGATGGATCCGTCCGGCAGCCTCCGGAACCACAGTTGAGCCGATCCCGAGAGGGTGGTAAGAAAAACTCGGCACTTTCCTCCATCTGTGTACTGATGGAGAGTAGCTGTGTTATCGAACTTACCCAGATGATCATCCGGGTCGGTTGTCCCATTGTACTCGCCGATCGTCGGAGGCGCGTAGTGCTTTGGCAGAGGGTCTTGTAGGATAGCCTCTGAAAATTGGCGATTGATCCGCTCGGGCGATGAGTCCGCTCGGGGGGCTTTCCCCTTCCTGTCCTCTCGCCTAGGCATTTCATCCGAAGAAGATCCCCTATCCCGATGGGCTGCCACGGTTTCAGGGGTGCGGAATAGAGCCCGATGAAATGCGACGGTGGCAGGTGGTGCTTCCGCTCGGCCGCCAGACGCTGAAGTTGCTTGCTGCTCCGGCCGCTCGGCTGCTGCCTTCTGTTTTTGCTCCACAAGCTTGGCGGCCCTTATCTCAATCAGAGCGTCGAGTTCCTCAGTTGAAAGTGTCACCGCGTGTTGTCGTTCAGCCTCATCCATTGTTCCCGTTCGGATGCAGGAGCGTTCCCACAGACGACGCCAAATTGATCCTGTCCGAATCGCCGAACCAAAGGACGCTGGGCACGTGGCGCACTCCTAGTCGATGGTGTAGGCCTCCGTCGGGTCGCACGAATCTCCGGCGAACCTGCACAAAAGTCGGGCCGGGAAGGGGTTCCCGGCGGCGACCCTCCGACGCTCAAGTCAGGTAAGCGGACAGCAAAAGGTGGCTCCAAAAACCCAAGAACGCGTACCTCCGGCAAAGGAAGAGGCTCTTTATATAGAGCGATGAAAGAACTAATGCACGTCCCCCGGGGCGCATACGTGTCCGCAGCCCATACCTCGGTATGTACCTGTCAGAGAGCTTACCTGACACCATACTGCTACAGTTCAATCATGTCTTCGATGGGACAACAGAATACCTTGTTGTCAGACTTAGAGTATGGCCTGGCCATAGGACTTGACGGCTGTCAGAAGATGTTCCTATCCTTCACTCACCGCTCGGTCAGGACGTCCGTCCGGCCGACCGGCGCGAAGAGCGTCGTCCGGATGGCCCTAATTCCCCGCGCCAGCCGGCCGGCGCGCCCATTATGCCCGGCCTTCTCCTAGGCCTCCCGCTCGATCATTATTTACTGTTTCATTGAGCGTCGGAATCCCGACTCCTGTCAGGGCGTCTTTCCCTATCAAACGCTTACAGGCAGGCCGATCGGCCTGCCCTTTTTTCCATGCGTCCGGTCGGCTCATCCTTCTTCGATGGACCACCTGACCCTTTGATCTCCACGTGACATTGACCCCTCGTTAGGGGGTCCCGGGCTCTTACCACCGGATCAGATATATGATATATTTTAATGCTTTCACTTCCTTCCCGGTGAAGCCGCGTTCAAGGTCTCGTTGTCGTTACTTCTGTCGTGGCAAGTCCACGAGTTCATAGCCCCGTTGACGTGAATTTGCAGCTTAGTCTCTGCAATTAATAAATAATACATGGATAAATCATTAGTATTGTACACAAGTTGCCTCATTAATGTAAGACTAAATATAATTAGTTAATATTTAGATATTGTATGAATAATATGAGTGAGAAATCAATTTATTAATATATAATAGAATAGAAAACTATTAATAAATAATAAATAATATTATTTATAATTTTACCATGGCAACTATATATATACGGCATCAATTCTGACATTACATATGTATGTATAATATAAGCAATCAATCATTTAATGTGATAATGTGTATATATACAGTACACAGAATTTTGATATACAGCTGTATTTATAAAAATATATTTTTTATATTTAATAATAATAATATACAAATATTATATTTAGTAGATATTAACCTGTCATTTATTTTGGCTTTAGAATCCATATAATATAAATAGATATATGTACATGAGAAGAAGAGCAAAATAGTTTGTCATTATGGCATTAATGTGCCTAATTTACTTGTCATTGCTCCTCTCTTTTGCTTTGTTCAATTGAAGGAAGAAACATTCCATTAACCGAGGAAGAAGACCTGGAGTTCTTATTCATTTTGATAGTATTATTTGTCAAATTCATGATAGTATTATTTGTCAAATTCATGATAATTTTTTCTCTCTATATATATGTTTACTTCGCTGCAGTCCTTCAGGGGAGATCTTTTTGACTGTATCGAAAAGTACAAACAACCTGCATTCGATCATCCTGCGTTGAAAAACCATAAACTACAGGTATATATATATGATTTTTTAAACTATCCAACAAATAGATTTATTTTATTATGTTTACAGATACGGCCAAGTTTTCATACGAACAATGTGACTCTCGACGAAAAATTCAAATCACTTCTAGATCCAGTCTTCAACGATACTTGTCCTCCGTGAACTGTTCTCATTAGGCGAACTCGAAAAGAAGATCTAATCATATCGAAAGAACTAGCCAAATACTTTAGAAACTATAACTCCAGATATCGTGTTCGTGATGATTCTTTAGGCCAGAATTATGTAAGTTCCAAAAACTCACAAATATCATTACAAAGGTAGAGTTTCAGCCGTTCCTTATAATTAAATCGAATGATCATCCTGTTGTATTTGTGGGTGAAGTATGCAATAGTTCAGAGCAAGAAAAGTAGTTCCTATGGCTTTCGATCAAAGATCACTACGTCGGCACTCCCAAATGTGGGGCCAGATCAAGTCTCTGCCAGTCAAGTATGGATTATGGGAGACATCGATGGTCCCGATGGAAGCCTGAATGTTATTCAATCAGGATGGCACGTAGGTTACCTTATGCATTCATATATGCATGCATATTTCTGATCGTAAATCAATTTGTTGATGGCGTGTAATTTCTTTCTTATTAATTATTTCAGGTTCATCCCCAAATATATAACGATAGGTTCAGTCGTTTTTTCATTTATTGGACAGTAAATATACTCTAAATTAAAACAACTAAACTACATTTTAAGTGCTTGACTCTGCACCTGGATATGCCTGCATGAACTTAAATTGCAAAGGGTTCGTGCAAGTTTGATCAAACTATGCACCTGGATATGCCTTCCCCAAAGTTTCTCTGTATCGTGGCAAACTAGAATACTTAGACCTACTCATAGCAAAGGTAGTGTTATTTGTTTAATTATATAGTATTTTTGCAAGTAATTATTTAAACATGTTATTGAATTGGATTGCAGGATCCTAAAAGTGGTAACTGGTGGTTGACTCTTCCGAGTGGGGGGCTAACTGGGAGTGAAAATATTGGATATTGGCCTAAGGAGCTTTTCCCGAGTTTAGAGATTTCGACAGAGATAGACTTTGGAGGTCAAGTGTATACGCCCAACAATGAAGCGTCTCCTCCCATGGGGGGTGGTAGTTTTCCCCAAGTAGGGTTTGGCAGAGCCAGCCATTTTATGCAAGTGCAGTTCATTGGTACAGACCACCAAGCTTTCACTCCGGGTGAGGGCTCAGTGTATACAGAGAATGACTCGCTGGACAATTACTATAAAGTTTTTGGGGATCCTCCTGAAAGTGGTGATTTCAATGTTTATTATGGCAGACCCGGGTGGGTTGGTTACTGCTACTGGGTAGTATACTGATTGTGTTTATATATCACTGATATAATTGTAATTCATCTCTTTAATTTATCGAATAAGAAAGGAAATGTGTTGGTGGTGACTTGTTCTTTCATTCTTTTGGACAATTTTGTATCTCCATAATCTCTATTTTAACTAAGAATTTATACACTTATAGATGAACCAAGTTAGAATTTGAATAAAAAATATGATCATCTACGGATAGTATTTATAAAAAGGGTTCAAAAAGTCAGATGTTTCAGGGCTTTAAATAAATCGAATGTGAGATTCAGAGTTACGATCTCTTCCAGAGCACCCCGAGAGGTTCTTTGTCCTTAAGCCACGATCCAATCCTCCACTTAACTTTTAGTCGTAATTGCTCTTGTTAATTGTCGGAGTTTTCTATTCATTTTCCCTGCAGTTAGTTGTTACATTTGAGTTTGGTAATTTAGCTTTATTTAATTAATTCCTGCTTACAATGTGTTTGGTAAAATGCCTCTTACAATAGAGTTGCTTTAGTCATGCAATTTTCTTTTGTTTAAATTCCTTCAATATTTTCTTTATGTGTTTCAAGTTGGTTAAGCTTGTTAGTTGGTTGTGGATCATTTCTCTATTGATTTCATGGTCATGGATTAGTTTCATTTCCCTTGTCAAGACCTTGGTTAGGTGCTTAGGTTCTCATTAATTGCAATTTCACTAGAATTGATCTTAGGATTTAATTGAACCCCCAAAATCCCACGGAAACTTTGTCTACAAATTAATATTCACCATTGTGTTCTTCGAAAGATGATCCGAGCCATGCCTTTATGTTATACTAGTGTAGGAGGTTTGATAATTTAATTGCAACCATTTCACAACATAGAAAGCAGTCATCATGTGTACTGACTATAGATCCGGGTAGGCCAACTAGAAGGGGTGAATAGATCTACAATTAAAATTTAACACTTCTCTTGTTTCTCAACTTAGCAAGGCAAACACACTTTAGTTAAAGTAAATAAAAGACATAAATAGGAAGTAGGGGACACAAATATTTACTTGATTAAAACATGGATAGTTGTCAATCCAAAATGTTGAAATGCACACTGAGTAGCTCCTTCTTCGACAACGGTCGAAGGCACAGTAGTCCCTTACACTACAAAAGAACACTAATTTAGGGACAAAATTTTGGAACGAAAAAAATTCGTCCCAAAATTGGGACAAATTTAGCGACAAAAATAAACATCGACCCAAATTACCAATGAAATCTGCAACAAAAATATTTCGTTTCTAGTTCGCAACAGACACAAATTTCGTTGTTAAATTCGTCTCCAAATCTGGGACGAATCCAAGATTTGTCCCAAATTTAGGGGCGAATCCAGGATTCGTCCCAAATTTGGGAACGAATCCTGGATTCGTCCCAGAATTTGGGATGAATAATGGATTAGTCCCAGAATTGATAATATTTTAAAACAAAAGGAAAAAAATTGAAAGACTTACATATAGACCTAAAGACATCAGAATTTTATGAAATAAGTTTCTATATGTTCATATCGTTGTCCTGATCATAAATATATCATCATCCATAATTTTAGAGTAATACTTTGAGTGATTCAATTTTTTAACTCGCATTAGGTAAAATTCGGATTAAAAATTCCCAACAATCAATATATTTGGTAAAAAAATAATATGTGGACATAATTATGAATAGGATAATGATACGAACGTATAAAAACTTTTTTCATGAAATTCTGATGTCTCTAGTTCCATATGTAAGCCTCCCGATTTTTTATCTTTTTTTTTTTTTAAATTTTGCGACAAATCCATCTATTCGTCCCAAAAGTTTGGGACGAATCCTGGATTTGTCCCAAAATCTGGGACGAATCCTAGATTCGTCCCCAAATCTAGGACAAATCCTGGATTCCTCCCAGAATTGAAAATATTTAAAAAAAAAAAAAAGAAAAAAAAACACGGAAGGCCTATATATGAATCTAGAGACATCAGAATTTCATGAAACAAGTATCTATGTGTTCGTATCATTGTCCTGATCGTAAATATACTATCATCCATAATTTTAAATTTTTATTTTGAGTGATTCAACTTTTTAAATCAAATTAGGTCAAATTAGGATAAAAAAATTCCAACAATCAATATATTTGGTCAAAAATATTTATGTGTACATAATTACGATCAGGACAATGACACGAACGTATAGAAACTTGTTTTATGAAATTCCAATGCCTCTAGGTCCATATATAATCCTTCCAATTTTTTTATCTTTTTTTTAAAAATTTTTAAAAGTTTGGGACGAATCCATCTATTCGTCCCAAAGTTTGGGACGAATGTTGGATTCGTCCCAAATTTTGGGGCGAATGCTGGATTCGTCCCAAATTTTGGGACGAATGCTGGATTCGTCCAAAATTTTGGGACGAATCCTGGATTCGTCCCCAAATCTGGGACGAATCCTGGATTCATCACAGAATTGAAAATATTTTAAAAAAAAAAGAAAAAAAAACACGAAAAACTTATATATGGACCTAAAGACATCGGAATTTCATGAAACAAATTTCTATGCGTTTGTATTGTTGTCCTGATCATAAATATACCATCATCCATAATTTTGAATTAATATTTTGAGTTATTCAAATTTTTAAATCAAATTAGGTTAAATTAGGATAAAAAAATTCCAACAATCAATATATTTGGTCAAAAATATTTATGTGCACATAATTACGACTAGGACAATGATACGAACTCATAGAAACTTGTTTCATGAAATTCCGATGTCTCTAGATCCATGTGTAAGCCTTCCGATTTTTTATCTTTTTTTTTTTAATTTTGGGACGAATCCGTCTATTCGTCCCAACGTTTGGGACGAATCCTGGATTTGTCTCAAAATTTGGGATGAATCCTAGATTCGTCCCCAAATCTGGGACGAATCCTGGATTCATCCCAGAATTGAAAATATTTTTTAAAAAAAGAAAAATAACATGAAAGGCTAATATAGGGACCTAGAGACATCGGAATTTTATGAAATAAGTTTCTATGCGTTTATATTATTGTCCTGATCGTAAATATACAATCATCCATAATTTTGAATTTTTATTTTGAGTGATTCAACTTTTTAAATCAAATTAGGATAAAAAAATTCCAACAATCAATATATTTGGTCAAAAATATTTATGTGCACATAATTATGATCAATACAATGATACGAATGTATAGAAACTTGTTTC
The DNA here is from genome assembly GCF_018446385.1 of Zingiber officinale. Taxonomy (NCBI): domain Eukaryota; kingdom Viridiplantae; phylum Streptophyta; class Magnoliopsida; order Zingiberales; family Zingiberaceae; genus Zingiber; species Zingiber officinale. Next base: position 143,845,350 of record NC_055997.1, read on the forward strand.
ATGATATTTCGATGTCTCTAGGACCATATGTAAACCTTCCAATTTTTTATCCTTTTTTTTTTAATTTTAAAATTTTGGGACGAATCCTGGATTCGTCCCAAAATCTTGGACGAATCCAGGATTTGTCCCAGAATTAAAAATATTTAAAAAAAAAAGAGAAAAAAACACGGAAGACTTATATATGGACGTAGAGATATCGGAATTCAATGAAACAAATTTCTATGCATTCCTATTATTGTCCTAATCGTAAATATACCATCATCCATAATTTTGAATTAATATTTTGAGTGTTTCAAATTTTTAAATCAAATTAGGTCAAATTACGATAAAAAAATTTCAACAATCAATATATTTGGTCAAAAATATTTATGTGCACATAATTACAATCAGGACAATGATATAAACGTATAGAAACTTGTTTCATAAAATTCTGATATCTCTTGGTCCATATGTAAGCCTTCCAATTTTTTATCTTTTTTTTTTTTAATTTTGGGACGAATCCATCTATTCGTCCCAAAGTTTGGGACGAATCCTGGATTCGCCCCAACTTTTGGGATGAATCCTAGATTCGTCCCAACTTTTGGGACAAATCCTAGATTCGTCCTCAAATTTGGGACGAATCCTTGATTCGTCCCAGAATTGAAAATATTTAAAAAAAAAAAAAAGGAAAAAAACACGGAAGACTTATGTAGGGACCTAGAGACATCGGAATTTCATGAAATAAGTTTCTATACGTTCGTATCATTATCCTGATAGTAAATATACAATCATCCATAATTTTGAATTTTTATTTTGAGTGATTCAACTTTTAAAATCAAATTAGGTCAAATTAGGATAAAAAATTCCAACAATCAATATATTTGGTCAAAAATATTTATGTGCACATAATTACGATCAGGACAATGATACGAACATATAAAAATTTGTTTCATGAAATTTCGATGTCTCTAGGTCCATATGTAAGCCTTCCAATTTTTTATCTTTTTTTTTTAAAAAAAAATTTTGGGATGAATCCTGGATTCGTCCCCAAATCTAGGACGAATCCTGGATTCATCTCAGAATTGAAAATATTTTTAAAAAAAATGGAAAAAAAAACATGAAAGGCCTATATATGGACCTAGAGATATCAGAATTTCATGAAACAAATTTCTATGTGTTCCTATTGTTGTCCTAATCGTAAATATACCATCATCCATAATTTTGAATTAATATTTTGAGTGTTTCAAATTTTTAAATCAAATTAGGTCAAATTAGGATAAAAAAATTCCAACAATCAATATATTTGGTCAAAAATATTTATGTGCACATAATTATGATCAAAACAATGATACGAACGCATAAAAACTTGTTTCATGAAATTCTGATGTCTCTAGGTCCATATATAAGCCTTCCGATTTTTTATATATTTTTTTTATTTTTTAAATTCTGGGACAAAAAAAAAGAGAGAAAAAAACACGTAAGGCTTATATATGGACCTAGAAACATCAGAATTTCATGAAACAAATTTCTATGCGTTCGTATTGTTGTTCTAATCGTAAATATATCATCATCCATAATTTTGAATTAATATTTTGAGTGTTTCAAATTTTTAAATCAAATTAGGATAAAAACATTTCAACAATCAATATATTTCATCAAAAATATTTATGTGCACATAATTATGATCAGGACAATGATACAAATGCATAGAAACTTGTTTCATGAAATTCCGATGTCTCTAGATCCATATGTAAGCCTTCCGATTTTTTATCTTTTTGTTTTTAAATTTTGGGACGAATCCAACTATTCGTTCCAAAGTTTGGGACAAACTTAGCAACAAAAACAATTCGTTGCAAAGTTTCCAACAAAAAATATTTCGTTCCAAAATTGTATGCAATATTGCAACAAGTAGGAGTCTTTGTTGCAAATTTGGTGATGAATTTGGCAACGAAAATATAATTCGTTGCTAAATTTTGTTGCCAAATTCGTTGCCGATTTTGCAACAAAATTATTATTCGTCGGAAAATTATATGCAAAATTAGGGACAAACTTGGCAACAAAACAAAATTTGACAAAAAATTTAGACCTCAAATTCGTTGCTAAGTTTGGAATAAAAAAATATTCGTTCCAAAAATGTATAAAATTTTGCAACGAAAAAAAATTTTTGTTACAAATTTGGCGACGAATTTGGGGACGAAAATTTTTTCCATCGCCAATTTTGTCCCCAATTTCGTTGCCAATTTTGCAACAAACATAAATTCATTCCAAAAGTTGGCATCAACCTATTTGGGACGAAAATATTTCCATCCCAAATTTTGTCCCCAAAACTTGTGCAACGAATTTTTTTTATAAATTCGTTCCAAAATTTGTCCCAAAATGCAGTAATTGTTGTAGTGTTATAGCCAAGGGTATAGCCAGGATTCAAAACTACCTGGGGCTAACCGTTGACTATAATAAATACAAAAAATTAATTAACTTAAAAATATAAATAAAATAAAAAGTATGTGAATATTAATTTTATGAAAATATGAAATGAAAATATTTAATATTCAATACATTCAAAAGCAGGGAGTAAAAATATTATTGAAGTTGTAATTTAAGATTTTTCTTAAAATCAAACTCATTAATTATTATATCATTATCAATTTTTTCAATCAACTCCCGATCAATATAGATGACTATAAACTCTGCAAAAAAAAAAACTCTTCTTTCATCTTGTTACGAAGAATTATTTTTATAAATTTCATAGTTGAAAATGCTTATTCTATCGGCACAAACTTCTTTCACCTAAGTGGAATAACAAATCTTTATTTTCTCAAAGTATGAAATAAAGTTTTAGTAGTTGAAAAATAGTCCATTGCATTAAAAATATCTAAAGATTTTTGTTTGACAAAGCAGATTTGTTTTCCTCATTATCATTTGGATCAAATGTAATATGTATATTAAATCAAAAGACTTTTCACAATCAATAAACTACTAGCTTCACCACAGATTGAGTTAGAAGACTCATCATCCATCATATTTTCTAATATAATAATCACATAGCTATATATATCAATCATGTTACAAATTAAGACAAAATTAGAACACTAACAAATCTTTCCAAGTCGTAGTAAATTTTCAATTTGATTACATCCTCTATCGGTATCACATTCACCAGTAGCTACCATACAGGCAACTTCAATTCTTTAAGTAGAATGTAACTTAGCATGAAGTTTAAGATATGCGTTAATGAAATTAAATTTTGAAAAGAATAACTATATTTTTTTTCAAGTTGTAGTTAATGCTAGTTGAAATAGATAAGCGAAACAATGTACATAAATGCACATGATAATCTTTCAAGAAAAGAGCTTGTAATTCATTAGAAGAGTCACGTATATTGCTAGCACCATTATATTTTTGTCCTCGTATATTATAAATTTACAAGCCATAACTACTAAGGAGCATGTACTAATTAAAAAAACAAAACAAATAAACCAACTCATAGAACAAGAAGTGAGAGTATTGAATTAATATAAGATTTGATTCGAACTTAATCCAACTGGTAGGCATGGAGATAAATATTACTTAGGTTCAAATCAGGATTGATTTGGATTTAATTTGGTTAAATTATATCTAAACAAGTGATGGATTAAATAAGTTCGATCGATTTAAAACAAATTAGGATATTTTTTAAAAACCTTCATTTTTCTCTTCCTCTCTACTGTGTGCACGCAACAACCCACTGCCTCGCGTCGACCCTCTTCCACATGCTAACAACTTCACTCGACATGCCTCTCTACTTTTTTCCCTTTCTTATCTTCTTCTGCTTCTCTCAGTAAGCTATAGCCCCTTTCATCATCCCCTCTCCTTCTTAACTTTCAATAAAAGCAAAAGTTAGGTGGGGCTCAAGTCCACCCTAACACAAGGGTGACTCCACCCTTGTTTAGTGATTAAGAACAAGAATAGTAAAACAAAGTTTGTAAATGAAAGTATAAGTGTGTTGTATTTAACTTCAAGTGTCAGAGCTCTATTTATAACTCACTGGTCGAAGCTAACTATTAGCTGACATGGCACCTCCTAGGCTCCTGGACCCAGTCGGGGTGCATGGACTTGGTTGACTTGATCCACTCTGCAACCACTTCTTTCCAACGAATCTTCACTTCCCAGGCGTCTAGACCCAATCTGGGCACCTGGAGTCGGGTGACGTGGACTCTGTGTTGATCCACTTCACAGAAATGGCTCGCTGACGTGGCAAAACAGTATGAGCGCCTAGACCTAGGGTTGTAAACAAGCATAGCCGAGTCGAGCTTTGGTGTGTTCAAGCTTGTTTAATAAGATAACTGAACCAAGCCGATCCGAGCTTAAAAGAAACCAAGCTTTTGAAATGATTGTTCAATCTTGGGTTGATTTATTTTTATGATCTTGAGCTTGTTTAAAACTTGACTTGAGCTTGGTTTATTTAGATGTTATCGAGCTTTCAATTCAAGTTTGGCTTGAATTTGGTTCGAGCTTGGTTCGTTTAGATGTTATCAAGTTCTTAATTCAAACTTGTTTGATTGTTTAATTTAAAACTTTTAGTTGTTTGATTGGTTATTGAGTTGATAATTCAAAATTATTTGTTTATTTTATTTTATTTTATCATTTATTTAACATATTGATAAGAATTTTATTAATGAATATGGTTCGTGAACATTATTCATGAACATTGTTCACGAACATTGTTCATGAGTATTAACGAGTTGAACACATATATATTCAAGTTTGTTTATTTAGTTTAACGAGATGTTCAAACTTGTTTGTTTAATTGATCTTGTGTATATTAAATGAACATAAACAAACTTTTACCAAGTCGAACACCAAACTTATTCATGAATGCTTGGTTCATTTACAACCCTACTTGGACCCAGTCCGTGCACCTAGAGTCAGGGCACCTGGACCTGGTCTAGGTGCTTGGACACTGTCATCTCAGAGTTGATCGTTTTCTTGTCCAGTCGTTTGGGTGATACTCCGGTCGTCCAGAGTTGACCTCACTTGAACCGAACTCTGATCTTCTCTTCTAGCAAACATCCTCCTCAACTTCTCGTCCCTCGAAAGCGTCATGCACGTCCTTCTCGACCCAAGGACGGAGCTAGGAATTTCGTATCGAGGGGCGAAATGTATTTGTTTACATTACGAGGAGGTGACCGTGTCATTGCGTCCCATTTGCTTCTCTTTCACCCCATATTCCTATACCTGATACATTTCTTATACTTAAAAATTGAGGGAAGGCGGCCGCCACCATTGCCCCTGGTTTTGTCCTTGCTTCTCATTCATCAGTGTACTCTTTCGTAGTTCATCGTCCCTCAAATGCACCGAGTTCATCGACTTTCTTCCCGTGCTTTGTTGGTGATATCACCATAGTTTTAGTATCACTAAAAGTATACTATAAGGGTGTTTATGTATGCCCTTAAAGAGTATTATTCTAGTAGTGGAAATACCTAACCAGATGATCACCTCTTCCCTCAAGCCTGATCATGAATACTAAAGATGAAGGTCTAAACTGATCAATTTGCCTAGGAGATTCAAGCCAAAATCGGCACCTCTACTTGAGAGAGCATGGAAAGTATTCATCTACCAAAAGGGAACAAAAGATAGGTTTCTAGCATACCAACAACATCTCAACTCTATGCTTTTGTTGACTAGCATCTCTTATCTAATTAGTAATCTATATTCTTTGAATTGTTATAAGATAGTTCTGTTATAAGAAGAACACAAGGGAGGAGTGATTTTAACTTAGGCTTTAGTAAATAAATTTAGATTAATAATATTAATCTAACTCCTAATTATAATTGAAATAATTTAAATATACTTAGTTAAATGCTAATAAAATTATCTCATTAGTTTAATGTCGCACGCCCTGTCAGCACCTAAATAAAATTTGTTTTGAAATTTATTTTTACTAAATATTATAACTCAACCCATAACTCTAAAAGCAAAACCTTAAAGGAAAAAAAACCCTAAATGGCTTAACTATAAGCCAAAAAATAAAAAATAAAAAAAAGTTGAGTGCAGCATAATCTCACAAAGGTGTGCATTGCGCAGCGCCCATGCAAGAGGCGGACCTCAACCATTCCGCATTTGTGAAAGGTCATGGTTTAGGTGATAGTCAAAGTCAATGCAAGTTAAAAAAAAAAAAAACCCCTCCTCTTTCCGCCTCAAACTGTTGTTGCTGCAGGTTGTCGTCGCCATCGTCTATTGTCATCATTAGTTAAGCTTTGACTTTCAATTTCGATGATTCACCTTAGGATGCACGTTGGACCCAAGTGACGCATCCGACCGGCTTGGGTGACGTGTACGACGGGCTTAGGCGACTCAGGCAACGCGGCCGACAGGCCCATGCGACACGTCTAATGGGCTTGGGTGACGCTTATAGGCCTGTTGTCGGGCTTGATTGACATGCCTAAGCTCACACGATGGATCCAGACTCATCGTCAAGCCCAGGCAATGGGTCTTGACTTATCGTAGGGCTTAGGTGACACGTTCGGACGTGTCACCTGCGTCCAATGAGGCTTCCCCAGGCTCAGGCGACACATCCGGATGCATCACCTAAGTCCGATGACATGTCGCCTAGGTCCGGTGGCGCGTCTAGAGCCGAAATGCCAAAGCTGAAACATAGGTATTTTTTGAAGTTAGGATTTAATTGAAACTTTATATTACTAATTTAATCAACTCTAGTTATGATTGAGATAATTTAAATAGGTTTAATCAATATATATATATATATATTATAATTTTTAAAAATATATATATATTTATACTTTTTTAGTTAATATATTTTATAATATTTTTTTTCTAATTTTTGATCATTTAGTTAATATGTTATTTAATTAGGTAAAAATAGTGAAAAAAAAATTCAACAATCTAAGTGGCCGAGATGGGTCACTGACTGCCCAGCCACCGCCTAGGTGGCTGAGGCGGTCATTGACTGCCCAGTCATTGCCTATCATCATTTGCAATACTAATATATTTTATATTTAAAAAATATCAAAACTATATCAGTACAATAGAATATCATTTCAGTCTGAGATCGAAACTTCAGCACAACTCGAAATTTTAAACCATGGTTGGAAGATAATAGGAAATTTTAAACCATGATTAGAAGATAATAGGATTACATATTGTTTAATTTTGTTCATTGAATAATAATTCTGACTTCTCAAAAGGAGTATTTATGGGATTAACAAAAGGAATAGCTAAGAAGGATTCTGAGTAGAATTCAAACTTTAAGTTCATTTTGAAACCAGCGACAAGAAATAGTGTATTTATCGAGTTTCTAAAGGGCAATACATCATTATTTCTGCATCAAGTCAGATTCACAAAACCACGATGAAATAGATACGATCAACACAAACCTCCATAATTTTGTAGCCATGGCAATCTGACTACGTGCGAACTGTTTCAACATAATTCTAAAAATCAAAATCTTTCCACAATCAAAATTTTAAAAAGAATATATCTATAATAAAAAGGGCAAAAGGTAAGGATAGAATTAAAATCCTCACCGGTGATACACCTTGATTTCTTTTATACGAAGACCAAGGTTGAGATTCCAATATTAACATACCATCCTACAAAACAAGACATGTTTAGGGAGCAACAAAAGTTTTAAGGGCACCAAAGAGAATCATGTACTATCCTACAAAAAAAACATGTTTTAGAGAGCAAGAAAGGTTTTTAAAGATACCAAAGAGAACCATGTACTGAAGAGAACCCAGCTCTGAAAGCAAGTTTAAATGAAAGTAAACCTAGACATACCTGAAGAAGAAGTCGCCAGATTTTAGCAAACAAAGTGATCAATCCATCATCACACCAGTTCATATGAACCCATTTTGTTACACTCAAACTGCATAAAATAGAAAAATGTTCAGTGGGCACCCCACAAAACCAAGCAAGCTATGCAAATGACAAAGCAAAGTAGCACTATGCACATGACATTGGTATTAAGATCCACTACATGTGACAAAAGGCGATTCGCTTGCCCCCAGTGCCCATTAGTGCAAATGGCCAAGACATGGGAGAGGTTATGCTCGGTCACGCCGAGTTTCGACCCCAAGACCTCATGTGGTAACACCCCATGTCTTAACCATCGCACCGCCCCGAGGGGACAAAAATGGATATCCTTATTAATATCATCAAATAGATGAAAGACAAGACAAAGTCAAACCTGAAAGACAAAGGTGCATCACGCTAGGCTTAGTTTGATATAGAAACTTACCAAAGAATTGTATCATGTACTTCTCTATGCATCTTTGCAAGCTCTCAACAAAATTTTCCGGACAAAAAGAAACTCTCTTGAAAAGTTCTTCAACAGAAAGATGGGACTCAAAATCAGATGCTTTCAAATTTGAAGGATCATCATCACTAATTAAATGGTCTCCATATATTGAATCCTGTGTTCTCAAAGCATCCCTGGATTTATTATGATCAGTTGTCCTTTAGGCTAGCTTTCTTGAGTTTCAATATGTGGTTTCAACTAAACCTGCTAGGTAAAAGATTATGATAAAATTTATGTAAACAAACTAGACAAAGGTAAAATAATACAAAGCTGTCACTTAATTTGTGAAATGACAATTGAATTTTAATTAAAACATCAAATTGTCGCATGCTTTAGAGATCCTTTCAATTTTCTTTCGATCAATTTCTGTTTGATCAACTATTGATCAGCCTCAAGTTGCATCTACACACCAATTCATCGTTGAGGTACACTACATAAATCTTATACTCCATCTAACCCTCCTATACAAGGGCACATCACTACTAATATTCAAATTAATCAAAATAACTTTCATTAAATTGACTAATTTTTAATTCATCCTCTGAACTGCTATGGATTGAAGTTTATTTAAGTATAAATAGGATAGTAAGTCCACAGGTTCACATATTAAAAGCATAACAAAGCAATGAAATGAATAGCAGGTGAATATTCATTGGAGATCCCTATACAATGGTTATAATACAGACAGATATGTACTTAATAAGCCTGATCTGGATAATGATTTTAATATGATATATATATATATATATATATATATATATATATATATATATATATATATATATATATATATATGTTAAATATCAATTTCATAAAAGAAAAAAAATGGAACAAAAAAAAATATCAAATGAAATTTTTTCTAAGATTTTGGATCGACAAAACTACAACGAAACAAATCATTAAATATGTAAATTGGGCATCGAGTTGAAGTTGGATTGGATTCGAATCAAATCCATCGAGTTGGCAGTGGAGATAAGAGTTAGGTGGGTTCAAACTAACATCCATTCAATTTGATTTCAGGACGAATAAAATTTTAAATGGGTTAAGCCAGTTTAATCAATTTAAAATGAATTAGCAAATTTTAAAGAAAACCTGTGTCCTTCTTCCACGTGCCGAACCCTCTTCCTCACACCACTCACGTCTACAGCGTCACACGCCAGCCTCTCCACCCACCCAATGCTACACTTCTCCTACTTCTTTCTTCTTCTTCACCCTTTTCTTCTTCACTTCTCCCAACAAATTTCAGCGACTCCGGCATTAATCTAGCTTACAGCAAAGTTCTCTTCTCCAGCAGCCAATTTCTTTTTCTTTCTTCTAGTTTTCCTTTTTTTTTTTACATTTTATTTTTATTTCATTTCATTTAATTTTTGCAAGCAAAAAAAAACAACGGTAGTTTTTACCAGCAACAACAACCTGCCCTTATTTATCGATACGAAAATCTCATATAATATATAGTACCAAAAACTTCGATATATGAAAAAATCATATCGATACCATATTAAAATTTTAGTATACTGAAACTTCAGCCTCTAAAGTTTCAATATACTAAAATTTTTATAAGTATTTGTATAATTTTTTTGTATATCAAAGTTTTCGATATGATATAAGGTTTCAGTATCAATACCGGTATCCAAGCCGATACAGAAAAATTATATTAATACTGTACTAAAATTTCGGTATATCGAAACTTCGATATATATATCAATCATCAATATTTTATAAATTTTATATTGTTTAAATTCAAATTTTGGTATTGATACGATATATCAAATATCAAACTATTAAATTATATATTGATGTCATATCACAAATTTTTAGTATGGTATAATATCATAGTAAAATTTTAATATACTGAATTTTTTATATAATTCGGTATATTTTAGTATGGTACATAATGACAGAGCCAAACAAAAATTAAAATCTACCAGGCTAATCATCTGTGTGGGATCCAGTTGCTGGTGAAAAATTTGTCTGAGTGGGTTCATATGGAACCAATTAATAAAGAATTTGTATGGATAGCATGGTAAAAAAAAATTGACTAGGCTAAAAGCCGAGTAAATTAATACATGGCTCTGACGGTATGTGTGATATATACACTAAAATTTTTAATATTTTCCACCCTTAATTGTCACTGTGAGTTTCTTGTTGCTAATGTCCTAAGTTCCTTAGTGACAGACAAAGCGAATTTGAGTTCTAGTTTAGAATTTTGAGTCCGTTAAAAAAATTTTCTGTCTTTTAGGTTTTTTTTTCCTTTCTTTTATCTTAGAATTTGAAGTTTATATAAATAATTATTTAATTGATGTTTATTTTCTAATTTTCTAGTATTTCTCTTCGAATCAATAGGTCATAAAAGATTGTTTTCGATATTTATGCGTAAATTAATAAATTTAATAGTTCATAGGTTAATCGTTATATTTTCTGACGTCAAATGGGCTGATCATTTATTAAATAATAAAAATTATAGTTCATGGCCACCACAACGAGGTGGCAAGGTTTGAAGCCTTGTCACGACGTTCCCATGAGTTTGCGACCACTACGATGAGGTTGCAATTCAAGGTGACGCCACGGTAAAACAGTGAAATTATAGGGAAACAACGTTGTCGAGGCCGTGAACTCACAGCAACGCTACAGCGAGACTGTAAACTCAAGGTGGCTTCTAAAAGGTAGCAAATTAGTGGGGTTACAGCAAACTCACGACCACTATAGTGAAGTAGCTACATAACCATGAACTCACGGCGACACCCCGGCGAGACTGTAAACTCACGGCAATAACGAAAGGCGAAAAGTTTATGGGAATGCCTAAATTCACAGCCTCGATGGAGAGACTGTAGTTCATTGGGGATCCTAAGAACTCACAACCACGATGGAGAGGTTGCAATATATGGGGACGCCACAAACTGTCGGTCATGAACTCACAAACTCACGACGGCCATGAAAATGGCGCAAGTTCGTGGAAAACACAAAGAAGTTCGCTGAATACAGTAACTTCATGCAGCCTTGTCAGCGTGTCATCAGAGTAAACAAAGAAAAAGAGATCTTTACCTTGCGCAGCACCACATAGAAACAGAGAAAGATAGAGTGAAAGGAGTGAATAGACAAAGATACGTGGAACTAAGGCTAAATATTCGGTTATATTTTAAATCAAATTAATCAGAACCTAATTATCCAAATTGTTTCAAACTAAATGAACGAACTAACAGATTTTTTTTGGAATAATGGGAGATTTAATCAAAAATGAAATCGAAATTAATTGTTTTTTTAACAATCATGGAATCATGGAGATTTACAGATTCATTTTTTATTTATTTAATTTAATAAGAAATTTTAAAATTAAAATTAAACTGAAAAAACTAATTTTTTGATAAAAAATTGAAATACCAAATTAATCAAACCAAATTTTTAAATTCGATTCATTCAATTGATTTGTTTAATTTAATCGAGTTACTTCGTGGTGACATCCTAAGTTGCTTCATGAGTTCATAGTTCGATCAATAAAGTTGGTTTGGAATGATATATTGACACCGAAATCTCATATAATATATCATATCGAAACTTCGATATATAGAAAAATCATACTGATACCGTACAAAAATTTTAGGATATCAAAACTTCGCGGTATACTAAAGTTTCAGTATATTGAAATTTTGATATACCGAAATTTTGATATGACATCTATATATTTTTCTGTATACCAAAGTTTTTGATATGATATACGATATGAGATTTCAGTATCGGTATTCAAGCTGATACAAAAAAAACCATACCAATATATACAAAAATTTTGGTATATCAAAACTTTGCAATACCATTTTTCAATATATCGAAACTTTGATATATCGATTTTTGATAGAATATAAATTCTATATCATTTATATTGAAATTTAAGTATCAATACGATAAACCAAATAACAAATTATTAAATTGCATATCAATATCGTATTGAAATTTTTGTTTTGCTATAATGTCGTACCAAGATTTTTGATATAGAATTTTTTATATAATTCGATATATTTGAATATGGTATGTAATGATGGAACCAATGTTATGAAACCACAAGTGCACGGCTACGTCGTCAAGTAATAAAAATATTGATCCCATAGAAATTGTTAATTAAACACTAGTTGAATTCGTATGGAGAATTATCTAGACAATCCAAAGTTAGTTGGAGACTTGAAAACTAGAGGTTGAGAGAGGGGGAGTTAAGAGAGAGAGAGAGAGAGTTAAGAGAGCAAAAGAGAGGGATTGATTCGACTTTACAGTCATCCATATGTAAAGAGGTTAATTAAGAAATTGAGCAAGGCTTCGTATGAGATGGTATTTTCCCCGGTTTTATTGGGAATTCATCATTCTTTGATTTAATAATTTTATCATGTGATGACTAATTCAACCAAGTCCGAGGGCAGCATTCTTGTAACTAGGAAGAAGGCGACCTAGAGTTAGAGAAAGAACTACAAACAATAAGCCCTTAGAGAAAGAACTACAAACAATAAGCCCCCGGTCAAAACCATCGTGGTGACTGTATTAAAAAAGTAAAAACAACTTGCATTTCCTTATCCTCTGGAAAATCATAAGCAACATGATTTAGGATGGATTTGGAGTACTTAACTCATATGGAAAAATTCTAAACGTTCCATCGTAACTCCGCCCTTCGCCCTCCTCACTTCACAACATCAAGAAAGAAACTTAAAGTTTTGATTTACTCATCCCATGAAGTTTTAATTTGGCTAAAGAACGCCAACCAAGTACGGGGATCGAGTTCACTCTCCACACACTGAGGACAAATCCTACTAGAATCACTCTCTACACTCCGACCGCCGATTGGTACCACAACATTGTTGGATGCAAAAGACTTCCTATTAGGGGGCTCGACTCCCGCATATATTGTTGAATTTTGTTTTAAAAATTCAAAGTATTTTTTGGAGTATTTTTAGTCCTCAATCCAACGGTATAGCAGAACGAAAAAATCGAACCCTTGAAGATATGATTAATTCCATGTTAGGCAGTTCTGGGTTACCCAACTTTATGTGGGGGGAGGCTCTATACACTGCATGTCATGTGCTAAATAGAGTCCCAATGAAGTCAAGGGATAAAACCCCATATGAGCTTTGGAAAGGTCGAAGGACAAGTTTGAAATACCTTAAAGTGTGGGGGTGCCTGGCAAAGGTACTAGTACCTGAACACAGAAGGAAAAAACTTGGTCCAAAGACCGTAGATGGTATTTTCTTGGGTTATGCTCAAAATTTGCATATAGGTTCCTGATTATTAAATCAGAAATTCCTGGAATAGATGCAAATACTATTGTAGAACTTCGCGATGCTACATTTTTTGAGGATATATTTCCTATGAAGACGAGAACACCTCAATCTAGTATTTCTACTAGAAATGAGCCTTCTTCCGTAGAGGTCCCATTATCCGTAGTGGGTACACCTTCCTCAAGTCACTCTAAACTAGATGAATCTAGTGAGTATACAGAACCGAGAAGGAGCAAGAGGCAACGTGTGTCTACGGATTTAGGCCAGGACTTTATCACCTATAATATAGAAGGTGACCCTGTGACATATAGAGATGCTATGACTTCTCCTGAAGCTAAGCACTGGAAAGAGGCCATTAAAAGTGAAATGGACTCTATTATCTCTAATTCCACTTGGGAGTTGGTAGATTTACCTCCTGGGTGTACCACTATAGGATGTAAATGGGTGTTTAAGAGAAAACTAAAGTCTGATGGGTCAGTAGATAAATTCAAAGTCCGCCTAGTTGCTAAGGGATTCAAACAAAAAGAAGGGATTGACTATTTTGATACTTATTCTCCTGTTACTAGAATTACTACAATCCGAGTGTTAATCGCATTAGCATCCATATATCATCTTGAGGTCCATCAAATGGATGTCAAAACGGCATTCCTAAATGGAGATCTAGAAGAAGAGATATATATGGATCAGCCTGAGGGATATGTAGTCTCTGGAAATGAGAATAAAGTCTGTAGGTTAGTCAAATATCTTTATGATTTGAAGCAAGCCCCAAAGCAGTGGTACGAAAAATTTGATAGAGCTATGCTATCGTTTGGCTTTGAAGTAAATGACTCTGATAAATGTGTGTATGCTAAAATGAAAGGTGATAATTGTATTATCCTATGTTTATATGTAGATGATATTCTACTATTTGGAACTAATCTTTCAATTATTAATGAGACTAAGGCCCTCTTAAGTGGTAAGTTTGATATGAAGGATATGGGTTGTGCTGATATGATTTTTGGGCTGAAGTTGACTTGTTCAACTGATGGAATAACAATTTCTCAGTCACTCTATGTTGAGAGAGTATTAGAGAAATATGGTTATAGCCAAGTTAAATCTGTTGTCACACCATATGACCCTTCAAAAACTCTCCACAAGAATAATAGTGGTGTGGCAATATCTCAATTAAGATACTCACAAATAATAGGTAGTCTAATGTGATCTTGTCCGAATCAGGAGTCAACGGACGCTGGGAATGTGGCGCTCCCTGCTGGATCCTCGAGTGCTCCGGCGAACCTGCAACAAAACCGAGCCGGGGGTGTCCCGGCGACGGCCCTCCGACGCTCAAGTTAGGTGAAGGAATAAGAAAGTGGCTTCGAGAATGTAGACTTGTGTACCTCTGGTTGAAGAAATGGAGGCCTTATATAGACCTCTTGAAGGAGCCTGGGCACACCAATCGAAGCGATCACCTGCTTTCGACCATGCCTAGGTGTGGGCCTGTCAGAAGGGCATCCATAAGACCATACTGCTACTGTATCAACCTTTCCGTGACGTGAAGGTGGGACCTTTAGTAGTGCCATCTTGCGTACAGTCTAATCACCATGCCTTTGCTGACATATCATATCCCGAGCCGAGCGAATAGGCCGCTCGGCTAACCACTGTTCCCTCGCCACGATTCCGGCCGAGCGGACACCTCCGCTCGGCCATTCTGTCCTCGGCCGAGCGGACACCTCCGCTCGGCCACTCGGCTCCGGTTCTTCTGCTTTGGCGTCGGAAACCCAAACCTTTGGCTGGGTAATCTCTGGTTCCGCTCGGACGGGACCCCATCTGTGGGTCCCCCATTCTTACCGCCGGATCACTTGCCTCCCCTTCAAGTCTAGTCGAAGGAGGCAGTGAGTCCGACTGACTGGACTGTGTGTCCGAGCAGGCGGTCGTCGCCTTATCGCTGCTGCTGATATCTCTTGAGCCGTTCGGCCCTCATGCCAAATTTAGCCGCTCGGCTCTTCACTTTGTATGCCTTGGCGCCCAACGTGGATGTTTGCTTGTCTAAATCCTCTCGAAAATCGCGCAAGTCTTTTTCATTAAGCCGAAGCATGCGCGGTATGGGCGCATTAATTGTGCTTGGTGACAGGGCACCACGTGGCTTGTCTCTAGTGGCGGTGACGCTCCGTACGATGGGACGCCCTTTGTTTTGAAATGAACGGCTAGATGATGACCTCGTCTCTTGTGCCCTTCATCCGACGGACGAGGCTGAGCGGTCTCGTTTGTATAAAACCCTTGTTCTGACCTTCACGCCGCATTCTCTGTTTCATCGCATGTCCTCCGTCGAAGCTGCCTGCCGCTAGCTTACTCCGGCGACTCCCAGTGCTTGCTTTCCGGTGGTTTTCGAGTTCCTGGGCTTCTTTCCTTTGATCTTCCCTCAGTAAGCTTCTTCTCTTCTCTCGTCCCCTTGTTTCCGAGTATTGCTAGGCTTCCTTCCCTTCTTTAGTCATGGCGAGCACTTCTGCACCCGCTACCGAGGTTCACGGTCCGTGGTATATGAGTATGGAGAGTAGGTTAGATGAGGAGCACGCCCGGCGCGTTGTTAGGACCTACGGGATCCCGCAAGACCATGAAATAGTTATAGCCGGCCCGACCGACCGGCCCCATAACCCGCCGATCGGTACTATTTGTTTTTTTTTGGACCAATTACAGGGCGGCCTTAGATTTCCTACTCATCCATTTATTTTGGAAGTTTGTAATTATTTCCGCATCCCGCTCGGCCAACTTGTGCCGAATTCCTTTAGGCTACTGAGCGGGATTGTCGTCCTCTTTAGGCTGCACAGTATCCCACTTGACCCCAGAATATTCCACTACTTCTTCTACCCCAAACAATCCGAGTTGGGTACTTTTATTTTCCAAAGTAGAATAGGCTTCAAATTTTTTGAGAACATGCCGACCTCCAACAAGCACTGGAAGGAATTCTTCTTCTATATACGACTTCCCGAGCGGCCAGCATTCCGAACCAAATGGCAGACCGCTGTGCCGACCCAGCCGGAGCTCGGCAAATTCAGAAGCAATCCGGCCTACCTTCATGCGGCAAATTGCTTGTCCGGTCAGCGGTACAAGATCGACCAGTTGCTTCTCAAGGGGGTGTTGTACATTTTTGGATTATCTCCCGTTCGGGCCAATCTCCCCTACCGCATGGGTAAGGACTCTTTACTCCCTTCGCCTTTTTTGTCTAACTGATTTTAATTTCTTCCATTGCAGCTGAAGTCATGTGGCGCTCCAAGGCTACCGATCATCTGAAATTGAAGGCCGTGGAAATTGAGGCGGCTACCAAAAGAGAACTCGCCGAGCGGGGTCTTATCCCCAGCCGCCCGAGAGAGGGGTCCGCCCCTGAAATAGAAGTCACCCAACCCGCTACAACGGAGGTTGAGGCGGATCCTGTTTCCTCTGCTCCAGCCGAGCTGGGAGTACCCCAAGCTGAGGATCCATCACTGAAAGCTCGGCGGAAACGTCGAAGAGATCCCAGTCTTCCACCGACCCAAGAGGGCGAACCGCAAGCGCCGATCGAGGTCGCTTCGCCAGATCGTACACCGTCGCAGGTCGAGACCCCCGTGGCCTTGCCCATCGCACAACACTCTGGCTCTCCCCCGCGGACTCGTCGTCGCTTACGACGGTTGGGCGAGACTTCCACCATAGGGGAGTCCTCGGGCCAGGCGACTGCGGCCGAGAAAGAGCCGGCCGGCCACCCGACCATCAAGACTACCCTCTGATTCCCATCCGAGGAATATTTACTGTCTGCCAATCGGCCATCAAGCCCCGTTCATGAAATAACCTTGACGGGCCCGCTCGCCAAACTTTTCGAGGACGCCCAGATTCGGGTGGCCCTCATGACGCCCAAGCAGCTCGGTAGGTTCATTTTCTTCCGTGCCATACTCTTGTTTGATTCTGATTTTATTATTTCCCTTACAGCATTGGGCGAGCAAATCGCCACTAGCCATCGGTTGGGAGCTGGAGGATCTTATGGAAAAGCTCCAAGTCTCGGGGTCCATCGGAGAAACAAGCCCGCGAGGCCGAACGAAGAAGGCCGCCGACCGGCTACTGAGGTGGCTCGACTTGAAGGCTTGGTGAAGAAGCGCGACGAAGACGTGAAGCGCGCCAGTAGCCGGAAGAAGCGGACGAGATGAAAGTTGAAGTCCGAGCCTTAGATCAGCGATCTAAGGAGCTGGAAGCCCAACTAACTACCGAACGGGATGGGCGCTCAGCTGAACACACTAAAGCGGAGGTAGACCAGAAAGTTCTTCAAGATTCACTAATTGCCTCCCGGGCGGCGCTCAGAAAGTACAAGGAAGGGGAGTCGAGTCGTCTGGCTGCTGCACGTCAAGATTACCTCCGCTCGGAGAGGTTCGGCACGAAATTTGGCGGCAGCGTCTCTTCAACCTTTGCCGAGGCCGTTAAGGTCACTATGGCCTACTTGAAGAAGGGTGGCCACCTTCCTGCGGGAATGCACATTCCCGCCTCCGATCTGACGGCCATGACAGACGACATTCCGGACAGTTTCTTCAACTTCGAAGACCCCGAGTGAAGAGTGTTCCTCGTCTCTATCTTGTTTTTGCGTTTCTTACGCCCAGCGCAATCTTTTTTTTTTTTGTACTTGTCGTCCGGCATGCTTTCCCTTTAATGCAATTATGTCTTTGCTTGCGTCTTCCTGATCATTATCTATAATATTTTTCTGTTTGCTTAACGTTTATGCTTAGAGTCAGTCATGCTCTAAGTGTTCTCCGTCACGCGGCCGATCAGCTCAACCCATTAAACAAAGTCCGAGTGGGAGGGCCTACTCGCTCTGCACGTATCTAGCCTGTGTGAAGTCAACGAACGCCAAGTATCGAAGGACCAACGCCCGAGCGGGCCTAAATGTTTTAATACTTGTGGTTTCCGCGGTTTCTTATTCTCTGATATTCGTTCGTCCGCCCGGGGTATTTATAGTCGCCGGACCGACTCGATTTTTAACGATGGTGCTCGTCGGTTTTCCGCTCGGTTTTGATAGACGCCGGCTCGTCTCTCGATTTTTAACGTCGGAGCTCGACGGCGCGGATATTTATAGCCGGTCGGCACGGCTCTCGATCTTTAACGATGGAGCTCGTCGGCGCGGATATTTATAGCCGGTCGGCGCAGCTCTCGATCTTTAACGACAGAGCTCGTCGGTCTTCGGCGCGGATATTTATAGCCGGTCGGCGCGGCTCTCGATCTTTAACGTCAGAGCTCGACGGCACGGATATTTATAGCCGGTCGGCACGGCTCTCGATCTTTAACGACGGAGCTCGTCGGTCTTCGGCGCGGATATTTATAGCCGGTCCGTGCAGCTCTCGATCTTTAACGTCGGAGCTCGACGGCGCGGATATTTATAGCCGGTCGGCGCGACTCTCGATCTTAACGTCGGAGCTCGACGGCGCGGATATTTATAGCCGGTCGGCGCGGCTCTCGATCTTTAACGTTAGAGCTCGTCGGTGATGGATATTTATAGGCGCGGCTCTCGATCTTTAACGGAGCTCGTCGGTCTTCGGCGCGGATATTTATAGCCGGTCGGCGCGGCTCTCGATCTTTAACGTCGGAGCTCGACGACACGGATATTTATAGCCGGTCGGCGCGGCTCTCGATCTTTAACGACGGAGCTCGTCGGCGCGGATATTTATAGCCGGTCGGCGCGGCTCTCGATCTTTAACGACGGAGCTCGTCGGCGCGGATATTTATAGCCGGTCGGCGCGGCTCTCGATCTTTAACGACGGAGCTCGTCGGCGCGGATATTTATAGCCGGTCGGCGCGACTCTCGATTTTTAACGACGGAGCTCGTCGGCGCGGATATTTATAGCCGGTCGGCGCGGCTCTCGATCTTTAACGACGGAGCTCGTCGGTCTTCGGCGCGGATATTTATAGCCGGTCGGCGCGGCTCTACATCTTTAACGTCGGAGCTCGACGGCACGGATATTTATAGCCGGTCGGCGCGGCTCTCGATCTTTAACGACGGAGCTCGTCGGGCTTTTAAGCCTAATTTGGACAACGTTTACCTGGCCGAACGGCACAGGGTCTTCGGAATTGAGCCTTTGGCTCGTACAATATACTTCCGGCTGAGCAACTCGGGACCTTCGTCGTCGAGCGCTTGGCTCCGATAATTTACCTCCGGCCGAGCGGCACAGGGCCTTCGGATAACCAACCGTTCGGCTATGAACACAGAATGCCTTGGGAATAATTTGTTTCCTGCGATAAAAGGAGTACAGCTATTTTGAATTTACACAAAATAGAGCAAAAGCGCACCTATCACCCAGCTCTATATGGCTGAAGGTGATTTGCACTCCATGGCCGATCCAGCATCCGACCTTCCGCATCCTTGAGGTAATAAGCGCCCGAACGGAGCTTCTCGACCACTTCAAAGGGTCCTGCCCAGGGAGCTTCCAACTTGCCGACATCTCCGACCGGCTTGACTTTCTTCCAAACTAGGTCGCCTACTTGAAAGGCTCTGGGGATCACGCGCCGGTTGTAGTTCTGTTTCATACGTTGCCGGTACGCCATCAGCCGGACGGACGCTTTAGCTCTTTCCTCTTCGACCAAGTCTAGCTCCATGCTCCTCCTTTCGGCGTTATCTTCATCATAATTTTGTACCCGAACGGACTCTACCCCAACTTCAATCGAGATGACTGCTTCGCCTCCATATACCAAGTGAAATGGAGTGACGCCCAATCCCTCCTGTTGAAACATATTCCGGGCGGTCTGCATGCGCCGCCCAGCCTGCTGAAGCCGAGGTTGTTTGCTGTTGCGCTCGCTCAGCCTGTGCTTTCTCCTTTTGCTGCACCACTGTCTTGGCTGCCCTCGCCTCGACTATAGCGTCAAACTCTTCTTGTGAGAGTGCCACGGTATGTAGTCTTCCAGCCTCGTCCATTGCCTCTGCTCGGATGCAGGTGCGTTCCCACAGACGGCGCCAATTTGATCCTGTCCGAATCAGGAGTCAACGGACGCTGGGGATGTGGCGCTCCCTGCTGGATCCTCGAGTGCTCCAAGTTAGGTGAAGGAATAAGAAAGTGGCTTCGAGAATGTAGACTTGTGTACCTCCGGTTGAAGAAATGGAGGCCTTATATAGACCTCTCGAAGGAGCCTGGGCACACCAATCGAAGCGATCACCTGCTTTCGACCATGCCTAAGTGTGGGCCTGTCAGAAGGGCATCCATAAGACCATATTGCTACTGTATCAACCTTTCCGTGACGTGAAGGTGGGACCTTTAGTAGTGTCGTCTTGCGTACAGTCTAATCACCATGCCTTTGCTGACATATCATATCCCGAGCCGAGCGAATAGGCAGCTCGGCTGACCACTGTTCCCTCGCCACGATTCCGGCCGAGCGGACACCTCCGCTCGGCCATTCTGTCCTCGGCCGAGCGGACACCTCCGCTCGGCCACTCGGCTCCGGTTCTTCTGCTTTGGCGTCGGAAACCAAAACCTTTGGCTGGGTAATCTCTGGTTCCGCTCGGACGGGACCCCATCCAAATGTATTTAGCTGCTTGTTTACCAGCCGGATCAGCCGGATCATAATGTATTTAGTTAATTGTTCTAGACCTGATATTTCTTTTGCTATAACGAAATTGAGCAGGTTTACCAGCTGTCCGGACAGAACGCATTGGGATGCATTAGACAGAATACTCAGATACCTAAAAGGTACTATATCATTGAACTTGTGGTATGGGAGATTCCCTGCAGTCCTGGAGGGATATAGTGATGCTAGTTGGATAGCAGACACTGCTGAGTGTAAAGGCGTTACTGGTTATGTCTTTACACTTGGAGGCGGTGCAGTTGCTTGGAGGTCTGTTAAACAGACGATTATATCTCGTTCTACATCTGAGGCAGAATTGTGTGCTTTAGATACCACAGTAACTGAAGCTGATTGGCTTAAGGGTCTTCTTTCAGAAATTCCCTTGATGGTAAAGCCAATACCTTCTATTTCAGTACACTGTGATAATCAAACAACAATAGCTCAGATTAGAAGCTCCAAGTATAACCAGAAACAGAAGAGACATGTACGAATAAGATTGAAGTTTATTCGTGAGCTAGTGTCTCTTGGAGTGGTGTCATTGGACTTCGTAAGTTTAAAAGACAATATTGCTGATCCACTCACAAAAGGACTTGATTCTGAGAAAATCAAGAGATCCAGTAAGGGAATGGGACTGAGGTCTGTCCTGGTTTCATCTATAGCGGCAACCCAACCTATCTGATTGGAGATCCCAAAAAGTAGGTTCAATGTGGTACAAACAAGCTATAAGAGTGAAACGTAAGCATCAAATTAATTGAGATGTAATCTCATAGTCTCTTCCCTGGATAGATGCTTGACTGCTAGTAAGGATGAGCTTAGGAGCTCTTAATGAGTTCAAGGTCTTAATGACAAGATGCTTGCAGTACATCCTTGGAGAACTCACCTATGTAAGTGTAACTGTGAGGCCGCAGTGTGGGGGGTCTAGGCAACTCTCCTTAGCACTTATGAAACAAGATTCGGTGGCATGGCCGTAATGCACCAATCCAGAAGGATTCAACCGTCGCCAGTGATGAGTTGTTACCAATTGATCTTCACATATAAAAGGTTTAAGATCAAGACTCTGTTCTCTTCAAACCTATGTGAATAAGATTGGGTACATGTTGAAAATTCAAAAATCAATTTGATTCATTATTAAAGATACACAACATAATCGGCAGAGGGCTTTCAACTAGAAACCAGATATTAATTGCAATCCAAATGGTCAATTAAGTCAAAGTCACGAACGACAATTGCATGAAATTAAGAAGCCTTGTACAGAATTGAAAATCTATCATTTTGCTACAATAATAAGAGGACGTATCCTTGTAAATATCTAACCAAACGTGTTCATGACGGTTTCTCTTATTTTCCACAAATCTATTATAACGCGCGCAGGGGGGGGGGGGTGCAAATCCCCAGGCCGTGGGCCTTGCGCTCACGGGCGGCCCGGTCTGTTTTTGCTGGTTTGGTTCAGTCTGAACCAAACCAGTTTGGTTTCTTCTGATTAATTATATTTTAAAATAAAAATTAATTAAAATAATATTCTTATTCGGTTTAACCGAATTACAAAATTCAAAACCGAAACCGAACCGAATTAATCGAAAACCGAACCGAATTTTCAAAAAAAAATCGAAAACCGAATTAACCGAACCGAATTTCTAAATTCGATTGGTTCGGTTCGGTTAATTCGATTTTTCTGAATTTTTACTCACCCCTAATTAGTGCCAAGATTTTTTAATAACTTTATGATTTTGATAAAAAGACAAAAATGGATGTAATCTTTTGTTTTAATTGGCTTCGGAATCAGCCTTTGGAAAATATGCAGTAAGCTATAACTTAGAGCATCCATAGTGGGAGCAGTAAACTATAACTTAGAGCATCCATAGTGGGAGCAGTAAACTATAACTTAGAGCATCCATAGTGGGAGCTCCGAAGGATTCGGAGCTCCCACTGCAGACCTAGCAAAATGGAAGCCCCATTGTCAGAAGCGGTTCCATCTATTTCTTCATCATTTTTTTTATTTTTTTAATTAGAAATTATTTTTAAATTAGGAAAAATATATATATGATTTGGAGATTTAAAAAATATGGGATCATGAAGTTTCATGTTAATAATTTATAAATTTAAATTTTATAAAAATTTAATGATGTATAATGTAAAATATGGAAGAGAAATAGAAATTATATATAGTAAAAAGTGTATGATTCATTAAAGAGTTGTTGAGAGATTTTTTTTATAGTGAAAAGATATATGAAATTTTTAACTCATGATAACAAAGAAATTTTCAATGGACTCTAATAGTATGGATGCCCTTGGAATCGAACAGGTTATATAGACTTGGCAGGTCCCGTGTATACATTCCCTTTGAAAGCTGACATTGAGCTTCGGCCATTTATTAGGGAGCATGTGGCATGGCTCGAGTCATAGAGTCCATTCAAATCGCTTTCAGCGAGGTCGACCTCGATAGCTCCTCCTTAAGTGCCGCTAGGTTCATATACGAGCTGCCGGAATATTCTTGTACAGCCGCCGCCATCGCCCTCGACGCGTCCTTCGCCTTCTCCCTCCGTGCTCTCCCCGCCTCGCCCACCGACTGCGTCACCACCCGTGCCAGCTCCGTTGGGTCTGGCGCTGGTTCCCCGCCCTCGTACGCCACCGTTCCCATCCCGAGCTCCTCCTTCAACAGCCTCGCGTTGGTATACTGGTCGGCGCTAATCGGCCACGTCAGCACGGGCACTCCCGCCGCCACGGCCTCCAGCACCGAGTTCCAGCCGCAGTGGCTCAGGAACGCGCCCACCGCCGGGTGGCTCAGGATCGCGGTCTGCGGGGCCCAGCCCCGGAGCACCCGCCCTCGACCTGCCACCCGCTCCTCGAATCTTTCTGGGATCGTCTCCTCCACGCCCTTCGCCGCCCACACGAACCGCGCGCCGCTCTTCTCCAGTCCTGCCGCGAGCGCCGACACCTGGGCCGGCGGTAACACTGCCAGGCTTCCGAAGGCAACGTACACCACCGAGGCCTCGATGCAGCTGTCGAGCCACGCAAACAACTCCTCCACCGCAGCGTCTCGCTCGGTGGTGGAGCCGCCGCCGACCAGGGAAAGGGGCCCCACCGCCCACACCCGCTCGTGGCCCAAGTCGTCGCGAAGATGATCCAGATAAGGTTTCTCGAGCTCGGAGAAGGTGTTTATCACGAAGGCCCAGCTGTCAATGTTGCCCAAAAATCCATCCCTAACGAACTCCGACAGGCGATCGCCCTGCTTGAAGATCTTGAAGAGAGTGGGAAGCTGGCGCCAGGGGTAAAGAGGTGATCTTGGGACGGAGGGGAAGGGAATGAGTTCCTCGGCGTCGTCAAAATTGGTTCTTTGCGGCAGTCTCCGCCAGAGCGAGTGCTGGACGGCGAGGGCGGCCGCTCCAGAGGGACTAAAGACGAGGCGTGGGACGCCGAGATCGGCCGCAAGCCGATGGGTCCATCCGAGGAAGAAGTCGGAGAGGACGGCGGAGACAGGGAGGTAGGCGGCCGCCGCTTCCTCGGCCCATCGAAGGATGGGGCCGTGGAGGCCACCGAGGGCTCGCAGCAAGGTGTTGACGTGGGGGAAGCGAAGGCCTTGGGCGTCCTCGACGCCAGGAGGGAGATCGGAGTCACCGGGGAAGGGGAGGACGAGGGGGGAGACGGCGGGAGCGCGAGAGAGCAACGGGGAGAGGCAGGGGAGGTTCTTGGGAGTGACGACGACCGTCACGGCGAAGCCGAAACTGGAGGAGAGGAAATACGCGAGGTCGAGGAGCGGGAGCATGTGGCTTGGGGCCGGGAAAGGCACAACCAGGAGATGATTTCGCTGCTCCGCTTCTGCCATGGCCGCTCTCTGATCGTCTTCCTCGATCGACGTCAAGACTCCGAAAACGTCAACGCGTTAAAATTTAGATAATTTGGACTTATTGGGCCGGGTCCAACCTATAAGGACTGGGTCTGCTAGACAGGGCTAAACGTCAGGTACAGCTGGCAAGTCATTGTATGTAACAGCCACGTCGACATTGAGATTATTTTTTCTTTCTAATCAATCATCTCTGATAATCTGCACACATAAATTACTGTCCAAATCAATGCAAAATTTGTGAAAAAACAAAACCACAAACAAATTCTCATGGTATTTTGTTGCAAAAGGCCTGAGATAAAATCATGTGCCTTTTGTTAGAAAATTGATTATTTTTGGAATGATGGACCCATTGAAGTTTTTCATTAGGATAAATTAAGAATTGTATATATCAGTTCAGAAATTTAAAATCTTTTGATTATACCTCCTATTTGGAGTTATAACTGAGTGATACGGTGTGTATTTTATGGGGTCGATAAGATGATGTGGCTCGGAGTCAAGGCCGCAAGACAGTCAACAGTCCAGCTGACGAGGAAGTCAAGAGGATCAAAAGTCAGGCCAACGTGACCGGTCAACAGTCCAGTTAACGAGCAAGTCAAGAAGGTCATAAGTCAGACTAACTTGGTCGGTCAATAGTCCAGTTAACGAGAAGGTCAAGAAAGTCAGAAGTCAAGCCAACGTGTCTGGTCAACAGTCGGGCTGATATGAACGACAGGGAGGTCAAAAGTCCAACCTACGTGGCCAAAGTCAAAAGATAGAATTATAAGATCCAGCCCTGATAGTCGGGACATACATGCCTTGGATAACAATAAGTAGATGCGGGTCAGGAATCAGATCCAGCATGCAGGTTGGAACATACTTACCTTGGATAGCAATAAGCAGATGCGGGTCAGGAATCAGACCCAGCGTGCAGGTCGGAACGTACATGCCTTTGATAGCAATAAGCAGATGCGGGTAGGGAATCAGACCCAGCGTGCAGGTCGGAACATACTTGCCTTGGATAGCAATAAGCAGATGCGGGTAGGGAATCAGACCCAGCGTGCAGGTCGGAACGTACATGCCTTTGATAGAAATAAGCAGATGCGGGTAGGGAATCAGACCCAGCGTGCAGGTCGGAACATACTTGCCTTGGATAGCAATAAGCAGATGCGGGTCGGGAATCAGACCCAGCGTGCAGGTCGGAACATACTTGCCTTGGGTAGCAATAAGCAGATGCGGGTCAGGAATCAAACCCAGCGTGCAGGTCGGAACGTACTTGCCCTGGATAGCAATAAACAGATGCGGGTTGGGAATCAGACCCAGCGTGCAGGTCGGAACGTACATGCCCTTGATAACAATAAGCAGATGCGGGTCGGGAATCAGACCCAGCGTGCAGGTCGGAACATACATGCCTTGGATAGCAATAAGCATATGCGAGTCAGCAATCAGACCCAGCGTGCAGGTCGGAACGTACATGCCCTGGATAGCAATAAACAGATGCGGGTCGGGAATCAAACCCAGCGTGCAGGTCGGAACGTACATGCCCTGGATAGCAATAAGCAGATGCGGGTCGGGAATCAGACCCAGCGTGCAGGTCGGGACGTACATGTTGGGGATCGGTCGACCGGCTTGAAGGGGGGTTGGATAGACGGCACCCCCAAATACTCACTTCTTTCTACAATGTTAGTGCGCAAGTGGAAATGCAAACAAAACAAATAAAAAGATAAATACTAAAGGAAAGAATACAAACCAAGCTACACGATCATTTACGTGGTTCGGAGATAAAACTCCTACTCCACGACTGTCCGTAAGGTGGACGATCCCTATCCGTCGGTGGATTACTCCCCGGAAGACTCCAGCTAACTCACGTAGCTCCTTGTGGGTAGAGAAACCTCACTACAACTCTTACCAAGGACTCTTTACAAGCTAGGGAACAAGTAGACTACTAATAGAGATTAACCACCTCTATTTTGTCAACCTCAACCAAGCTCTCAAGGCTTGGTTATATAGGTCACGGATTGGAAAACCCCGCCTATCAGTCGACTGCTAAAACATGCAGTCGACTGCCCTCTATGGAAATTCGACTGTTACATCCCAACGGCTCGATTCCACACTAACCGAGCGAACAGAGACATTCTGTTTGCTGCCAGTCGACTGCCCCAGTCGACTGCACCAGTCGACTGCTAAAACATGCAGTCGACTGCTACAGTACTGCTACAGTAAAACCCTACTTCCTTTGACGCTCCCTAAACCCTAAACCCCAAACACCAAAACGCATGGTCGCACGGACCATTGGGATTGCTCCAACAATCTCCCCCTTTTTGGTGTTTGGCAATACGTTTAAGTTAGGGAAAACATATAGCAAATAAACATGCTAAAACAAATGGACTTACATTGTCAAGGCTACACACTTGGACTTACACCGCCGAATGGATGCATCATGCATTTGAACTTATCCCAAGGATCCCCCTACACCTACGCTCCCCAATGAGCTAGGATTTTTACAACGGGCTTTTTAAGAACCTATCCCAAGGCTCCCCCTACACAAAGGTACTTTCAGGTTTTCCCAACTAAACCTTACTTCTCCCCATTGTTGGTGCGGGAAGCATCCTACGATCGAACCCAAGTTTTGATAATGGCAAAGGGTTCAAAGTTAAGTCTTGTTGTTATCTAACATGTTGAATGAGTGTTTCAGGAAAGTCCTAACTGCGGTTAGGCAAAGGTGAAAGTCCTAGGGGGTGGTAACCCTAGGTCCTAGGGGGCGGTAACCCTAGGTGGAGGAAAGTCCTAACTGCGGTTAGGCAAAGGGAAAACCCTAGAGGGTGGTAACCCTAGGTCATAGGAGGTGGTAACCCTATGCGGAAAGTCTTGGCAGGTCGATGACTTCAGGCAAAAGTCCTAGGGGGTGATAACCCTAGGTGGAAAGTCTGGTGTCGTGAACCGGTGAAAAGCGGGGGGAAGCGGATGTCAGTGAGAAAGTCCGGAGCGTCGAGTGCTGAGCAAAGTCGGAGCGGACGATGAGCAAAGGTAAATCTCACGAGTGGAGTAGGTGAGGACGCGTTCCCGTAGAGGCAGTGAGCGTGGGTCGACCTAGGGTTTCGGTGAAACCAATCGATTTCAGACGATTCGGAGGCTGTCTATACTTCATTTGTCATATTTATTGTATTATGTGCTAACTTTGTGCTGCAGGATAGTATTTGGGACTAACATATCTTGCAGTGCAAAAAAACGATAAACCTCGGATGAACAGTGTCCGAGGCGCCTTCATGGAGCTTGAGGCGCCTCGGGTGCAAGGCTGAGCTGTCAGAAAGGTGTTTAAGGCGCCTTGATGAACAGTGGAAGACGCCTTGAACAGATGAAGGCGCCCTGTGAACAGTGGAAGGCGCCTTGAATCTGTGATAAGATTCGACCAATTCGCTCCTCATCTCCGTGGCTGACTCGGCCTATTCAAGGCGCCTTGGGTAGCATTCAAGGCGCCTTGAACACTATTTATAAGGGGGTTCGACCAGCAGCTTTGTTCAACGAATACCAAGTGATCTTTCATCAACGTGCTGCTCCAAAAGACGCTCCGAAGTGCTGCTACAAGTGCCCGACGACCCGAATCTTCAGATTTAGCATTTCTTGTTGTCGGTATAATACTTATAGCTTTTAATTGTACTCATAATTGTAATCTTTTAACGAGCTTATAGTTGTTGCCCACGGAAAGCGATCAAGGATCGCGGGCCTTCGAGTAGGAGTCACCTTAGGCTCCGAACGAAGTAAAATCTCTCGTGTCTCTCTGTGTGTGTTCGTTCTTTATTCCGCTGCGTGTTTTAACTCCGATAGTTTTACGATTCCGATAATCGAAAAATGAAATAGCCGCGAGCGCTATTCACCCCCCCTAGCGCGTCTCGATCCAACAATTGGTATCAGAGCGGGGTCGCTTTGAACTGGTGCAACCACCATTCAAGCATTTTTCGTGGCATTTTTCTACGCCTTTCGTTTTTTACCTCCAAAATTATTTTCGAAAAATTCATTTTCATCTTTTCACAGTTTATTAGTATTGATAAAATATTGAATTTGGCAAAATTTGAAATAATATTTTTTAAATATTTTTAATAATATTTTATTATTATTTTATTATTTTTTCTCGAAACTGGTGAACTTCTATTTCTATCCTTCCATACCGCACTGCTAATCCAGGATCAAGTCCTGGTATATTTTTTTGCTATTTTTTGTGTGCAAGGTTCTTTTAAAATGACATTCCAAGAATGATTCTGCACCGTCCGACCGCCGCTCTTTTCTGGCGAGGACTTTGGATACTGGAAGAACCGGATGGAATACTACCTCAAGACGCAAGTCGAGATGTGGATCATCCATCCAGACCGGACTCGAACTTCCACGTGACGACACCGGAGAACTTATCTCATACATCAACTGGGATTCTAGCACAATGAAAAAAGTTGAAGTCGATGCTAAAGCAACCTGCATGCTACAATGTGGCCTAACCAATGAAGAACTGAACCGCATCGGCCCCTTCGCAAGTGCAAAAGAGTTGTGGCAAAAGTTGATGAAACTACACGAGGGCACTTCCGACGCTCAAGTAAGTAAGCATAATTTAATAAATGATTTATTTGAATTAGATGAGCAGAATAATACTACTTCGGCCGAGGAAGGTATTACGATGGTTGCAGGTACAAGTAAGACAGAGGAAAAGATATGGTCTGAGTCTTCAGTTGAATCTGGGTTCGATGTAGAAGAACCGACGAGCTTCCTCGCTCTACCAGTACTAGCAACCGTGGCGGAAACTGAGTCCGAGTATGAGTCAAAAACCAAGAGCGAATCCGAGAGTAAGTCTGATCAAAGCCACGAATCCGCATTCGTTTCCGAAGGACCAAAACCCACTGTAAGTTCACTACTCGCAGAATTTCAATTAGATAACTTGCATGAATTATTACCTTACTTAGTAAAAAAGTTGGCTAAATCCAACGTCCGGGTTAAGTTGCTCCAAAAGGAGGTAACAACCCTTAAGGAAGCGACTGCCTCGAGCTCTTTAATTGAGTCAGTTCAAATTGGAAGTTCAACTCAAGTCCAACAACTTGAGGAAGAAAATTCCAATTTGAAAGCTCAAATTAAAGAACTCAAGGACACGTTGGAACGGTTCACCTTGGGCTCCAAGAATCTGGATCTGATTCTTGGAAAACAGCGAGCCGTTTACAACAAAACTGGACTTGGATTTAAAACTAAAATAAAATACAAAGCATATTTATCGCTAGTTAATTGAAATAATAGAAAAAGTCTCCAAGCATGGGTGCAAAAATCTAACTTGGTTAATCAAGTTGGAACTGGTCACTATTGGGTCCCCAAGGATCAAGTCTATTACCTTGATAGACCATATCGAGGCTATGATCCAGGGGGAGCTAATAGAAAAACAATATTAAGAATATAATTCAAATTAATATTCAAATTAAATTTGAAATTAAAAATTCAATTAAAAATTCAATTAAAAATTAAAAATTCAATTAAAAATTAGAAATTAAATTAAATTAAATTCGAAATTCAATTCGAAATTAATTCAAAATTAAAAGTAAATTTTAACTTAAGTTAAATAAAAATAGATGGAGGATCCAGACTCGCTGGCACCCCCAACTGAACTAATCTACCCGAAATGGGTAAAACAATAGTAGATTACCCGGCAGGTAAAGGTTAGATCAAAACAGGCTAGGTTTAACTTGACCCACGATCTTGGTGAAGTTTTGGATGATAGTCGTTAGAAGCTTGGGCATCGCGTGTCAGGAAGATATGACTTCACAGTGCATTTGGCCAAGTGGACCAGCAAACTACCTTAAATGGATCCTAACTAGTTAGACCAAGGTTTAGTATTAAGCTCAATGGGTAGGACTATTTGGGAAACCTCGAAGGCATGGTTACTTTAATGAGTACCTTGTGACTCACCATAGCCCAGAAGTTTATCCAAAGAATGCTTACTTGTTGAACCCAAAGCTAAACCTGAATCTAACACAAAGTTAAACCAAACCCTTAAATTAAACCTCAATTCATCTCACAGAAATTATAGGATTCCCTGATTGAAAATTTAGATGGGTGAGATGACTAAGGAATTTAAAAAAATTCAAACTGATAGTTATTTAAAAAAAAAAACTTTTCAAAATCATTTTAAAAATCTAAAACTTAATTTCAAAATCTTTTCAAAATCATTTTAAAAATCTAAAACTTAATTTCATAATCTTTTCAAAATCATTTCAAAATCTTAAAATTTCATTTCAAAATTTATTTGAAAAATATTTTCAAAATTACTTCAAAAATCTTTTAAACTCAATTTCAAAATTATTTTCAAAATTACTTCAAAAATCTTTTAAACACAATTTCAAAATTATTTTCAATATTACTTAAAAAATCTTTTAAACTCAATTACAAAATTATTTTCAATATTACTTCAAAAATCTTTTAAACTCAATTTCAAAATTATTTTCAAAATTAATTAAAAATCTTTTCAAAATTACTTTCAAAATTATTTAAAAATCTTTTCGAAATTATTTGAAAAATCTTTCAAAATCATTTTAAAAATCTTTAAACTTTAGGGCTCTGATACCTGATCAACACCAATTAGATTGTTATTTAAACTTAACTCATGCTTGGAGTTAAGGACCAACTGAATAAATAACCTAAAATTTTAGCAACTCTCTCTCTTCAACCTAAAAATTAACAAGTTCTTTTTTCAAAAATAAGTATTATTTTATTCAAAATTAAGCTAAGTCCCTTTTTCACTTAAGCTATATTTTCAAAATTTAATGTTTACAAAAGGCTCAGCTAAGTGACTCATATAGCAACTTACAAACTTAGCCATCTTTATGAATTTTTGCCTCCAAAATTCTTTAAAATCTAGCTAAGTTTTTCTAAATTTAGTTACATATTTTTTTATCTTTTCCTCTAAAACCAACTAAGTTTACAAAGAGGCTAAAGTCATCCTTCAAGTCATCCATAAATTAGCCTTTTTAACTTAGGAGAAAAATAACTAACAAATTTTTCAGTTACTAGCTAAGTGTTTCACAAGCATTTTTCCAAAGACTAAAACTATTTTTTTTCTAAAAACTAAAAACATGCTTTCCAACTGGCTTATTTTTTGATATATGACAAAGGGGGAGAGTAGGAAATTCAAAATCATTAATTCAAAATCATTCAAAATCAAAAGTAAAAAGTGTTTTATTAAGGGGGAGAGTAGGTAATTCAAAAGTAAAACTTTATTTAAATTCAAAAAGAAAACCCTATATTAAGGGGGAGCTTCACAAAAGTTTAAGTGTTAGCTTAAGTTAGGCGTTCATTTGAATTTATGTACTTAAGCTTGCTCACTTAAAACTTTTTAACATACTGATGCATTTGTTTTTACTTAACTTTGAATTTGGGTTGCCATAATCAAAAAGGGGGAGATTGTTGGTGCAGGAAACATCCGACGATCGAACCCAAGTTTTGATAATGGCAAAGGGTTCAAAGTTTAGTCTTGTTGTTATCTAACATGTTGAATGAGTGTTTCAGGAAACTCCTAACTGCGGTTAGGCAAAGGTGAAAGTCCTAGGGGGTGGTAACCCTAGGTCCTAGGGGGCAGTAACCCTAGGTGGAGGAAAGTCCTAACTGCGGTTAGGCAAAGGGAAAACCCTAGAGGGTGGTAACCCTAGGTCATAGGAGGTGGTAACCCTATGCGGAAAGTCTTGGCAGGTCGATGACTTCAGGCAAAAGTCCTAGGGGGTGATAACCCTAGGTGGAAAGTCCTGGTGTCGCGAACCAGGTGAAAGACTGGACTGGCCGGGGCAGCGGATGCGAGTGTTGAGCAAAAGTCCAGTCGATCTGGAGGATCGACTGGCAACAGGTAAATCTCCTGAGTGGAGTAGGTGAGGGCGCGTTCCCCGTAGAGGGAACAGTAGGCATCGGGTCGACCTAGGGTTTCCGGTCGAAAACCCGAAGTCAGACTCGGACAGTTCGGAGACTGTCTATACTTCATTTGTCATATTTATTGTATTATGTGCTAACTTTGTACTGCAGGATAGTGTTTGGGACTAACGTATCTTGCAGGTGCAAAGAAGCAACCTAAAGCCTCGGATGAACAGTGTCCGAGGCGCCTTCATGGAGCTTGGAGGCGCCTCGGGTGCAAGACTAGAGTTGGCTGCGAGAAGCTGTTCAAGGCGCCTTGATGAACAGTGGAAGGCGCCTTGAACAGATGAAGGCGCCCTGTGAACAGTGGAACGCGCCTTGAATCTGTGATAAGATTCGACCAGTTCGCTCCTCATCTCCGTGGCTGACTCGGCCTATTCAAGGCGCCTTGGGTAGCATTCAAGGCGCCTTGAACACTATTTATAAGGGGGTTCGACCAGCAGCTTTGTTCAATGAATACCAAGTGATCTTTCATCAACGTGCTGCTCCAAAAGACGCTCCAAAGTGCCGCTACAAGTGCCCGACGACCCGAAGCTTCAGATTTAGCATTTCTTGTTGTCGGTATAATACTTATAGCTTTTAATTGTACTCATAATTGTAATCTTTTAACGAGCTTATAGTTGTTGCCCACGGAAAGCGATCAAGGATCGCGGGCCTTTGAGTAGGAGTCGTCTTAGGCTCTGAACGAAGTAAAATCTCTCGTGTCTCTCTGTGTGTGTTCGTTCTTTATTCCGCTGCGTGTTTTAACTCCGATAGTTTTACGATTCCGATAATCGAAAGACGAAATAGCCGTGAGCGCTATTCACCCCCCTCTAGCGCGTCTCGATCCAACACCCATTTGCCTAACATCCAAAAAGTTCTCCAACAATATCCTAATTGTTGACAACTTGTCATCTAAATTGACTCTAAACTCATGTATTAATCCCCCATGGATTTCATACATCTATACGGGCTGACCCGGTCAAAATCCAGTGTTGAAAACACTTTCAGACTGGTATCAGTCGACTGAAAGAAGTATCAGTCGACTGCCCCCATGAAAATGAGCTTACAGAGACATTTTGTGCTCGTGAACAGTGTTACCAGTCGACTGGTAACTGTACCAGTCGACTGATACACTATTCATGAAAAAATCAACCTTTTCTGGCCAACTTCAGAAATGCGCCAGAAATTCCACAGACCTCCAAAAATCCTCAAATTTTGTGGAGAGGTCTATTATATCAATATATACTTGGTAAAAATATATATATAAATATATCTATCATAAATCCCAATATTTACACAAAATACAAAACTAGCTAAAAAGTTCAATTGAACCTTGACCTAAAGTCCTAGTTTTGGCTTCCTCTTGATGTATTTGCTCATACTAACCCACAATGCATTCCTAGCATTGGTTTATATGACATCTATACATCCAAAACCAATTATCATGCTATATGACCCCAATGTCATATTTCTTGTATGAAACACAATCCAATTGTGTCAAATCCCTAGGTTTGAGACTCAAGTCCGTCTCCAAACCACTTGACACAGTGCATGACCCAACCTAAACTCCCAAGTAAAACCCACCTGAGATCCATGGCCATGGGCCCCATATTGACTCTTAGAGCTCCCCCTAGAGCTCTTAGCCTTAGCCACCTCCCTAAGTGACTCATCCACAATGGCTAGGCCACATCGGTCCACCCCCGGTGACACTTGGCCTACAAACGTAACTTTCTTAACCTTGGACACCTTGTCCTTGGTTAATTTCTTTTTACCATTAAGTGGCTTTCCCTTGCCATTTATTGACTTTTCCTTGCTATAGTCATATGCAACCGTAGCATAAGACTTTTCCTTAGCCTTGGAGATCTCTCCCTTGCCATGATCATTTGCCACCCTAGTATATGAACTCTCATTGGCCTTGGAGGGACTAGATTGGTATCCCAAGCCTGATCTATCATTGTTGGGTCTTTGGCTACCCAACATCATCCTTAATTCTTTAGATTCAGCATTGAATCTCTTAAGGAATTGTTCTAACTTATCAAGCTTTCCCCTTAAAGCTTGATTCTCCTTCTCTAGGTTTTTAACCCTAGAGTTAATTTGTCCAAATTGGACATTCCTAGACCTACCCTTCCTAGGCATGTGTCTCCCCTTCTTAGGATTAATGCCTTGGGTCTCCCTAAGTCTATTGTTTCTAGATTTTTCATGCATAGATTTCCTAGGGTTTTGATCTACATTAACCCTATTCCTATCATGATATCTAAATCCAAAATTTTGCATGAGTAAATAATAACAATTATTCCTAGCATGCATGGAGGAATTTAAATTTGATTTCAAATTTAAATTTGGGGTTACCTTACCCTTTACCTTTGGAGCTCCCCCTTGACATGAGCCTCTATTCTTCCTCCATTTCTTCTCCTCCTTCTTCAAATGTGCCAACTTTTTGATCTCTTTCTTCTTTGGGCATTTGGTGTGGTAATGACCCCGCTCACCACACGTGAAGCACACTATGTGCTTTTTCTCCTTCTTCTTCCTACAACTCAAATTAGATTCAAAATGAATTGAATTGAGTTTAGGAGCTACCTGCTTCTTACCCATAGGACATCTACTCTTGTAGTGTCCCTTCTCATTGCACCCGAAGCACGTGATATGATCCTTTGACTTCACTTCGGTGGAGGTGCTTGCTAGGTTGACCACTTCCAAGACCTCTTCTTCATCCTCTTCACTTGTCTTGGATTCTTCTTCAATTCTTGAGGATGTTGATGATGACTCATCTTCCTCATCCACACTTGTGGATGACCTTTCTTCATCCTTCTTCTCCTCGGATGTTGAGTGCTCGTCACCTTCCGGTTGCTCCTCCTCTACTCGAGCTTCGTCATCCATTTCTTCAGATTTTTCTTCTTCTTGTGTAGGCAAAGGTTCTTCCCATTGAACCTTCTTTATCTTGCTCCACAAATCGTGAGCACTCTCGTATTTTCCTACACAACTCATCACGTCATTAGGCACAATATCAATCAAAATGGATATTACCTTATCATTTGCCTTTGATAGTGTGGTTTGCTCCTCCGTCCAATGTCGTGATCGAAGCTTCTTCCCTTTTTCGTCTTTAGGGACTTCAAACGCCTCTTTGACCATCATCATGGTGTCCCAATCCGTGTTGAAGAAGACGTCCATCTTCATCATCCAATACGTGATGTCCCACAAGCCTCTACCTTCAAGCTTTGGCGGTTCAATTAAGTCGGTCATCTTTGCTTCCTTGGCGGTTAGTCCAATGGAGAGTGGCCTCGCTCTGATACCACTTGTTGGGGATCGGTCGACCGGCTTGAAGGGGGGTTGGATAGACGACACCCCCAAATACTCACTTCTTTCTACAATGTTAGTGCGCAAGCAGAAATGCAAACAAAGCAAATAGAAAGCTAAATACTAAAGGAAAGAATGCAAACCAAGCTACACGATCATTTACGTGGTTCGGAGATAAAGCTCTTACTCCACGGCTGTCTGTAAGGTGGACGATCCCTATCCGTCGGTGGATTACTCCCCGGAAGACTCCGGCTAGCTCACGTAGCTCCTTGTGGGTGGAGAAACCTCACCACAACTCTTACCAAGGACTCTTTACAAGCTAGGGAACAAGTAGACTACTAATAGAGATTAACCACCTCTATTTCGTCAACCTCAACCAAGCTCTCAAGGCTTGGTTATATAGGCCACGGATTGGAAAACCCCGCCTACCAGTCGACTGCTAAAACATGCAGTCGACTGCCCTCTATGGAAATTCGACCATTACATCCCAATGGCTCGATTCCACCCTAACCGAGCAAACAGAGACATTCTGTTCGCTGCCAGTCGACTGCTAAAACATGCAGTCGACTGCTACAGTAGCGCTACAGTACTGCTGCAGTAAACCCCTAAAACTAGGATTTTACTCCGAGTACAATATCTCATGCACTCGTACCCTCACCCTTATAACTCATTTGACGCTTCATTTGCAGCTTTAACCTCTTGCCTTCAAGCCTACTTCCTTTGGCTCTCGTCCCTCGAATGCATTCAAGCCCGCAGCTCGTCCCCAATGTCATCCTTCGCGTATGCCTCGAAGTCGCTTCCCTCGGCTCTTGTCCTCGCTGCCTTGTCCATGGTCCCTCGGATGCTCCATCCTTCACCGGACCCGAAGCCGTCAACCTGAGTCACATGTGTATCCTGCAAACCTGCACAACTCAAATACACATATCAAATACAAGGGTGAATCTAACTTAAACCCTTTGCCCAAACACCAAAACACATGGTCGCACGGACCATTGGGATTGCTCCAACAGTACATGCCTTGGATAGCAATAAACATATGCGGGTCGGGAATCAGACCCAGCATGCAGGTCGGAACGTACATGCCCTGGATAGCAATAAGCAGATGCGGGTCGGGAATCAGACCCAGCGTGCAGGTCGGGACGTACATGCCTTGGATAGCAATAAGCAGATGCGGGTCGGGAATCAGACCCAGCGTGCAGGTCGTCGGGATGTACATGCTTCGGATGATGCAGACGAAGGTGGGTCAGGAGGCCAGACACTACATGACAAATAGGCCTGCAAGCCTGCAAGGAATCGTAACCACCTGTCAGAGAACAATCATCACATGTCAGGGAATATTCTAACGGTGGGAGGCTCATACTCCTCTTGGTTCCTCCGCCAGCCTATAAGAGAAAGCCACGTGTTGACTACCGCCAGACAGAGCCTAACATCCGACATCCCCCGACATTCGCCAGGTTCCAGGAGCCTCAGTTGTAGTATAAAAAGGGATGCTTTGTCCCTTACGCAGGTACACTCACTCGTCATTTCCTACCAGTCTTCTACTTTTCGTCATTTTCTCTGTGATTTCTGGGGAAAAAGTACCTGACTTGAGCGTCGGAGGGCCTGACCCGGGGACTTTTCCTTGGTTTTTGGTCTCTAACGACCGGTGGACTCGTCTGAGTGTGTGCAGAGTAATAGCGTCATCATCCTGATCGTTTCTCTCCCTAGGACCGCCCGTGCGAATCTTTCCATGAGGTACCTCGCTGATTCAGCATCTCAACGACTCTCCGTCAAACTTTTCGCACAACAAGCCCACCTTCATCCGACTCAGCTTCCGGACGGGATCACTGGGGTTTGAACCGTGAGTACTGGATGATAATTTAGATATCTTAACACGACACCATGACCTCAGGGACCATATGTCTTCTATTAGAGTATCTTCAATGAAATGTTAAATAAATATTATAATATCCATTTAATATTTTTTTCATTATGAGTAGACATTATACATCTTTGAACACTCTCTCTCAATTTTTTTTATTTTCATTTTTTTAAATTGTAAAATTTTTAATATTATTTAAAAAATTAGTAAAATTATTTTTTACAAGTCAGATTATTATAAAATGATGAGTGCTATAATGATAATGCATCATCATGGATGCTCTTATACGGGCTCACTTTAGATTACAGTGACATGAGGTTGCATGATCCAACTGCAGAGTTCTGATTGAGATTAAATTTCTAACCAAATTATCAAAGAAAAAAAATTAAGAAATGGAACTTGTTGATGTTTATTGATTTATAGTTTTTTAGGATAAATTTATCTTTTTCATTTTTAGAATAATTTTACCTTTTTCATTTTTATATTTAGACTTTAGGATTTTTAACTAAACTATATAAAATCTAATACTTTATAATTTTTTTAATATTAAATTTAGATTCAATCATATATAGTTAAATTTTTTTTTCCTTTTGGGCCGGCCCCAACCTATAAGGACTGGGTCATTCTAGACAGGCCTAAACACCAGGTCGAGCTGGCAAGACCTACACTCCTGTAGCAGCCATGTCGACATTGACATTATTTTTTCTTTCTAATCAATCATATCTATGATGATCTGCACACATAACTTACTTTCCAAATCACTGCAAAGTTCTGTGAAAAAACAAAACCACAAACAAAATCCTCATGATATCGACATTTTACAAAACCATATGTTTCTTTCAGGCGATTTGGGTTCCAGATTTTGTTCCAAGAGACAAAGCCACATGCCTTCTGTGGGCGCACTGTAGATTACAGTGCCCTGCTGTTGCATGATCCAGCTGTCCAGTTCTGATTGAGGTGAAATTTCTAGCCACAGGCCACCGATGAGTGGACGAGGACAAAGGAGGAGTCCCAGCAATTTCAGGGATCGATAATTCTCTCCTGCTTGTAAGAAAGTCAAACGCCTCACAAGTCATGTGAGGTCTCAGCGAGTCTCGTTGATCAAATTTCACAAGGAAGAAGAAAAGAAATTAAGAAATGAAGCTTGTTGGAGATCACTGTCAGATGCTAATTAAACTAAAGTTAGGTTGCCATGGTCACTGTTTTGTTGTTCCTTCAAACCTAATAAAACCTTTTTCTTTACATAAATAAATAACTCCATCTTATCCATCCAAGAGAGCTAAGAATTCTCTGCGCCTTCTTTTCCTTTGATGGCTGCCGGGGCTAATAGGATTGAAATAGAAGCTTATCTTAGATGAGATTCCACTTGGATCAGATTATCTTCGACATTTAGCGCTTTACACATCGCGTAGCGAGTTGAAGAGGAATTTAATATATTGTCCCTTTCGCACATCTTAGATTACTTTAAGGACACTTCATGGAGGGTTAAGAGCTCCTATATATGTATTTGTTAATTAGATCAAAGGAATTAAAAAAAAAAAAAAAGTTCTGATAGCCACAAGTTGGCTACATGCTTTAAAGTGTGGGATATGCCATGAACCATAAAGAGACAGGCAAAGGGCATGACATCAACATGCTAGCTCCTGCACTCTACAGCTAGCACTGTTTGCTTTAAGTCAAGTAATGGTTGTCACTGTTGGCCAATTACCAAAGAGTTCATTGGCATCAGCACCATGAAGTTGGTGTGTTAGGATGGTCCAACTTTAGAGTTTCATCATGTTCTTGTTCAGTGAAGGTTTATCCAGACTCTGATCACATATTGTTCTTCATAGCTGTGTTTGGAGATGTTCTTAAAGAATGTAGAATGTCGATCTGGTGTTGAATCGAATAACAATTACCACGATGAGGTTTAGATTAGTTTGCTCGAATAAGAGATGTGAGGGAAAAAAAACAAAAGTGACCATCTAAATTCATAATCACTTAGAAGTATGAATGATCATTTGATTGAGAAATTAAAGAACTAAAATGGATGTTAAAATGGATGTGTTGATGTGAAAGTTTAACTGTACGTAGGCCCTCCAATACTTAAGTCACTAAGAATATAAAAAAAAAATAGCGCTAAGCAAACTAGAGATTAGTTAGTTGATTAATTAGTTGCTTAGATGTTTAAATGAAATGTATGATCAAGGAGGAACTTAGGAATTCGAATTTGAAGAGAACTCTATAAGATATTCGGAATCTAAGGCAGGGCCATGTAATCATAACCTAGAGTGACTCAATGTATATATTACTCGTCTAAGAGATGAAGTGGATCTTTTCCTACCTGGATAAAATATAAAGAAAATATATGAATTCCCTTACTTAAAAAAAATAATAATAATAAAACAAAAAAAGAATTACACTATAAATTTCCCTCTCAACCTTTCCTCCCTTAGATCTCTTCGAGGACACACACTCTCCCTCTTCCAAATTCCTCCATGCAACAGAACCTGGCGATGCATCCTTGGTCCGGCCTGTTCGGGCCGGACCAACTCCGGCCCACGCCGCAACCAGCGGCACCGAGCTCCTCCTCCGGAGGCGAGCTGGGGGAGGACCGGCGGCGGAGGCGGATGCTCTCCAACCGGGAGTCCGCAAGGCGGTCGCGGATGCGGAAGCAGACGCACCTGGCGGAGCTGCGGTCGCTGGTCGGTCGCCTCCGGCTCCACAATCGGCAGATGCTCGACGAGCTGAATCGGGTGATGAGCGACCACGACCGGGTCGAGCTCGATAACCGGCGGCTCAGGGAGGCAGAGCTCGAGCTCCGGAGGCGGCTCGAGGGGTCGTCCACTAGATTCGTTTTCTAATTTTAACGCTGGTAATCATGGAATTACGACTAATTTGAGCTGCCTGAACTGCGCAGAATAAAATTAAAGAAATTTGTTCTAATTTTATGAATTATCATCATGTTTTTCAATTTCTCAGGAAGAGCAATAGACAAATTGTTTTCCCAAGAATGTTAGCTGTTTAGTAATTACAACGAGAGTTATGATTCCTTTTAGAAGTTTATAATTATATATTAAATATGTCTTAGACTGATCAACATGATCCAAGATATACACACACATACATAATTATATTCCCCATTTGTGCATTCAAATTGCGCCGTGTAATTTTTAGATTAATTTGTCTCGCTTAATTGTTAGGTCTCAATGTAGGGACATCACTTAGTTAATTTTCGAGCATATTACATATATGCCCTCATAGGTATAATCGAGTTGGTACTTAAACAGATTTGTCATAAAAAAGACATAGTCTATTTCCAACATGTACAAATATTACTAAGCTGATTAAACTCCAGTAATTTACTCCCTTTCAAATCATGTGGGTCCGTTTTGAAAGGACGGCTAAGATTATGATTTCACTTTTTATCATCACATAACATATCATTTAATTAAATTGTTTAATTAAATTATAGGAGATAGAGATATTAATATGTAAAAAGAAAATTATATTTCACTTTTACCTGAGCATCTTTAGAATTCTTTTTACAAAATTTGATTATTTAAAATATTTTATAGCATTCTTGGTTGTTTTTAAAAGTTCTAAAAGCATTTTTAACCAAAAAAAAAAGAATTTTGTTAGAAAAATTGAATTTGAATAAGCCAACCACACATATATAATTTTCAATAGCATTAATAAATTATATGCCGACATTTTAAAATTAATCTTGATTTATTTTAAGAAAAATGTGTATCAACTCAACTTAGTCCATAGCCAACTCAACTTTATCTAGTTTGCAGCCCAATCTAAGAATACTCTGACTTGAATTTTGTTTTTTGTTTTTTGTTTTTACAGTTTGTACTTTATATATTTTATTTTTATTATCTATATATTTCAAAAAAATATTATTCTATTTCTAAAATTACTGAATATCCAAATGATGTAGCTAATTTCAAAATAAACCATCTTAATTCACCGGGTAACAGGTTAATGGGCCGCACGGTCCCAAACCAGTACGACTACCACATGCTATCTCATTGAAAACCCTGTCTATTTTTTAGATCTCAAATTAATTAAGATTAGAGAATGTTTTTATAAAAAAAAATAAACTTTAAATATTGATACATCACCAACTACTAACTATACTTGACACTTTAATTTTGCCTATTGGATTTTATGTTTTCAAACTGCTGCTTTAAAATTTTAAATTATTAAAATACTCTTAGCTTATTTTTCTGAATCAGTTGTTATTTCATTTTTTTTTTAAAAAAAATATTTAATTTATCTGATGAAATGGGTCGCTTGTTATTAAGCTAAAGAACTATATTTACTTTAAATATTGATTTTTTTTTTTAAATCTTTCAGAACTACGAAGTGTTTTCATATTCATATTAAATATGAAAATACAGTTAGATACCGTACGTAGGCAGTCGCTGGAGAAATCATTAAATAACGGTTCCTATTTGAACGAATCCACTGGTGATTCAATTCCCCGGGAAATTAGACGAGCGCTTGCTTTAATGGCCGCCGCCTTCATCCTCGCCTCCGCCTTCTCGGCGTTCGCCGGCGTCGGCGGGTTGGTCCTCGCGATCCAAGTGTGCGTAGTTCGCAGGGCCATGCGGCGAGGCTTCCTTGGTTTCGGGGCAGCCTTCTGCCAGCTACGGCCGGAGCTGCTGGCTGAGCTCCCCTGCTTCGAGCTCAAGCAGGAGTCGGGCGACGAGTGCGCGGTGTGCTTGGAGAAACTCGAAACGGGCGACTGCTGTCGGCGGCTTCCGGCGTGCGCGCATGTCTTCCACGCTCGGTGCGTGGACTCATGGCTGCGCCGGAGCTCCCGCTGCCCTACGTGCCGGACGTCCGCCGTCGCCGGAGAGAAGTGGTAGACGGGTGATCAGAAGCTCCATCCGCCGAGGGAGATTTATGTGTTGAATGAAATCTAAAACTAGAGAAGAAATCGTGCGCTCAATTTCAGATTTCATCTCTGTTTTTTTTTCCCTTGTCTTTTGTGCTCTTGAAATTTGTATTTGTGTGTTGAATTTAGATTGAATTTTTCATGATTTTTTTATTGATATTGAGCTGAATTATCAAGCTGACACCGAGATCTTCTGTTTGAGATCGAGAGCTCATTCCGTTGATGAGGAAGTACTAGAGATTAAGAACTACTTCAACAAACAGTTCACATGGTTTCTTAATTGCAAAATTGATGATACAGCTAACCAGTTTCTTTGTCTCCTATTTTAAGAAAAAAGTAAAAATATTTTTGCAACATTAAAAGCTAAACCTGTAAGTTTGTGTTAATTTTGTGGATCGATGATAATAATAGAAGATGACGTATATAATTTTCGATTTTCAGAAGATGACAAATTCCAAATTAAATCGCCTGCATAAGCAATAATAATAGAAATTAAAGAACAAAATAATAAAAAACATAAAATAGTGAAAATAAATCTTAGAAGAGTCTTTTTATCTAACTAAAGATTGAAGGTTTTGAGCCAGTGCCGTCGAGCTTTAAAAAAAAGTCCCCTTAACACCGTCTTATTGTTATATATTTTAGCTTAAAAAATCATTTTAAAATGTGGTCCTCCTTTCGACACGTTATCAAAAATTTTTAGCAAACCTAAGAAATATACAATAAAATAAAATAAATATTTCAAAATATAATAGAAAAAATGAATGATACGGGTAATCATTTAATACAATACATCTTACTTTTAGCTAGTTTAGTCACAAAATTATAAGACATATTCTTTTCATTTGTTAGCGAGCCCATCGTGTAAAGTAAACTATGAAGTTATATAACATTTAATATTGTTAAATATAATTAAATAAAAAAATAAATAGGATCAATAATCATTCATTTAGATAAAACACGTATTGTTATTTTAATGCAAAAATATCAAGTAATATTGTATTGTTATTTCAGTTGCAAAAATATCAAGTAATATTATAAATCAAGATGTTTAGTTATTTTTTTCAATAGAAAACATAGTTAATCCATTTACTCTTTTTTCCATGATTTATCGAAGATATGTTTTAATCAATTTTAATTTAGAAAAACTTGTTTCTGCATATGTATATAGTCAATAGAAATTTCTAGATGATCCTGTCGAGCATCTGAGAAGACAGAACTACCTGTGATGATGTGGTTGCAATGCTTGACTAAGTC
This sequence comes from Zingiber officinale, assembly GCF_018446385.1. Lineage (NCBI taxonomy): Eukaryota > Viridiplantae > Streptophyta > Magnoliopsida > Zingiberales > Zingiberaceae > Zingiber > Zingiber officinale. The sequence continues at coordinate 143,889,441 of NC_055997.1, forward strand.
GCCATGCCCCGGAGGTAGAGGGTATGATGAGCTGTCTTCTATGTTGATCAAATCGTCAGGAGACCTCTGGTAAACATTACCTGTAGTCAGCGATCGGATTACCCCGGTCCCTAGTACCTCGATGCTCGAGGCATGTCCCAAAAATATATAAGCAACCGAATAATAGTAGAGCAATAACATGAATAAAGAATGAGTACGGTGATGTACCCTGACCCCGAAGGCGCCCTCTGGTAGACCGATGAACTGATCGTAACGCTCGGCCTGGAGGAGCAAACGACCATACAAAGCCGAAGTGAACCAAGTCGTATAGTGTCGAAATGGAATTGGGACAGTGGACAAGTCTAAGAACCCAAGCGACGGCTGCTCGGAGGGCGGCGGCTGTGGAGGAGGTGGAGGCTACAGCCACTGGAGGAGGCAGCCACCAGAGGCAGGCTGCCTCCGGCGACAGATCTGGAGAGGGCAACGCTAGAGAGGGCCCTAGGTGGCCAACAGAAACTACTGGACGTGCACCGGAGGCGGCACCACATTGGTTGCGTGGTTTGATCGACGGCGAAGGCGACGCAAGGGGCAGACGATGAAAGAGGTGAGGCGGGGAGCGGCGTTTGGCTGCTAGATGCGATGGCTACCGCTAGGGAGAGAGGAAGAGAAGAGGGGCGGTCTGGTCATAGAGGCAGCAGTCATCAACAGCGGACAACGTTGAAGGTGATGCTCGCAAGAGTGAGGTAGTCTTCAGCGTGAGGCGACGACGCTGGAAAAACGCAAAGGAGAGAGAGAGAGAGAGAGAGAGAGAGATGTACGAGGTTTCCAGATAGGTGGCGGCGAGAACCTCCGGCGAGGTGGCACTGAGCGAGGGTAGTGACATGTGTGCCTCATGGTTGCGGTGACGGCGAAAAATACGAAGACTCCCCTTCTTCGTGGCTGCGGAAGCCAAAACGCCCCAAAAGGACATCCTCCCTTCCGCGGCGACCTCCCCCTTAAAACCTCCTTTGGCGGATAGCAAAACCAAAACCAACACCTCCTCTGGCGGAGAGCAAAACCAAAACGAAAACTCTCTCCTTGTGCAAAGACCAAAATGCCCTCCTACTTCTCCATAATTCCCTTTGGGTGACGCAAATATATCTGCATCACAAGCCTCCCCTTCATGTATAGTCGAAGGAGACGCAAGTCCGACTGACTAGATAGTGTCACAAAGGATGAATCACACACGATAACAAAGTCAAATCACTGAAACCATCGAATAATGCTACAATTAGGGTTGTAAATGAACCAAGCGTTCGCGAACAAGCTTGGTGTTCGGCTTGGTGAGAGTTTGTTTATGTTCGTTCAATATACACAAGATTAATTAAATAAACAAGCTTGAACAACTTGTTAAACTAAACAAACATGCTTGGACACATGTGTTCAACTCGTTAACGTTCGTGAACAATGTTTGTGAACAATATTCACGAACTATATTCATTAATAAAACTCTTTTTAATATGCTAAATAAATAATATAATATAATAAAATAAACAAATAAGTTTAAATTATCAAGCTCAATAACTAATCAAACAATTAAAGTTTTCAAACAATCAAACAAGCTTGAATTGAGAGCTCGATAATATCTAAACAAACCAAGCTTGAACCAAGCTCAAGCCAATCTTGAATTGAGAGCTCGATAACATCTAAACAAGTCAAGCTTCAAACAAGCTCAAGCTCATAAAAAATAAACCAAGCCAAGCTTGAACAATCATTTCAAAAACTTGGTTCATTTTAAGCTCAACTCGGCTCGACTTGGTTACCTTATCAAACAAGCTTGAACACCCCAAAGCTCGGCTCGGCTCATTTACAACCCTAATGCCACACGAGCAATCGCTATAGTAGTGGTGTTGCAAGAGAAATGGTAGCGATGCCGAGATAGTACTGAGTCGATAATAGGGCGAATGCAAAGCAAGCTACTATGTGAATGTCGAACGAGCCACAAAAACAACGCCGAGTACCAAGTGGGATGTTAAGCTGATCGAGCGACCGAGCAAGCGAGCAATGCTGGGCGGCAACCGTAAAGATGTCGACCGGGCGATCGGAAGGATACCGATCAGGTGGAGAGACATTTAGGTGAGAGGTGCAGCACGCGCAACCGCGAAGATGCCGACGATGGATCAAGAGAATGCCAACCGAGCCACCAAAAAATGTCAATCGAATGACCATAAAATGTTGACCGAGCAACCACAAGGATGTTGGATGATATAATCGAGTGGATAGGCAGACGGTCATGCAATAAGGATCAGACAACCACTAAAGTGCGGACCGAGCGGTCGAGAGAATATTGGCTAACCGATCGTAAAATGCAGACCAGACCATCTAGAGCATGTCAAGCGTTCGACCGAGTAGTTCAAGAGAGTAGCCGAGCGATACTGGCTAGACGACTCTGAAAGTGCTGACCGAGCGACCGAGAGAATGCCGAATGGGTGATCGTAAAATGCTAACCTGACAATCAAATAATACTGAGCGGGATAATGCTTCCTAGGAGAGGATCGCAAGAGATCAAAAAGTACAACGTCGGTGCCCCGAATGGGTGCGAGGCTCGTGCGACCGAAGGGCATGGGCCCCGCGGGATACCCTAGTCAGAGACTAGTGAAGATACTCTGGCTGAGACCGGTGGCGATACTCTGGTCCGAGACCAGTGAGATACTGTAGTGTGAGACCATTGGAGATAGCTTAACCCCCGTTCGGTAAATTGATCCTGTCCGAATGAAGGAAGCTAGAAAGTCGGGGATGGGGTGACCACTGACGGGATGAAGACTTCAATCCTATAAAACAAAATCAAACCAGGGCAGGGGTACCTGGTGTTGGCCCTCAGACGCTCAAGTCAAAATTAGGAAAAGAGAATGAGTAATCAAGATCGTTCTTGCCTTTCCTCATACCTGACATACCCTTTTATACCTTTCTTTATGATCATTCATCTGCCCTTATTTAATGATATTAATTGTCAGAGAAAGACTTATTTGTCATGACTTCTGTGCATTAATGATAAATAGAGTGTTCTTCTTGGTCTTGACTTCTTTATATTTAATGATGATAGATGGAGTGTTCTCTTTTATTTTCTCGTCTCCTCCTGCGTAGTGTCATTCTTGCGTCGGACGGGTGGTTCGAGCGGTTCAGTGGCTCGTTTTTCTGCCGATCGAAACAACCAACTATGGGTTGTCTATTCGTCCGACCAGCCCATGATGTCCATTTGTCTGACCAGCCGAGTGATCCACTCGGTCACTCCTTTGCCGACCGGTGCATCAACCAACGCCGCTCGATCGTTGTCTAACCATGGCAAATGGACGATCGGTCCAGTAACCATATGCAGATCGAGACGATGAGTGGCAATACGTTAGAGAATTTTCCAAATGTGTTTCTTTGAGCAAGCGCAATCGTCGCTGACATCATCTATATTTCTCAAAACCTGTGCAAATCCTTGACAATTATGGCCAAGTACGGGCCATCCTTTTTAATTAAGTTCATTAAATGTTATTCGGTAACCGCATGCCACATAGCCCTCTTTCTGCCGCCGTACGCCTGACAAGATAGGCAGATATCCTCTGCTGATTCAACTAGCTCCCTTTTGAATTCCACGGCCAGATCTTCTTCTAGATTTTCGAAACCTTGGGTCGGACAGTTGAGAACGACAGACTATGAGGTTTATAAGCCTCGCTTGTGTCGTCGTCTTCTTCACTTCGTACCTTCGTCTTCGAGCTTTGTCGTTGTGGCATTCTGCTTCTTCGCCTGTTATCTCCCTGTACTCCAGTAATCTCTCACTTCTTTGATCGATTCTGTGTGATCTTCCTTGTAAGGTCTTTGATCAATTTGGTCTAGTGTTCATTTATCGTTCATCTTCGATCTTGTTCTTTCGTTCTTTCGATGGCAAGCTGATCTCCGCCTCCCGTCGCCGTCCTTGGACTCTGGTACACTTCCATTGAGTCTAGGTTTGACGTAGGAGATGTGGAGAGTTTGAGGGTTGCATATGAAATTCCACCTAACTATCAAATTGGTCTCCCCTCTGCCTTTGATCGTTCGGTCGAACTGCCGTTCGATTTCGTAACATTTTTCAGGGACCAATTTACTGTCGGTATGCGGTTCCCGATCCACCTTTTCTTTTCTGTTGTTTGTAAATATTTCCATATTTCTCTCCACCAACTAGTGCCGAACTTCTTTCAGCTGCTGTGTGGGGTTGTCGTTCTATTCCGCCTACACGGTATTACCCTGCATCTAGTCAATATGCACCACCAAAGAAATCTGTTCGATCGGATGGCTGATCACGACTGGTGATAAGGGAATTATGGAGAAGTAGGAGGGCATTTTGGTCTTTGCACAAGGAGAGGGTTTTCGTTTTGGTTTTGCTCTCCGCCAGAGGAGGTGTTGGTTTTGGTTTTGCTCTCCGCCAAAGGAGGTTTTAAGGGGGAGGTTGCCGCGAAAGGGAGGAGGTCCTTTTGGGGGGTTTTGGCTTTCACCGCCATGAAGAATGGGAGTCTTTGTATTTTTTGCCGCCACCGCAGCCACGAGGCACGCATGTCGCTGCCCTCGCTCAGTGCCATCTCGTCGGAGGCACTCGCCGCCACCTCTCGAGAAACCTCGTATGCCTCTCTCTCTCTTCTTGGCATTTTTCCAGCGCCGCCGCCTCACACTGAAGACTGCCTCACTCTCATGAGCGTCACCTTCAATGTCGTCCACCGTCGATGCTTGCTGCCTCCGTGACCAGACCACTCCTCCTCTCTTCTTCTGCCCCTAGCGGCAGCCATCTCATCCAACGACCAAACACTCACACTGAAGACTGCCTCACTCTCATGAGCGTCACCTTCAATGTCGTCCACCGTCGATGCTTGCTGCCTCCGTGACCAGACCATTCCTCCTCTCTTCTTCTGTCCCTAGCGGCAGCCATCTCATCCAGCGGCCAAACACCGCTCCCTGCCTCACCTCCTTCGTCGTCTGCCCCTCGCGTCGCCTTCGCCGTCGATCGGACCACGCAGCCCATGCGCCGCCGCCTCCGATGCACATCCAGTAGCTTCTGTCAGCCACCCAAGGCCCTCTCCAGCGTTGTCGCCATCGGAGGCCTGCCTCCAGTGAATGCCACCTCCAGCGGCCACAACCTCCACCTTCCCCAGAGCCGCCACCCTCCGGGCAGTTGTCACTTGGGTTCTTAGACTTGTCCACTGTCCCTATTCCATTTTGGCGCTATACCACTTGGTTCACTTCGGCTTTGTATAGTGCAGGCTGAGCATTACGATCTGGTCACCGGTCTACTAGAGGGCGCCCCCCGGGGCCAAGGTACGCCACAGTACTCATTCTTTATTCATGTTATTTCTCTACTATTATTCGACTGCTTATATATTTTTGGAACATGCCTCGAGCATCGTGGTACCAGGGACTGGGGCAACCTGATCACTGGCTACAGGTAGCATTGACCAGAGATTTCCTAACCATTTGGTCAACATAGAAGACAACTCATCATACCCTCCACCTCCGGGGTATAGCGACTTGGTCAGCATTGCAACCACATCATCACCGACAGCTCCGTCTTCTCAGATTCCCGACAGGATTAGTAGGCAACATGAGTATTTGGATAATAGTCATCCATATTTTTCAAATAATTTAAAACATCTAATGCTCTTTTGCTTCAATCGATAAAAACTATTGCAAGATTGATAACGTCATATACATATCATCTCTATCAATATCTGATTTGTTATTATATCTCAAAGTTTCTTTGAGATTTTTATAAGATTTCATTAAATTATCATCATTAGCAAACTTCAATCTCTCTGAATGGAAAAAAACTCAAATGTTTCTTCTTTGTTCTAAATTATTCAAATTGAGTTTTTAGTGAAGAAATAGCTTGATTCATTAAAAGAGAAATTAATTAACTATAAAAGATTCTTTAGCTAATTGCATCATATTTTCACTACTACTTTCATCAAATTGTTTCTTTTTTTAAATAATACTTTTTTCTTTGAACATAGGTTTAATCTTAATTTCTTCCACCATTTGCTTTGTTTCCATAATGACCATATCAAATCCAAACTCTCTATACTCTTAAAAAGTAAGAATAACTCCTTTTAATTGTTTAATTGAAATATTAATGTCCATATTTTTACCTTGAAGAAATTTACTTATGATATTGATAGCATGCAATAACTTATACCAAATTACCATGTAAAGCAAGAATTCAAAATTTTCAAGTTTATATGTTATCAATGATTCAGCTTCACTCTTTATTTTTGGATCTCAACTCGTTTGTGCCAAATTAAGTAAAACATATCCAATTTTTTGTGTTCTTTTATAACTTTACACTTTCAGCATGACTTTTCTAATGAGTTTGTGACAATGATTTAATTGTCAAATGTTCTTCGTGATCTTAAAATCTTTCCAACACTTAGTAGTAGAGGAAAATAAAGTATAAATCCACTGTATCAGTCCAAACATAGACATAACTTTAGAACAACAATTAACCATATCACATAATGTCCAATTTAGACTATAATATCCACAAGGTGTATAAATTGTTGGAGCGAGTAGACAAACTAAAGGGGGTGAATAGACGATCTGAAAATTAAGTTAAAATTTATCTTGCTTCTATCTCAGCAAGAACACACAATTAATTAAACAAACAAAATAAATAACATGAAAGAAATAAGAGGCTAGAGTTTATACTTGATTAACATCTGGGTGGTTGTTAATCCAAGACAATTGAAAAGCTCACTAAAAGATCTCATTCGTGAAGGTAAAATAGCCTCTTATAAATTTTGAAAGCTCAGAAACAAGTATTGAAAATGATTACAAGTTGTGTATTGAACTCGTAGCTCCAAAGTGTTATTTATAGTTTACTGGGTAAAAGTTACCGTTACTGATGTGGCACTAGATGACTAGAGGCGCCTTCAATGTGATCTGAGACACCTCGTCTACTATTCATCCGAGCCGCCTTCAGTCACAATTAAGGCGCTTCTAGCATTGTTCATCCGAGGCACCTCAAGTCCCATGTGAGGCACCTTTAGTACTGTTCATCTGAATGGTCAATTTCAGCATTGATCATTCTTCGTTCCGCTCATTTGGGTGATATTCTGACCGTCCAGAGTTGAGCTCACCTGAATCCAACTCCGGCATTCTCCTCGAGCATGCTTTCTCCCCAGCTTACTGCCCCTCGAATGTGTCGCGTGCGTCCTTGTCGCTCCACTGATGTACTCTTCCTCAACTCCTTGTCCCTCATATGTACTAAGCCTGTTAACTCCCTTCCTTCCTGTGTCATCATTCTCGGCCGCTACATCTTCCACTCAACTTCTTGTATTTCTTAATTCCTGCACACTAAAATAGACACACACATGACCTAACTAAACTCGGCTCACCACATCAAAATTATCCTAAGGTCTTTAAAATCTCTCCTTTTTTGATGCGCATCAACCTGAGTTAAGGTTAAGGAAAACAAATAAAAATTTTATTATTTAAAATATATTTTACAATCATAACATAAATATGGCAATTAAGTATAAATAAAAAAAATTACAATCTTCACTTTAACTTAACCTCTATAATTTCTCTCATTTTGATCACATAAAAAATAAAAGTAAGTATAATGAAAAAAATATAAATGAATAATTGAAAACTTTTCTACGGGTTGTTCATAGTTAATCTAAGGTTTTGTATTTTTTCTGAAATTATTTTGTAAATAAAATAATTTTTAATAATTAAACCTCATATTTCTACAATATAAGTTTAATTTTTTTTTTATTTTTAAAAAATCATAATTTTTTTTGTCAATATCGAAAAGAATTAATCTGAGCAAAAAAAAAAATCATAAGAAAACATTATTTTATTCAATAAAAAATAAATATTTTTATATAGTATAGTTATTTTAGAAAATAAATTAATAAAAATAGAATTTATGACTATGTAAAATATAACAGATATCTATAAAAAATTAATTTTGTCAAAGATCTATCCTCAAAAAATTTTAAATTTAAAAATTATGTTTTCATTAAAATAATCTCTAGAAAATTATTTATTGGCCAAGAAATTTTGAAAATATTTGTCTAGATTTAAATAAAATAAATCTGACTATAGAAAATTTTTTACTAGAAAATAAGTTCTTTTTCATGACAAAAATATTTTCTTTATAGAAATAGGTATTTTCAAAATTAATATTTAAAAATTAATTTTGACTAAAAAAATCTTACTATTTTTTTAAAATAATCAAAATATAACGATCATTTTTTCAAAAAAAAAAATCATATTTTTCAAAATTAATCTTTAAAAATATTTAAATTTTAAATTTCATTTTTTTAGTTAAAAATTTATAAAAAAAAAATTTAACCAGCCAAAAAATTCTGAATTTTACTAACAAATAACATTTTTTACTATCACAAAAAAAAAAAAATTAAACTTAAGGAAAATCATAGAGAAAGTATTCAAAAAAAAATATTTTTCAATATGGTAGCAATTAAAGTAAATTAATTTCTTACATGCAAATAAAAAATTAATAGGCTAAACATGATTTTAGAACTCAATATAAATTTTTACTACTGGATTTATCAAATATTTTCTAGGTATATTATTTTTTGATATTTTTACAATTTAACCCCTATGATTTTTAACATACCAATTAAATTCACCATTATATCTAACATTTGAAATTTTCAAAATATTTGAATTTGAGCCTGCAACATTCTTTTTAATCATTTCTACAATCTTTTAATTTTGTATTTTCAACCTTCGGTTTATCAAAATTTTCTAATATGCATGCATAGCCTTTCTTTGATTTTATATATATACTACGAGAAAAATCCTCATAGACATCGGTGGAACAACAGCGGTTTTAAGCAAAATCCGATGTCTTTGAGTATTTTACACCGATTTTTCCAAAAATCGGTGTCTATGAGCGCAGATTTTCGCTCATAGATATCGGTTTTTTAGCCGATGTCTATGAGCATCATTTTTTTGTTAATAGACCCCGATTTTAACAGTGATTTTTAAAACCCGATGTCTATGATAGCTTCCTTGTTCGATCTACGAAATCGGATAGTAAAAAATCATTGTTAAAAGTGGTGTTAATGAACCAAAATAAAATAATTTAATTTTCCCACCAATACTTTGCCAAAATTTGCAACACTTCATTCTTCCCTCCAAACCTAAACCTATATCGCGTCGTCCAGCCATCTCTCTCAGCCTCATCTCCCTCTTCCCCTTCCTAGATCGACGCTCCTTCCTCTCCCGATCGGGATCAACACACGACACCCCTGCTGCTCCGTCCAACCACACCGCATCTCCTCCACCTCCTCCCTTTGGGTGAGAAGAGGAGCCCTTCTTCGCATTTCGAGAAAGGAGAGGTGACGAGTTGGTCTTGCTTTCTAGGGTTTTGTTGTCGCCGGATCTCAGAGTAGTAGCGGCGGAGGGAGGCAAGATGAAGACAACCAAAGGGGGAAAGGTGATGAACCCCATCGATGCCTACCGGAAGGAGATACGGAAGGAGGTCAAACGGGTAAGAAACACGAACTCTTTGGTTCCATTTCCGCTAGTTCATTCTCGACCTCAGGGTCTCCCTTCCTTTTAGTGCCATTGGATCTAGCTTATCCTTTCCGAAGTTTTACTTTGTATTTTTTTGTGTCTTTGTTGTGTCAGATTTTTTTTCCTGCTGTATTGATGATGGTGTTGTATGATGAGATGTTTGATTTTTTTGTGGTTGTCTTTCTATCTTCTCTATGCCACTGAGCTCTTCTTTGTTTATGTAACTGTCTGGTTCGTAAAACTCTTCAGGAACTGTTCAGTTTAATCTGGATCCCTTCAATGAGCACAATGATGATGATCTTTGGGAAGCGTTAGAGAGCTAGAGCTCATCTAAAAGATGTGATTCGAAGGAATTCATTGGGGCTCGATGTAGAGGTATAGTTAATTTTATTCTTACAATATGCATTGTCATCTTTTGTAATTGTTGGATGCTTTTGTAAAGCATAACTTTTCCATCGACATGTACTAAATCCTTGTTACAAGTGTTGTGGTTGTTCAGGCTTGTACATATAAGCGATAGTTCTTGAATTCCTTTAATTGGTGAAGCATCTCAGGATTGTCTTTCAATGCACTTCTTTTCTCTGGATACCATGTCAACGACTACAACAATGAATATGCTTATTTTTTTTATTTAACATACATGTGTCATACCCATTAGGTCTCGGAAGCTGGGGAGAAATTCAGTGTCGGACAAAGACAACTTCTCAGTCTTTCACAAGTATTGTTAAGGAGATTAAAGATTCTTGCCCTCGATGAAGCTACTGCAGCAGTTGATGTTAGAACTGATGCTCTTATCCAGAAACAATAAGGGATGAATTCAAATCTTGCACGATGCTCATTGTAGCTCATCATTGAATACCATCATCGATTGTGATCGACTTCTTCTTCTCAGTGCCGGCAAGGTATTTCCTCTCAGTTCAATTGTCATACAACTGGATGAACTGATAATCTACTTGAAGTTTTTTTTTTGTTCTCCTTATTGTCAGATTATGACTGGTTTCAAAATTGAGTTATTACTTAGTTTCACATATGAAGCTGTTAGGTTGTTGATGTCATCTTTTCCTTGGGTAGTATCGATGTTATTTTCCTCTCACTTATAAGCATTCAAACTTTGGATCATTATTATTGCTTGTACTTTGTGGTCTAGGTTTGGTTTGCAGTCATTGCGTTATTCTTTGAGAGGATTAACAAAGTTATCAGAATTCACATGAAAGAGACAAACCAAAAAACGGGATTTGCATGAAGCAAATAGGTGGTGAACTGGTAATTCACTTAGTCTAGAATCTAGAAGAGTGTCTCAGCTGCTCACTTAGTTCTGATTGGTTATGAGATAATTCATGATGAATGTGCTTGATGACATTCTGCTGTTTGAAATTTCATAGTCATTTAGGTGCATGGGATAAATATTGATTATAAGAGAAATATCATAAAAGATTTTAGAAAGAAAAATTAAAAATTATCTCATGATATGTTTTTATTTATTGTTTTATGTACTAGTTTTTTGCCCTAACATTAAACCACCACAAATAATCATGTTGGTTATTTCTCATCGTGTTTTGTTCTAAGGCTCAAATTTCTGTTAATAATATTATAACTTTATCAAATAAGTTTAATATCTTGTCGTACATGGTTATTCTACTTAGTATGCATGTAGATTTATATGTACATGTTTATATATATGTGATTTCTCTGTGGTTGAGTCCTCTCTCGACTTTGTCATTTTGTTTCATTTGACTTTATAGTAGTGTGCACTGTGATAAACAGTCATCTTTTAAATCCTATGATTGTATTTATTGTTCTAACCTTAACATATTTTTTATGATAAAACAAGAAAGAAAGGAAGAAGGTCCGTGAGGTTGGCATCTTGAAAAAGGATCATGAGGCTATTCGAGAGCAAATTGAGAAGCTGGAAAGAATGAGTAAGTAATTTAGCCAAGATCCCCTTAAAATTCTCTTTTCACTGATATTAAATGTGGTCTTTTGATCTCATTGGTCTTCAACGTAACAGTTTTTTTTTTTACTTTTTTTTCTAGGCATTCTTATAGTCCTCTTCTTTCTAGATTGAAATTTGATGCTTCTAGAATGATACATCAATAGAGGATCATTATGTTGTTTTCCTTGTCGCCATCTAGTACAATATATATAAATCCAATCAAATTTAATAAAAAAAAAAAACTCCAAAATTCGAGCCAAGCTGAACTACACAATAAGAAATATTTGTCCAACTCAAACTTAATAAAAGACATCCAAATCATCAAAACATAAAAAACCATTCAATCATTCTATAATAACTATAATTAGTGACACCTGGGAGTAACCCTCCATGGGAAAATCATTTGCAAGCAACTGCAACCTCTAGGCAGCATAGAAAGAGACAAACTTACCTAAACAAGCCTTGCTATCAGGGGTTGAAAAAAATTGGCATTTGAAGAAACCTCAAAGAAATTCCTCCAGTGTACCAAAAAGGTACATTTAATTAGATAACTAATAAATTACTTTGTTATGTGATTATTCATTTATTTGCAAATTTCCAATCTAGCATCATCCAACAGAAAAAAATTAAAAAAAAAATCAAGAAGCAATAACAAGACATACTAGCAAGCATGAGAGGTTTCAAAGAGAAGGAAGCCTTGGAACATGAGTTACTTTTGTATGTTGGTCATCAACTCTGTTTTGTGGGACATTTGATTATTTACATCACTTCTAGTATGTCTTCTGAGGTAATGAGATGGTTTTGGAATGGTGATCATCCTTTTGTTATGTTGGTTTGTTACTTTATAAGTATCTTCTGAGTTCAATCTGGTCTGATTTGTGGGAAATTTGATCTTTTACATCACTTCTAGTGGGGCTTCTGAGATAATGGAGTGATTTTTGATTGATCTGCTCATCCTTTTACTGTGTTTAGTATGGTTTTGATCTAGGTTGACTTTGTTGCATCTTTTGGTGCCAAGGTGGTACTTGGATCTTCTCATTGATTGGGTTGTGACTTGTTGCTCTTTGTCTTTGTTTGTTGTGACTTAGATTTTGAATGTTTGATCAGGTCCTGCTGAGTTTGTTGGTTAATTTTTGATGTTAAATTGAACAATTAGCTGTGATTCGATATAAAAGCTTGGGATGCCTAAGGTGAAACTTTTTAAATTGGCAATAGTCAAGAGCAGTTTTATGGAAGAGTGCCTTTAGGAACAACCTATTTAAAATAGAAAGCTATCTTTCACTTACTGATTATGTGATTTGACATTCAACATCCCTTTTTTTTGACATCAGTATTCTCTTCAAGCAATTGGTGCCTAAGTTCTAGTAAAGATGCCTTTGGAACAAAAGTGCAACTGTAACTTGAAGTTGTCTAAGTGTCTGGCTATCTGCTTTATTTATCAACTCTTATATATAGGCTTGTATGCAATTTAAACAAAATGCATCCTTGTTTATTCGATCTCATCTCAACCTTCAAGAAATCAGAATAAAATTTCATTCAAGATTGTGATGGATTGATTCCGGATTTAAATTTTAATATGATTATTACTACACTATGCTTCTCTTAGATTTTTCTCTCTCTTTCTTTACATAGTGAGCAACAGTGTAATACCTGCATTAAGATTTGATGCTTTTCTTATTATATACAAATTTAGTGTAATACTTGTAATATCATTTCGATCTAGTTAAGTATTTTGAGATAGATCACTTCTTAGATTTGAATATTCAACAATTCTTTATGTAAAGAAGTCTTGTGAATTGATGAATAGCTTTTGTATGGTAATGCTGTTATGTTTTATCTGGCTCTATATTTATGTAGTTGCTCACGTTTGTTGAGGTATCCTATTAGTGTAGGGAGAATTTTATTTTTCTTTCAAAGACAAACATAGAGCTTTATTGTTGCATTCTTAAAGTTTGCTTTCGAAGAATGTCTTTGCAAAGTGATTAGTACTTGGTTTTACTAATATATTATTTATGTGTTTTTATAGTTTACAAATCTCAAGTACTCTACAATTGAAATTGATGAAGTGCGGTTCGAGTGGGCTGAATGCATGCTAGATTACATTTGATTAGAAAAGGTATTCAATTTTTGAAAGATTTGGAGGATGAATGCATTTTCATAGAATGTAATTGTGGATACGGACTAGATGTGTAAAATATCTATTACCTTTTGATGTTGTAAGAAGAATATTTATGTGTAATTTGTGGATACTGACTTGATGTACACAATATCTATTATTTTTTTATGTTGTAAGAAGAATATTTATGTGTTGGTTACATGGATATTGACTTGGTGTGTTTAGATACATCGGTGCATTTTTATTTGTGATTTGCTTGGTGAATTATTAATATTAACTTAATTTTGTGATTTGCTTGGTGATAATATCAGCTTTTCACTGCTTCTGAAATTGGTGTCGTTAACTGATATTAGATCGATTTTCCACCGTTGCCAAAACTGGTGTCATTAACTGATATTACATCAGTTTTACATTGTTGATGGAATTGGTGTTGTTAATATTACATCGGTGGTAAACTGCTGCCAAAACTGATGTTATTAACATATATTACATCGGTTTTACACTGTTGCTGAAACGATGTTGTTAAATGATACTACACTGGTTCATAATCGATTCGAAAACCGGTGTCGTTAAGTGATACTACATCGATTATAACCCGATGTCTAAAATGACAGACTTTTTACATTGCCTTCATAGACATCGGTCGATTTTGTAATAGACATCGGTGGAAAATCGATGTCTATGAGGGTTTTTCTTGTAGTATATTTAGCCCTAGTCTTACATAAGGTTATAGACAACATTTTAATACCTTCATATAATTGATCGGAGGGAATGTTACATATCTCACTTATCGTGTCGAACTCGTAGGCAGATGCTCCCGCTTCATCGGTGTTCTCTTTTGAAGTGGGTTCATTGTCTTCTTCTTGATAACTTGCCATTAGTGTCAGTCCGGTGTACTCCTCGATTTCGGACTCTTCTAATGATGACTCGCTCTATGTTGCTTTGAGGTTCATCTGCTTGAACCATCTTAACCCTTTGCCTCTTTCCTTTTCTTTATTTTTCAGTTTCGGGCGATTATTTTTTATGCGTCCTTCATCATAGTTGTAGCACCTTATTTGTCTTCTACTCCGTAGAAGCTTCTTGGCCTGTGTCTTATCAAAATTGTTAGATTTAAATTTTTTTTTAATTTTCTTACCATGTAAGCCTCCTAATTTTCATCGAGAGATAACTCTGAATTCGGTTTGACCTTTTTTGCTTATAGAGTGATATTGTTGTTTGACTTTTCTATGTCTTTAAGACTTGCACATCGATATTCCTAAAGTTCAAAAGTCAAAAATAAATTTTGTAACTTACTTATCTCGTGGTCATTGGAGATGTAGTAGAAGTCTATTATAGATGTTCATTTTAGTATTCTCTAAAATGCATTTAAAGCATACTTAATGAATCCTGATTCGTTATCATTTTTCTGAGGTTGTTAAGTTCGGTAATCAGTTCCTTGATCTTTGCATGCAGTTGAGTCACATTTTCTCCTTTCATCCGGAGATTGGTTAGTCGATTTGAGAGCAGGCCCCGTCTTGTCAATTTAGCTTTCGAGGTCCCTTTGTGCAACTCTAAGAACTTCTTCAAAAATTCTTTTACTGAATTGTATGCGCCAATTTGGTTGACTTCTTGAGGCGGTATATAGTTAGCAGATGAAATTCTACTTTATCGTTGGCCATGAAGTTGGCCGCTGTTTTTGTTCCATTGAAACTTTTTTTTCTTCTCCGTTTTCATCTCTAACCATTCTTAATCATTAGAAGAATTTCAAAGTTATTTTTTAAGAATACCTCCATCCGACTCTTTCAAATCACAAACTCCCCCTCCAACTTTAGTCGATAAACGCTTGATCTAGACATCGTCTTGTTGCTTTAGTTGGCAGTTAATCCTTCTAAGATGCCCAGGCTCTGATACCACTTGTTGGAGAGGGTGGACCGGTGGATCGGCTAGAGGGGGTGAATAGACAATCCGCAAATTAAGTTAGAAATTCTCTTACTTCTATCTCAACAAGGACACACAATTAATTAATTAAACCAACAAAATAAACAACATGAAAGAAATAAGAGGCTAGAGTTTTTACTTAGTTACAACTTGGGTGGTTTGAAAAACTCACTAAAAGATCTCCTTCGTGAAGCGAGTAGCATCTTACAAACTTTGAAAGCTCAGAAACAAGTATCAAAAATGATTACAAGTTGTGTATTGAACTCTTAGCTCCAGGGTATTATTATAGTTCACTGGGTACAGGGACGAAGCCAAAAGGAAGGAGAGCGCGGGGGGGGTGGGGTCCCCCTCTCAATTTTTAAGTACAAGAAGTGTATAAGGTATAGGAATAGGGGTGAAAGAAAGGCGAATGGGAGGCAACGACATGTTCACCTCTCCTCAATATAAACACATACAATTCGCCCCCTCGATATGAAATTCCTGGCTCTATCCCTGACTGGGTAAAAGTTACCGTTGCTGACGTGGCACTGGAGGCACCTCCAATGTCATCCAGGGCGCTCTTAATGGATAAAGTTTTATCCACGCAGGCAAAGACTCTTCAACGACTTTGCCACATTAGAGGCGTCTTCAATGTGATCTGAGGCGTCTCAACTACTATTCATTTGAGGCGCCTTTAGCACTATTCATTCGAGGTACCTCCAGTTCCATCTAAGGCACCTCAAGTATTGTTCATCCGAATGGTCAATTTCAGCATTAACCATTCTTTGTTTGGCTGGCTTGGGTGATGTCCTGACAGTCCAGAGTTAAGCTCACTCTAGCCTTCTCCTCGAGCATGCTTCCTCCTCGGCTTCTCATCTATCGGATGGGTCGCATGAGTCCTTCTCACTCCACCAGTGTACTCTTCTGCAGTTTCTCATCCGTCGTATGCACCGAGGCCATCAACTTCCTTCCCGTGACACCTTCTCGCTTGATGCATCTTCCCTCGAGTTCCTGTGTTCTTAGGTTCCTACACACTTAGATATAAGGCATCATAAATACACATGACCTAACTTAACTCGGTTGACCACATCAAAACTATCCCGGGGTACTTCAATAAATGACTCTATGATTTATTTTAAGTAATCCCCCCCCCCCCCCCCCCCCCCTCCCATTATACTTTTCTTTCATATTAAATCCATTGTCATACCTTTGCCCTCTTACATCATCAATATTAAGCTCAAAATCATTCAACACAATTTTTAGTTCAGTAAAAAGTTCAAATCTAAAAGTGTTATCCACTTTAAAAAAAGCTATTTGTATTCTTCAACAACAACATAGTTTATTGAATTATCCACACAAGATATTATAAGAGATATTTGTTCCATTAAATATTTTTTTGCTTCTTTGATTTATCTAAGAATTGCACTTTTTACTTCATTTGCTAATATCTAAATTAATTCATTTTGAATTTTTGGATCAAGATATGTGTAATGGTCTTATGTGCTTGAATACGTCATATGCGCTCTTGTATTATTAGATCGAACTCAGTAATCATTTCAATCATGTGTAAAAAAAAACATTATTCTCATCGTAAATTTTTTCATTATTTCATTAATATGCTAGATTATTTTTTGTAAGTCCATAGACAATAACAATTAACCTCTTTAACACTAATCTTCAATGCTCTTTTTTTTAATTAATTTTTATCTATTACCTTTTTTCAGTCTATTTTCCAATTTATTCTATGTTGTCATAGAACTAATATGTTCTTTAATTGTTTCATATTTTGTAAGGCATCGAGTCAAATTATGTCAATCATGATAGCTTTTAGTAGCTAATTGACTAATTATATTTATATTGTTGTGATTTATGAATAATTTTCAACAAAAGTAAAATATTCTATAAGATGAATAAATTAGTTATTTTATATCATTGTTCTCTCCATTTTATAGTATCTATTCATAATGCAATGCATCAAAATGTCCACCAATTTTATCTTTAGGAAACAAGATGTGATTAATTTTAATTGGACGCTTTCCCACTAAAAACTCTCTAAAATTTTGATTATTTTTTCTCCATTTTTTAGGATCATCCGTATTCAAATATGAAGGACTCTCTTAGTCTCTAGTTTCAAATTGAATATAAAAAAATATTATTATTATCTTTTTTCATCAACTCATTCACAATTTCTGGTTCAACACTAATCATTTTTTCAATCTTTTTTTACTAGGCATTTTGTTATTGATATTAAAGTATTTATTAATATATATTACCGGGCTTTGCATAAGTGCCTCATGTCTTTATTTTTTTTCTTTTTTTTTGAGATCCAGATAAATGTTTAAGAGTCTTGATTATATATTATACCTAAAAAAAATATTTTTACTCAATATATAAGAACTAACACATAAGAATACATTTATAATAAATAAATAAATAATAAGAGAGGAAAAGAGAAAAAATTTAAGGGATAATCAAGAAATTCTTTTATCAATCTTTACATTCAATCAGTAGTTAGTAGTTGTACACGAACAATAACTTTCTTGAACAAGAATACTGAAGGGTTCCTTGATTTAGTTTGGCCAACAAGACAATGTTATCTCCAATAGTGAGCAATGGTCGATAGCAATGCTTGCTGCATTGAACAACAAGCAATAGTTCAAGTAAGGAGAGAGAAGGCCGAAAGGACTGCTACTACTGTAAATAGAGAAATTGTGACAAAAGATGAATACATTCATCCACAATGTCCCCGTCAATCGAGAAATTACTTCTATAAAGGGAGGAAAGAAAAACTTATTACTCTTGACACTTGTTATTGGTGATTGGGAGATAGTTGGTTGATGCTAGTTGACTGGAAAAAGAAAAAGGAAAACAACAACATTGTTGTTGTCTTAGAAGGAGGAGGAGGAGGAGGAGGAGGAGGAAGAAGAAGAAAATATAAGGAGGAAAAAGGAAAAGAAGTCATGTCGTGAGACAGTGGGCTGTTGTCCAGGAGAGAAAAGGAGGAAAGATAAAGTTTTTTTAAAATATCTTAATTCATTTAAAATCGACTGAATTGATTTAAATCATTAATTTAGTTTAGTCATAATTTAATTTGATCAAATTAAATTCAAATCAATTTTGATTTAAACTAATATAATTCTTATCTCCATGTATAATCGATGCATTTAGATAGGATCCAATCCGATTTAAATACCATATTTTTATTCCGTGTTTGACAATTTAATTCGTTTATTTAATTTAAAATCTAATATTTAACAAAGTTTATAGCAAATTAAACTTTATTAGTCTACCTCCAGATTAACACGGAAAAAATAAATTACAGAAGACTACTAATCTTGAATAGTTAAATAATATATGAAAAAGGATAGACCCTTACTATATATTAACCAAGATTTGACCCTAGACTTATGACGACAATACTAATCAAATTGTCTATCTCGAGAGGATATTCTAAATCTATCATACTAATATAGTAATTTTTGAGCCCCTTAGGAAAAAAAACAAAAAAAAAAAACCCAAGTCAACGCTTTCTAAATCTGACCTCATGGCCGGGCCTGTTTGGACCATGTGAACGATGAGTATTGAATTCTTGTCATTTTCTTATTTATAGTCGATTCTAATTATTGTCAGTTGAGTCAATCAAATAAACATAGAATCTCTTCGTCCACAACTTTATCTTCAATCGATTTTAAAAGCATTTTTAATCCAAAAATAAAAAATAAAGTGAATTTTGATAGAACAAGTGATTTTTTTGTTTTTGTTTTACGAAAGATACATGTGTATATCATCGAAACATTCAAACATACAAGTGATCCTAAATGCCTCCTCATGTTGTCTTATGAATTATCAAACCTGAGTAGATATTTAGGTACACTATGCGTATGTTTGTATTTTTTTTTCTAGTACCAACACCATATCCAAAATCACCATCAACATACTATGGTACCTTGTCGGTCATCCATAGTAAATCATGAGATCGCAACTAATTTTTATCGTATTTCAGCCGCGATCCGATATACAAATTAATTACAGAAGAGATCAAGAAAAAATTAGGAATTACAAACAAGAGAATTTAAACTCTAATCTAATCAATATTCAACGCTGGCAGCTGATGTAGAAATCAACGAAGATGTGCACCTATGTCCTCTCCTACATACCACACAATGCCAACATAATTTTCAATCAATTGGTTGTGTGATAAGTCAGCCTCACATAATTTTCAATAGCATTAATTAATAAATTATATGTCTGCATTTTAAATTAATCTTGATTTGTTTTAAGAAAAATGTATATCAACTCAAGTCAGTCTATGGCTTAACTTACATCTTCAAACTAAGATTTTTTTATGTATTTTATATTTTATTATCTGTATATTTTTTAAAAATTAATATTTTATTTAAAACAAAATAAACAGTCTTTACTCTTAATTGACCACTTACAAGTTAATGGGTCCCACGGAGGCAGGCACCCATGCCAGTACTAGGTGCTATCTCATTTAAGATCAGTCTATTTTAAGACCTTTAATTAATTAAGATTAGAGGTATTGCTACTTTAAGTGAATAAACTATGCACATCACCAACAACCAACGACTAACTTCTAACTATACTTGACATTTTAATTTTACCCTCTTGTTTTTTTTTTTTTTTTTGAATGCTTTCAAATATTAAAATACAGGCCTTTTTTTTAATCTATTGTTATATTATTTTTAAATATTAGGAGTGTTTAATTTATCTGTTGAAAGAGCTCACTTATTATTAAGCTAAAGAACTATATTTAGTTTAAATATCGTCTTTTATTAGAAAAAAACTCTTTCAGAAATACGAGGAGTTTTCATTTTCATATTAAATAGTAAATACGAGGTGCCTTCATTTTTATATTAAATATAACATTTTACTGAACAGTGAACAATTCGAGTATCAAAGTTTTAGAATTCTGTAAACGCGAAGTAAATTCCCATTATACCTCCTTATAACCAATTGATTTTTCGTTCACCAACGGTTTATTTTGATTTTTAAATTTACAGAATTAGATTTGTGATTATCATTCGTCTGTCTATAATTCGATAGTGTCATTATACAACTATGCAGGAGATAATTTGAGGGTGTCATATGGTTAATGAGATCAATAGTCCTATCGAGGTGATGCTCAAAGTCAGCATAGAGTCGCTTCTTGATTCTACAGTGCTGCCAACTCCATGACCGCTCTTAATCTAGGATCACCCCAACTCTATGACGTGCCAGACTCCGAAGCATTCGCTTCCCCAACCTTGTGCAATCTCTAGATCCATGCAATTCTCGACTCCGCAGGTGAGTAGGCAAGGCGTGGCTGCACTGACAACCTCTGACCGTCATTCTAATCCTCTCTTTCTAGTGCTATCTCCGGCCTCTCTAGAAGTCCTTGTCGTGTCAAGACGAACAAAGACAAAGTCAACGCCCACGCCAACTCATTGATGGCTAGTTCCTCCCCCAAGGCCCTCCATTATTGCTTGAGATCACTGACAAACGAGTCACCGATGAGTTGGTGTGGACATTGACTTTGTCGTTGTTTTCCTTGACACGGCAAGGACTTGTAGAGAGACCCGTCGGAGCTTGGGGAGAGAACACTAGAAAAAGAAGTTTAGAGCGTAGCCACTCCGATGCTCAAGTAAGTCTTTGGCAAGGAAGAATAAAGAAGGAGATGAACAATAGTTTAGGGTTTTCCCTAAGTTTGTGTATGTGCGCGTACTTGTGCATGCGAGAGCATGCCACCTTTTATGGGGTTGTGGTTATGCTTTCACGCTCTCCACGTATTTTGAAATTCTCACTTATGTTATCTACATTTTTAGGAATAAATAGTCGTGTTTTCCCATGTTCTACGGAAGTAACGGCTGCGTTATTCATATCTTCTATGGCCAACGACTCCATGCCTTGCCACTTTCTTGCAGAGTTGGGAACAATACAGATATGGAGATTGCACGAGGTTGGGGACGCTCCAAAATTAGGCACGTCGTGGAGTCGGGTGATTCTGGATTAGGAGCGGTCATGAAATCAGGCACATTATGAAATCGGAAGTACTACAGAATCATAAAGTGATTCTCTATTGATTTTAGCCACCACCTCGATAGGACTACTGACCTCTTTAATCACATGACACCTTCTGATTACCTCCTGGATAATATAACACATTGTTCTAATTTATGATTTTTTTTTTATTCAGATTATGAAATTTATGTATCAGGTATAGTTACATTTAGGATGATGTAAAAAGTATAATAAACTTGGTTTGAAATATTTATGAGGTGTCTAAGGTCATCCACCATTTTTGGTCAAAATACCACTACCAAGTATGTATAATAAATCTAGAATTTTTAATAAATTTGTGTCAAATTATTTTAAAATGGTAAAGATTTTAAAAATCAATATCTCTTATTTTAATTGTGAAATATAGGTCTAAGGGCATGAGAACAAGAAGCTCCTAAAAGTGTAATTATTCTTATTTGAAATATTTTTGAGATATTTAATGTCATTAGTCAATTTTAGTACTAACTAAAAGTGACTTTTGGCCTTAACCATCCCAGAAATATTTTAAATTTAATCATTGCACTCCTTATATCGTCGATAGTGTAAATTTATAGTTTAAATAGGGAGTTGTGAGATTTTTAAATTGGCACACCGTGCTATGTAATGCTCTGCTAGAGCACAACAAATTTATCAAAGATGAGTTATGGACACTCGTGATCACAAATAAGTTTAAAAATCGACTGTTAGTCGTCAATTGCTGGTGAATTAATAGACGACTCAGTTGATTGGATCACAAATAAGTTAAAAATCGACTGATAGACTTGGCTATTTATATTAGTCGTCAATTGTAGGTGAATAAATAGCCGACTGAGTCGATTTACGATTAAAAAAAACAAAAGAATGTGTATTATTTTAGTACGTGAAATGAAATGAGTAATATGGAAATTTGATTATCCGATTCAGTAAAATATTATTTATAAAGTTAAATACCGTTTGTATGTGGTCGCTGGAGAAATCATTAAATAACGGTTTGTATTTGAACAAATCCATTAGTGATTCAATTCCCCCTGCAATTAGTCCAGCGACTTGCTTTAATGGCCGCCGCCTTCATCCTCGCCTCCGCCTTCTCGGCGTTCGCCGGCGTCGGCGGGTTGGTCCTCGCGATCCAAGTGTGCGTAGTTCGCAGGGCCATGCGGCGAGGCTTCCTTGGTTTCGGGGCAGCCTTCTGCCAGCTACGGCCGGAGCTGCTGGCTGAGCTCCCCTGCTTCGAGCTCAAGCAGGAGTCGGGCGACGAGTGCGCGGTGTGCTTGGAGAAACTCGAAACGGGCGACTGCTGTCGGCGGCTTCCGGCGTGCGCGCATGTCTTCCACGCTCGGTGCGTGGACTCATGGCTGCGCCGGAGCTCCCGCTGCCCGACGTGCCGGACGTCCGCCGTCGCCGGAGAGAAGTGGTAGACGGGTGATCAGAAGCTCCATCCGCCGAGGGAGATTTATGTGTTGAATGAAATCTAAAACTAGAGAAGAAAGTCAGCATTTCATCTCTGTTTTTCTTGCCTTTCCTTTTGTGCTCTTGAAATTTGTATTTGTGTGTTGAATTTAGATTGAATTGAAATGAATTTTTCTTGATATTTTTTTATTGATATTGAGCTGAATTATCAAGCTGACACCGATCTTCTGTTTGAGATCGAGAGCCCTCCTTCCGTTGATAAGGAAGTACTTCAACAAACAATTCACATGGTTTCTTAATTGCAAAATTGATGATACAGCTAACCAGTTTCTTTGTCTCCTTTTTTTTCTAACTAAAGAAGTTAAATTCCAAAATAAAATAACCAGTTCACATGATTTTTGATTTTCAGAATATGACAAATTCCAAATTAAATCGCCTGCATAATCATAATAAAAGAAATTAAAGCACAAAATAAAAAAAAACATAAAATGAAAAATAAATCTTAGAAAAAACTTTTTATCTAACTAAAGAGTGAAGGTTTGGAGCATATGAATAATATTGAAGTCTTATCTTTTTCCTGTTGATAATCAATTCTAATTATTGTGATCGGTTGAGTCTATATCAAATAAACATGAATCTTTTCATCCAACAACTTTATCTTCAGTTGACTTAAACAATTGGCTCAATTTGATATCTTCATAAAAATTTTATCTAATAATTTTGTCTTTGAATTAATTCAAATCTTATTCTTACTAACCTTATCTTGCAAACGATAAATCTTAAGTTGGCTATAGACTACTTTGATTGACTTAACTCAAATTAGTTGACTAATCAATTAGTTTAAATAATTTTAATTGACTAAATTACGATTCAACTAATTTAGACTAAAATAAAATATTTTTGTTTATAAATAGAATGTCCACAATTAGTTAATTGACTTTGAGTTTATTTGTAAATTTTGGCTCAAAATATAGATTTCTTGATTGAATACATTTATGAAGTTCTTCCACGTCTACAAAATAGCTGATCAACGTTGACCTATTTGTAGGTCTAAAATTTGCAAAGTATATAATTAATTTCAATCTATTTAGACTTTTACAACCTACACATATAATTCCGTATTACATTTCTACACATTCACACTAATAAATATATTAAAGTAATATCTCACTTGGCAAAACTCAATGACTTAAGATATGTTTGCACCAAAATATTTCACATTGTTGGTACAATCAATTTCTGATGAGGTTGATGATCAAATTCGAATAGATTTCATATTTGATGAATATATTAGTTTTGTAGATTTTGACTCAAAATATATATATTTCTTGATTGAATACGTTTATTGAAGTTCTTCCACCTATCGAATTGCTAATCAATATTGACCTATTTGTACTTCTTCATTTTTCAAAGTATGTATATAATTAATTTCAATCTGTTTAGACTTTTGCAACCTACCCATATAATTCCTTATTAAATTTCTACATCTTCACACTTACAAATATATTAATATCTCAATTATTATTATTTTTGGTTAAAATCACCCATTAACTTGGCGAAACTCGATGTCTTAAGATATGTTTGTACCAAAATACTTCACATTGTTGGTATAATCAATCTCTGGCCTAGATTGATCAAGTTGATCAACTTGAATTGACTTGAGTTAACTTTCATATTTGATCAATATATTAATTAGTTGAGTAAGAGTCAAATATGTCAAGATTAATTACATATTTGATAAGATATATGAAAAGTATAAGTGAGTTATGATTAACCGAACATTTGGTGATTGAAAGTTCAACAGAGGGTTGGCAAGAGGAAAGTTCAAGTGGGTAATGGTATTCAGACACTTGGCGATCAGAAGTTTAACATGGAGTTGACACAAGACGAAAAGCCTGAGTCATAGTTGACTAAACACTTGGTGATTGAAAGTCTAATAGAGAGTTGACAAGTGGAAAGTCCAAGTGATCATAGATGACCGGACACTTGGTGGGCCGAAATCCCACATGGAGTTGGTATGAGACGGAAAGTCCAAGTGAGTCACAATTGACCGGATACTTAGTGATAAAAAGTCTAAACATGTCAAAAAATACCTGATGTTTGGCATGGATAAGGTTCATGTCAACGGTGACTAGGTGCTAGGCACGTGAAGTCTCAATAAGTCAAGGGTGAGGTTAGCTGGATATTAGGCAAGACAAGAATTCAACCTTGAAAAGGCTAGAATATGACTACTAGTCAATTGCTAGGTAGTAGCAATCAACTTATAGACCATAAACCCTGAATTCAAGGTCAGGAGGTTCAAGTGAACAAAAATGGGTTCGGGGTGCTTGGTCTCTCCAAGAGATGTTGAGTCATGATTCCTTCGTGTTAGTAACCCACTCGGATCGGGTTGTTCAAGCAAGACATTCGCCAAGTTGGAGCTGGGGAACTCACTTAGACTCGGGAGTCGGTGTTCGATCAAGTTGTCACATAGGAACACACATGGGCTCGGGACTTAGGCTCATGACTCCAGCTTGGGAGACAACAGTCAACGGTGACCACTCAGATTGGATTACACGCATGATGCTACCAATCGATTGCATCGTGGTAATAATCTATTGTTAAATTAGTTCGAATGAGCAAAACACTCCCAAATTGATTGTTCAGACCAATTAGCAACTAGAAATCTATTATTGTATCTTAGCTAGGGTTGCAAACGAATCAAAAATGTTCATGAGCTTTTCGAGATGACTCGGAAAATATATGATATGAATTCAAGCCAAACTCGTACATGTTCGATAATTTTTTTGAGCTAAATTCAAACCTATAATATTTTGTTTGATTATTCACAACACCCGCGAGCTAATTCGAATCAAACTTTGGTTATTTTTACAAATTTTTAATTTAAATATGCTTAAATTAATGTTCGAATAATTCAAACTAAACTTGAATTTAAGTTATTTCGAATTATAATTTGATTCCGCTTGAATAAAGTTTCGAACAAGTCAACCCGAACTCAAGCTCGAATTTTATTTCTAATTGAGATCGAGCTAAAATTATTTATATTTTCAAGCTTCAAATCAAATTCGAATATCACATATTTTTTTAGCTCGAACTCAAATATCAATATTTTCATATTATTCGACTTGATTCAATTTGTTTGCATGCCTAGTCTCAGCAATCGATTGGAGGTGGTCAAATTACGTAGAAAGAGTCATTCTTGTTGAGAGATTATTGGTGCAATCGTCCTCGGGTCAAGGTTGACTAATTTAGCTAAGCTCGAGTTGATTTGAGCTTGAGTTTTGATGTTTTGGACAATATGTGAAGTGGAGGTCAAGTAGATCAAGGTTGAACAGATACTTAACAATATATGAGAGAGAAGTTAATTAGGTCATAGCGAATCAGATACTTAACTGGAAAGTTCTAACTGGAGGTTATGTAAAGTAAAGACCTAACTGGAAGTTAGGAAAGAGAAAGTCCTAATTGGAGGTTAGGTAAGGTGAACTCCTAACTTGAGGGTTAGGCAAGGAAAAAGTCTTAACTGAAGGTTAGGCAAAGTAAAATCCTAATTAGAGGTTAGGCAAGATAAAGTTCAAACTAGAAGCTAAGCAAGACAAAGTCCTAACTAGAGGTTAGGCAAGACAAAGTTCTAACTATGATTAGGTAAAGGAAAGTCCAAATAAATCAAGAAGGACCGCACATTGGCAAAGGGAAGTCCTAACTACGATTAGATAAAGAAAAGTCCAAGTGGGTCAAGGAGGACCACACGTTGGCAAGTGGAAAGACTTAACTGTGGTTAGGTAAAGGAAAGTCCAAGTAGGTCAAAGAGAACTGAACGTTGGCAAGAGGAAAGCCCTAACTATGGTTAAGCAAGAGGAAAATCTAAGCAGGTCAAGGAGGACCATACTTGGTGATCGAAAATCCAGCAGAAAGTTGGCATGAGATGAAAAGTTCAAGTGGGTCAAATATTGACCGGACATTTGATGAAGAAGTCCCAACAGGTCACGGTTGATCGGAGATTGGACAAGGGAACCCAGACTTAGGTTAAACAAGTTAAGGTTGGGCAATCGATTGGGTAAATGATTAGGCCAAAGTCAATCAATCATGTGATCAATTGGGAGCCTTTCTTCACAAAACAGGAGACGTCTGGATCAATTGGGTAATCAATCAAGAGCTACGCCAATCTATCAGGTGATTGATTGAGAGCTTTCCTTCGTGAGACAAAAAGGACTCAGATTGATTGGATAATCGATCAAGGCCAATGCCAATCAATTAGGTAATCGATCAGGAGAAGAAGTTCACGACAAATATGTTGGCGCAGTGAGACCGACAAAAGGGGGGTGAATTGCCTATGTGAAAATCAAACAAGCCTTTCCCAATCTTTCAACTCAGATTAGTAGCAGTAGCATAATTATAATAAAAATAAATGAACAACTTTAAAAGAAAAGAGGCAAAAGAGTTACTTGGTTATAACGTAGGTAGTTATTAATCCTAGGCAAATAAAAGCACTAAAAAAAGTCTCCTTCGGTGAAGGAGGAGAAGCCTCTTATACTCATTGAACACTCAGAAAGTTGCAAGGAAATGAATACTAGAGTTGATGATGATTTTCTAGATCCAGAGGTCTTTTTATAGCTCCTGGAAAAAGTTATCCGCAGCTTGAAGATGCCTTCAAAGAGATCCAAAGCACCTTCCATCAGATAGAGTTTATTCGCCAAGGATAAAACTTTATCCTCGGCTAACGACAAGCAAAGGTGTCTTCAAAGACTAGAAGACGCCTTCGTACTATTCATTGAAGGTACCTTCCAAGTGCCACAGGACAACTCAACTCAAAACTGATCTCTTCACGTAGGTGATTCTTCGGCTAACTGAAGTTGAGCTCACCCAAACCCAACTCCGACCTTCTCCACGAGCAGACTTCCTTCTCAACATCTTATCCCTCGAACATCGCGCACGCCCTTCTTGTCTACCGGTATACTCTTCCACAGCATCTCATCCTTCGAATGCACCAAGCCCGTCGACTCCCTTCCCGTGCCATCCTTCTCGCTAGCTACGTCTTCCGCTCGACTTCTTGTATTTCTAAGCTCCTGCACACTAAACACACGAATCAAACACAACATAACCTAACTGAACTTGGTTGACCACATCAACCTACCCTGGGATACTAACAATCTCTCCCTTTTTAATGTGCATCAACCTAAGTTCAAGTTAGGATTTAAAATGCAATGAAATAATATAGTAAAGCAATGAATTAAATAAGTTAATTGCAAAAATAAATACAAGGATAAAAATTATGGGAATTATCCTAACTCTCCCTTAATCCCCCTTAACTCTTATTTATTTCTCCCCCTTTGAACACATAAAAAAAATTGACAAAAAAATTTGGAAAAACAAAGTAAAGTATAAGAAAATTTTGAAGAACTTTTTGAGAGGTACATGACAATAATTACCAGTAAGCTAATATATTTCAAAAATAGTTTTAAATTTTTAAAATTTAAGTCTGTGAAATAAATTTAAATTTCAAAGTATAATTTTTATTAATTTTATAAAAAAATAACTCAACAGTAAACAAAATATGAAAAAAATTCTATTTGTAGATTGAATCATCAAATAGTATAAAAACATTTCAACTCGAAATACAAATAGAAAAATTTTAAAAAATATTTTTCTAATTGAGAAAAAATGGAGTTTAATCTAAAAAAGATTTTGAAACTCAATATAGATTCTTGCCTACTGGATTTACTAAAAATTTTGGAGGTATATAATTTTTAAGAAATATCTTAATTTGTCCTTGATGATTTTTAATGTACCAGTTGATTCTACCATAATTTTTAAATTTTGGTTGAATGCAGTTAGAACATGTATGCTAATCTTTCAATTTCTCTATTTGTGTTTTCAATTTTTCATTTTCTAATTTTAAATTATGAAACGATTCTATTGGACATGCATTGGCTAATTATCTTTTCAAATCCATATTTTCTTTTTCTAATTTGCACATATTTTTAGAAAATATTTTGATAAATTCAAAAGATTGCTTGGGAGATAGCGCACGTGCCTCACTTACCTCGTGTTCTGATGCTCCCCTTCATCACAACTTTCCTTTGATGATCCTCCCCCTTCATTGATGCTCATCTCTAAGATGCTTTCATCTTCTCCTTAGCGGTCTTCCATTAGAGCTAGTCTGACATAAGCTTTGATCTCAAACCCGGAGGACGACGATTCATCCCATGTGGCTTTCAAGATCTTGTGCTTCAATTTTGTTGGACTGTTACCTTATCTTTCTCCTTCTTCTTTAGTTTAGGACAGTCGTTCTTGATGTGTCATTCTTTTTGGCAGTTGTAGCACTAAACATTCCTTTTGCTCCGAAAGTGTTTTTTCACCTACGACTTATTAAATTTATTAGATTTAATGAACTTACTAAATTTTCTTGCCAATAAGGCTGCTTTATCTTCGTTAATTGATTATTCGGAGTCTGGATCTAGTTCACCTTTCTGGTTGGCCTTTAGAGCTATATCGTGGGCTGTCTTTTCTTCTTTATTTCGTAAGCCTACACATCTTGATTCGTGAAGTTCAAAAGTGAAAAACATATTCTCCAATAAATTAACTTTGAGGTCTTTAGATATATAAATTGAGTTGACTATAGATGTCCATTCGGGTGTCCTAGGAAATACATTTAAAGTGTACCTTAATGAGTCTCGGTTTGTTACCTTTTCTCTGAGATTCATGAGTCTGGTGATAAGTTCTTTGATCCTTGAGTGTAGATGTATGACTCTTGTACTTTCTATAATTCGGAGGTTCATCAATTAGTTTCGGAGAAGGTCCCGTCTCGCAAGCTTTACTTCGGAGGTTCCTTCGTGTAGCTCAAGAAACTTTTCCCAAAGTTCCTTTGCTGATTCATAATCTCCTATCCGATTGACTTCCTAGAGTGAAAGTACGTTGAGCAGGTGGAACTCGGCTCGTCCATTTGCTATGAAGTCTACTTACTCCTTCTTGGTTCATTGGTATTCTTCTTTTTCATTTCCTTATGGGTCTTTGGGAGCTGCAAAATCATATTTTATAATTAAGAGAATCTCAAAATTTATTTTAAAGAATACCTCCATCCAGCATTTCCATTGCACAAAGTCTCCTTCGAACTTCGACCGGTAAATTATCGGTCTGACCATCATCTCATTGCTTCAGTCGGCGGCTAGTCCTTCTGAGGCGTTCTGGCTTTGATACCACTTGGTGACACAGTGGGGTCGATAAGAGGGGGATGAATTGCCTATGTGAAAATCAAACAAGCCTTTCCCAATCTTTCAACTCGTATTAGTAGCAGTAGCATAATTATAATAAAAATAAATGAGTAACTTTAAAAGAAAAGATGCCAAAGAGTTATTTGGTTACAACCTATATAATTGTTAATCTAAGGTAAATAAAAGCACTAAAAAAAATCTCCTTTGGTAAAGACGGAGAATGCTCTTACACTCATTGAACGCTCAGAAAGTTGTTAGGAAATGAATATTAGAGTTGATGATTGTTGGAACCCCAAGGCTGTTTTGGTGTGATCAACAAGTTAAGTTAGGTCCTGTGTATTTTTAACCTTGTGTCTAAGTGTGTAGGAGCTTAGGAGCACAGGTAGTCGAGCAGAAGACGTAGCTAGCGAGAAGGACGGCACGCGGTGCGTCCGAGGGATGAGGAGCTGTGGAAGAGTGCACCGGCGGACGAGAAGGAAGCGTGCGGTGGTTCTGAGGGACGAGAAGCCGGAGCGGAAGATTGCTCAGGGAGCAAGAGACGCAGCTAGCGAGAAGGTCGGCACGGGGTGCGATCGAGGGACGAAGACTACGGATGAGTACGCTGACGGACGAGAATGAAACACGCGACGATTCCGAGCGACGAGAAGTCGGAGCGGATGTAAAATACCGAAAAATAGAGAATAATAATAAGGGATTTTTCTGGAATTTTTGGAAATTTTTTAGGAATTTTTCAGAACTCGTACGGACGAGTTAATAGGGATAAAAACGGGATCCGGGAAAGCCTGTTTAGGCTACCCCATTTTAACGAGGAAAAGTTTTATTTTCCTTTTTATTTTTTTTCTTTTCTTTATTTGCTTTTCTCCTCCCCCGTGCACGTGGCCGATGCCGTCTCCCCTCCTTCGTGCCTTCTCCTCTCTGCCCTAACCGCAAGCGGCGGTTCCTTCTTCCCGAGCCTCCTCACTTTCTTCCCGACTCCTCTCCACCCGATCCTCACCTTCCTTGCGACTCCCCTCTTCGCGACAGGCGATTCTCTCTTCATCTCCTCGGTGTCGCCAACACAGGTCGATCTTAGAGAGTGGAGGAGAGAAGCCCTTCGAGTCTCCGGCCACGGGAAACCCTAATGCCGACTCCCTCTCCTCGCCGGCCTTCTAGCTGCCGCCTGTGCCCTAGATTTTTTGCCACCGGCCTCTCCTTCCCGAGCCGCACTAGGTGCCGCCACTTTGCCCTAGCCGTCGCAGTGAGGGGGAACTGACTGATTTCCACCGGATTGCTGGCGCCAGCCAAGGTGTAGCCGACAGAAGCTGTGCCCTAGCGCCGACTGCCGACTTCACCCGTGCCTTAGCACTGTCACCAGATTTTTGTTCACCTCCGACCAGTGGAGAGGAAGAAGGTAAGATGGGTTGGAATTTGGTCGTTGCTTGATTTGTTATCTCAATTTCTTGATCTCAACCTGATCAGACCAGTGGGAAAGAATCCAGCAGGGAGATCATGCTCTGTGGTGTTCTTGGTCCGGCCCATCTTGTTCCAGCATCAACAGTGGCTAGGTAGTGAGGTAAGGAGTAGAGAATTGTATTCTTGTTGTAGATTCTGTGTTGGTTGGACTATTGTGATGATAGATTTGATTTAGGTAAATTGGAGATAGAATTCCTAATTGTTTCTGGTTTCCGGCAGCAAGGTTTTCAGCTGTGTCAACAGGGAATTCCTCGACCTTGGATTAATAGTGATACATCCTGGATTTGGGTAAGTGTAGATTTAGGTGAATTTTTGTGTTTAATCTGTGATGGATTATATTATAGTAAGTCCTAATTAGAAGGTGGAACAATTCGGGTTAATGAAGTTAATCATAATTGATCAATAGATTAGGATTTAGTTTAGTTAATGGATGCATGATAGAATTAACTAAAATAAATATTGTGACATAGGACTTTGACGCGAGACGAGTATCTCGACGTCGTATTCGGACCAGATTGGATCTTTTCTATTAGAGGCGGGTACTTTGACTTTATGTCTTTTAATATGCATAATAATGTTTTTAACATATAGCAATGATTATGTTTCTCATTTGCTTCGGTTGATCACTACCCGACCTATTATATGCTTGTTTGTTTATTTTTATGCACATCATGTTAGTATTACCTGATCATACATGCTTATAGAGGTAGTGACACAACCATGTTATATATTATGTTCAGGACCTAGGGTTTATTTGATATCTTATCTGATTTGTGTACCTTTCATTTGATACATTGTCCTGTGGTACACATTTTATATTTATATATGGATCTTGTTATGCTGTTCATGATATTGTCATGTTTAGTGTCATGCATCATCTTGCATGATTGCATGCTGTGCGATAGTCTGCTCCATTATTGTCGAGCACATCGTCAGTTACATGTTTACGTACACACCACCACTCATGGGTTAGTGGTATATCAGACAGGTGTGTGGCAGTTCTGCTGTTTGGCTCCGTTGGTCTGGTGACTCAGCGTGATAGTCGGCAGACGGTTCTGCTCTGTTTGGCTCCGCTGGTTTAGTGTAGCAGCGTGGTAGCCGGGAGACGGTTGGACTCTGTTTGGTTCCGTTGGTCCGCTCATAGGTAGTGTGATGCAGCGTGGTAGCTGGCAGAGATACCTCCCCGTCATCGTGTACCGGGAGATTAGAGCATTGCGCTCCCCCACTTATGATTTGGGGTAGGAGGATAGGCGTACTCTGACAACATCCAGTCCACTCGGTTACTCATCAGGGGTAGTGATGTCAGAGTGCACGGTTGTCACAGCCCTACCCACTCGGTCTCACCATTGTGTGTGACATGACTGACTGGCGTCAGGGGTGACCATGACATTTGCATCATATGCATGATGCATTTATTGCTTGTGTTCGCTGCATTTACTTGCTGCATTTATATGGATGCATATGATTGACATGCATATAGGATTATGACACTCTCGGTCTGACGACCATGTTGTACTTATATCTTGGTCATGATTAGTACAGTTTTCTCCTGTTTTATTTCAGTTGCATTTATCCTTCTTGTATCAGGAGACTGTACGCATGATTAGTGCTGCTTGTTATTTTCTTTATTATGCATATCAGTTGATACCCACTGAGTGTTGGACTCACACCCTCCTCCATTGCTATTTTCAGGTTGATGCTGTCCGGAGGAGTTCCAGTCGCTAGTCCCCTACAGACCGCCAGGACGTGTGGTTTATCTTTTGGTTTTCTTTATCAGACTAGCTCTGTTTGATACACTTGGATTATGGTTTTTGTGTTATGGATATTGCACTGTCGATGATATTCATTCAGATTTGTTTTACTACATGCCTGCCTGGATGGTAGAAGAGGTCAGTTGATTTTATCGTCAGATTTGAGTTTTTTGAGTGTAGTGGAGTAGGGTTGGTTTTGAGTCTGCTTATCATTGTTCAGTTTGTTTTCTATTTAACTCCGTGGTTGTGTCAGCCAGAGGCTAAAATTGATATAAACTGCGTGGATGTCTGTGTTATTGTTTGTTTATTATTGTTATTATTCCAGTCACATGTGGCTGAGGTATATGGTGATGTAGTAAAGTTTCAGATTGTCCGCCGTACAGGGGAGATGCTGCCGAAATTTCTTTGGACAGGGACTCCTCTTGGGCATGACAATTTATTTGGTATCAGAGCACAGGTATATGATCCTTTGTTTTCGTATTTTGGATATTTGGGATAACCTGATACCAATTTATCTGGTATCAGAGCGCCAGTTTGGCGATACTTGTTTGATTTTCGTGTTACGGATTTTTGAGATTTAGCTGATACCAATTTATTGGTATCAGAGCGGGTTATGATACCTGCTTTTGGTGTTCTGGATTTTTGGGTTAGCCCAAGTTTGCGAGTCAAACTGGGTAGTTATTTCGGATTGCACGGATTTCCATTATGTTTATGTTTTGGACTTCCGTTTCGAATTTGTATGGGTTTTCGGTGATTTTCTTGTACGGAATTCCGAGGTCAATTTGGGAATTGGATAGCGACGGTACATCTCCAGACAGCAAATAGGTATGTTGTTATTTTATAATTTTTATACTTGTAGTAATATCTGTGATATAACTTAACAGATATGGAGCGATATACACATTTATGTGATTCTAGATCCATGTTTAGATTTATTGAATTGATGGTGAGTTAGTAGATCTATTTATTAAGGATATGCTACTTGAGAATAGATTGATTCTAGATGTGTTTTGATTCTAGATGCTATAGACCAGAATAGTATGTGCCTAGTATGTAGAGATAACTTCACGTTTCTGATGCATCAATTGTCTACCTTCCCTAGAGTGTTTACAAGCATCTACACTACACTTATTCTAACCTTGAGCAGTAGCATGCTGCATCAAGAATCTTTTCCCCTCTCGAAAGGACAATTCCTGTCTAAACAGGATACTTCCTATAATTATAAGGAATACATTCTCCATATGACCTCCACTGAGTATGAGTTTCGAATAGTAGTTAACTATGATTATGCCAGATATTTCAAGTGAAGATAACCAAACAGCTGATTTACTACTCTTCACATCATCTCCTTATCGCAAGTAGATCATTTAGGGTGAACAAATATGTGATACGATATGGGCTTAGTTGCTGCCAATTCTTGATTAACAGACACTTAATATACTATTGTCTTTTTATCATCCTCACGCTGACTGAACTCACATCCTAAAGATCAACATCTCTAGGCCTAAGATTGATCTTTATCTAAAGTTAGTTAAAAATTAAAGAGTCATAGTCACATGCTCATAGATACTGGTAGCTCGCATTTTTTTATATCCCGTACTTTTATGCGAGAGATTGGTAGATTAACCACTTCCAGACCACAGTGACTAACCGTCTCTTTACCGTCTGGTGATACCTTGGACGTCACTCAGGAGGTCAAAGGTTGGCCGTTAGATTTTGACAACCTGATACTTACGGTAGATCTTTTAGTATTGGAAATGGTCGATTTTGATATTATTCTTGGCATGGACTGTTTGTCAGCTTATCATGCCACTGTTGATTTCCATACGAGGGTGGTCACATTCCGGCCTCCGAACCAACCCCCGTGGGATTTCACTGGCATTAGAGACGATGACATATCGATCATTTCAGCGATTCAGGCTCAGAAGCTGCTGTCGCATGGTTGTCAGGGTTTTCTGCTATCTTTGATTAGTACTGATGACAGCGGTAGTTCGCAGCCCTCCGATGTGCCAGTAGTCCGAGAGTACCCCGATATATTTCCAGAGGAGCTACCAGGTCTGCCTCCCAGAAGGCAAGTGGAGTTCGCTATTGAGCTTATTCCGGGGATCGCGCCGACATCGAAAGCTCCTTATTGTATGACACCAAAAAAGTTGAACGGGCTGAAGGTTCAACTCTAGGAGCTTTTGGATAGGGGATTTATTCTCCCTAGTGTTTCTCCATGGGGTTCTCCGGTATTATTTGTCAAGAAAAAGGATGTCACTCTGAGGTTATGTATTGACTACAGACAATTGAATGCAGTGACCGTCAGAAATAAATATCCTTTACCACGGATCGAGGATTTGTTTAATCAGCTCAGAGGTACATTAGTGTATTCTAAGATTGATCTGTGATCCGGATATCATCAGTTGAGAGTCAGAGACTCAGATATTCAGAAGACAGCTTTCCGTACGAGATACGGTCATTATAAGTTTTTGGTAATGTCATTTGGGCTTACCAATGCTCCAGCGGTGTTTATGGATTTGATGAACCGCGTTTTTCTGGAGTATCTGGATCAGTTATCGTTTTTATTGATGACATATTGGTCTACTCGCATTTCGAGAAGGAGCATGCATAGCATCTTCACATAGTCTTGGAGACTCTTCGACGACATCAGCTGTATGCGAAGTTCAGCAAGTGTGCATTCTGGTTATCCTCAATCGGTTTTCTGGGACATGTGGTCTCGAGCAGAGGTATTTCAGTAGACCCTCAAAAGATCGAGGTTGTCACTAGTTGGGAGCAGCCGAAATTAGTTCAGGAGATCCGCAGTTTTCTGGAACTAGCAGGATATTACCGACGTTTTGTCGAGGGTTTCTCGCGCATTGCTAGGCCGCTGACATGCCTTACCAAGAAAGGCATAAAGTTCACGTGGTCCGAGGATTGCGAGACCAGCTTTCAGGAGCTGAAGCGGAGATTAGTGTCGGCTCTAGTTTTGGTTTTACCTTCTGGAGAGGATGGATTTGTACTCTACACTGACGCGTCTCTTCAGGGTTTGGGCGCTGTTCTGATGTAGCACGGCAAGGTAGTCTCTTATGCTTCTCGTCAGTTGAAGGAGCATGAGAAGAACTACCCAGTTCATGATCTGGAGTTAGCTGCCATCATCTTTGCTCTGAAGCTTTGGCGGCATCATTTATACGACATTACATTTGAGATTCTCACTGATCATAAGAGTCTCAAATATATTTTTACACAGAAGGAGCTTAATCTCCGACAGAGGAGATGGATGGAGTTCCTGAAGGATTACGATTGTACCATTAGCTACCACCTGGGAAAAGCTAATGTGGTTGCAGATGCACTCAGCAGGAAGTCCAGAGGGCCTTTGGCTTGCCACCGGACTTCAGTCACAGACTTGATTCAGAGTTTCTCCGGGTTAGACCTTGAGGAGCAGGGACAGACAGAGCAGGGTATTCTTGTTACCATGGTTGCTCAGTCGTCGATGAGGACAAGGATCCGAGAGGCCCAGGCTGGTGATAAGCATTTGCAGTTAATTGGCAGTCAGATAGCTTCCGGGCAGTAGACCGAGTTTACATGAGACGAGGAGAGTATTATATTCTTCCGAGGTAGATTATGCGTACCTCAGTCTCATCCGGTCTTACAGGAGCTACTCCAGGAGGCTCATCGCTCTCGATTTACGATCCACCCAGGCGGGACCCGCATGTATCGAGATTTGAGACGTTCCTACTGGTGGAACGGTATGAAGAAAGACATCGCGAAATTTGTAGCTAGATGTCTTGTCTGTCAGCAGGTGAAGGCTGAGCAATCAGAGACTTGCCGGATTACTTCAACGGATTCCTATTCCTGAGTGGAAATGGGAACATATTACCATGGACTTTGTGGTGGGTTTGCCGAGGACACGACGAGGCCATGACGCGATTTGGGTAGTCGTTGATCGATTAACCAAATCCACGCACTTTTTATCGATTCAGAGGACAGATTCCTTGGATCGATTAGCAGATTTGTATTGTCAGAAGATCATCAGATTACATGGTGTCCCTTTGACTATCATTTCAGATAGAGACCCCCGGTTTACGTCTCGTTTCTGGCAGAGTCTGCCGCAGGCCTTGGGCACTCAGCTCCGATTTAGTACAGCTTTCCATCCGCAGACAGATGGACAGTCAGAGCGGACCATTTAGACTCTAGAGGACTTGCTGAGATCTTGTGTACTAGATTTTGGAGGCAGTTGGGAGGACCATTTGCCATTGGTAGAGTTCGCCTACAACAATAGCTTTTATTCGGCTATCCAGATGGCACCGTTTGAAGCGTTGTATGGTAGGCCTTATCGGACACCCACCCTCTGGGATGAGGTTGGAGAGGCCCAGCTGTTGGGACCTCATAGAGCTCAGCAGGAGGCAGAGTTGGTCTGTATTATCAGATGGAGGATGTCAGAGGCGCAGGACCGCCAGAATAGTTATGCTGATCGGAGACGCAGACCTTTGGAGTTCTTTATTGGTGATCATGTTTTCCTGAGAGTTTCACCCATGAAAGGGGAGAAGAGATTTGGCCTCAGAGGTAAGATAGCTCCGCGATACATTGGCTCTTTTCAGATCCTGGAGAGGATTGAAGCAGTAACTTACCGGCTAGCACTACCACCGTCCCTGGCAGGCGTGCACGATGTATTCCACGTATCTATGCTGAGGAGATACATACCTGACCCGACGCATGTGCTAACAGATATCTCTGTTCCAGTTCAGCCTGACGTCACTTATGAGGAGATTCTGGTACGGATTCTGGACCGGAAAGAGCGTCAGTTGCGGAACAAAACTATCCGACGGGTTAAAGTTGGATGGCAGCATCATTCGGATGAGGAGGCTACTAGGGAGCTCGAGGATACTATCCGAGCTCAATACCCCCATCTTTTCACTTGAGGTATGTGATTAAATTTACCGTTCAATATTTATACTTTATATTGTTGGTTACTACTCGGAAAACCTAGAGGTTCCACTGTACAAAAATTTTGTACAAAGGTCTGAACCTTTTCCTAGCTACCATGTGTTCTTTTAAATTAAATTTTGGATCGCCTGCGGAACTTAACACGTTTGATCCAAAACTTAATCTATTTGTTCTTTTAGGTTTTGACTTGGGTCTCCTGCGGAACTTAACACGTTCGACCCAAATCACCTTAAGTTATTAATTCCATTAAATATTAATTTCCATAATTGGTTTCCAGTACTGACGTGGCGAGGCACATGGCCTTCTTGGATATGGGAGCAACCACCACCGACTAGACAAAACCTTTTATAGAAAGCTAATATTTAATTTCCTAAAATAACTTTAGGTTAACCGAAAAGAACAATCAAATCACAAGGAAAAATAAAATAAAAGAACACAACATCGAAAAACATATTCGAAATATTAGAATCGTAAGCCTCTTGTATTTGGTATTATTTCCATAAATAACTAGCATGATGCGGAAAAGGAAAAACTACTAGTTATACCTTCTAGAAAAACCTCTTGATCTTCTACCGTATTCCTCTTCTAACCTCGGACGTTGTGTGGGCAACGATCTTCCGAGATGAGAAACCACCAACCACCTTCTTCTCCTCCTAGCTAGGTTCGGCCACAAAGAAGCTTTACCAAGGATGAAGAACAAAACACCAACCAAGCTCCAAGAGACGCAAGCTTTCTCTTCTTCTTCTTCTTCTTCTTCTCCAAGTAGTATCCGGCCGCCGCAAGAGCTCCAAGGGGAGAGAGAGGTTCGGCCACCACAAGAGGAAGAGAGGGAGAGGATGATGATGATGGCCGGCCACACCCAGGAACAAAAGAGGGAGAGAAATAATAGAGGTTGTGTGTCATGAATGCACCCTCACCCCTTCTTTTATATTCCTTGGCCTAGGCAAATTAGGAAATTTAATTACAATAAAATTTCCTTAATTTCCTTGACATGATTTAATTGAGAAAAATAAAATAAAATTTCCCCAATTAAATTCTAATGGCCGGCCACATCATGAAATCAAATTAGACAAGTTTCAATCAACAATTAAAACTTCCTAATTTGTTTCCGAAAATTTTAAAAAATAAAATTTCTCTTCAAAAATCTCTTCATGATTGATAAAAGGAAATTTTTATAATTTTAATTTTACAACATGTGAATAATTTTTAAAGAGAAAATAAAATATCTCACCAATCTACAAATAAGGAAAGAGATCTCTTTCTTTAATCTTTTGTAGATCTTTTACAAGAGAGATATTTTAATTTTAATTCTCTTTAATAAATTATATCTTCCACATAATAAAAATTAAAATTAAAATCTTTTTTTAATTTAATTTGGCCGGCCCCTCTAGCTTGGGTTCAAGCTAGGGCCGACCACCCCAATTTATACCTAGGCCGGCCCTAGCTTGGTTCCCAAGCTAGCTTGGCCGACCCCCTTTGGGTGGGTATAGAAGGTGGGTATAGGTGGGTATAGTACTCTATAAATAAGAGGCTACGATAGGGACCGAGAGGAGGAATTGGTTTTGGTCTCCCGATAAAATTAAGCATCCCGTGTTCGCCTCGAACACACAACTTACATTTTTGGGCTCCTTCTTATTATGAGTGTGTTAGTCTCCCTGTGTTTAAGATATCGAATGTCCACTAATTAAGTGAGTTACTGACAAATCATTTAATTAATATCTTAGTCCAAGAGTAGTACCACTCAACCTTATCGTCATGTCGGACTAAGTTCACCTGCAGGGTTTAACATGACAATCCTTATGAGCTCCTCTTGAGGACATTATCAACCTAGTATCTCTAGGACACAGTTTCCTTCTATAATCAACAACACACACTATAAGTGATACTATTTCCCAACTTATCGGGCTTATTGATTCATCGAACTAAATCTCACCCATTGATAAATTAAAGAAATAAATATCAAATATATGTGCTTGTTATTATATTAGGATTAAGAGCACACACTTCCATAATAACTGAGGTCTTTGTTTCTTAATAAAGTCAGTATAAAAGAAATGACCTCAAATGGTCCTACTCAATACACTCTGAGTGTACTAGTGTAATTATACAGTCAAGATAAACTGATACCTAATTACACTACGACCTTCTAATGGTTTGTTCCTTTCCATTTTGGTCGCGAGCTACTGTTTATAATTTATAAGGTACTGATAATATCATCTTCTGTATGTGGCACCACATACTATATTATTTACAATATAAATTAATTGAACAACTACAATTAAATGTAGACAATTTGACCAAATGTGATTCTTTATTCATAATGAATGTTTACAAAGCTTAGGCTTTCAGTATACACTCCAACAATCTTCCAGTTATACTAATGACTAAGCTGCCATATCTTCTACCATACATCTGATTCTCATTCCCTCCACATGCCGATCGAAAGCTTTCGCCGGAAGGGCCTTAGTGAAAGGATCTGCCATGTTATCTGCTGATGCAATCTTGGCGATGACAACTTCTCCTCGATTCACGATATCTCGTATCAGGTGGTACTTGCACTCTATATGTTTACTTGCCTTATGAGCTCGTGGTTTCTTCGAGTTTGCAACTGCACCGCTATTATCACAATAAATTGTGATAATTTTGGGCAAACCAGGAATCACATCTAAGTCCATTAGAAAGTTCCTGAGCCATACTGATTCTTTAGCTGCCTCAGAGGCTGCGACATACTCAGCTTCCATGGTTGAGTCCGAAACGCATTTCTGCTTGACTCTCCTCCATGAAATGGCTCCACCTCCTAAAGTAAACACATAGCCTGATGTAGACTTACTGTTGTCCCTATCTGATTGGAAATCTGAATCCGTGTAACCCACAGGGAGCAAATCGTCTGCTTGGTAAATTAGCATATAATCTCTAGTCCTTCTCAGGTACTTTAATATATGCTTTACCGCAGTCCAATGTCCTTGTCCAGGGTTACTCTGATATCTGCTGACCATGCCCTCGGCAAAACAAATATCAGTTCTCGTACATAACATTGCATACATAAGGCTTCCTACAGCCGAGGCATAAGGAACTGCTTTCATGTCTTCTACCTCCTTTGATGTCTTAGGAGACATCTCTTTAGATAGAGCTATTCCATGCCTAAAAGGTAAGAAACCTTTCTTGGAATCCTGCATGCTAAAACGAGCAAGGATTGTATCTATATATGAAGCTTGGGACAGACACAACATTCTTTTCTTGCGATCCCTTATTACTTTGATCCCAAGAATGTGTGCACACTCTCCTAAGTCCTTCATATCAAATTATTTGGATAACCATACCCTTACATCTGATAATATCTTGACATTGTTGCCAATTAACAAAATATCATTTACGTATAGTACAAGAAATACCACCACGTTTCCGTTACACTTCTTATATACACAAGACTCATCCGGACTTTGAATAAATTCATATGACTGGATTACTTCATTAAACCGGATGTTCCAAGATCTTGAAGCTTGCTTCAGTCCATAAATGGACCGATTGAGCTTGCACACTAGATGCTCTTTGCCTTTTTCAATGAACCCTTCTGGTTGCCTCATATGGATGTTTTCCTCAAGACTTCCATTAAGAAAAGCTGTCTTGACATCCATTTGCCAAATCTCATAATCCATATGAGCAGCAATGGATAAGAGTATCCGGATAGACTTAAGCATGACTACCGGTGAGAAAGTTTCCTCATAATCGATTCCCTCTTTCTGAGTGTACCCTTTCGCAACAAGCCTAGCTTTGAAGGTTTCTACCTTCCCGTCTGTCCCTCTTTTCCTTTTGTAGATCCACTTGCATCCAGCGACTTTTACACCATCAGGTGGTTCTACAAGCTCCCAGACCTTATTAGAGTACATAGACTCTATTTCAGAATTCATCGCCTTTTGCCAAGATGCTGCATCTATATCTTGGAGTGCTTCGTCATATGTCCGGGGATCAGGTTCATGTTTACCCAGGATCAAGTCCGAAGACTCTCCCAAAAACATGAATCTTTCAGGCTGCCTTACAACCCTCCTACTACGACGAGGCACTGTCTGTGGTTGTGTATCATGTGTGACACGTGTTGCAGTCTCTTGTGGTACTTCATCTTGTACTGTTGGTACTAAAGTAGACGTGTCCACTCTTAGTTC
Source organism: Zingiber officinale (assembly GCF_018446385.1). Lineage (NCBI taxonomy): Eukaryota > Viridiplantae > Streptophyta > Magnoliopsida > Zingiberales > Zingiberaceae > Zingiber > Zingiber officinale. Next base: position 143,931,845 of record NC_055997.1, read on the forward strand.
TTCTAAAACAACTTTATACTGGGCTTGTGATATATTATATAGTCTTCTTCTAAAAACTGGGCATTGGTGCTAACAATGACCTTCTGGTCTTTAGGACTATAAAATAAACCACCTTTCGTTCCTTTGGGATATCCTACAAACACACGAACTTCTGTACGGGATTCTAACTTATCAGCATCTGGTTTCAGCACATGTGCTGGACTACCCCAAATCTGAATATGTCTTAGACTGAGTTTTCGCCCATTCCATAATTCTATGGGAGTAGAAGAAACTGATTTAGAAGGTACTAAGTTCAGAACATACAATGCTGTTTCCAGAGCATATCCCTAAAACGAATTTGGTAATTCTGAATAACTCATCATCGATTTAACCATCTCCATAAGAGTCCTATTCCTTCATTCTGCTACACCATTCTGTTGGGGTGTTCCAGGTGCAGACAATTGGGATTGAATCCCGGCCTCTGATAAGTAATTCCTAAACTCTCCTAAGAGGTATTCGCCATCACAATCAGATCGTAGTGTCTTGATACTTTTACCTAGTCGTTTCTCCACATCAGCCTTGTATTCTTTGAACTTATCAAAGCACTCGGACTTACGGCGCATTAGGTAAATGTATCCGTATCTTGAATAATCATCTATAAAAGAGACAAAATACTCAAAACCACCTCTTGCCTGGACAGACATAGGACCACATAAATCAGAATGAACCAATTCTAACACTTCTTTGGCTCTATACCCCTTGGCCTTGAACGGCCTCTTTGTCATTTTACCTTCCAAGCAAGATTCACAAGTTGGAAAGTTTTCCAACTCTAATGAACTCAAAAGTCCATCGGCTATAAGCCTCTGAATCCTACTTAAGTTAATATGACCAAACCTTAGATGCCAAAGATATGCTTGGTTCATTTCTGAAGGTTCTTTTCTTTTATTTGAGTTAGAAGATGAGTTATAAATTTCCATGTTTTGCTTCGTGGAAGAAATTGGATTTAAAGTATACAGATTGCCAACTAATGTACCAGAACAGATAATCACTTTATTTCTCTTAATAACTACATTGTTACTGAAAGAAACTGAATATCCATCTAAAAACAGTTTAGAAACTGAAATTAAATTCTTTCTAAAACTGGGTACATAAAGACAATTTCTTAAAACCAAATTTCTATTTCTACTAAAAGATAAGTAGACGTCTCTCACTGCAATAGCTGCCACCTTAGTAGCATTGCCCATGTAGATGGTAATCACTCCTTCAGATAGTCGTCGGGTTTCCTGGAACCCCTGCAAGGAATTGCAGACATGATCAGTGGCTCCTGTATCTACACACCAGGTGCTGGTAGATAACACTGCTAAACATGTTTCAACAACTAGAGCATGAGATATACCTTTGTTGTTCTGATTCCTACGAGGACAGTCCGCCTTCCAATGTCCTGCCTGCTTGCAGATGAAGCACTTGCCCTTCGACTTCTTCACTCCAGCTTTAAATCTCGTACTCTGAGACTTATTCACTTTCTTTGCTGAACCGACTTGTTTCTTCTTCTTCTTTCCTCTCGGTTTAGAAGTAGAACCATTTTCAGCATAGTGAATTTGAGCATTGTGATGAAATAATCCTTCTGCTGCTTGAAGTTCTATCAGTAGTTCCGCTAATGAATAAATCCTCTTATTCATATTATAGTTCAGGCGAAACTGCTCAAAACTTCTTGGTAGCGTTTGGAGGATCATATCGATCTGGGTTTCCCCATCAATTTCTCCTCCAAGGATCTATATCTCATTCAGATAAGCCATCATTTTTAGGATATGATCCCTCACAGGAGTACCCTCTTGCATGGTGGCTGTCATTATCTTTCTCATGGCTTCTTGTCTAGAAGCCCTATCCTGATGACCAAAGAGTTTCTTGAGATTGTTCATAATATCATAAGCTGTTGGTAAGTCTTGATGCTGATGTTGCAATACATTTGACATTGAAGCCAAAATGTAACACCGCACCATCTCATCTGCTTTTACCCATTTCCTATGATATTCAATCTTCTCTTAGGTAGATTCACCAGTAGGTGCTTCAGGGCAAGGCTCAGTCAGTACAAATTTATAGCTTTCAGCAGTAAGAACAATGTCCAGGTTTCTTTTCCAATCTATGTAATTTGGTCCAGTAAGTCTATTCTGTTGAAGTATGATGGACAGTGGGTTGAAAGTCATCCTAAGAATCACAAATAACTTTTGGTCAGAACTCTAAATTTAGAATAATATTGATTCCTCAAACAATACTATTTTAAATTAACCAACACCTCAAAACACCGTGAATTTTGTATGCCACGTTAGTGTGGACGTATACAAATTCAACATTTGTAAAAGGAGGGTTTTAACCCATTAATTTTATTATCTTGTCAACCTAACTTTTTGACAAATAAAATTAATAGTTTGTATCATTTGGTCACACAAATAATAGCAGTGACTCCGATGGGGAGGATACTATTAGATGTGTCTAAGTGTATACCATTACTTGACACTAAGTTCATTAATAAGATTATGCCCCTTCCGTTGGGGAAGATCACACGCTTTTAATTAACTTCCTATAGTCATCCAAAAATGGAAGTATGCTCTAGTGATCCACTAACAAGTTCATCCGTTATGGAGGAAGGCACTCAGAGCCAACGCGCAAGCTTGTTTGCATCACTTACAAACTAGTAATGGAGACCATGGGATTTACTTAAAAATCCCTCTCCCACTTAGTTATTTATAAATGAGGAATTTTAACTATGCTAGCCTACTAAACTTGTAAACTAACATGCACACACAGCACAATATAAAAGCAATAGAAAATCTAATTTTCAACTATTATGGCTTTTATCTCTAGTTGTCCTCCGTGTATTGTCATCCCAAGCTGCTGCCTTATTTGGCCACCGCCACCGGGTCTAGTTGTCGCATCCATCTTGCTCCTAGTTCCGCTGCGCCTCTGGTCCTTAGAAAGTTTCACGCTTTGCAAGATTCGATCCGCGACATAAATAGAATTTTACATTTTTTGATCCTATATTCCATAAAAGGAATGTACATGTATCTAGATCAAAAATAAAATCCTAATAAAGCTAAATACAGCTCCTGCTGTATTTTAATACAATCATGCACACACATATAAATGCCCTTGACATGTCCAAGGGTCCAATCACACACATAATAACTAAAAGTCATAATAGTTGGATCCTGCATCCACAAAGTTAGCACATCCTACTATTAACCTGCCTAAATTATGTATGACATGTGCATAATTAACCTAATACCAAATACACAGAGGCAAAACCCTAGCTCTGATACCAATTGTTGGTTGCTACTCGGAAAACCTAGAGGTTCCACTGTACAAAAATTTTGTACAAAGGTCTGAACCTTTTCCTAGCTACCATGTGTTCTTTTAAATTAAATTTTGGATCGTCTGCGGAACTTAACACGTTTGATCCAAAACTTAATCTATTTGTTCTTTTAGGTTTTGACTTGGGTCTCCTGCGGAACTTAACACGTTCGACCCAAATCACCTTAAGTTATTAATTCTATTAAATATTAATTTCCATAATTGGTTCCCAGTACTGACGTGGCGAGGCACATGACCTTCTTGGATATGGGAGCAACCACCACCGACTAGACACAACCTTTTATAGAAAGCTAATATTTAATTTCCTAAAATAACTTTAGGTTAACCGAAAAGAACAATCAAATCACAAGGAAAAATAAAATAAAAGAACACAACATCGAAAAACATATTCGAAATATTAGAATCGTAAGCCTCTTGTATTTGGTATTATTTCCATAAATAACTAGCATGATGCGGAAAAGGAAAAACTACTAGTTATACCTTCTAGAAAAACCTCTTGATCTTCTACCGTATTCCTCTTCTAACCTCGGACGTTGTGTGGGCAACGATCTTCCGAGATGAGAAACCACCAACCACCTTCTTCTCCTCCTAGCTAGGTTCGGCCACAAAGAAGCTTTACCAAGGATGAAGAACAAAACACCAACCAAGCTCCAAGAGACGCAAGCTTTCTCTCCTTCTTCTTCTTCTTCTTCTCCAAGTAGTATCCGGCCGCCGCAAGAGCTCCAAGGGGAGAGAGAGGTTCGGCCACCAAGAGAGGAAGAGAGGGAGAGGATGATGATGATGGCCGGCCACACCCAGGAACAAAAGAGGGAGAGAAATAATAGAGGTTGTGTGTCATGAAGGCACCCTCACCCCTTCTTTTATATTCCTTGGCCTAGGCAAATTAGGAAATTTAATTACAATAAAATTTCCTTAATTTCCTTGACATGATTTAATTGAGAAAAATAAAATAAAATTTCCCCAATTAAATTCTAATGGTCGGCCACATCATGAAATCAAATTAGACAAGTTTCAATCAACAATTAAAACTTCCTAATTTGTTTCCGAAAATTTTAAAAAATAAAATTTCTCTTCAAAAATCTCTTTATGGTTGATAAAAGGAAATTTCTATAATTTTAATTTTACAACATGTGAATAATTTTTAAAGAGAAAATAAAATATCTCACCAATCTACAAATAAGGAAAGAGATCTCTTTCTTTAATCTTTTGTAGATCTTTTACAAGAGAGATATTTTAATTTTAATTCTCTTTAATAAATTATATCTTCCACATAATAAAAATTAAAATTAAAATACTTTTTTAATATAATTTGGCCGGCCCCTCTAGCTTGGGTTCAAGCTAGGGCCGGCCACCCCAATTTATACCTAGGCCGGTCCTAGCTTGATTCCCAAGCTAGCTTGGCCGGCCCCCTTTGGGTGGGTATAGAAGGTGGGTATAGGTGGGTATAGTACTCTATAAATAAGAGGCTACGATAGGGACCGAGAGGAGGAATTGATTTTGATCTCCCGATAAAATTAAGCATCCCGTGTTCGCCTCGAACACACAACTTAATTTTATCAATAATAATTCATTCCACTAGAGAACTATTATTGAACTACCGCACCAATCCCAAATTACATTTTTGGGCTCCTTCTTATTATGAGTGTGTTAGTCTCCCTGTGTTTAAGATATCGAATGTCCACTAATTAAGTGAGTTACTGACAACTCATTTAATTAATATCTTAGTCCAAGAGTAGTACCACTCAACCTTATCGTCATGTCGGACTAAGTCCACCTGCAGGGTTTAACATGACAATCCTTATGAGCTCCTCTTGAGGACATTATCAACCTAGTATCTCTAGGACACAGTTTCCTTCTATAATCAACAACGCACACTATAAGTGATACCATTTCCCAACTTATCGGGCTTATTGATTCATCGAACTAAATCTCACCCATTGATGAATTAAAGAAATAAATATCAAATATATGTGCTTGTTATTATATTAGGATTAAGAGCACACACTTCCATAATAACTGAGGTCTTTGTTTCTTTATAAAGTCAGTATAAAAGAAACGACCTCAAATGGTCCTACTCAATACACTCTGAGTGTACTAGTGTAATTATACAGTCAAGATAAACTGATACCTAATTACACTACGACCTTCTAATGGTTTGTTCCTTTCCATTTTGGTCACGAGCTACTGTTTATAATTTATAAGGTACTGATAATATCATCTTCTGTATGTGGCACCACATACTATATTATCTACAATATAAATTAATTGAACAACTACAACTAAATGTAGACAATTTGACCAAATGTAATTCTTTATTCATAATGAATATTTACAAAGCTTAAGCTTTCAGTATACACTCCAGCATATATCTGTTATTAGTACCTGCTGATGGTAGATAACGAAATTTGGGGACCAAATTTTTTATTAGTGGGGGAGAATGTAAAATACCAGAAAATAGAGAATAATAATAAGGGAATTTTCTGGAATTTTTGGAAATTTTTCGAGAATTTTTCGAAACTCGTACGGACGAGTTAACGGGGATAAAAAGGGGTCCGGGAAAGCCTGTTTAGGCTACCCCATTTTAACGAGGAAAAGTTTTCTTTTCCTTTTTATTTTTTTTCTTTTCTTTATTTGCTTTTCTCCTCCCCCGTGCGCGTGGCCGATGCCGTCTCCCCTCCTTCGCGCCTTCTCCTCTCTGCCCTAACCGCAAGCAGCGGTTCCTTCTTCCCGAGCCTCCTCACTTTCTTCCCGACTCCTCTCCACCCGATCCTCACCTTCCTTGCGACTCCCCTCTTCGCGACCGGCGATTCTCTCTTCATCTTCTCGGCGTCGCCAACACAGGTCGATCTTAGAGAGTGGAGGAGAGAAGCCCTTCGAGTCTCCAGCCACGGGAAACCCTAGTGCCGACTCCCTCTCCTCGCCGGCCTTCTAGCTGCCGCCTGTGCCCTAGATTTTTTGCCACCGGCCTCTCCTTCCCGAGCCGCACTAGGTGCCGCCACTTTGCCCTAGCCGTCGCAGTGAGGGGGAACCGACTGATTTCCACCGGATTGCTAGCGCCAGCCAAGGTGTAGCCGACAGAAGTTGTGCCCTAGCGCCGACTGCCGACTTCACCCGTGCCTTAGCACTGTCACCAGATTTTTGTTCACCTCTTACCAGTGGAGAGGAAGAAGGTAAGATGGGTTGGAATTTGGTCGTTGCTTGATTTGTTATCTCTATTTCTTGATCTCAACCTGATCAGACCAGTGGGAAAGAATCCAGCAGGGAGATCGTGCTCTGTGGTGTTCTTGGTCCGGCCCATCTTGTTCCAGCGTCAACAATGGCTAGGTAGTGAGGAAAGGAATAGAGAATTGTATCTTTGTTGTAGATTCTGTGTTGGTTGGACTATTGTGATGATAGATTTGATTTAGGTAAATTGGAGATAGAATTCCTAATTATTTCTGGTTTCCGGCAGCAAGGTTTTCAGCTGTGTCAACAGGGAATTCCTCGACCTTGGATTAATAGTGATACATCCTGGATTTGGATAAGTGTAGATTTAGGTGAGTTTTGTGTTTAATCTGTGATGGATTATATTATAGTAAGTCCTAATTAGAAGGTGGAACAATTCGGGTTAATGAAGTTAACCATAATTGATCAATGGATTAGGATTTAGTTTAGTTAATGGATGCATGATAGAATTAACTAAACTAAATATTGTGACACAGGACTTTGACGTGAGACGAGTATCTCGACGTCGTATTCGGACCAGATTGGATCTTTTCTATTGGAGGCAGGTACTTTGACTTTATGTCTTTTGATATGCATAATAATGTTTTTAACATATAGCAATGATTATGTTTCTCATTTGCTTCGGTTGATCACTACCCGACCTATTATATGCTTGTTTGTTTATTTTTATGCACATCATGTTAGTATTACCTGATTATACATGCTTATAGAGGTAGTGACACACCCATGTTATATATTATGTTCAGGACCTAGGGTTTATTTGATATCTTATCTGATCTGTGTACCTTTCATTTGATACATTGTCCTGTGGTACACATTTTATATTTATATATAGATCTTGTTATGCTGTTCATGATATTGCCATGTTTAGTGTCATGCATCATCTTGCATGATTGCATGTTGTGCGATAGTCTGCTCCATTATTATTGTGCACATCGTCAGTTACATGTTTACGTACACACCACCACTCATGGATTAGTGGTATATCAGACAGGTGTGTGGCAGTTCTGCTGTTTGGCTCCGTTGGTCTGGTGACTCAGCGTGATAGCCGGCAGACGGTTCTACTCTGTTTGGCTCCGCTGGTTTAGTGTAGCAACGTGGTAGCCGGCAGACGGTTGGACTCTGTTTGGTTCCGTTGGTCCGCTCATAGGTAGTGTGATGCAGCGTGGTAGCTGGCAAAGATACCTCCCCGTCATCGTGTACCGGGAGATTAGAGCATTGCGCTCCCCCACTTATGATTTGGGGTAGGAGGATAGGCGTACTCCGACAACATCCAGTCCACTCGGTCACTCATCAGGGGTAGTGATGTCAGAGTGCACGGTTGTCACAGCCCTACCCACTCGGTCTCACCATTGTGTGTGACATGACTGACTGGCGTCAGGGGTGACCATGACATTTGCATCATATGCATGATGCATTTATTGCTTGTGTTTGCTGCATTTACTTGCTGCATTTATATGGATGCATATGATTGACATGCATACAGGATTATGACACTCTCGGTCTGACAACCCTGTTGTACTTATACCTTGGTCCTGGTTAGTACAGTTTTCTCCTGTTTTGTTTCAGTTGTATTTATCCTTCTTGTATCAGGAGAAAAATCGCCGGTGAATCTCACACGAATCGTAGGAGAAAGCTCGCAAAGAACTGTGGAGAAAACGCTCCGCAACGGCTATATCCTGTGCTCCCAATCTATCAAAATCATCCTCGATCGATTGCCACGTCAGCACCGCTCGATCCCAGCCGTCCATCGCTCATTTTCTGCTCAATGGTCACTTCCCAATCGATCGACCGATCGATTGAGAATATCTGAATCGATCGGTGGATCGATTCAGAAGCCTTCTGTGTTCTCACGATCGCGCGAGAACTCCTGCTGCCCAATCGATCGACCGATCGATTGGCAGCTCCCAATCGATAGCCCGATCGATTGGCAGCTCCCAATCGATCGCCCGATCGATTGGGAAAGCCATTGTGCTCGCGATTTCACACCCCAATCGATCGGCCGATCGATTGGGACTTCCCACAATCGCAACACAGTCCAATCGATCGACCGATCAATTGGACTCTGGTTCAATCGATCGCCCAATCGATTGACCAGCCTGGACTTGACTCAAACTCAAGTCCAAAGTCTCCAACCTAACTCCCAGTCAACCATGACCTGTTGGGTTTCCATGCCTAGCATTTGGCCACACCCGACCAACCTCTAACTAGCCTTCTAGCCTCCTCCATCAAAGCCTTGTATCTCTCGGATATCTCTCATCCTTCACGCCTTGCTTTCAGGAGCTTCCTTCGGCCTCATCCTAGTTGTCGGATTCTCCTTGCCAAGTTACACTAGGACTTACATTGCCAAGACCACATGCTTGAACTTACAACCTTTGCCAATATCACACTTGGACTTTCCATTGCCTGGCTCCTCACCAGGACTTCCCAATTGCCTGGCTCCTCACCAGGACTTCCTCCTTTGCCAAGATCACACTTGGACTTTCAGTTGCCTGGCTCCTCACCAGGACTTCCCAATTGCCTGGCTCTTCACCAGAACTTTCTCCTTTGCCAAGATCACACTTGGACTTTCTAATTTGGTTAACCTCCAGTTAGGACGTCCACCATTGCCTAAACTCCAGTTAGGACTTCCAATTTGCCTAACCTCCAGTTAAGACTTCCACCATTGCCTAAACTCCAGTTAGGACTTCCAATTTGCCTAACCTCCAGTTAGGACTTCCAATTTGCCTAACCTCCAGTTAGGACTTCCACCACTGCCTAAACTCCAGTTTAGGACTTTCATACACCTAACCTCCAGTTAGGACTTTCCCAGTCAAGTCTTCTATCAACCTTGACCTACTTGACTTGTATTCTCATCAACCTAGTCAACCCTTTGACCATCTCCATAACCGGACGATTGCTCCAGCAATCTCCTTATATTGTCAAACATCAAAACTCAAATCTTGACTCAAATCTCAACTCAAACTTGCACTAATGTCAAGTCATCAAGACGACGACTGTGAGTCAAGCTCTTCCGAAATGAGCATCGAAAGCATCGATGAAAGGGGAGACATGTCGGAAGATAGCAACAGTTCAGGGGGAGAAACAGATAACGAGATCGACAAGGTAAGCCAGGTACGATCTCTTCTTCCCGACAAATTGTTTAAGTTCGTTAAATTGTTAACAAAGGATTACTGTAAATTAGAAAAAGAAATTAAGAATTTAAAAATAATATTAGCTAAATCTTGTCCAATAGAAGAATTCAACATAATTAAATTAGAAAATAAAAAATTAAAAGTAGAAAATGATAATTTAAAAGTACAAGTAAATAACTTGAAAAATGATGCATGCTCATCTAATACCAATGTTAGAAAATTTAACAATTTAAATTGGTATTTTAGATATCATAAGGGACAAATTAGAAATATTTCAAAGAAATATGTCCCTAAGAAATTCTTAGTTAATCCAGTTGGTTGGAACCTATATTGGGTTCCTAAGTCTTGCTTAATTTAAATTTTAATCAGATTTAGCGCTTTCAGCGAGAAAATTAAACAGTGAGTTTTTTTATGAGGCTTTGTCTAAGGAATTGGTTGTTGCTCCAATAACCAAGAAGGCCTAGTGCCTCGCCATGACCTGGAAGCCAAAATATTAAAATAAAATGTTTAATTAACTTTCTGATAAAACATTAAGGTTGAAATTTAATAATGCTTTAAAAAGTTTTTTAAACATTTTTTTGCGTAAAACTTTTACTTAGAAAAATAAGTTAAAAATTCTTCTGAAATTAGAAATTTCTGCTTAAATTTTTACTAAGAAAAACATTTCAAAATTTTTTACATAATTTCCTAAGCTAGAATTTTTTTTTGAAAATTCTCTTACTTAAAGCTTTACTTAGAAAATTTTCTTACTTAAAGTTTTACTTAGAAATCTTTTAACTTAGAACATTTTTTTTTCGTTGAAAATTATTGTAAAATTTTCAAAGTTACAAATTTTTTCCCTTAGAGTTTTTCTTTGAATCCCATTTTTTTATATGATCAAAGGGGGAGAAGGAAAAGTATAAATCTAGGGGGAGGTAGACCAAAATTAAAATTCTATCTTTTTCTATCTTTTTGCACTTCACTTGCAAAATTAGTTAGTTTACTTTTTATGTCTATTTACCCTAGCTTAACTTGGGTTGCTCACATAAAAAATGGGGAAATTGTTGGAACCCCAAGGTTGTTTTGGTGTGATCAACAAGTTAAGTTAGGTTCTGTGTGTTTTTAACCTTGTGTCTAAGTGTGCAGGAGCTTAGGAGCACAGGTAGTCGAGCGGAAGACGCAGCTAGCGAGAATGACGGCACGTGGTGTGTTCGAGGGACGAGGAGCTGTGGAAGAGTACACCGGCAGACGAGAAGGAAGCATGCGGTGGTTCCGAGAGACGAGAAGCCGGAGTGGAAGACTACTCGGGGAGCAAGAGACGCAGCTAGCGAGAAGGTCGGCAGGGGTGCGACTGAGGGACGAAGACTGTGGATGAGTACGCTGGCGGACGAGAAAGAAACACGCGACGATTCTAAGGGACGAGAAGTCGGAGCGGAAGTCTACTCGAGAAGAGTAGAAGTTGGGTTCTGGTGAACCCTATTCCGGATGGCCGAGATCACCCAATCGAGCGAAAGACTCGGACTGAGGCGAACGAAGCCGGAGTAGAAGGCCTGGGATAAAAAAGTCAATGATGTTGACTTTCTCCATCCGGGGCGCTCAGAACAGTTCGGGGTGCCTGGACCGAAAATATATCCAGATCTTGGTCAAACCGAGATCTGTGCGTTGGGGATAATGTTTTATCCCCCAGGGTGCCCGGAACCCTTCGGGGCGCCCCGACCAAGGCTATAAATACAGCCTTAGTCCAGAAGCTTTACATCATTCCAAGCAATTCATTTTCCAACACTTGTACGCTTCAGTTTAGTTAGCTTCTTTCTTTTTGTGCTTCATCATTGTAAGAGGCTTCTCCGCCTGAAGGAGATACTAGTGCGACATCTTCCTTGGATTAACAACTTCCCCGGTTGTAACCAAGTAAATCCCTATGTGCCTCTTCCTTTCTGTTTTAATTTACTGCTTCTATATTTTGCAAGTGTTAGTTTGAAAGTTCGAGAAGGGTTTTAGTTTATTTTTGCAGGCTATTCAACCCCCCTTCTAGTTGACCACTGCGTTCCAAAAATGATGATTTTCTAGGTCCAGAGGTCTTTTTATAGCCCTTAAAAAAAGTTATTCACAGCTTGAAGACGCCTACAAAGAGATCCAAGGTGCCTTCCATCGGATAGAGTTTATCCGTCGAGGATAAAACTTTATCCTCGGCTAATGGTAAGTGAAGGCACCTTCATACTGTTCATTGAAGGCGCCTTCCATAAGGTAACTCAGCTCAAAGCTGATCTCTTCACGTAGGTGATTCTTAGGCTAACCGGAGTTGAACTCACCCAAACCTAACTCCGACCTTCTCCACGAGTAGACTTCCTTCCCGGCTTCTCATCCCTCGAACGTCGTGCACATCCTTCTCGTGTGTCGGTGTACTCTTCTGCAACATCTCGTCCTTCGGATGCACTGAGCCCGTCGACTCCCTTCCCATGCCATCCTTCTTGCTAGCTGCATCTTCCACTCGACTTGTTATGTTCTTAAGCTCTTGCACACTTAGGCACATGGATCAAACACAACATGATCTAATTGAACTTGGTTGACCATATCAAAACTACCCTGGGGTACTAACAAAATAATGGGTTTTTGATCAATTAGCTGATTGATTAATATGAGTTATTCGTGAAGCACAATAGCTTCCTCACGAGAGCGTAATCGATTGGGAGAAGTTTGTGAGTGAACAGTGGGCTTCTGAATTAATTGGGTGATCTATTAGGAAGTCACATAATCGATTGGGTAATCAATTGGGAGAAACAGAAAATAGCCATTACGAGGTTTGGATGACTAGATTTGCTCTGATCTGACGTGACAATCGATTAGAGGTAAAGTCAATCTATTAGATTTAAAGCAGTTCTTCTTTTTCACCAGTTCTTGAGTTTTGGAAGATAAGTATTGCTACACTTTCCAACCGATCATGAGGCAATCCAAAGCAATAAGAGATCAAGGAAGCAAAAATTTTCATTTGTATTATGTATTTATTTCTTGCTTTCATTGTATTTTTGTTGTGAGATTGTACAAGGCTTCTTTGCCTCCTAATTGTTTCCAAGAATAAGTAGATTTCATAGTGGATGAGATCGTGAGGAGAGTGGACCTTTACATTAGTCATCATAAGGAGGTGGATATCAAGTAAAATCAACGAGTTAGTGATTACTTCAAGTTTCTGCTGCAATAAAATCATTTCTGAAGTGATCGGAACTAATTACCCTCCACTACCTCCCGAAGTGTCCTAACAATTCTATAAGTATCAATAATTAGGTTCTTTATGGTAGTCGATTAGTGAAAGCTAGTAATCGTATAGGAGGCAAAAATCAACCCAAACAATAATCCTATAAAGGTGGATTTCGACGTGATTTGAAAATTCAGTTCTTGAAGGTTTGGAGACAAAATGTTGTTGTATTTCCCACCATTAAGAGGCAATCCAAAGTCGCAACAAAGTATCCAAAGCAAAGTTTTCTCAATCTATAAAGTGTTTTACTTTTATTTATATTTGTTTTTTTTTGTGTTGTTTGTGTTGCTTGTAAACAATAAGTGTTGTATGAGGCTTCTTCGAGTTCAAAAGGTATCCGAAAAGGAGAATGATAGTGATGGCAGATCGCTAGCTGCAGTGTTGGTGCAATCAATATCTAGGGTTTTGATATTTGATAATGTACTTGTCTGGTCAGTTTGACTAAAGGTTAACTTAAATAAAATTTGATATTTGGAAGAGAGAAGTATAGTCAGTACTAGATGACTAACAAGAGAAAGTCCTAACTGAATGTTAGACAAGTGAGAAGTCTACTGCATGACTTGTCCTAACTGGAGGTTAGGCAAAGAAAAGTCTTAACTGGAGGTTAGGCAAGTGAGAAATATATTGAATTACTAGCCCTAACTAGAGGTTAGGCAAGAAAATTCTAGTTAGAGGGAATGGGCAAGAAGTCTTGGTAGATCGAGGACATCGAGCGGGAAGTCTTGGGATCGAGGATACTGATAACTAATATTTTTATGTATTATTTTGGCTCTTATATTTGACATTTTTATCCTCTTATACACTTGATTCCGTATTATATCATATTTTACGAATATGAATATATTTTTGGCTTAATCATAAATTTTAGTATTATTTCATAATTTTGTAGGGAATTAAAAAAGAGATTATGGTCGAGTCGGATCAAATTCGACTTAATTTAGATGTCAAATAGAGGAGATCAAGCTGAATTAATATGAACCATTGATCTAGATTTAGAAAGATCTTATTTTTTCATTCAAATCTAAATATCCCATCCTTGATCCAAATTTAAAATAATCTGAACCTTTGCTTTACGAAGAAGGAGATCAAGTCACCATCATTCCTATCATCAAATCTGAACCTCACATCCTCTCCTATTGAATATATGGGCTAGATAAAAGGGGGGGGAAAACAAAAAAGCCCCTTCCTCTTCTTCTCACGCGGACTAACAGAAAGGGATCGCACGCAACTTCTCCACACGACGAAGCTTCGACGGTGCCTTCTCCCTTTCTTCTTCCTCCTTCACCAACGGCCGACGGCCACCACCACTTTCTTCATCGCCTCCGTCCGGCTAGCTATCTCATCCCCTCATCCATGGCCCTTATCTGCTCCCGAACTCACGCGAAGCTCAGAGAAGGGAACAACTTTCTCCACGCAGCCACCCTCGGACGCAACCGTCGACGTCCACCACGATTGAGGGAGAAGCTCATTGAAGCTTGGGTGATGTGCTTTTTGGTTGTGTTCCTTTCATATGTTGGTTGATTGTTGAGTTAATCATTTGGTTGTTGAGTCTGTTAAATGCTGGTATCAAATGGAGTTAAGATTTCATGTATTAGTTTCAACTTAATTAATGCTCATGTTAGTGTGTGCACTTATGTGCCAAGACACTCCTTATGTATTTTGTGGATAATTATTTAATAAAGGCAAGAATTTATCATTAATTATTTACTTTTCTGTACGTATATGATTGATGATAAAGTCCCACAGATTAATGGGTATATTAATCTGAAAACAGCCCTTGATCGGATAGATATCTAGAGGGGACATGGATATCTAGATCAACGCTGAGTATGACTAGGTCGAGATAGACCGGAGGGATGGATATCCAAGTTGTACTTGGGGGTGCCTTGAGTTTAGAGGTACACTGGACACGACCCGCTCAAGAGGAGACCATATATTAAGCATCATTGGTTATTCCTCTTATGAACGAGTGTAACTAATCTTTTGACTTGAGACCTTCATTTATTCTATGCGTGGAGTTATGTACTTTGACGCCGTTAAAAGCAGTCTTTAATCGGATTGTGATTAATACGGTAGTTGGGTGTATGACAAAACGTAGAGAGAATAGTGTTGAGTCAATAGAGGATTCATCGCTCTCTTGGATTAGGAGTTAACATCCTGACCGCTTGATAGAGATATTA
Source organism: Zingiber officinale (assembly GCF_018446385.1). Taxonomy (NCBI): domain Eukaryota; kingdom Viridiplantae; phylum Streptophyta; class Magnoliopsida; order Zingiberales; family Zingiberaceae; genus Zingiber; species Zingiber officinale. Next base: position 143,946,961 of record NC_055997.1, read on the forward strand.
GTGACTCAAAATCCATGGTCATGGGAGGAATGATTTATCATTCAAGAGGAGTCTATTATATCTTGGAAATCAAGTAAAACAATTAATTTGATAATAATGCATAATGTATCGAATTAATTGGGATGTAGGCTTTAGATGAAGAGATTAAATTACACAGTAATCGGTTCATAGTGGTTTACAGTTTATGACTGATATTAATTTTATCGCGTTGGGTGATTAAAAACTGTTGCTAGATGGTTACCTTAGTCTGTGTATGGATTTACACTGCCTTCGTGTATAAAACCTAGAGGGTCGCACGCATAGCACGTAGACATGAACAAGAGTATCAGAAGCTAGTCGAGATCAAGATCAAATATGGATTTATTTGATACAAAGAAGAGAGAATTCGAATAGCCATAATCATGATGATTAATGGAGAATTCGAAGAGTCATCATAATGATAATTAATGAAGAATTTGAAGAGTTATCATAATGAAGGTTATAAATGAAGAATTTATGGAGCCTATAACTCTTCATCTTCCTTATTAATGAAGATCATAAATGATGAATTAATTGAAAGCTTAACTCTTTGTATTCCTTGGAAGCTATAAATAGCCATCCTCGGAAAGAATCAAAGAAAGGATTTCATTATCTCTGTTTCTCCTTCGTCAACTTCGTCTTCCACCGGAAGAGATCAGTAGTGCTTTCAAGACTTTGTCGATCCAAGTGGCTAGCACCTAACGGATCGTGTCAAGTTCGTGATCTAGTGCGCGTGGATACCGCTAGAGGAGTCACACGTGGGGCTCTTATCTATCTTATTTGTCCGTGATATTATTCACACCTATCGAGGACTCGAGGTATGTTTTATACAATTTTGTGCAAAACTATATGTACCACGAAAGATCCATGATTCAGTATATGTCTTCCGCTGTGCTCCAAACACAACAGTGGTATCAGAGCGAGTTCGTGGTTGGATCATATAGTACGAAGCCGATTCTTCAAAATTTATTTGAAGAATCAGTGTTTCAAGAGATTTCAAAGAAATCTTAATTTCTTTATTGCAAATTATATGCCGTAACATTTCATGATAGAAATGAATTTTGTCTAAAACCTGTAAAGTAATACGTGTTGCAATTTAGATATAAATTCCTTATGGCATAAGTAGATTAACATGTTAACATCTCCGAGACCTATTTGTCTTAAAAGACTAAGAGGAATAATGGAGATAAATCTCATAATGAGATTGTGCAAATGCACAAGAAGTTAATTATGGTGAGACATTTTTAATAATTATAAAATCCCTTAAATATATTAAAGTCAAGGTTTGTTAAATGCCCTCCGCTAATAACTATGATGATAGTTAGAGTTTTTACATAAGTCGGTACAGCTCAGCTGTGGGCTCGTGTCAAAACATCTATAATTTATCATGATTATTAGTGGGTTGATTTAACTCAAATTCGTTGACTTGTTTAGCTCAGCTAAGGTTAACTGATTTGAGGGGCAAGGGTTGAGAATATAAGGCTCAACAAGAATATACCGAAAGTCACATAGATTTGTGATTGGCAAGTTAAGGCCTACCTGATGAATGTAACATGTAGGTACAGCTCAGCTGTGTGCATTTTATATGATTCAGGGTTTCGGTCCTATTAGGAATTGTTACCAACTAATTCCCGATTCTGATAGTGAGGGTTGTTGGACTTGAATAAAATAATAGGAGTTATAAAAGACCTTTATTAAATAATTCCACAAATACTAAAACTCTGCTTTAAATTTAGATGGCAAACACAAGTACCTTATCACTGCGAAGCATTCTCGAGAAAGAGAATATCCTCCTCGGTTCCAACTACCTAGATTGGTATAGGAAACTGAAAATCGTCTTAAGACATGAGAGAAAAATTTATGTGCTAGAAGACAAACCACTGAAAGAGCCTACACCCGATGCTTCAGAGGAAGATCAGTCATATTATTCACAATATATGGAAGATGCACTGGATGTGCAATGCATCATGCTGTCTTCTATGTCTCCCGAGTTGCAGAGACAGCATGAGAACATGAGTGCTAGGGAGATTGATCAGCACTTGCGTGAGCTCTTCCAAGAGAGTGCTAGAGTAGAGAGGTATGAAACCTCTCGAGCACTATTTCGTACCATGCTGGAGGAAGGAAACCAAGTTGGGTCTCATGTACTCAAGATGATCGGGTACATAGAGAGGCTCGAGAGCTTAGGTTCCAAGTTGAACCAAGACTTGGCTGTTGACCTAATCTTGTCGTCACTACCTCCATCATTTTCTCAGTTTGTGTTGAATTTCAACATGAACAGCATGGACAAGAGTTTGACTGATCTGATGGTAATGTTGAAAACCGCTGAGAAGGATATGAAGGTAAATCCTTCACTGCATGCAATGATGGTCAGAAAGACCAACAAGCGCTCTGGCATCGAGAAGTTTAATCCTAAGGCTAATGCAGTGAAGAATCCTAAATATCAAGCTCAAAAGAAGCTTAAGAAAGGGATGCAGGTACCCCAATCCGATGAGAAGGAGGCCATGTGCTTCCATTGTGGCAAGAAAGGTCACTGGAAGAAAAACTGCTATATTTTCATGAAGAAGAATGCCAGTGGAGCGGATGCTTCAGGTATTTTTATGATAGAGTGCAATCTTTTTGTTTCTTCATCATGGGTCATAGATTCTGGAAGTAGTTCTCACATTTGTGCGAACATGCAAGGTCTAAGTGACTGCAGACGGTTGTCCAAGGGTGAAATGGACCTACGAGTAGCTAATGGAGCGAGAGTTGTTGTGTTAGCTGTAGGAACATATTCAATAAATTTGCCTAGCGGACTTGTTTTGAACTTAGAAAATTGTTATTTTGTTCCTAGTTTCTCAAAGAATATCATTTCGGTGTCAAGTTTAGACACCAAGGGATTTGTATTTCAATTCAAGGACAAGTTATGTTCCTTTTATTTGAATAATATATTCTATGGGAATGGTTCATTGAATAATGGTCTTTATGTTCTTAACTTAGATGAACCGATCTATTGTATTGAAAGTAAGAAACAGAAATTACATGACTCAAACTTAACATACCTCTGGCACTGTAGACTTGGTCATATAACCCAGAAACGCATCGCTAGACTACTCAATAATGGGTATTTGGACTCTTTTGAATTAGAGCCCATAGATACATGCGAAGCGTGTTTACAAGGAAAAATGAACAAGAAGCCATTCACCAAGATAGGTGAACGGGCAAAGGAACCACTAGAACTCATACATAGTGATGTTTGTGGACCATTGCAAGTTCATGCTAGAGGAGTGTATACATACTTCGTGACTTTTACTGACGATTTAAGTAGATGTGGATATGTCTACTTAATGAGACATAAGTCTGAAACTCTAGACAAGTTTAAGGAGTTCAAGAATGAGGTAGAAAATCAACTTGGTAAGAAGATTAAGGCCCTTCGGAGTGATCGAGGTGGCGAGTATCTAAGCCAAGAGTTCATTGATTACCTAAAAGAGTGTGGGATAATTTCCCAACTTACACCTCCTAGGACGCCAGAGTGGAATGGTGTTTCGGAAAGGAGAAATCGCACACTCATGGATATGGTTAGATCAATGATGAGTCATGCAAGTCTTCCAATGTCATTTTGGGGCTATGCCTTAGAAACAGCAGCATACACACTTAACCGAGTTCCTACCAAGACAGTAGATAAGACTCCTTATGAGTTATGGTTTGGAAAGAAACCAAATTTGTCTTATCTAAAGATATGGGGTTGTGATGCTTATGTGAAGAATGAAAATTCTAATAAGCTTACAGCAAGATCCATAAAATGTATGTTTGTAGGTTATCCCAAAGCTACAATGGGATATTATTTTTATCTCCCAAGTGAGCACAAAATTATTGTTGCTCGGTATGCTACTTTCTTGGAAAAAGAATTTATTTCTAAAGAAAATAGTGGGAGTAAAGTAAGTCTTGAAGAAATTATATACTCTACAAACAGGTTGGAAGATGAACAGTTGGACAATGAGACAGTGCCACAAGCACAAGTGTCTCCTTCATTCGGGACTGCTCAAGAAACGCGAGATCAACGTAAGTCTACAAGAATACACCGAGAGCCAAACAGATATGGTTGGCTGGTAACCCAAGATGAGGAAGTGCTACTCATCGAAGATGATGAACCGTCGACTTACGAGGAAGCAGTTGCTTCAAATGATTCTGAGAAATGGCTGGAAGCCATGAAATCTGAAATGGACTCCATGTACACCAACCAAGTTTGGGAGTTGGTTGATGTGCCAGTTGGGGTAAAACCCATAGGGTGCAAATGGATCTTCAAGAAAAAGATTGACATGGATGGGAACATAATTACCTATAAAGCTAGGCTTGTGGCAAAGGGTTTCAATCAACGTCATGGAATTGACTATGATGAAACATTTTCGCCCGTGGCAATGCTTAAGTCCATTAGAATTTTGCTAGCTATAGCAGCTTACAAGGACTACGAGATTTGGCAAATGGATGTTAAAACTGCTTTCCTAAATGGAAGGTTACAGGAGGAAGTATATATGGTACAACCTCCCGGTTTTATAAAATCTGAGAACGCCAATAAAGTATGTAAGCTCAAGAAGTCCATTTATGGACTAAAGCAAGCATCTCGGAGTTGGAATCTGCGATTTGACGAAGCCATTAAACATTTTTCTTTTGTCAAGAATCCAGAAGAACCTTGCGTTTACAAGAAGGTTAGTGGGAGCAAGATTACGTTCCTAGTGTTGTATGTTGATGACATACTTCTTATAGGCAATGACATCCCTAGCCTAGAATCTACCAAGACTTGGTTGGGAGAGTGTTTCTCAATGAAAGATCTTGGAGATGCAACCTATGTCTTAGGTATTAGAATATACCGAGATAGACAAAGCAAGTTACTAGGGTTGAGTCAAGGTGTAAACATTGATAAAATGCAGAATAAATTTGGTATGCAGGACTCCAAAAGAGGATATTTACCAGTGTCACATGGTCTGCATCTTTCCAAAGCTATGTGTCCAGGAACACATGAGGAAAGAAGTAGAATGGACAAGATACCTTATGCTTCGGCTATAGGGTCCATAATGTATGCTATGATATGCACTCGACCAGATGTCTCGTATGCATTAAGCATGACCAGTAGATATCAGTCAGATCCTGGAGAGGGTCATTGGACTGCGGTAAAGACTATCCTCAAGTATCTTAGAAGAACAAAGAACATGTTCTTAATTTTTGGAGGAGACGAGGAATTAGTCGTCAGAGGATATACTGACGCAAGTTTTCAAACAGATCGGGATGATCCGAAGTCACAACAAGGATATGTGTTTTGTCTAAATGGTGCAGCTGTTTGCTGGAGGAGTTCCAAGCAGGAGACAGTTGCAGATTCAACAGCTGAGTCCGAGTATATAGCAGCTGCGAAGCTGTGTGGATCAAGAACTTCATAGCGGAGCTTGAAGTGGTTCCTAGCATTGTTGATCCAGTTGTGCTATACTGTGACAATAATGCGGCCATAGCACAGGCAAAGGAGCCAAGGTCTCACCAACGATCCAAGCATGTACTAAGGAAGTATCACCTCCTTAGGGAGATTGTTCATAGGGGTGATGTATTGGTTAGCAGAGTAGATACCAGCGAGAATATCATAGATCCACTCACAAATGCCTTACCTCTACAGAAACATGAGACCCATGTGAGGAGCCTAGGACTGAGAGTCCATAGTGTTTGGCAATAGTGCAAGTGGGAGATTGTTAGTGTGTGCACTTATGTGCCAAGACACTCCTTATGTATTTTGTGGATAATTATTTAATAAAGACAAGAATTTATCATTAATTATTTACTTTTCTGTACGTATATGATTGATGATAAAGTCCCACAGATTAATGGGTATATTAATCTGAAAACAGTCCTTGATCGGATAGATATCTAGAGGGGACATGGATATCTAGATCAACGCTGAGTATGACTAGGTCGAGATAGACCGGAGGGATGGATATCCAAGTTGTACTTGGGGGTGCCTTGAGTTTAGAGGTACACTGGACACGACCCGCTCAAGAGGAGACCACATATTAAGCATCATTGGTTATTCCTCTTATGAACGAGTGTAACTAATCTTTTGACTTGAGACCTTCATTTATTCTATGCGTGGAGTTATGTACTTTGACGCTGTTAAAAGCAGTCTTTAATCGGATTGTGATTAATACGGTAGTTGGATGTATGACAAAACATAGAGAGAATAGTGTTGAGTCAATAGAGGATTCATCGCTCTCTTGGATTAGGAGTTAACATCCTGGCCGCTTGATAGAGATATTAGTGACTCAAAATCCATGGCCATGGGAGGAATGATTTATCATTCAAGAGGAGTCTATTATATCTTGGAAATCAAGTAAAATAATTAATTTGGTAATGATGCATAATGTATCGAATTAATTGGGATGTAGGCTTTAGATGAAGAGATTGAATTACACAGTAATCGGTTCATAGTGGTTTACAGTTTATGACTGATATTAATTTTATCGCGTTGGGTGATTAAAAACTGTTGTTAGGCGGTTACCTTAGTCTGTGTATGGATTTACACTGCCTTCGTGTATAAAACCTAGAGGGTCGCACGCATAGCACGTAGACATGAACAAGAGTATCAGAAGCTAGTCGAGATCAAGATCAAATATGGATTTATTTGATACAAAGAAGAGAGAATTCGAATAGCCATAATCATGATGATTAATGGAGAATTCGAAGAGTCATCATAATGATAATTAATGAAGAATTTGAAGAGTTATCATAATGAAGGTTATAAATGAAGAATTTATGGAGCCTATAACTCTTCATCTTCCTTATTAATGAAGATCATAAATGATGAATTAATTGAAAGCTTAACTCTTCGTATTCCTTGGAAGCTATAAATAGCCATCCTCGGAAAGAATCAAAGAAAGGATTTCATTCTCTCTGTTTCTCCTTCGTCAACTTCGTCTTCCACCGGAAGAGATCAGTAGTGCTTCCAAGACTTTGTCGATCCAAGTGGCTAGCACCTAACGGATCGTGTCAAGTTCGTGATCTAGTGCGCGTGGATACCGTTAGAGGAGTCACACGTGGGGCTCTTATCTATCTTATTTGTCCGTGATATTATTCACACCTATCGAGGACTCGAGGTATGTTTTATATAATTTTGTGCAAAACTATATGTATCACGAAAGATCCATGATTCAGTATATGTCTTCCGCTGTGCTCCAAACACAACAGCTCACAACATGTTCGTTAAAATATCTCAACCAATTGTGTTATTCTGATTGATACAATTTCTTTAGTTTAATTCAATGTAATACTTGTTAGTTTAGTGATTTATGTTTCCATGATGTTGGTTCATCATTTGGATGTCGTTAGGTTATATTAGATTTCTTTAATACTTTAGTTTTCGTTTCATGCTTAGTTTTGTTGATACTTTACTTCATGTTATCTTTTATTTTCTGCAATTGTAGTTAGGTTAGACTTAGCTCTCACTATTTGTATTGTCTTTCATTTATTAGATTATTTTTCATTTAATACTTTTCTATTTCATTCCTTAGTTTAATTGTGTTGATAATGAAACTCATAGCGTCTGATAATGCGTTGTGGATTAATTATTAGCACTTAGTTAGATTTCATTCGAGCATTAGATTAGATTCCTACTTATTTTACTTTTTATTTGTTAGATTTAAAATAAAAAATCAAACAACACCCATTTTCATATTAAAAATCCTAAAAATATAAATAACAAGCAATATTATATTACCATCCTATCATTGCATTCGTTGGGAGATCGACTCGAGTTGACCCTATGCTATATTAGCATAGATGGATTCGATATTTAATTCTTTTGATATCAAGCAAAAAGAGGTTTTCCATTTATATTTTTGTATTTACTTTTTGTTTGTATTGTATTCTTATTGTATTATATTTTTGCGCTGCTCTCAGAATTTTTTGATTGGCCACTATCATTTTTTCGGTTTGCTTATTACAAGTTATACTTAAATATATATTATTTGTGCTTGTATCTCAAATTGTAAGGCGAATTTCTCCATCTCTGAAAAAACTTCCAGAAAGGAGACCGTTAGTTGGCTCTCGTTGAGTATGTAGACCTTAGATGTACTGATTCTGGGTGATGTGGATATATGGAGAGGGCCCAAAGGGAATTAAGAAAAAGAGGAGAGGTCATTTCGGTCTTTTGGGGCTTGAGTAGGGTTTGGTGATTAAAAGGGCACTGTTCATCATCCAGGGAGGGAGAGAGCTCGTGTTGTGGTTTTCGGCCGCCAAGAAGAGGAGAGTCTTCTTCCTCCTCAGAGTGCTCGACGACGACGAGGCTGGCCGCCCATGGCTTCGATCCCCTCGTTTTCTTCTTCCGGTCACCGCCTCTCCTCTCCTCCTCTCCTAGACAGTGTTCGTCGTAGCATCTGGCGGCTACCATCGCAGCCGACCATCGGGACATGTCTTATCGTTGCCTGCCACCTCTGACAGCCAGCCGCCGCACCTCCTCTACTCCTCTTTCTCGTCTCCTCCCCTTCCCTCCGATGCTGACGTCGCCAAGGAGCGTGGTCACATCCAGCAGTTATCGCCGCTGCCTCCGACGACCACCATTGCAACAGCCTCCGGCAGCCACCGCCATCGCCGCCTCCCGCAGCTACTACAGTGGCCTCCGCACGGTCACCACCTCGCCACCTTTGGCGGCCATCTCTATCGTTATCTCCAGGGATTACCACAACCACCTCCAGCGGTCATCCTCGCCGCCTCTAGCAGCCTTCACCATCGACACCGCCTCTAGCATCCACCAGCGCTTCACGCCGCTGCCACCTCCACCACCGGCCGACCCACGGCTTCCATGGACCATGATTTGTATTATGTTTTGTGTGTTGTGTTCCGACCATCGAGCCGCTGAGTTATTGGTATTATCCGGCTTGCGTGCCATATGTCGGCCTGAGAGCCGTTGTAGTATTCCAGCCTAGGTGTCGTTATCATGTCTCGGCCTACGAGCCGCCTTCTGGATCCATGTTGCACCGGATTCCATGTCGTCTCTCTCAGATCCGACTCCTCAGCTGGCTCACGCCCATCTACCCGTCAGGGCCACGACGACTCGATCCGCACCGCGATAAGCTCACCAACCCATCCGAGGGCACCCCTCGGGGGCCAAGGTACGTCGACGTACTCATTTTGTACTTATTTTATTGTCTTGTTACTAGTCGGCTACTTATGTATTCGTGGGACTCGCCTCGAGCGTCGGGGTACCAGAGACCGGGGCAACCCGATCGCTGGCTGTAGATAGCGTTGACCAGAGGACTTCTGATGACTTGGTCAACACAGAGGATAGCTCACCATCCGGATCATGGAGATGCGGTCAATATTCCAGACACGTCACACTGATAGATTCGTCTTCTCAATTTCTCGACAAGAACACTGAGGGTTGAGAATCAAGCAAAATCCTGCATATGTTTTTTCCTTGCTTTATTTTATATTATATTGCTACTAATAATTTTGATAGAACAAATGAAAGAAATGGAAGAATGATAAAAATAAATGATCGAGATTTACCCTCTCGGAAGATAACACCAATTTTATAAGTAGACTTTGAAATAGTCCTCTTGGGAGGCCATGAATCAAATAAAATCAATTTATCTTGTGCCATGTGTTTCTTTTGTTATGCATTTTATTTCCGCTACGTGTTAACTTTTTATAGACAAGCATAAAATCGAGACGAGTCGATCGAAATATTCATCTCGCATACGGTCCTGACACAAATTACTATATAACTTTGAAAATAATAGCAAAAATGACAAAATGACGCCTGGAATTATAATATTGACAAAATGACGGGAGGCATAAAGAAAGTAGAGACCGGACCAGACACACGTCGACGTCCGCAGCGGAAGGACTGGACGGTCGAAGTCCAAGCAACGTGATTGGCTGCCACCAAATCTTCAGAGGCGGGTCCCACAACGATCTCGGCCTTCGTGGCGCACCCCCATCGCTTCATTCCGTCCGCCCCACGCCTCCGCGTCAACGACAGCAGCGCCTCCCCCATCCAAAAGATAACGCGGGTCCCACCGCCGCCCATCTCCATCCGATCCATGGCAACCGTCCGCTGTGGATATGCTTGCGCTCCTCGTCCGTCGGATCGCCCTCGAGGACCGGGCCGTGAATGGCGGTGTCGTCCGTTTCAGGCGATGTGTCGGAACGACAGCCCTCGAAGTGATCATTAATTACGGTTACGCCATCCTCGATGTTCAGGTTAAGGACTTCCGGTTAAATTTTACCCGAGTTCTCACCATTCGGGTGACTGGATTCAAGATGGACCCCGCCCCCATGAGTAGGATGCGATAGAGTCGGGACCCACCCCCTTCCATTTGTTTGGCGCCAAGTTGATACACCAACAATTTGTTAAGCCACGTATCTAAATTTTCAAATATTCAAATCTTGCCGTTGATTTTTTAAATAACTAAATTAGACCTATCCACTTACCTAAACCTAAATAAAAAAAAATATATTAAAAAAAGACCCCAAGGTGGCTGAGGCTCGGTGCTCGACTTCACGTTACTCGGTCACTTGACTAGGCAGTCGCTCAACTACACAAATAAATGAAATCATAATCACCGAGTTAAGTGGTCACTTGCTTAATTCTTCATTATGATCGAGATTAAATTCTATCGAAGGATCCCTTTATAGAATTTATTTCGGAAATGAGGAATGAAGAGATATAAACATAGTCAAGAAGTAGCATCTCTATCTTTGTCTATCAAAGAGCGAGGGAGAAATATATAAACAAAGATAGGCGAGATACGTTGATGTATGACATATCGATCGAATCCTAAGGATTAGGTCGACAACCTTATCCATTGCATGAATACAATAAACCGTTTTGTATGTGGGGGACTCCTACCTATCTTTACAACCTTGTGCACAATGCATCCTATCTTTAATTACAATTTTGCATGTTCATCCTCTAAAACTTTATTTTTTCAAAAGGACCCTTAAATTTTTTAAATGATTTAAAATGCATATATATATATATATATATATATATATATATATATATATATATATAACAAGTACAATTACAAGTGGGCCAAGGTGGGAGTAGGTTTGATTATCTCTCTAGAAACTTAACAACATGAATAATATTTTATATCGAATCACATTTTGTTTATAATGTTATTATTCTGATCCTATTTGTAGTGAATTTAAATTTATTTCTTGTGTTATTAATATGTGAAATTGATATTAAAATGTTATGACACGATTTGCATGATTTGTCACTAATTGTCAAACCCTATTTTGACCATCCATCGTGATTCTTCATGAAGATATAAATCTGTGTTCTCTTGCTTAAGTTAGAAGATTCTTATATTTTGCTGACAGTATCTTTGATTAAAAAAAATGAGTTTTATAATAATGATAACATTGTTATTTTTATATGTAAATTTTAATATATATAAATCATAAAATACTCTTAACCGATTAAATTTCCATTAATGATAATTAATTGCTTTGGCGGTCCAATCTTATCCAATTGTGTTTTGTCAACGATTAATTAATTATGCACGCAATGGCCTCGTCTAATAAAAATGATTAAATACAAAATATATATATATATATATATATATATATATATATATATATATATATATATAATTTTCTTTTTCCTCATAATTTTTTAAAATTAATTTTTAAATGGATAGTAAATTAAGAGTGTAAATGATCCAAGTCATTCATGAGTCACTAATGAACGACTGTGTCAAAACTCAACTCGCGTTTAAAGTTGATCCCGTTCGAAACGGTTTGATTTTTAATTCAATTATTACTGGATTAGTGGTTCATCAAGTCAAATGAACAAATAAAAATATATATTTTATAATACATAATATATAATATATAAATTTATTTATTAATAAATAAATAAAATCGAGCTTGGGCTCAAGCTTAAGCTTGAGCCTATAATTAAATATGAAGTTCAAACACAAATTGAGATAGCATAAATCGAATCGAGCTAAGCTTTAGTCTAATTCAAGTTCGGCTTAACTCGTTTACATTCGAATGCCAAACCATTAATTTATAGAGGAATGCAAGAGAATATTTATTGAGGAAAATTGAATTTGCCAAACACTCTTCGAAAGTCCTATCCATGTTGATAAATTTTAAATTAACTTAATCCAACTTTTAAGGCAATCAACTTTTAATTAATTATTTTTTCAAAACCTAATCCCGGCATTATGGATAATGGTGCATGACACGTTAATTAAAGAGCAAAAATATTGAAAAGGATGCACTTATTTTTATTTTAGGCAAAGACATCCTATTTTTAAAAAGTTATAAAAAAAATGCTCACAAATATTCTTATTTTAACATAACAATTATAATTGTATAATAATAGTTAAAAATAATTTCAGCTTTATCAAATTCAAACCCTAAACTTTGATGACAACATGAGAAGACATAATTATAAATATTATAATAATACTAAAGTGGTGCGTATCAAATTTGAATATTTTAATCAAATTGATAAAAAAACAATGTAATATTAATAATATTCAATAAACAATAATTTTAAATAAAATTAGACAAAGAATAAAAAATATTAAATTGATATAATAATATTGAAATGAGAATATTTGCGAGATGAAAAATATAATAGGATAATAACTAGTAAAATCCTACAATTTGGATTTCATCTAACTCATTTGATTTCCATTTGCTAATTTTATTTAAAATCATCTTATTTTAATTGATCCTACTTTTGTTTTTTTTGGTAAAAATTCTTAATTAATTTATTTTTAACGTCACATCAAAACCTTCCTATCTCTATTTTATAAGGATATGGTCCAGTGTTCCAATTAGGTACCCAACCTTATCCAATCCTAACTTTACTCATAATTTAATATGAACATATATATTAAATTTCCTGAAGAACGAGGGTGTTTTTGAAATAGAGCCAGTGGCAGTTGTCGTAAATAATGGCATATTGATGGACTAAATGAATTCAAGGGAAAGAAGGATTTATTGAAATATTTTAGAAAAAATATTATTAGTAATAAATAAAATTAAATAAATGGATAAACATTTATTAGAGAGAGAGAGGGAGAGAGAGAGAGGAAGCATGGCGAGGAGCGCTATAAAATGAATAAAGCCGAGATTTAATGCCGTCCAGTTCGATCCCCTTCCTCGCCGAACGTTTCCGTCTCCGCTCCGTTACAACTGGTCTGGCCCTCCGCTTCGTCGCCATCTCGAATCCGGGCAGAGAGCGAGGGGGGAAGAAGGGACGCCATCTCTCGAGCTGCTTTGACTGCGCCGACGAAGTCTTTGTGCGCGTCTCGGCCGCCTTCTTCGAGCCCTCCGTAAGATCGAGGCTTTCTCTCCGCGTTGCCGCACTTGTAGGTGAGTGCCACTGGATTTTGCTTTTCGTTCTCCCGTTGTTAGACTCGGTGATTCTGATGTTAGGATGTCCCTAGCGGGTGATTCTTGATGGATTTGTTTGTGTTGAGAAAGTTTGGATCGAAAGGTTGGGTTTGGGAGATTGCCCTGGTGTTGTTTGGTTTGGGAGATTCTAGATGAGCTTGCCTCTGTCGGTCGAATTTGTTGTTTTCCAAAACCAAAAAAAAAAAAATCGAATTATATCTGTCGCCACTACTGTTTATGCATACGTGAGGAGAGTATTTCTACAATGGTCGGATTTTGTTTCACTTTTTTGTTCTTGTTGGTTTGTTTGCGGATATTTTTTTTTTAGGTTTATCTCTTGTGTCCACATATGGAAAAATGAGGTGATTATTTGGAAACGGTCGTAATAATTAAGTTGACTTTGGCGTTTTTACATTTGTAGACGGCTTTTATGTGCTTTCTTGGTTTTTCATTATCTTTTCATGCTTATCTCAGAGACGGTTTCAATTCTTACCACAGGAAGAATTTTGCTTAGTGCTATGTTTTAGCCGACCCCACCTTATGAGATAAGGTTTGATTGTTGCTGTTGCTAGAAAGTTTTGTTTGATTAAAACTTACGTCTTAAACTTACAAGACCAGTATCATATTCCTAAGACTGTAAAAAGCAATCCAGTATTTATTGTGATGACCGATTGAAAAGGGCATTGCCATTATGTTTATTAAATGGATGTTCTAAATCTGCGTGACTGACTTGAATGTAGACCTTTAGATAAACCCTTAATTGGTACACCTGATTATCTCGGTCAGTTTTCTAGGTGGTGTTGTACAAAATTGGAGTTCATGTCACAGCCGAGGCTACCAGATTTGTTGTTATAAATTCCCTACTTTCAGATGCAATAGTCAGGTCAGCACATCATCATGGCAGCCACAGTCAGTTAGTAATGGCGATCCCATTTAGCAACGATTTATCTTTATGTGAGCAACACCAATGATTTTGTGACTTCTAGTGTTTCCTTCAGGTGGTGCTGGTGAGGTTTCAATCAGGAGGGGGGATGTCTAAATGGATTCTGCAGGGGGATTGAGGGTGATTAGAAGCAATAAGTTATTTTTACCCTTGTTGCTAAATTGGAAGTTTGCATGCCTTGCCCTTAGTTATTTTTGCAAATATGACTTGGTGATAGATTTAGCGGTGTTTCATATTCAGTTATATTTTAGAATTATCAATAACTAAGCCTTTAAAGTTGCTCTTTCTCAAAATTTGGTTGTCAAGTTCTTAAGTGATGGGATTTGTCTTTTGGGGGTGCCAAGTAAAATTTACCAGCACTCATTTTAATGTTAAACTGGTCTTTTCAACCATTTGTCTTCTTATTCCTATTTGATTTAAAGATTAGGACAACGATAATGGATTGTAATGATCACATTATGCATAAAAACAATTATCATTAACCAAATCACTCTGCATGTTGAAAGGTTTATTAAGTATAAAAGAAATCCAAATCTTTCTGATTTTCAATTATTGTAACATTCAAAGAGTACATTTTTGGTCAAGAAACTTTACCAAAGAATTCCTACTATATAACCGTATAAAAGGAAAAAGTATTTACTAGAATCAGAAATGCTCAACCTCTGGATCTATCAAAAGCACTGATATAATTGCTGAAGTGTTCTAGATGCGTCTGTTTTTGGTAAAATTGAAATAATAGTTTGATTCAAAGAAGTCTTAGCATAACATCCTGTGATATATGTTCTGTATCTCTTTTCCGTCTTGCAACATACCTGTTTATATAAATTATAAACTGTGTGTGTTTGTGATTATGTTTGGTTACTCAAGATTTTCCTTTCCAGACTTAACAGTCACTTAAGCATCATCAAGTCTCCTGAATTAGGCCTCATCTGGTTCTTTGTTGGTTAGTTCAAGTTGTCTTTTCACTTCATTTTTACAGTTGCAGTTTGTGATTTTTTTTACAATGTTTGATACCTTTTCATTTTAATAGAAAACTGATAGTCATAGAGAGATTGATGATCTAAATACATTGTACTGACTGCAGTTGTTGAACCTAATCAGTTATTCCTTGTGCATGTGTTTTTAAAGATATTGCTCATTTTGGGAGTCTAGATATTCAATAAATAAGTGAAGATATAGGGATCTTGTTCCTCCAGGCTGGTTCATGCTTAAAATCTGTAACTTGCCCTTTATTTTATGTATGATAACTCCTCTTCAAGTACAGAAAATCAGACATCACAAATATTCAATAACTTCCAAGCTGTGCTGATTTACGTTTAATCAGTAACTGATTACACACAATGAAATCTCGCAAATTCTAGTACCCTTTAGTTTTGCACAATGAAATCACTTTCCAGTTGTGATATAGTTGGCAAACCTTGACATTCTAGGAATCCTGTCTATTGTTAATTTTTGGTTAATTTATTGTATGTATATTCAACCTTTTCATTAAAAATAAAGCATGTATGTGTGTGTATGTATGCATGCATGCATGCATGCATGTATGTTATCATTATTTAACAAGTGATTATATGCCTGTAAAAGTATGAAATTTTAAATTTGACAAAATGTGTTGAAATTGCAATGATCTGTGAACATACATTTTTGTGTGAGTAGATGCTCGATGGTAATTAATATATCATTATGAAAACCTTGAAGATTTTATGTATCCTTTTTGGGTTGTTCCTGCTGAGCAGACTGTTTAATGGTTTTTGATATGCGGCCTTTGTTTGTTTACAGTTTCAATTCTTGGAATTCCTCCTGTATATGAACTTTGGCAGTTTTTGAGGTGGTACTTGTAATTGAGAGGCTCTTCTGCTGTGGTCATCGAGATTCATAGAGCTTTGCAAAAATGTTGTCAAAATCATGTGCCAACCTTTTTGAATTAGGGTCTGATAATGCAATGGAGTTTGATACTATTAAATCACTTTCTAGAGTGATGACGACAGTAGGAATCATAAATAATATTGATGGAGCAAGTACTAATGAAGATTCATGTTCCCCTATATTATCAATCCAGAGCCGCAGAATCATTGTAGCCAACTTCCTTCCACTGAACTCTGTGAAAGATCAAAAAACTGGACGATGGTGTTTTGCATGGGATGATGACTCACTTCTATTTCAACTTAAAGATGGTTTTTCTTCTGATACTGAAGTAATTTATGTAGGAAATCTTAAGGCTGATGTAGACATTAGTGAGCAAGAAGAAGTTGCACAGAAGCTTTTGGCAGAATTTAGGTGCATGCCAACATTCCTCCCCCCTGACCTCTTTAAGAGGTACTACCACGGGTTCTGCAAGCAGCAACTTTGGCCTCTTTTCCATTACATGCTTCCTATCTGCCTTCATAAGGGTGACCTCTTTGATCGTTCTCTTTTTCAAGCTTACATTTCAGTAAACAAAAAATTTGCAGATAAGGTTTTGGAGGTAATGAACTCGGACAATGACAGTGTGTGGATCCATGATTATCACCTTATGCTTCTTCCTACATTCTTAAGGAAACGACTAAACCGGGCAAAGATTGGTTTCTTCCTTCATAGCCCATTTCCCTCATCTGAATTATACCGAACATTACCGGTCAGAGAGGAAATACTCAAGGCACTGCTTAATGCTGATTTAATTGGCTTCCAGACATATGATTATGCAAGACACTTCTTATCTTGCTGTAGCAGGATGTTGGGACTGAACTATGAGTCAAAACGTGGCTATATTGGACTTGAATACTATGGTCGTACTGTGAACATCAAGATTCTCTCAGTGGGTGTTCACATTGGCCGACTTCATTCTTTACTGAATCAACCTGAAACAATTTCAAAAGTTCAAGAGATTGAGGAAAAGTTCAAGGGGAAGAAATTGTTGCTCGGTGTGGATGACATGGATATATTTAAAGGCATTAGCCTAAAGTTGCTAGCATTGGAACTTCTGCTGGAGAGGAGTCCTAGTCTTAGAGGAAATGTTGTCCTTGTGCAGATTGTAAATCCTGCTAGAAGCACAGGAAAAGATGTAAAAGAAGCAAATGAGGAAGCAAAATCTATCGCTAAAAGGATAAACAATTCATATGGCACTTCAGACTACGAGCCAGTGGTACTTATTGACCAGCCTATACCTCTCCATGAAAAAATCGCTTTTTATGTGGCAGCTGAATGCTGCATTGTAAATGCAGTGAGGGATGGAATGAACTTAGTTTCTTACGAGTATGTAGTTTGTAGGCAGGGAACAGAGATAATGGATATGAGTAGACATATCAGTATTGGCAGTTCCCATGCGAGCACACTCATTGTATCCGAGTTCGTTGGTTGCTCTCCATCACTTAGTGGAGCTTTTAGAGTGAACCCTTGGAGTACAGAGGATGTTTGTGATGCTTTGTATCAATCCTTGAAATTGGAAGATTCAGAAAAACAGTTGCGCCATGAAAAGCATTATCGTTATGTCAGCTCACATCATGTTTCTTACTGGGCTAGCAGTTTTTCTCAGGATCTGGAGAGAGCATGCAAGGACCACTACAGTCGAAGATGTTGGGCTCTTGGCTTTGGTTTAAATTTCCGGGTTCTTTTCCTTTCGCCTAATTTTAGGAAATTGACATTAAGCCATATTTTATCAGCCTATAAAAACACTTGCAGACGGGCTATATTTTTGGATTATGATGGTACCATTATGTCTGAAACATCTGTTAACAAAACTCCAAGTGCAGAAACCTTATCTATCCTGAACAGCTTATGCAGTGATCCAAATAATACTGTATTTCTCGTTAGCGGGAGAGGCAGGGAGTCTCTTGGTGATTGGTTTTCTTCGTGTGAAAACCTGGGAATTGCTGCTGAACATGGCTATTTCATCAGGTACATAAGTAAAAAGCCCTTAGGCTGCTAAGTTTGCAATTTATAATTGCTTGTTCCTGTTACAATCTAGTCTTATTCCAATCATTAGGTGGAGAAAGGATGCCGAGTGGGAATCAAGCTCCGTTCCTGTTGTCTTGGATTGGTTTAAGATAGCTGAACCTGTAATACAGCTGTACACCGAGACTACAGATGGCTCAAATGTAGAACTCAAGGAGAGTGCAATTGTGTGGCATCATCAATATGCAGATCCTGACTTTGGTTCATGTCAAGCCAAAGAACTGCTAGATCATCTCGAAAGTGTTCTTGCAAACGAACCAGTAGTTGTCAAGCGGGGTCAGCATATCGTGGAAGTAAAACCACAGGTATGTGCTTTAGTGTTAGCCATTCAAGTTCGTGATTGCTCTATTTCTTGCTGTATTTGGAAAGTTGATAAGAGGAATATCACGTGCAGGGAGTGAGTAAAGGGGTGGTCGTCGAGAAGCTTATTGGGACCTTGACCAAGAGTGGGAAGCCCCCAGATTTCGTGCTGTGCATTGGGGACGACCGATCCGATGAAGATATGTTTGAAAGTATCAACAGCACAGCTTCAAGCAATCAGTTTCCCTCTGTTCCTGAAGTTTTTGCATGCACCGTTGGGCAAAAACCAAGCAAAGCCAAATATTATGTCGAAGATTGCAGCGAAGTGATAAGGTTGTTGCACGGCATCTCTTCTTTCTCAACTCAAAATCACAGAGACAAGCAGCACAGTCAGGTTTCTTTCGAAAAGCTTTGTTGAGTTTGGTCATCGGACACATAATTTATTCAATTCATCTTCGACTAATGGAATCTGTGTATCCTGATGGTCTTCCCATGACAGCTTTAGTCCGTGTTAGTTAACATCAAACGATACAACTTTCTTCCTTGCCAATCCCCATCACTCACACTCAGAAGGTTTCACAACCTTCATGAAGTAAAGACAATTTTGTCGCAAGTTCTCGTAATATATCGATGATGTCCCTGATGCATTCATTTGTGTATTTGGATTTGTTATATGTGTTCACTCATCCTATTTTACATTATTTTCAATAGGTGAAATATTATCATTAATTCCTCTACGTTTCGTATTAACATCTGTGATTGAGTTAAATTATATAGTTATGAAGATCATTAGCATTTTTATATGGTTTCCTTCAAATTTACAGTATTAAAGTTTTTGGTAATATCACTTTTGGGAAACTTCCAGCTCATCAACTATTGATAGCTTGCCCTCGTGTTATATTTGTATATGTTGGTTCTTATTGAAATATCGTATCTCGTGAATTTCCAATCCACAACTCCAAACAACTCATAATAATAGAGGAGAATGTTTCGGTACATCGACATTTGCACTTGTGTAATTGAATCAGTCACCCTCACAAGGATGCAAATGGCTACAAATGAGTTCTTTGCTGGAATCAATTGTGTGACAAAGGACTTCACTGATCACTAGAAGACAGATGCAAACATAAAAGAAAGCTGAATCTCCAGAACACATTTTGGCTCGAGCAGTGGCCACTATCAAGTTTGGCACAAGTGTGACAGCACAATAACATGGGCCCACGCAGAGGACTCAACCACTTGAAACCAAACCCCAGAAATAAATATTGATGCCAAAACAGTAGACTACGAATTCGCCTAACATGGAGAATAGTTCTAACATCTAAGCAGCATGTGCATGAGAAAATGGAGAGTTGTCTTTCTGGTAACCAAGGAATTCCACTCATCATTCTCTGAAACTCTCCAAGTTCTGTTCTAACCCTCTTGCAGGAACAAGAAAATTGATAGGTAAAGGTAGAAAGTATATTTATTTCATCATTTTGCTGTATGCATGGAAGCATGTTTGAAGAGCTTTCCATGCAGAGGATTCAGCCATTGAAAAAAACTAATCCATGAGAATAATCGGTGGCAAAATTTGTGTTGAGAAGAAGAATTGTCACCAGCATCACCAATTCGCTTTTATCTTCTTCCATGGCGAGCTTGCTTCGAGATCGGACGTGTTGGAATAAAGCGTCTTTTCTTTATTGTTACTCCATAACCAGATCTTTGACACGGAGAAGCTCTCCCGCCGGCAGCCGACGCCGAGTCGCTTCCCCTCTGCGGCCTCGTCGGCGCCGATCACTTCCCTTCCCCTGTTAGCGGAAGAGCAGCAGTTCTTGAAGGCGACGTGGAGCTCGGCGTCGGCCACCACGTACTGGTACGACCCCATCGAGAAGCACCTCCTCGCATCCAAGCTGAGGCGACGGCTGTTGCTGCTGCTCTCCCCTTCCTTGAATCTCCAATTCTTCATCACAATTCTGCCGCTTGAGTCGCCATGGGTGGTGCCCTCGGTGTCTCCGTGTCCGTCTCCCAAGTTCCTGAACTTGCCAAGCCTCACCGGGAACGCCTTCACTGCGGCGGTTTCTTCGACGGCGCATGCGTGGGGCTCTCCGGCGGCCTCCTCGTCGTCTTGGGTTCGGTCGCTGAAGTTGAATGCGATGTGTTCGATGGAAGATCTCTGAGGGAAGAGGGAGCCGCGGCAGAGGGGGCAGGTGGAGTTGGAGAGCAGCCACGTGTCAATGCAGGCGAGGTGGAAGGCGTGTCCGCAGACGGGCAGCAGGCGGAGCTCGTCGCCGGTGGCCGCGTCGAACTCGCAGAGGCAGACGGCGCAGTCGAAAGGCTCCTCCTTGGCCGCAACGAGGTCGGCGTAGAGGAACACCGGGAGCGCGTCGATGAAGGCCTGGTCGAGCCCGGAGTCGTGCTGGTGGAACAGCTGCTGCAGCCGTCGATCAGGCACCGACGACTCGCCGCCGCCGCCGTCCTGAGGCGGAGGAGAGCGGCGGCGCTTCCTGAAGACGAACCGAAAGAGGACGTGGACGAGGCCGGAAACAAAGAATGCAACGGCGAGGACAACGATGACGATGAGGAGCGCCGGGCGGATCTTGCTGCCCGATGAGCTGCTCATCGGAGGAATTGCGTCGTGCTTGGCTCGTAGAAAGATTTAAAGGCCATGGGAGATTGAGGATGAGGACAAAAGAAGATTGAGCAAGAATAGATTTTGGTGCTAGATTCGGTGTGATCCGAAGTTCCATGGCCGTGGATGCAGCATCTCCCTGTTTGTTACTGCTGCAAATGATAATGAGATGGCTTCTTGTTCGAAGAAATTGTTCTGATAATTAAAGAGCATGAACAGGAAAGGAAGGTACAGAATATTCCTTCCATCTGAAATTCTGGTCAGATTTGTATTAGATTAGATTAGAATATGATGTGGTGATAAAAGTAGCCGATTATAAAGGTCCGTCGGACAGACAATGTTCGATTGGAACAGACTTGGTCGAGCTGACCGTCCATAGAGTTCGGAACAGTATGGTAAGATCATCAGACCCTCAGTATGAAATGACAGAACACCAGGAGACAGGAGCGCTTGTCCGATCGGAAGGCGGCAGTCGATTATACCGAGTCACCGCGAAGAAGAATAGTCGAGGTCGACCGAGCGGAGGAGTCCCTAGCCGAGCGACTACCTCACTTGGCCGAGTAGCTGGATCATCGTCATACCTCTCAATATTCTTTTGAGAGATAGTACCGCTGCCACAAGGCATAGTCAACAGAAGGATCATACGACAGAAGCTTCCACTATCTTATCAAGAATATGCACACTCTGTTAAGGCATGTGTCAGAGATACTTTCCTGACAAGTTTTTCATATGACATATTAGAGAAGGTGTCCACGTCTCATGGACCATGCATGTCACCTACCAGGACTCTATATATAAAGGGGGGTTCATACACCGGTGGAGGTACGCATTATTCACTGTTTGCGTTTGTGCTATTGTTGCTCCATTTTCTTCTACAATTCTAGTGACTGACTTGAACGTCGGAGGACAAATGCCGAGGATCCCTCCCTCGCTTGGCACTCAAGGGCGGAGCTAGACAGCACGTTACCCGGGTTGTAGCCCAGGGGTCTTTTCCATTAATTTCCTCTTAAAATTTATTTTTATCTGATAATTTAACCTTGGGCCCCATTTTTTTTAAGTGGGCAGCCCGGGTGGCATCCAAATCCGTCGGAAAGAGGTAGAAATTTAGAAAAATATAAAATCCCTAATACTTTTTTTCGCATCCGCCCGATTCTCTTCCTTGCCAATTTCTCATCTGTCGATTTCTTCTTTCTCTTCAGTCTTCCCTGTCGATTTCTTCTCCGACTCGACAACTCCATTCCTCAGTCCTCTTTCGATTGTCTGGGCTACACCATACTCAAAGAAGTCATCTCTCCCTTCGACAAGAACGGAGCTCCCTCTTCTCCGCCTTTGAGTTTTCCATCTTTTCCCTCTCACCAACGCCAGCAACTTCACCACTTTAGCCACCACTGGCTAGAAGTGAGAAGGCCCGCCTATTCCAAACTGAGTCATGGCCAATCAGATGAAATTTTCTTGAAAAAAAAAATCAAATTTTGTTATTATTTTAGGGTTTTTCTATAATGTTGTTTTGTATTTATTGCATGTATACTTTCTTATTCTATTTTGGAATTTCTTTTGTTTTGCCCCATGAACAAAAAAAACCTAATCATCTAGGTGTGTCTTGTTAAACAGATACCTTACAGTTAAGAAAACGAGCAACTCTTTGTGATTTGTGAAGCTATACCAAGAGTTCAAACCTGATAAGAAAGAAGCCATCAATTGCTTCTTGATGAGATTATTCCTCTGTGGTTGTCTGCACCAAATCGCAGCATCCTCATCATTCGAGATTTGGATTTTTTTTTTTTTTAATACTAAGAGAGGTATTTTCTATCTTAGATTTTTAATTATTTTTTTTACTAATATTGTTCTTATGTATATTTTAAACTAGTTGATTTCTTAATTATTTTCTACTTTAAAATTTTGCTAATTTAAATTGTTCTTATGTGAAATATTAAATAACACAATCATAAATATTTATAGTACTTTTTTAATTCAACAAATAATGTTAAATTTTTAGCTACTATTATTACTGTTGAATCTATGTAGGCGAATATGAGATTTATACTAGCAATTGTATTAGAAATCGTACTTTAAGATTTATGAGATTCTAAGTTGATCATATGAAAATTTGTTTGTGTTAGGATATTTTAATGTCAAATTAGATTTATACTAGAAATTATATTAGAAATCGTTCTTTAAGATTTTGAGATTCTAAGTTGATCATGTCAAAATTTGTTTGTGTTAGGATATTTTAATGTTAAATCAAAAGAGAAAAAGGGGAAACAATATTCTATCATTCTTTAAGTCAAGAATTGATAATCCTTCATCATCCGAGAGGACCGAGACTAATACATCCATTTCTAATGAAGAGTTCGAACGCCCTTGTAAATCTCAAAGAGTTGAGTTTGATGAAACTTCACTCGAACGAGATCCTAGATTACGAATTCCAATGTGGCGATATCCTGTTAATTATCATGATGAAATTAGGCGAGCTTATATTAAAATGGGTCCATATCAACCTAAATTGCAAGAGTACCCGCGGTCTGAATCAGGAAATCAACATTGTCGATTTCAATATACATGGTTTAAAAAAGTTCCATGGTTAGAGTACTCTTCTTCAAAGGATGCAACATTTTATTTTCTATGTTACCTTTTTGAATTAAGTGAAGCACAACAATTTGATTTACAGTTGTAGGGTTTAAAAGTTGGAAACGCGTTAATGATGGAGTCAAGTGTGTCTTTTTGTCTCACATGGGAAGTTCTAATTCGGTGCATAATAAATCCGTAAAATCTGTTGTTGATGTGATGAATGTAACTCGACATATAGATAAAGTTATGAATCGAGAATTTTCTGAACAGATACAAAAGAATCGATTAAGACTTGTAGCAACAATTGAAAGTGTCTGTTGGCTTAGTTTGCAAGCATGTGGATTGAGAGGTCATGATGAATCTTCATATTCTCAGAATCGTGGTAATTTTATTGAGATGCTAAAACTTTTGGGGAAATGGAATGCTAGTATAGGCAATGTTATCTTAAAGAAAGCTCTGGGAAATGCAAAGTATACCTCACCAGAAGTTCAAAAAGGAATTTTGCATATTATTGGTAACAGAATTAGAAATAAAATTCGTTATGAAATTGGAGATTCTAAGTTTTGTATTTTGGTGGATGAAGCAAAGGATGTATCTAACAAAGAACAAATGACTATAATTTTGAGATTTGTTGATGTCCATGGTTTTTTGCAAGAGCGTTTTTTCTAAATTGTGCATGTTCATGACACCACAGCTGCAACGCTTAAGAAAGAAATATGTGATGCCCTCACTAGATATAATCTAGAAATACATAATATGCGAGGTCAAGGATATGACAGTGCTAGAAACATAAGTGGTGCTTTTAATGGATTGCAAGGTTTATTTCTTAAAAATTGCCCCTATGCATATTATGTACATTACTTTGCCCACCGACTCTAGTTAGCGTTGTTGCAGCTGCTGAAAGTGAGATCTCTAAATGCTTTTCTTTTCGAATATGATGCTTATTGTTAATCTTGTTACATCTTCTTCCAAACGCAATGTTGAGTTACAATTTGCTCAAGTTAATGAAATTGCACGTTCTGTTGTTGCTGGTGAATGTGAGATTGGGCGAGGAGCTAATCAGATTGGTACTTTGTATCGAGCCAGAACTACTCGTTGGAGCTCCCATTTTGAGTCTATTTGTAACTTAATAGATAAGTACAATGCAACTATTAATGTGCTTGAAAGCATTATCACTGATGGTTCCTCTACTTCGATGCGTGGGGAAGCTGGTGTTTCATTAATGGTGATGAAATCTTTTGATTTTATTTTTATTTTTCATTTGATGCATAAAATTATGAGGATCACATATTTACTTTGTCATGCCTTGCAATAAAAATCTCTTGATATCATAAATGCAATGGATTTGGTCTCTACAACTAAAACACTTCTTCTGACATTGAGAAATGATGGTTTTGATATTCTTCTTTCATATGTCAAATCATTTTGCACTAGATTGGACATATACCAGAGATGAGTGCTCGTTATAAGCATTCTAGTCATTCATGCCAACAAAATGATACCATCATAGTTGAGCATCAGTTTTATTATGATATATTTAATGCTGCAATAGATTTTCAGTTGGAAGAGTTAAACTCTAGATTCAGTGATGAGATAGTAGAACTTCTTATGCTTAGCTCTACTTTGAATCCAAAAGATAATTTTAAGTGGTTCAACATTGATAAGATTTGTATGCTTGCTGAGAAGTATTATCTTGAGGACTTCACTGAACAAGAAATGTATAATTTGAGGTGTCAACTACAACATTATGAGCTTGATATAGTTTGTCATGAAATTTTTAGAAAAATGTCCACTATCTTATAATTGTGTCGAGGGTTATTTGAAACAAAAAAATGCAATACTATAATTTGATTGATAAGTTGATCCGTTTAGTTTTAACTTTGCCTATTTCTACGACAACTACAGAGTGTGCATTTTCGGCTATGAAGCATGTTAAAACAATTCTTCGTAATAGAATGGAAGAGAATTTTCTGACAGATTCTATGATTATCTACATTGAAAGAGAGTTTGCTTTAAGTATTGATTCAGATTCTATAATTATATTGATGAATATTATACTTTGAAGAATCATAAATCACAACTTCAGTAACATATATATGGATCATCTTTGTATTTTTGGAGTTTAGTATTGAAGCTATGCATAGTGCATGCCAGAACACAAAACTTAGTTTGGTATTGAAGGTATGCATTTACTAGGTGAAATTGAATGTTTGAGATAAAATTGTCTGCTTTTACATTATTCACTGTTCAACTTTAACCAAGGTTTCTGCATATTAAAATTTTGCAAGCTTTGGATCAACCACTGTGCCATTTTATATGTCATAACCTATTTAGCTTGTAGTCTTGTTTACTTCGCAAGAATCTTTTATGATGTTATTTTCTCAGATTAAGTTATTGTAACATAGTTATTGACTTACTTTTTGTTGTCATTTTTAGGAGTATCAAAGTATTTCATAAATGAAGTTAGATTATACCATTGGATCACCACTAAAGCCAGTCTTTTACCGTCCTTGTTCATGGTATATTGATATTCCAAAGTCAATAGGAGAACTTTGGGTGATACTATTAGAAACTTCTTCCTACATTTTCATGGATCAAACTACTTAAGACATCAAATAATTTGTCGAAGTGAAAAACTGCAGAATTTTTCTGTAAGCATATTTACTCTTTATTCACTATTTTTTGTTTTAAATGTTTAGTTGAGACTTGAGATGCTATATTTGGTTACAGTTACATTGGCATGTGGCATATCATGTTTGAAAGTTATTTGAATGTATATTAGTCTTTTTGTTAGATTTTGATTTTCTATCCGTTTTAAATATAATTTTTTTTTGCAGAACTCAAGAAGAACTGCCAATGGATTTTACAGAACTTGATTTTGGCCACTCAACCTAGACTTATTATATTTTAAATTAATGAGGTGAGGTTAGCTTTCTATTTCATGCTATTGAGCTTAATACATCAAGGTATTCTTGATATTTTGGATTTGCTAATGAATTGACCTGCACTCTCGGATTTTGCAGGATTCGACCTAAAAATACTACAAATGTCATCCTTATTGATGTAGCTCATACTAGTGGAACATGGTTACCTTTTGTCTAGAATTTGATGTGATTTCAACTCTAGAGTTTTGGTTACCTATTCGATGTGTTTGTCTAGTCCCATAAGTTATGTGATTCTACTCAACTTTAGACTTTACTCAATTTTAGACCTTTATAAATCTTTTAATAATTTACATTCTGATATATTTTTAGTACGCATTATTTTTTTTATCTGTTTGGTTGATAAATGAGTTTTTGTATGGATTTGAGTTGAAATAAAAGATACATGTTATAACTATTCTATTTATCTTGTAAAAGATATTTTTAGAATATTTTCATGTGATAATATTATAGGTTTCTCTGAATATCTATTTTTTTTAAATACTAAGGAAATTAGTGATAAAAATTTAATTCCGTCGTTATATTTAGCGATAGCTATTAAATTTCATCGCTAAATTAGTGACGAAATTAAATTTTTATCCCAAAATACATTACCGATCAAAATTTTTGCAACCAACAATTTCGATGTTAATTTTTAATTGTTGTTTGTTCATGTCTAATGAATATATATCTTATTTTATTTTCTGTTAAAAAATTTTTAGCCTGAGTAAATAATAAATCCTAGCTTCGTCATTGTTGGCATTGACGTTACTTATTTTATAAAGTGGGGTGTGATCTACATCTAGTCAATATATTAGTGACATCCTCAATTAGTCACCTTTTCATTTTCGGACAGGATTAGACTAGACGATCCGAGTTCGGTCCGAAAAAGCGAAAGGTTTGTCTACCAAAGTGCAGGTAGACTTTGCCTCGAGTCTTCAATCTATGAGTTGGATAGTGTTTAGATAAGGATGGATCAAAAAAGCATTTACAAGAATCCAATTCTTTGAAGCCCCTTTAAATTCAGTATGCCCAAATAAATGTTGACTTTCTCTTGTTTTATATATACTAGTGTGATCAGCACACGTTGCGTGTGTAATATAATAATATATAAATTATTTGGGCCCTAGCAATAAATTACTGTAATGGGCTTCCCTATAAAAATAAATTATTTTAATTTAATATTATACTTATCTTAGTAAAAGAAATTAAGAAAAGTATATTTTTTAACATCGTCGGTTTAAAATATTTATAGAAGCTTCTTTGATCATAGTGTTATCAATTCTAAGATGTGGGACTAAAAAGAATTTTATTTTTTTTATATAAAACAACCAGAAAAAATTAATGATGAGAAAAATTCATAATAATACGTCGTAGCTGAGTCTCGAACTCTAGATCACTGATTGTTTCGCTTGTGGAATTACTAATAAACCTTGGAATTATTTTTAGTGTGAATAAAAAAAAGGATAGTAATGTAAATTCATTTTAGGCTTCACCAAAATTAGTTAGTAAAGGGGGGAGATTTTTAATAAAATAGTAAGATATATATATATATATATATATAATCCATATCTTATACGTAAACACTTTAACTAATACACAATGTATTAGATCATTTGAAGGGTTTATACATTGAGTGAAGATGTTAAATTAAAATTAAATCGATGTCAAATAAAATTCAATGGATAGACATGAAGATAAGGAATATGTTCATCTAAACCATGATGGATTTAGATTTGATTTGGTCATATGATTAAAACAAATTTAATTGGATTAAAGGAAATTTTTAAGAAAGAATATTCTTGTGTTTTTATTCTCTCCCACCTACGTAGCCTTACTCACACCAGTTCATGCGCAAATCTCCATTCGCTGATTTCTTCTTTTTCTTCTTATTTTCTCCTTCGTAGTACTTTCTATGTTTTTTCCTCAACTAGACGTAACTTAGTTATTTTTCTCGTCTCATTCTCCAACAATAGCTCTCTTTCTTCTTTCTCTTGTCAAGTGTAGCAACCCTCCTCCTTTCCTTCCTTTTGTAGTTTTCCAACTGACCAACATTAATTAACCATATATAGTTCTTTTTCCTGAGCAACTCTTGTTTTATTTTTTCTGATCGTCGGAGTTAGTTGAGACCGTTAGAAAAGAGGATAACACGTCCATTTTCTTATCTTTCTTTTCATCCTGATAGTTATTTTATTATTTTTTTTCCCTTAACGCTAGTTCAAGTAAATCAATAATAGTTTCTGTTGTTTTGTTTGATTTGGTCTTTTAGTTTACTTTGTTTATCTTCTACGGCCAAATATCAATAGTGGAAAGAACAAGCCAGTAATTAAATTTATTTAATAGAGTAATTAAACCATCAATTGATTATTACTCATTTATTTGATTTTTTTTTACTTATTTAAAAATAAAACTTAGTATCAAGTCTCCTCCGATTTTAATTCTTGGATTCTCCTGAGCTCATTGAATGGTTTGGGGATCTTCATTGAAGGAAGACTAAACAAAAAGATAGTCAAAGCTACGCACGAGTCTTTATTTCAAATAAGCAGGGGAGGGAACGCAGAAGAAAAAAATAAGTAACAAAATCTGAGATTTTAGGCATTTTGGAATTTTATTATGCATTATTATTGATAATAAATAATATATTTGCTGCTCCGGGCCGGCTATTGATGATTTCATTTAATGGGCATAGTTTACACTAAGTGGGCTGAGATGTGGCCATCTTGTCATGCTTCGGATAATTGGGCTTTACTGAAACGCAAAGGCCCAACAGTTGGTTGGCCTTTGCTTGAATGAGGGGGAGTTGGCTTCATATTTGGTATCTACAAATAAGACCTTAACACTTAACCATCGCAAGTTTTTTCAGCAATATTTCTATATTTAAATAATTGTTCATAATTTATTACTTTAACATTTAAAAGTTGTTTATAATAATTTAATGTCGTTAAAGTGGAGAATTATTTCACGTTAGGAGAATTAATACAACACACGAGCAGTTATTGCTAAAATGATCACCACAGTACTTGATGTAACACTAAAAATAAAGTCCCAAACAAAAGAATATCTGTCTCACCAATTATCTTTCTCCTCATTCTGGACAGTTGCCAAACTACATTTTTGAAGCCACTTTGGCGCAAATGAATAAATAAATAAATAATTCAATGTGTATTTTAAATTCACTGATGAAAGTACTATACACGTAATTTAAGAAGAAGTATTATTGGATGAGTAGTTAGCAATATTTACTGTTTAAACATAACTTACAAGTTAATTAATTAACCATTACAGATTATAAAGATCTTTAATTACCAGCACAAAGTAAGCATCTAAAGTAATCAACAAGGAGATTGATATATAATTTTTAAGTTGATTCAATAGATTGATTTTCACAATATTTTGTAGATCACTCCCTAACTAATGATTCATTATTAATTATTAATTAGAAGCCCTCGGGATCATGATCCTGACCTGGTAATTTGGTCATATTGAGATAATACGAAGGCAATGAGCTGCTGCTCTCGCCACCGCTCTCTGGCTGTGGCGGCGTCGGCTGTAACTCTTCCATTTTCTCCTCTCCTTGTTCCTCTTTTGCACCCACCAGCGGCCTCTGCATCAGCCCGGCCATCGGTGGGGGCATCTCCATGAAACCTGGTGGCGGGGCAACTGGTGGCGGGGCAACGGGCGGCAGCTTCGAGAGCAGCGCCTCGAGGCTGCTCATTGACGGCGTGACCCTCATCTGCTGCGCCATCAAGTATTGGTCATACAAGTCCGGCAGGGGCAGGGGCAGGGGTAGGGATGCGGTCCAGTGGGGGGCACAGGCAGCAGCCAGCTGGTTGCACCCGTCAACGATGGGGAAGGCGGCGGCCGCGGCCGCTGCGGAGGAAGGGTGGGGGAGGAGGACGCCGGGGATGCTCTCGAGGTAGCTAAACTTCTTGCGGAGCAACGCGACGAAGCTCAAATCCTCCATCACCTTCATTAATTGTATTCATTAATGAACTTAATTATTAAACTACGTAAGATTAATTAAAAACTAATTAATCAATTAATTAAGACGTCGCCATGCACGCAAAGGTGATTATCTTAATTAATCACCTTGTTGATGGATCCCAATTGCACAATTCCTTCACTAACTGCGACTAGAGCAATGGTCTGCATGCATGAATCATAACATAATGTGAAACTAATTAATCTAAATACCCAAAATTAATGAACTTTGATAAACGAATTAACATCCACTAAGAAAGATGACCTTGATGCCTGATTGAAACTGAGCTTCCCAAGTTCTTGGTTGCTGCACAAAAAAAATTTATATAAAAATTAAAAAAAATTATTCTCACAGATATATATATATATATATATATATATATATATATATATATATATATATATATATATATATATATATATATATATATATATATATTCTTTTGTTACTAGAAATTAACTTAAAGCAAGAAGCAAAGGAAGAAGCACTAACTGCATCAGCAGAGTTGTTCCAAGAGGAGAGGAAGTTGATCTCTTGATCTTGGGGTTCCTTAAGCACCCATTTATGGCCGTGATCTGCAGCAACTTTTCCAATAAAGCTGCAACCAAAATAATCTTAATTCGTGGACTATATCCATCACTACTGCAACATCAAGTTGCTAAATGTATATGAATTAATAAACAAAGTTATATATATGTATATATTTATGACAACTACCCTTCTCCATAGTTGTAGATCTCATGGGACATCTTGAAGAAGAGCTCAGGTTGGAGGCCTTTACTAGTTTCACATTCTTCATAAGCTGATGAGGTGCCTGCTGCTAATTGATCACAGGTTGTGGAATTAGTAGCAAAATTGCAGAAACCATCCTCCCACGCAAGTATCCTAATAAATTGAGAAAGGAAAAGCTTTATATATATATATATAATTTATAGCTGAAATGATATCAAATCCAAAATTTAAGATTGAGGAAAGAATGCATGTACCAATTCCTCCTGTTTCCTCTACTTCTGTCATAAACCCCTGCTTGGAGATCCCACCTGCAATTGATTTATTAAACACGAGGATCAGCTACATAAAATAAGATGTCAATTGCATACTTGGGAGGAGGGTAATTTCTCGGCAAGATCCTCCAGAAGACAGCATAAATCCATTGGGAGCTTTTGCTGATGCACAGGCTTCTCAGGGTGTGTTGCAGGAGATGAGTCACAGCTAAAGGATTGAGTTGCTCCTCCATTGATCCAATCAAAGCTGAGCTTGAAGAAGAAGAAGAAGAAGAAGAAGAAGAAGAAAGTGAACTTTAGAGATCCAAGCCCTCTTGGATCTCTGGTTTTCTCCTCTGGCATATAATTTTTCTTGGAGGAGGGAAAACCAAAGACTGAAGCATCCGGCAAGAGGGGCACTGTGGCCAAATATATACCACTGTGTCATTGATCTCTTCTGCTACAGTGATTAATCATGAGTTAAATTTTACCAATGCTATAGGCAGAGCCCACTCTGGAGTGAGGCCACACAGCAGACCCACCATTAAGATTAAAGCTGTTCATAATTGAAAAACATACGTACAAATCAATTTTTTTTTCTATGAATTAAAAAGACTGTTCAGTATTAGACTTTCCTTCATGCACTCGTCCTCTGAAATCGAAACTGAGTGAAAAAAATAATAATAATCCAAGCAAAATTTTGCATGCAAGTCACTTTTATCATCATCACACTGGAATCTCTCTATTTTTTGGAACAGCTAAAAAGAGGACTTTTTGAAGCTCACTTGGGCACCAAGAAAAGCAGTAATGTGAGTGGAGATGAAACGTAATGTCTCATCTTATCTCATACGTGAAGATTTCGTGCATGTGAAAATAAGTTGATTAGAAAAAGGGAAACTGAAAGTTCATGCTGCCTTGTTGGCTGACAAAGCCAAGCACTCTCTCCTTGTCAAATCTGCGTGATAATAACATATATAGAACTCAATTTTAGAAAGGAAGCAAGCGTAAACTCTAATTTCAGGCAGTTCTCTTGCGGTATATCAACTTAGCGTCAATCATCACCGATGAGTTGTTTATTCAATAATAAATGACTGATAAATTATTACAGTTTGTGTCCTTAGTATTAAAATCATTAGAAGGTCAAATTGATCAAGTCTGAATTTATATTTTTTCTATGAAATGTCCTCATTAAAGTAGTAATTCAGTTAAACTTTAATCTTGGTTATTGATACTGACCTTTAAATAACCATCAATGGTCAAAATTAAATTTTGACTAGATGATTGAAAAGAGATCTCTTTTGAAAAAAAAAGTTCCTATAGAGAGTCCATGTCATCTATAGGATTCCCGTTCTAAGAGGCATAGCTTGACATGTAGCTATTGTGAAATTCAATTATTGAGGAGTTCGTAGGCTTCTTACATGCACATGTCATGCTTGTTCAAACTAGATCATCTATAATTTTAACAGTTGCATAATGGAAAAGAAAAGTTAATTTGACACATTAATTTTATATCCTTTTAGCTTTCATCTTAGAAAATATATCAATTTGCACTTTAGACTTGAATTTCAAGGAGTCATATTGGTTATACATCCACGAAGCTAAATTTTGTTATTCATCGCATCACATACCAACCAAGTGGAGAGTTTATATGATTGACATGGGTGACAATATTTTTTCTTTATTCATCGCATTACAAGCCGACCAAGAAGAGAGTTCATACCATAGATATGGCTAACAATTTATATCGTGTTAACCAAATTATAATTTGATGGTACATTAATGTAAATATATAGAATGATATAAAATTTAAATATTTTAAAAAATAATTTAATAGGGGTGTGAAATTAACTACGAATAATAATTATAAATTAACATTTAAAACAATAGTTTATGTAAATTCTATTATATATATATATATATATATATAATAATTATGATTATTATTTCACAAACTCCAAATTGGCCATAACATCAAGGGGTGGCAAAAATATCAAAATTTTTAGTATATCACACATACCGTACCAAAATATATCGAATCATACTAATTTTATGGTATATCAAAAATTTTGGTACGATATAATACCATATCAAAATTTTGGTATCAGTACCGGTATAGCATTTATCTTGAAATTTTCGATAAACCGTACTGATACCGAAATTTCACCCTAAATGGTATGAAATTTAATCATACCGAAATTTCGATATATCGAAAATTCAGTACAATATCAGTATGATTTTGTTGTATACCGAGCATTTCGGTACGGTATATGGTATACAATGTAATTTTTAGTAATTCAAGTATACCGCCCCTAATAACATCACCACCAAATTAGGGATACTAAATCTGATCTATTAACTTAGGATATTATGTTCCATATGTATGGATTTATTTATTTCGCTTCCCACGAAAATCTTCGGTTATATGAAACTATTACTCAACACAATTCAAGAACAGAAAAAGCAAATTACACAAAAAAGGAAAAAGAACAAGTTTTTATCTAGCTTATTAAGTTTACCTTCTTCGACAGCTGAATTGTCGAATAACATATATCAAATCACTTGTTGAATAGAGGGAAGACCCATAGTGTTCAACTGAGCAATTCAATTGTGCACTATATTTCACAACAAATCCAGCTTTAGTACAAATGCTTGATGAACGATAACTAGAACCAATCCTATTTTTACCATTATATATATATATATATATATATATATATATATAAAAGAATGAACTGAATGCCCAAACTTTAAACAGGAACAGAGGACCCGAAGGTGGGCCCATGTCCCTGTTCTCTTAGCCAATGAGGAAAAAGGATGTTAATGGTGTGGGTAAATGGAACATGGAAAAGCAAGAGCGAGTGAAGTAAATAATAAAAGATACCTCTGCGCCATTGGAAATGGAATAGTACCCTCCCTTGTCCCCGAGATATTGCATGATGACCAAAGAGTGATTTTAAAGGTATCTTCATCCCTCATCAACTTTATTTATTAAGTTACTTTGCCCCTTCTTTCTCCCCCTCCTTGTTCTCTTCTTTTCCACTGACATGGAAAGCAAATTAACAGGGTCAGGGAAGCAGTGACAGGTCCTTTACCTTCTCTGTTTTGACCCACTCCATCATCACCAAAGTCTTAATTCCCATCATTCCCTGCCTTTCTTTAAAAATGAAAAAGATTGGTGGTACAATCCCAAAGAGAGGGTGAAAGAATGCCCACGGCACACACATATATAAAGTTACCTTTCACCCCATTGCTTTGTCCATGATAATGAGCATGTACTCACATACAGATCTAACGCAGCATTATTTCTCAAAAAAAAAAAAATGATTGGACAAGAAGGTTATGTCGATGGGTCTTCTTAGAACTGAGATATTCAACTAATGAAGAATATGGTGATTCCCCTTTAGGTCCCTTCTTCCATTTCATTGTAAGAAACACATCCTTCATACATGCTACTTACTGTTTACTATTAATTCATTTAAATGGTGAAGCAACGTGATGGACTCAAGAAAACAATAAACAATAATAATAAAATTTAAACTTTTCACAACTTGTCTTCATATTCTGTAATTATAACTTAATACGTTTTTGAAAACAGCTATGTTAATTTGAATATCATGCTATTTGATAAAACAAGTTATGAATTAAAAAGTAAAACTTTACATTTTTAATAGCTTGACCACATGTTTGTGCATGCATTGATATCATCTAGTCAACTGTAGCGCTATCTCAAAACTTGATATCCCACCATTTCAGTAGAATCGGCATAATTAATATGCTTAAAAGTCAATATAACATGTTACATCATCATCGACCTTTCATGAAAGTAATTTATGATCAACCTTAAGTGGTCACTTGACAATATAGCATAGAAAAAGATCTCAAAATCTCCATGATCACTTTTCCTTACTCTAAAATGTGACCCAATTAAACTAATAGCCGACCAAACAACTCCAAGTAAACATATGTGTTTAGTAATAAAAATAACTATACGAACTGTTTACAGTAGCTATACGAACAGTTTACAGTAGAAAATGTTGTGAAGGGATAAAACGACCCAAACAATGTCATAAAACGGTAAAGCATAGAATAACCATGCAAATAGACAAATAATAATGAATGTTTGTGCGACAGGAGAAAAGCATGCCGGATAACAAGAAGTATGGCTTCCGCGTAGGGATAACTTGTGATTCAAGAAGCAGAGATCAGAAATATGGATTTATTATTTTCTTATATATTGTTCTTTTGTCCCATGCCTATAATTAAAGCACTACTTAAATTCTTTTTTTCCTTGAAGAAGGAAAACTGCATGGTTCGAATTGCGAGGAGTTCGGTGGATGTGTATGGAGGGAGGAATGGCAGAAGAGTCTGGGAAAATCACAGGTCGACCACTTACCCATTCTCTTTTTTTTACTAAAGAGAAAAAGGAAGTTATTGAACATATATTTAACTATAAATGCCACCTAGAATCATCTGTTGAGAACAGTATGTTAATCTGCTGCTTCCTAAGGCCGTACATATGCTATGGATTTGTAGATTGGCCTTAATTAGTATGCCTATACATGCATTTGTTTCAGGTAGACAGGGGTTGTCTTGTTAATAGTGAGAAGACAGGGGTTGTCTTGTCAACAGTGAAAGAATAAGGATAAATTTGCATGCACTCCCTATTGGTAAACACAACTGTACATGTAGTCCCCATTCATGAAAAACTTTCTTTTCACTCCCCAGTCAAACATATTTATTTAATTGCCCATGATATTTTTAGGTACAAAAAGTCTAAAAATCAGTATAAATCCTCTTAAATTCAGTATATTAAATTAGAATCTAGTATATTTTCTATTAAATTGAGTACGATTTTTTTTTCACCTCAAAATATACTCGATTTTAGTTTAATGTGCTGAATTTAATAGAAAATATACTCAATTTTTAATATAAAGTACTGATTTTAAGAAGAATTATACTCATTTTCGGACTTTTTGTACTCAATTTTTAACTTTTTGTACCTAAAAAATATGGGTTAATTTCAATAGAAAATATACTCGATCCTAGTATAGAGTACTGGATTATAGTGTAAAGTGCTGAATTTAACAGGAATTATACTTATTTTTAGACTTTTTATACCTAAAAAATAAGAGGGATAATTTTGATAGAAAATATACTCGATTTTTAATATAAAGTACTGACTTTAAGAAGAATTATACTCGTTTTCAGACTTTTTGTACTCAATTTTAGACTTTTTGTACCTAAAAAATCTGAGGAGCAATTTAGGTATCAATATTTGCATGAGAGAGTTGAAACAAGTAATACTTTACATATAGGAAATGGAAACAAAGTTTTTTAGGCATGAGGATTACATGCAAAGTTATGATTACCATTGAAAATTTTTCTCTAATTTACCGAAAGATCCGAAACCCCACCTTAATTTCAGTGGTAACTGCGTTAAAAAAAGTCCATTGTCTCAATCCCTCGCCAGGTTTTCTACTTGTTGCACCAACCAGATAGCAGTTCTACACCTCCCAAGTTTGTTACAAGCGTGTATTTTTTGAGAAAATAACAGAAAGCAAATAGTCTAGCACAATATAAATATCTCCATTTTTAATATTATGGAAATCGGAAGCAAAACAATATGTATGGGTACAGCATAAACAGTTTGATGTAGTTTTCAGGCATGCATGGCCTACTGTTGTAATTAAGGCAGATGAGCCTTTCGGACGCTGACACAGTAGAACAAATAGTGATAGGAGGGGAATGACAAACTACAACAATTATTTAATCTTACAACTTTGTCGCCTATATATGGATTTACTTATTGTCTAAGACATTATTCTCTCAAGATCTAGTAGTGACCATTTTTCAAACAAATCAATTCAACCAAAATCCAACCAAAAGAAACCATTGATCAAGCGGAAACCAATAAACTTAGATTTTGAAAATTTTCCGAGTATTTAAAGTTCATTTAGTTGAGTCAACTTGATTATTGAAACTCATAGACCAGAATTTCAAGCAATTGGCTAACCATTATTGGATTTAAGACAGCTATGCATGGTGATGCTCTTCTGTGGTAGGGGCAGAACTGGAAATGAACTGTAACAAAAGAGGTGAGATATATTTCTTTATTAATTTTTAATACATGTTATATATATAAAAGAGATGAGGTCAAGTTGGATTGGTCAATGCTGCATGAAAGCAGTACTGCCAATTCTAACTTCTCCACTGAGAAAGAATCCAAAATGGTCACGTGAAGGCTTTTGGTAGTCACAATCTTGGCCTCTAAAAGCTCAATGTACTCCCTCCATGAAAAGATGGTCGCATCCTTTCCCTGCCTTTCCGCAGTAAACCACAGATCTCTTCATGGATTCCATATAGCTTCCCCAGCTATAGTTCACTCTCCTTTTCCCTCATCTCCATCTTTTTCCACACTCAGTTTGTAAACAAACATGCCATACTGCTAGCTTCTACTTGAATGAATCAACTTTTGCGAAAGATATAATATACAAAGGAAAAGTATACCAAAGTAAAGAAAAGAAGAAAATCATGCAGAGGAACTTCCATATTCGTATATACTTAAAATAAGCATTAATCCTGAAATATATAGTATCCTAAATTAACATAACCTTTTATCGCTACATGGAAGATCTAACTTAATTTTAAGACAGCATCCAAAGCTCTTCCTGAGTCCAGCATGTTGTAATTGCATATGCAATGCTGTACCTTAGTAAGAATCTACTGTCAACTCAATGCAATGATTTAGTTCAGTGTTTAGGTAATGCATTTAAATAGACATTAAAAAAAGTTCTGTATAATGATGTAAGAAGGAAAATGGGTAGATGATTAATATTTTAGCTTTAGTTCTTCATGTGGGTGGCATTTTATTAATAATAGAGAAGTATTTGCACTAACGAGGGCAAAAACTGCATATGAAGATACTTCATATGAAGGACATGTAACTTGTTCTTCATGTGTGTGGCATTCCCATTCTCCTAATCTATGTTATGATTCAAGTACACTACAGTAGTACAGAAACTTCATATGAAGATAATACACAACCTATACTTTAATAGAGTAATCATTGCTCCTGTGCATGACCAAAGTATAAAGCTGCTAAAACATAATGTGAGCATTGCTTACCCTAGCACATAGGCTGCTGCGGATGGGCAATATAGGCTGATCTGGATCCTTAAGGAGTGTTGCTGATATACTAATAAGTTAGCAGTAATTGTAGCCAGCGTATCATTTGGCAGTTTCTTAGTCCACTGTGCCAAGCACCTCTGGAACTTTTGGGGGACTGGATTGTATTCTCCCTGGAATCAATTAAGTGAGAAGAAAAGGAAGATGAGAAGGATGAGTACATACTGGATGGTTGTTTTGAATTCGCTTGCTTGGAAAAAGTAGATTGGGCACTGACCAATACACTTCAACTACAGTCTACAGTGTCCTTGGGCCCCTTGCTGATGTTTACAACTCCGACAAACTTTGGCAACCATTGGACCAGAATCTATGAAATTACTCATCAGCATAATATAAGTTTGTTCTTCCAGGATATTTGATTTCTCAATAGTATTCTTGTTTGAATGTTTCATGGGTTGATTAAACTAAGCATAGGTTTAGAGTGACAGCTACATCCAGTAAGGTTTTGTACGGCTATCATTGCCAATATATCGAAAAGTGGCCTTTGTCCTCTTGTAACTTCAATCTTTTATTTTGGACAATGAAAGCATGAAAGAGACTTATCATTAGATAGAATTAGCATCTTGACCTTGCGTGTAAATCATGTCATCAGCACCATGGTACAACCTTCAAAGTGGCAGTGGCGCATCGATTGTTTATTTTACCCTTAATTATAGGAAAATTTAACTATCTCTAGATTAACATCTCAAAGATCCCCAAGGAAAACTCTTCACTCCTATGGGGCTTTTCTCATAGATTTAACATGTAAAATTTCATAAACTAGATGTATGAGATCTATGTTTAGGTTTCTTGGAGCCAAGTGCATATGAACTTTTCTCAAGCTATTGGTAAATAAATTGTACGAATCCAATTCTCAGTGAGCTAATTTAAAAGGTTAACAGCTGAAGTGAAAACAAAATAAGCATAAATGGTTCATTACTTCATTGTGCAAACACATGCTACAATATATAAACTATAAAACAAAAAGTTTTTAGTATAAAAATTAGTCTTTCTTGTTAATTTTTTGGCTCTGTGAAACCAAACACTACTTCCAAAAATAATACCCCTCGGTGCATTTTTCATTCATGAATGTTATCCATCTTAATCAGTAATTTTAAAGAATCAATTAATTTGTAATAAGATAAGGAGAAATAAGACTTGATAATGAAGACAGTATATGTGAGTACAAGATTATACAACTTTTCCAGACAAGCAAATTAGGAACATTATTTGATTATTCTATGGCCAACTGTCATAAGTAGTGATAATAATTCATTTAGGGTTTGTACTTGGATGGAAGATATGAAGGAGAGGAGGGATGTGACAAAGATGTACATAAATGAAGGAGCTTCATATGTAATTTAATGATCCCTTTCCTTCTCTCCCTAACGTTTTCACTCTAAGTTCACAATAGTACAAGAAGAAATGTAGTCATTGGATACATTAGTGCTATGGCAAGTATGATACAAGGAAAAATGCCGCAAACATGTCATTTTACAAGGCAACTTGAAATTTGCTCCTACGCAAAGTTTCAACAAGTTCTGAAAATAGTTTGTTAGGGTAATAAGATATTATTCTCCTTGAGATCCCATGAAAGCTGCTTGATCAATAATCATATTAAATAAACCCAAATAAGATTTTAATTTGTGAGCAATAAGGACTCACAACATAGCTTGGACTTGATCCATTATGAAGCTAGTTTTATGATCTATATATGGACCCTCCAAAAAAAGAGGATTGGCAAATCAATCAAAGGCGGGGCCCACTTCATAGACAGCTAACAGCTCCATTCATCTTCTACCTTAACCTAACCATTCTAGCTGACATTTCTTTTCCATTGGCTTTCCTTAGTATCATAATCTAGTGTTGTTCTTGGAACCCAACGTCAACACGCATCTTCTTGGTTTTACTTCTTTACAGAATGGATGTCACATGGGTGGAAAAATGATTCTTATGACACCAAAGATGGACACTTGTAGGTTCTCTTTCGTAGGCACATTGATTGATGGATTCCTCATCAAACAGCAAGGAAGTGGAGTCCACTGCTTTGTAGAATGAGACTGATTGAAAATTGCTGAAATAAAGCAAGTGCATAATCCTCATAATGCCACCAAATAGAAATCATGGACCATTCTCCTGCAGTCTGTCAGGAGGGTAGAAGATTGAGAGCCTCTAATTGATGACGATGGTGTATCAGGGGTTACTGATGGATCTACAATTATTGCCCACACTAACTCCTCCAGTAGCTTGTCTAGTGGACTCTCCAAAGCATTTGATTCCAATCCAGTGGATGGGTGGTGGTCTCAAGCTCATATCATTGGAAAAGAGAAGAAAAAAGGATTAGGAGTCGATATTTATCTAATTTTCAAATGGCAAGTAAGCAACGAGGTTGTCCTTCAAAGTGCCACTAGGAAAAGGAGCTCAGTGGAACATGAAGGTGAAGAGGGTATGCAATAAAGGTAACAGTGAAGAGAGACAAAAAAATAAACTATCTCATATAAAATTATAATAACAGTTACACTGAAGAGACAAGTAAATAAACTCCATCTCATATAAACTAATTCCTAACACGTTAATAAGAAGTATCCTTCTTTCACAAGGCAGTATTTGCAAATACAATGTTTCTCCTAAACCAAGTAAACAAGCAGTGTTTTTCTAGAAATTGCATATTTGGTATTTCTAATGGCAATTGTGCTGTGTGTAAATGGTATATCTCCTAAGTCATCTCACAAACTTTACTTCTTCAATAGAAGAATTATCTGGACAAAAGTGTAGGTTTAAGTAAATGTTTCACCTCAACTATATCACATCTGTATGAAAAGAGAGGTTTTGGTAATTTGAATTCATAATTTTACTAAAGAATTGTCAAATATTTATTTATTATTTCCCATTGCATTCACATTGATCAATTTTAGTTTACCTCACAATGGAATAAGTTAAACATGATACATCAAAAGAAGTATTCAAAGATTAGGTAATGGAGAAAATTATAAATAGTATCTATGCAACTGTTACATTATACTTCATCCAAATATTTACATGGAAGCATGGAAAAAACTAAGTGTTTCAAAGTAGTTTATCAGCATATGCAAGTATCCAAATGAATCAAAAACTATTTTTCCTTCAACTCAAGTATCATCTATCATCAATTTTGATATATATATATATATATAGTTGAGGATTCAACATTAGTGTGAGAGGAAAAGTTTCTGCAAACACATAAAGTAATCATTGTTGAAGCTAATCAATAAAGGATCAAAATGGCAAAGCAATGTTGTCCTAGATAGATTCAAAATAATTAGTAGCTGTCAGAATCAATTTGGCATGATAATT
Organism: Zingiber officinale; assembly: GCF_018446385.1. Classification (NCBI taxonomy): domain Eukaryota; kingdom Viridiplantae; phylum Streptophyta; class Magnoliopsida; order Zingiberales; family Zingiberaceae; genus Zingiber; species Zingiber officinale. Next base: position 143,989,088 of record NC_055997.1, read on the forward strand.
AAATGTAAGTTAATAAAAATAAGAGGTGTATATAAAAGAGGATCTCATGCCATTATCAAGAAGAGCATAATCATCTGGCAACAACAAAAATATGTAAATACTGCATCAGAGGCAGAGCACAAGAAAGTTTCAGCAACTAATGCAAAAAAAAGAGAGAGTTGAGCAGCATTACTATCTCAATTTTTAGTCAAACCTTCACCACATAGAATATCAAATGTACTATGAAGGACAATTGTAAAGGGCTAGAACGCATGGTTCTGTAAACCAAGAAATGAACAGTCAAACAATTGTCAGTTACAATCGCAACAAAACAGGATGGGCCTCCCCAAGAACATGTAAGATTGTCATAGCCAATGCCACGACGAAGTCAGTTCCATGAACCTGAGCATGCTGTTTATAAGATCTGAACACACAATTTATTAAAAAAAAAAAGTCATATATCATTGGGCATGCCAACAACATAGACACAAAAACTAATAGGGTGGATACAGTGGGATATAGTGGCCAACCATGTTTTTGAACAGGAGCATGGTGGCAGCTTATATAATCAAGGACTTGTTTCTCTTCACACTACAAGAAAATTGCCATATTTAGACAGACAATAAACAACAAGCAAGGCCAAAGGGCCCTTCATAACTAACATGAGAGGCTATCAAGAATATTTATGTTACAGCTTTAATTGCATTTGCCTCCCTCTAAGGAAGATGTTCATTATTTAACAATCATGTTCAGTTCAGCCACAACAAAAAGCTCTTCTGTTATATTGAAACAATCCAAGTACATTGATGAAGTTGGTACTGAGTTGGAGAAGACATTCTTAGCTTGAATATGGGTTAGACATGGGAAATGCATATTCCTTTCAGAAACTACCTAGAAATGAATCATTTTTCTTCAACAAAATGGCATATGTTACCAACATCATGGGAATAAACTATAAACTTAAGCTTGTGCATTATCCGAAGAGTCCATGTCACATAAAAAATAAGACAATAACTGAATTACATTAAATAAAGAATGATAAAACAGAAGTATACCATTAAAAGGTGGAGATCAAGCACACAAAATATCCAATCAACAAAGCCTAGTGTAATGTCATAGAAAGCCTAGTGTAATGGGCAGGTGTCATGGGATCCAATCAACAAAGCCTAGTGTAATGACAGCATGCTCTATTACTGGTGCCTATAGTAAATATCCATGTATGATCATGAATACATTAATGCAAACTAACAAGATCAAACATTTATATCATGATCAAAAGGGGAGCAACCAAGAACTGTAGAAAGATTATAACAGTTCAATAATGTCATAGAAACTAAGCTATCTCCTTTGATTTTACACACAAAGTCAATAAACATAACACAAGAGGTACTATTAAGATACCTCAATGAGCACAAATGCATACACAGAAACAATTAGTATTCTCCACTCATATGAACCAGGTAATGGGATTTCCCAAGTTAAAATGCAAAATCATGTTAAAATTGAAAACTCATGCTGCTTCCTCAAATTAATGCAAAGAGCAATTCAGAAAACAAAAAAGTTTATTCTATGGTATTTAACCAAATCCAATTCTGCAGCATTTAATCAGATGCTCTGACCTAAAGTTTGATGAACTTCTGAATATCTGTACCTTTCTAGGATTAAAAAGACTCAAATTGTTAACCAGCTTAATCTCAATTCACACAGAACTATATTAACTAATATCTAAGTCCTTTTGCATTCTATATTTGCTTAAGCCAATCAAGTCACTATTAATTTGACATCAGCAACTGAATTAGCTTTAAGATAGATAGTTTTATCCCTATTATCTGAATCTGATTGATAAACACTCCCATTTAATTTACACACATTGACCAGACAAGCTTTTAGAAAAGTGAACATCAATGTTGTTAGCATGTTATATTAGAGGTTGTTTATTTGAAGGAAAATGATAAAACTCTGTTTTTTTCTATTTGTACTATATTTCACACATAGGAGAAGAATAATACAATTGAAGCACTAACATTTACAATCACAGTTCAAAGTCTGTATATTTACTTTCAATAATAACTGCTTTAGAGTAAGGAACACCAAATTATGATAAGATTTTGTTGGTGCAATTATGCCCCAATTGGTCAAGTCTGACAAGATTGTTTTGATTTGGCTGACAATGGGTTTAACTTAGGTTCAACCTATATGAATCAGTATTTCTGATGTGTTTGTGTTTAGGTGTAGAAACTTGACTAGTAATTGTAGGTGTAGTGATAACTCAACACGTGTGTTAAGGTTGGAGGAAGTCCAAGTAGGTAACATTGATTGGATACTTGGCATATGGAGAAGTATAACAAATGTTGGTAGAAGGAAAAGCTCAAGAGGACCTTAGTAGATGGAGAAGATCAATTGGTGTTGGCCAAATGCTCAAGAGATCAAGGTTGGCAAAGAACACAACAAGTGTAGATGAGGAAGATCCCTAGAGGTGAGACCTCTTGGTAGATGAGGTGGACCCAGAGGCACGACCTCTTAGCAAAGGAAGACTAAATGAGCTTGAGAGATCATGAGCGACTTGTAATTTGGGTTTTATGTATAAAAATTTACTTAAGCAAGCATTCAACAAGGAACATGTGTTATCGGTCATAGTCAACGAATGATCAGGATCTCGAGTCAAATTGAGATCAACAGTAGATTCAATCCACTTCTACTGGCAAATGGAAGGTTTTATTTTAGCTTGAGTCGACTGAACACGAATTCAATCAACTCAAATGGTTTGAGTAAACTAGATAGTCAACTATTGAATACAGCTTGAGTTAACTAGCTCTGTTTTTGAATTGAGTTGACTAAAGTGGACATAAGTCAACTCAATAAAGTGACTATTGGAGGATAAGGATTCAGAAATAACCATGTAAGCTGACTTATAGAGGCTTGATTATATTTGAATCAACTAGAATCTTGATCCACTAGCAACTGAGTTTGCAATCTTATCCAATTGAGTTGACTCATTGGTGTTGGATCGGTGGAATGAATTTGAGTAATTAAATAGAACTAGCAAAGGTTTGAGTTGACCGAAATTATATAGAACAGTTGTAAGAAGCTAATCCAAGTTTGGTTTGAACACTATAGATACAAAGGCAAGAGGAGTTTGACCTAGAACAAGTGCAAGACATTTTACTACAACTCTGCTACTCAGAATTCACGCTTTACAATTCTTGTGAACCCCAAGAGCTTGAGATTTCTACTTCCAAGCTCTTGTAAAATTTGATTTTCTTTCAAGTTATTTTTACAAGTATTTGTTTTATATTCTATAAAAAAGGATATACACTTAATACTATATCTTCCACACACACCAAAAGGATCCCCATACATAGGCTTGTGAGCTCATGCATTAAGCCATACATTTTTTTTTTTTTTTTGGCAAAGCATGGAACCATTGAATATGATTGTCATTCATCAAACAAGAAATGAAGACAACATTAAAGCCCTCCTACAGAAAGTTAAAAATCATGAAACAATGAAATGGAAACACTTCAATCATTTGGATTTTGTGGAACAAGAAAAATGCCCTTGTGACTACTTGGAAATCAAAACAAGGAATTATGGATGAGAATTGAATGTAAATGGATTGCGCTCAAATTATATTTATATTAGAAAGGAAAATGCAAATAAAAGAGGAATAGAACATTGAAATAACATTCAAAAAATTTAAGTACATATACATGAATCAAATTTTGCTGATTCAGGACCAACATAGTTACAATGAAAATCAGTACTTATCATATGCATACAGTAAGTTATCATCAAATAGCAATTATATTCTTTAACTTGATTTTGTTTACAGATCAAAACTCTGAACTAAAGCTTTGCCGGAGAAGTCTCTTCTTGTACAACTCTAGTGACCATGAATGTAAGGTTCTTAAAAGACCTGACCCTTGAGCCCACATAAATTTCTGAAGGGGACCTAAAATGAGAAAGGTTTTAGGATGGAAAGTAGAAACAGAAGTCCTAGTCAAAAGATACACTCAAATTGTGCAGTTGTAGTTGTATATTTAGCATTAATTTTTATGACTAGTATAATTTCTGTTAATCACTATGCAATTCAAGCAGGTGATCATCTTGAATAAGTGTTCAATCCTTAGATGAAAGATATCGACCAGCACCAAATCTGAAGCAGTAGCAATAAACTATTTACCAAATAGTTGTGGTAGTAAATGAGTGTCAAATGTAACCGAAGGTTCTAAACACAAATATTCAACAATAAACATACAAGCAACCACAAGAATAGTGAGGATATCCCTCATCCACCTTCTTCATCTTATTTTTGTATGATATGAACCTCTTAAGTGCGGTATCTTCTTCTAAGAGTTGTCAAAACTGAAACTACTGCTCTATTAAGAATGCAGAAAGAAGAACAAAAGCAGTTGAGTACAAATTATTCAATACTTAGCCAAGAACATGAAAACATGGAGACTCAAATTATGAAGATCCACTAAAATCAGAAATGTGAAAGTCATGGAATGCATTTAAGCTTCTACAAAAATTGAGTTCCATTTCTTCAATATCCTATCCTTTTATATCCTCTATCTTAAGCTATATGTAACTTCAAACGGATGCACTATTTTTTTCATATAGTATTTTCACATTGGTTGCTATAGGAAAGAATCCAATAAAATCGTTTGAAATATGACCTTTAGGAGACTTATCATAGAATATAGTCACTACAACTGAAGATAACATCCAAATGTTCTTGATAGGAAATAATCAGTCGACAACTAGAGTGGTTAACAAGTTGCAAGTAACATAATCGCTCCACTGTCAAATCATGGTTTTTCCATTTGATGTCATATTCCTGGGTCCATTGAGTTCTTGGAGAGGATCTGCTTTGCAAAAAAGGTCTCAGAATTCCTTGAACAAGGATTAGACTAAGTAAAGCGTGTCTAAGTAGCTAAATCTTGGAGTTTGACAGCGATAACACTTCATAAATGATGAACATTAAGGAAAGAGTGATATTATTAAGTGAAATATGACTATTCCAAAACTGCAGAAAATCTAGAAATATGATTGCATACCCATTTCCCAAGCAACTCTTTTTCTAATTCTTGAGGTTGAAAAAATATTGGATGGAAAAGAGGCTGGAGGAAGTCTCCTGTTAGCCATGGATCGAAAGCCTTATAATCGACCGCAAAGAAGTTCCCTTTTGTCAAAACCATTCATAAAAGATGCCTCATCTTTTTGGTCGATCTAATAAAGTGAAATAGCATAACTATTAGAAACTTCTCATGGATCCATAAATCATGAAAATTAAACAGAATGACGAAGAGGGGAGTCAACGATTGGATGCCCATCCTACATCCTTATCTCGAACTCCGAGGTCGATGGAACAATGAACCAAGAATGAGAAGGCAGTTGAATAGATCAGACATGAAAAGAATAAAGATCGTCACAAAGAGAAACGATTGCAGAAGAAAACCTGAGAGTTCGAGCGGAGGCTCGCGACGAGCGTCGTCGTTCCGGCGAGTGTTCGGAAGGCGGCCGCGAGAGAAGGTGATAGAACAGGAGCATGGTGGAGTTCTAGTTAAGCGCTTTCGCGGACCCGCTTAAATAGACCCGAATAATAAATTGGATCCGATAACTGTACTACCTACCTGAGGACATTATAATTATAATGGACCTGAATAAAACGGATCTGAAAACATAAAACCCGATAACCCTTCCCTAAGCTCTGGAGTATCATAGTGGAGGCGGCGGACGCGCTGAGGCGAAGCGAACGCAGACTACGCAGTGATGAACACTCTTCGCCAAGCTCCTCTTGTCCATGGCTTCGTCGCCGCGCTATCTCCGCGAGCGTTCCACTCCGTACGAATTCTATTCTTTGCTCCACGGCCGCCCTTGAGGCCTCCAAACTGTCGGACCTCCTTGTCCTTCCCCTGGCCCAGGCTGACGCCCCTCGCCACTGCCAGAGCCTTTGCCTCCGCCGCGGCGGACGTCTCAGAAGAATCGTCCGCGGAGAGCGTTGATAGGTCAGGAGGCTGCGGGAACGGTAGCTATTTCTACGCGGGAGATGGCGTCTCTTGGAATTCCCTGGGGATCTCTGACCGCCTCAGCCGTGCTCTCTCCACTGCTTCCTTGCAGAAGCCCTCTCTTATTCAGGTATCTCCCGTCCCGTGTCGTGTTTTGCCTTCATATGTGATGGTTGGGCTATTACGGTCGGGTACCCTTCCGTATGTTTGAATAAATGCGTAGCCGGACATTTTTGAATCTTCGACTTACTGCGGCTCCAACTTACATTTGCTTGATTCTTGAGCAACTTTTTTCATTAAATTGTCCATTGCTTCCATGCAGAAGCCCTTTTGTATTCAGGTCTCTCTGGTACCACGTCCTGTTCTGTTTCCCAGTTTGTTGATTAATCTATCACTGTTATAGCCTTCTATTTTGTTGAATAAACGCGTATCCTAGAAAATCCGGTTTTGGAATTTCAACTTACTCTCTATCCATACGTTTAGTTCGTGTTTCTGAGAATTGGAGACTTTTATCTTGGAGCCTGGCGTAAATATTACTCATGACTAAGTGGATATTGGTATGCAAAAGGAGTAGCTAGATGGGAAATAACTGACTGATTTGCTTAAGGATTGGTTTGTTCCTCTACTTAAGATGTCCATCAAAAACCTTGTCTTCTCCTCCTCATCTCTTCTCTCATATCTTGATTCATATGTTCATTGTTTTTAACTCTTATCTAAAGTTCCCTTTGCACTTCTGATGTTGAAGTCAGTTATTTACGTTTATGTTGCTACCGTTTAGAAATTGTTGTATTTAGTGTTTAGACATTGAAGTCTATATATGATTGTTTTTCTCAGGCAGCTTCTATTCCCCATATTCTTACTGGTGAAGATGTGATAATTGCGGCAGAGACAGGAAGTGGTAAAACGCATGGCTACTTGGTTCCACTAATTGAGAAAGTATCTAGTAATTTGGACCCTCATGAAGATTTATCTGAGGGAAGTCACAGGAAGCACAAGACATATCTTGTCCTTTGCCCTAATGTGATGCTTTGTGAGCAAGTAGCTAACATGGCCAATGGTTTGATCGACGATTCTGGTGAGCCAATTGTCAAAGTCGCAGCAGTTTGTGGACAGAAGGTAAGAACCAGGCTCTACATTTGGTTCAAATTATGTGGCTGATGTTGGATTATCAATTGGTTAAGTACCATTTCTCAGTTGTTTGCAATTTGTACAGCTGCCAATTGATTTATGATGCTTCATCTACAAGTTTGTTTTTATGTCTATCAGATTTTTATAACCATAGGTTGCTTTGTGATCTATAAATTAGAGCCTTTTCATTTTGTCTCAAACTTTCTTTGTCTTCATTTAAATGTCAAAGTGGTTAACAAGTTGCAAAAATACAACTTTTCTCCAAAGTCTGTTTAACCCAGTTATACATGAGCACATGCAAAGTTCTTTAGATGAAACAGCCTCTGAAGGATGATGATATTGTGTTAGTGCTTTATTATTCACACCTCACTGTTCTAAAATGGTTATTGTAGGGATGGCCAAGATTTCAGCCTGATATTCTTGTCTCTACTCCAGCTGCTCTGTTGAATTACCTGTTTGACTTTGACCCAGAGAAAAAGCGGCGTGCTACTTTTTTTAGAGATATCAAATCTGTGGTAAGTTAGCTCCTTGAACTTATTTAGATGGACCAGAAATGGGTTTTGTTTTCTGTTCTCAAGTTAGGAATAGCTAGTAACTAGTAACTAATGTTATTTTCAATTAGAAATATATATATATATATATATATATATATATATATATATATATGAAACTGACTGATAATCATGAGCAACTGAGTGTAAATCTATTTTTGTTTTATACTAAATGTTCATATGGATGTATAACTGTCAGTGATGGTGGTTTAAATAAACACAATTTGTTACGTTTATGAACTTATTTTGAAATAAATAGATTTTGTTGTTAAGTTGAAAGGCATTCAGTCTGATTATCTTTTACAATACAGGTGTTTGATGAAGCAGATATGCTTCTCTGTGGTAGTTTTCAAAACCAAGTTATCCGTCTAATACACATGTTGCGTTTTGAAGAAAAATTATTGTCTAGGGCGGAAGCTTCTGGAAAAGATATTGTGATCGACACAAGCAGTGAACACAATGTAGAGCTTGAAGTTGAAGATACAAATTATGAGCTGCTTCTTGATAATGATGAGGAAGAATCTGATAATCCCATTGGCAATGATGTTCCTGAAACTGATGGCACAGAACCATTGAGTGGCAGGATCAAGGACTGGAGGAGAGTTAGGAAACATTATACACGCAGTAAACAGTATATTTTTGTTGCTGCCACACTTCCTGGTAGTGGGAAGAAAACTGCTGGTGGAGTGCTGAAGCATATGTTTCCTGATGCCACATGGGTCAGTGGAAGTTTCCTCCATCGACACAGCCCTAGGTCGGTATGCTATTCTTTTTCAGAAGTTCGACCATAATATTTTTAATTGAAGTGGGAGAAATTCTGCTTGGATAAGTATCAAGCAATTTGTTGCTTTACAAAATGTTTGCAACTCATACCAATGCTAAATGTTCATTTTATGAAGAATGTTTGATGAGATTTAACCGTGTGGTTTGTGAATTTAGAATTTTTTATCATGCTGGTTCATGTGAAATAGCAAACAACTCTTCATTTCTCAATCCACACAGTCTAACAATTAATTTATTATAGGCCATTTTTGCATTTATATTCTATTTCAATGACAAGGTTGCTATGCCTTCTACTGGGCCACAGGTTAGAGCAGAGATGGATTGAAGTAACAGCTGAGACACAAGTTAATGCCCTTCTTGATGCAGTAAACTATAGTCAGAGATGTCGACCCCAAGACTCTCATGCCCATGCATGCAGGACCATGGTTTTTGCTAATACAGTTGATGCTGTTCGATCAGTTGCAAAGATATTGGAAAGTGCTGGGTTTGAATGCACTTTATACCATAGAGAAGGATCTATAGAGGAACGTACAAATAACTTGAACCATTTTCGTGAAAAAGGTGGGATTCTTGTCTGCACAGATGCTGCTGCGCGGGGTCTTGACATACCAAATATCTCACATGTCATTCAGGTATATATGCTGGTCTTGCAGTAACAGCTGATACACAAGTTAAATGATTCATAGAGATGTTACTGGTTTGTTATCTGCATCGTTCTAAGGACTAATTTCATCTTTGGTTCAAGTAAAGGCCGAGTTTGCTACATCAGCTGTTGATTTTCTCCATAGAGTTGGGCGTACAGCCAGAGCCGGTCAGTCTGGAGCTGTCACTAGTTTGTATACCAAATCCAACCGAGATCTTGTATCTGCCGTCCGCCACGCCGAGAAGATCGGTCAGCCTGTGGTAAGTTTAAACTCAAATTTTGTCTCATCAAGGAAGAGATAAGAGATTGCAATCTTGCTAAAGTCTGATTCTGTTTGCATTCAGGAGAAAGCGTTTAGCAGGAAAAGAAGCTTCAGAAACAAACTTAAAAAAGGTACGAGTAAAAGCAGATTTTCCTTTTCCTAGCACATCAATCTTCCTTTTGATCATTTTCCTACACCACCTTTTGCACCACTTCGGATCACCTCCATCCTTGGATTTTTGCAGGTCGAAGTAAATTCGAAGATGCCTCTTTACTTTCAGCTTAATAGGAACGAGTCATGGAAATTTTTCCCTTGAAAAAGAAACGACAGAGATGTGATTTCGTTTGTAATGAGCATGCTACGTGCTTAACCATCATGATGTTGTGTTGTGATGCACTACTTCTGCAACCTGGCATTTGAATGACATCTTTTGTGACAAATTTTTTAAATCTGTAAATCTATAAATTTGCAACGATCTTTTTATTATTGCGAAACTTAAATAATAATAAATCTATGAATCTGAGACTGAGGTAAAATGTTGGTCAGGATTGGGGGCCCACGTGGACGACTGGATTAGGGACCCCACCAGATACATGCACTTGATTAGTTTAGTTTGGCAGCTCCATCTGCGGCGGGAACACTGCCTCATCTCCAATGCGGTACACTGCGAGTGCACCTCATCATGTTGAAGGGCAAAAAGAGAAGGGCATCTCAGATTCCTTTTTTCAAAATAAATCGCGTTTTTTTACTTTTTAAGAATAATCTTGGCAGCTCCCTAAACCCTTATTTTGATGGTTGTTACTACAATATTAAAAGCTAATACAATATTATTGCACTATTATAATAATTATTTAGTAACTTTTAAAATTATTTTTTTTAATTATGTTACAATGAGTTTAATTGATTAAAAATAATTTTAATAAAATTTAAATAATTTTGATCAAACCGATAATAATGTTAAATTTAGAATTAAAAATTCAAGATTTCTAGGTTGAGGATATAGAATTTTTCTACTAGAACATCTACTTAGTAACTTCTATAATTATTTTAAAGTTATTTTGATTCATTTAAAATAATTTAAATAAAATTTAACTAATTTTGACCAAATTTATTAAAAAAATATTTTGATATAATAATATTCATAATTTAAAGTTTAAAATTAAAATTTTAAGATTTTAAAATTTAGAATTTAAGATAATTTAGAATTTAAGATTTAAAAAGTAAGTATGTGGCAGGTACTTAGTTGTTTTTATAACTATGTAATAATTAACCGTAACTTCCCTGACCATTTAATGTGATTTTAATCAATTTAAAATGATTGTAGTGTCGTTTAATTAATTCAATTTAATAAAAAAAATATTTTAAATAACAACATTTTATGCATAATAATTTTGATATAAATAAAATAATTAATTTTCATGTTGGAATAGCTACTTGATATTTTCGAAAAAACTAAAATGTCCTTTTAGTGATTATCATTTTCAATAAATCTGGACCACATTTTATCTTTGCCCCCATATTAAAACGGTACGAATCTAAGAATATTTGTTTGTTAGAGGAGACCGCAGTTAGATTAATCGCACCGCCAAACGGTCGATTCACTGTGCGTATCTTGTCTTCTCCTCTGCTCCTGTTTCGCTAGATTTGGCAGGCACCGAACGGTCTTCTAATCCGTCACCGCAATCTACGCTGCTTAATTCACTTATAAGGCCACAGCTCACTTAAGTCCGCTGCTTTTGCACTCCAATGGCGAACCAGCTCTACGGCCGGCCTCCATGGCTGCTGCTCGCCGCCGCCGCGGTGCTCTTGCTGGCTTCCTCTGCGGCCTCCGGGCTGACCACCGGTTACTACCGCAAGTCCTGCCCCAGGGCGGAGCAGATCGTGGCGGAGGTGGTGATGAACAAGCAGATCACCAGCCCGACCACGGCCGCCGGCGCGCTCCGCCTCTTCTTCCATGACTGCTTCGTCGGCGGCTGCGACGCCTCCGTCCTGGTCTCCACCAACGCTTTCAACCGCGCGGAGCGCGAGGCGGACATCAACCTCTCCCTCCCCGGCGACGCCTTCGACGCGGTGGTGCGCGCCAAGACAGCGCTGGAGCTGGCCTGCCCCGGCGCGGTGTCCTGCGCCGACATCCTCGCGCTCGCCGCCCGCGACCTGGTGACCATGCTCGGCGGGCCGTTCTTCGCCGTGCCGCTCGGCCGCAAGGACGGGCTGGCGTCCCGCGCCTCCGCCGTGGAGGGCAACCTCCCGCGGCCCAACATGACGGCGGGCGCCATGGTCGCGCTCTTCGCCGCCAAGGGCTTCTCGGTGCGGGAGATGGTGGCGCTCGCCGGCGCGCACACGGTGGGGTTCTCCCACTGCAAGGAGTTCGCGGCGCGCATCTTCCAGGGAGGAGGAGCGTTCGACTCGGCCATGGAGCCGCGATTCGCGCGGGCGCTGAAGAGGGCGTGCGCCAACTACCTCAACGACGGCACCATCTCCACCTTCAACGACGTGATGACGCCGGGGAAGTTCGACAACATGTACTACCTCAACCTGAAGAGGGGGCTGGGGCTGCTGGCGTCGGACCAAGCACTGGCGGCCGACGCGAGGACGCGGCCGTTCGTGGACCTCTACGCCTCCAACCAATCGGCCTTCTTTGGCGACTTCAGCCGCGCCATGGTGAAGCTCAGCCTCGTCGGAGTGAAAACAGAAAGCAATGGGGAGGTCCGGCGGCGGTGCGACCAGTTCAACAACCTGGCCACCTGAAACAAGATTGAAATCTTTAATTTGATTGCGTTATTGTTGTCGCTGGTTTGAATCGATGAATACAATTATTTGGAGTAAAGATTTGTCATCGTTTTATCTTATTTATATCATGGAAATACAGTATTGCTCTTTCCTGGACGGAATTTCGTGCTCTGTTTTGCGCATGCTTCAGTATGATCATGGCGATGGATTTAGATTCCTCGACTGACTGAAACAGAGATGACGCTGAAGTACTTACTCCATGCTCTTCTGCAATGCATCATAGAAGATCCAGTACTGATCTCAGTGGTAAACAGTCAGATTCTGAAGCTTTCGGCTAAGGGGGAAGAGTTAGAATTAGTATAAGAATAATATTACAAATGGTCTAAATATGAACAATAATAAAAAAAAAAGTTTCATCATGGTTCGGATCTTGCTCACATTGTAATGAGCATACATTCCATGTCTTCATCAATTGTCTCAAAAAAATTATAAGTATTTTTATTTGTGATAGAAGTGAATAAAAAAATTATAAAAGAAAATTCCTTGGTTTATCTCAATCCTCTTTTCTTTCATTTTAGTTTCAGCTAAGCAGAATCTCTTGTATAGATTAGTACCATTACCTTAACAACTCATATACGAAATAGGATTTGGATTGGGTATTTGATTGTTCTAGTTCTTCAAATAATATTTATCTTCTAGTAAGATGAGAGCATACATGTTCTTCCAATGTGATATTGATTCCTGAATCATTAGTTTAGTTGCTATATATCTTCCAATTGTATAATTATTACTTTGTGTAGTTTGAGATGATCTTTAAATTCTTCATACTTTGTGTCATAATTGGATAAGAAATTATTTCCTTTAACTTGGAACTTCTTTAATACCTTGTGCATATTTGTTTAATCCATGCATTATATATATTTTATTTCCTACAATATCTCACAACTATTCAATCATAGAAACTGACACCAGTTAGGGAAAAAAATCTAGCAAACAAGGTGATCCAAATTAATAGAGACGAAGAATAAATAAATAAATGAAACTTCCAAATATATGATATACAGTGTCTTGATTGGGAAAAAAAAATGCATGAAAGTTCATGTAAATGGAAAGCATGCTAATGTGAACTTTTGTATGAAGTTAATTAGTCATGTAGATTATACATAGATAGTAAATTAGCAATCAGAAAAAATGGACCACTACATCTTTCGAAGGAATTGTTAAGACCCTTTCGTATCTCTAGGTTCCAAAGTGCACCAATCAGAAATTAATTTCTAAAAGGAAATTAGCCTTCATGATCCCCTGGTTTCCTAGGACACTCTCCATCATTCAAGTCTTAGAATACTAGAAATTTCTTTCAAAAGTGTATGAACTTATGTAATATGCTAACATTTGTTGATTTATATTGGAAACAATTGCACATGAAGTATGAATTATGAATGTGAGAAAGAGAGTCTAAAAAGGCTATAACTAAAGGTGACATGTTCTGAAGTTTATGAGAGTCAAGGACTCGAGATCTGATTGCAGTAAATTCTAATTCTCTGTTTGGAATAAAAGTGCAAGCTCACACAAAAATTAAAAATCCATAGCTATAATAACATGTATCATTCTAAAATCCTCAAGTGGCAATACAACACATTGCCATGTTATTATAGTTATTTGAGACAAAAGAGAGAGAGAGACAGAGATTGCAAGCATACCTACTTGGATTTGTGATGTGTTATCTCTGATCTGCAAACTTCTTGAGATGAATCAGATATTATAAAGAAAAAAAGTAAAAGAAACATCTAGAGTTAGTTAATGCCACCCCACCACAACTCAATAAGCTTCATAGCATGCAAAACTTATAAGAAAAAAGTGTACAATAACGTATGTTAAATTTGATGATTCTCAAAAGGACACTAGTAGTAGACGCTGTATGAACATGCTAAACAAATACTGAAATTGGAAAAAAGAAACAAATTTTCTTACAGAGGGAAACAGTAACTGGCATATCTCTAAAGGAAATCCATTAGCAAGTTCCTCTTCATATTTAGATGCGTTGCACCTCTGACTCCCCAACTACACAGCGTTCTTGAATACTTCCAATGAGCAGGGCTGCTAAGACTTAATATGATGTGTCTCCCTCTTAAGAATCTAAAGAATTTCAGCTTCCACAATCACCAGTCTCTTATCATAACATCATGAGTGAGATCTTCTTCTGTTGTGTTGAAGAGGATTGCACCCCTCAAAAAAATCAGACAAAGCCATTTCGAGATCCTCGACCGAGTACTTGATGTACAATTCCGGGTGTCTACCACTCTCTATATGTTGCCGGAAACGCCCAAGAAAGGCCCGGTATGCTGGCAACAACTTCTCTGAGATTGAAATCCTGAGCTCCTCCCTCAGCTGGGTGTCTGGCACAAACCAATGGGCTTGAGTTTTGTGAGCTTCGTCAAAAGAAGCATTGAAAGCTTTGAACCTATCCCTCAAAGTGGACTTGGAGACTCCCGATGAGAAGCTACCGCTGACATGAATACCCTCATCTCTCAAACAGTGGAGAATTTTGACCCATGTAGCTCTCTGATAGCTAGTTGCAGAAATTCGGAACTTCCCCGTGAGCTTTCTCAAGTAGTCATCGCCAATCATCTCACGAAGCTCTGATGAGCCCTTCACCTTGTGTACTATATAGTGGATATTATTCATCAGGAAGAGGTGCAAGAGAGCATTATCCCTGTATAGAGCGGCCTTGTTTTCAAGATTGTGTTGCAGAACAACTATGATCCAACTCAAGTGGGCACCGAGCGGAGTTTGGTTCTCAGACTCCGGGAAATCAAGCTCCAATGGTGCAGCTCCAGCTGCAGCAAAGTCATCACCAGATAATCTGGTGCTAGCTGATGGCCTTGTTAGTATAAGCTCCGTGAGAGTGAGCTTGTAGTCAGAGATGAGATTGATGTAATTCATGACGTACCGAGTTAGTGGGTGGATGGTACCGCCAGGGACCGGAGTCTTGGGTGGATCCCGAAGCACTGCGTTCTCAAACTCAGAAAGGATTCCCCTAATAGCCTCCGCGAGCCGAGAGAGAATCTCGGCGGCTTGGGTATAGATGGATTCGGCGGACTTGGATTGGAACACAAGCCCAACATCCGGGAGGAGATCAGATATTGTATCATGGAGGTCGATAATCTTGAAGAGCTTCTCCGGCGACCTACGGCCGATGCTGATGGCTTCGGCGAATCCAAACAGTTGGATAGCAGCGCCTTTGACTGTTTCGGTGAAAGGGGCATCATCAGCGATCCCAAGGCCATCAAAGATGCGTTCACAAAGGCGACGCTCGCTGGCAAAGACGATCCGAACGCAGATCCGGGCGGCACGGATCCAGCGCCGTATCTTTGCCTCAAGAGCGTCCCACTCGAGACGCTGGACTTCTCCGATGCTAAGCTTCTCCACCCCTAGATGCCGGAAGCAGACGTCTATCGCCGCCTTCCGGGATCCGGCGTATACCTGGACGCACTCCCGGCCGTACCCGGCGTCAATCATCCGCTCCGCGATGCTCCGAAGGTCATCTACCGCGTCCGCCGGCAGCAGATCCATCTCCCGGATACTTTTCATCGACCGGATGCTACTCCGGCGGATAGTGCTGCTCCCACCCACCGAATCAGAAGCAAATGATTCTCCTTCATGGCTTGCATTCACGCTGCCCTCGACGTCAGAAAGATCGCCGATCTCCTCTGCTGAAGCGGAGTTCATCGAGAGCGAGCTCAAATCGACGAGCGCTTCGACCTCAATCTCGGTCGCCCGCGAGAGCAACAAGTTCCGGAACTCGTCCTCGAGCCGCGCCATCGCGATCTGGATCGCGTTCTCCGAAGATGAAGAGGACGACCGCCGCGGGCTGCCCGCCCCGACCGGTTCCTTTATGGAGCGTCGGATCTCGTCGACGGCGCGTAGGTACCTCTCTGCTTCAGAGCGTTCCCCCGTGTCGAACAACATCCGCTCCTCCCCTCCCGAAGATGCCGTGGAGTCCCACCGCAAGATCAGCTTTTCCGCCGCCTCCAGGTCGGCCTCGGCCAGATCCGCCGACGACGCCGATCCTACTGACCCCTCCATCAAATCGCTAGGGTAATTTCCTTGAGGCAATCGCTGCTCCTGTACGGCGGCTGCGGCTGCGGCTCTTTTCCTTCTCCTCTCAAGACTCAAATCTCGTCTTTAATCGCGATGCAGAGGAAGAGAACGCCATGACTTTGACCTCCCGTGACGGAACAGAATATCCCTAGGTTCCGGCGCCACACCGTACCGAGAGGCCGTAATCGCCGTCCAAAATCTAACGGACCACAACTTTCCATCAATCATCAAACGGACTATATCGTGCCACGTTTCCAAACAAAAATCGTCTGGTGCCAAGTGGGACCCGTGGCAGAAATCAACGGCTCGAGGAGCTTCCTATCAAAAGACGGTCTATTCCTGTCCGTCGGATCGAGTTCATGAACTTACGTCGCACTGACCACTGGGCACGAGACACGTGGCCTTCGACCGACGTAACCAGACCCGAGAAACGCACCTCAGAAGGGAAAAGGCAGCCCCGGCTTTCAACGCCTCTTGATTGGGTGCGTAAGCCCGCGGTCCCCACTGACGAGTCTGCCTCAGGGAGGAAATCTTAAGCGGTTCTTCCCTGGCGTTGATTAACTGGCACAGCCTTGTCGTTGCTATGATGCACCGCACGGCTCACTCCCCCAACAAGGATTGTTTAGTAATTGAATACTTAATAAATACTAAATACATTCATTACACCAAAGATTTTATATGTCCACAATAACACAATAACTTGATATTAATTTTGGTTATGATAATGCTAATAAAGCCTGCCATGTTTATCTTAATAGTGATTAATACAATTACAATTATACATCCAAAAATGTTCGGCTTACGGAAGAAAGCATGCCACAATATAAAACTAACAATCAATAATCACCACTCAACTTTTAAGATTGATCCCTTAATCATGTTCGATATTGACAATTATTATTAGACACCAGTTAACGAGTGGTTGCTGGTTGTAAGCTCGCAATTAATGCAGTTGATGAAATGAAATATATCTCTTAAAATTAATTTAAAAATAATAAAATTTCATGTGAAAACACTGTCCAGCGCACAACAGACAGGATAGTGGGGGCACGTACGTGCAAGTTGGCCTAGTTAGATCTTGGGGACCACCCTATTTAATGGTTTAATTACGCCTTATTTTTGTGTAAATTTTAATAAGAATTTCTATCAGAAATTAACTGAAGCAAAATCAAACTCCAATGACTCTTCACTTAATGTTCCGACTATAGTGTAAAATACTCCTGATTTAATTTCAATTTTACATGACATTTTTCTTTAATAAAATAATAAACCTAGTATGTTGGGTTGTTGTGCCCCTTCTCTAAGTACTTCCGAATTTATTGAGATAATTGTGAAAAAAATTTATAAGATGGAATCTATGATTCGTTGATCGAAAGATTGAATATCTATTACTAATTTAAAAAATTAAATAAAAAAATATATAAAAAACTCTCCATTTAAGAAATTTCACACATTTTATATTGCTCTCAATTTGACTTTCCTTCCAAAAAAAAAAAAAACAAAACAAAATGATGGGACAAAAACAGATTCGAGTTGAATGCGACAAAAAAAATTATTATATAAATTTTAATAAAAATATTGATAAAATAGTATTCGCGCTGAAATACATTAGTTTTCTAAATTATTGTTCTTAAAGAAAATTAAATTAAGCCGTCTAAATCCAGAACGGATCCATAAATTAGAGTTAGGGACTTTAACATAATACATTTATATAATAAAAAAAGTCATTGTTGAATGAAGTGCTTGATATATTTTGAAATATAAAATCTATCTAAAATATAATATAATATATATATATTTTCTTAGTTAAATTTTGTTTAATATAAAAGATGGAACAATTAGTAAGAAAGTTATTTTCTATTTTATTATAAAATATTTATCTTCACATATTTTATTATTAAAAATATTAGCTCGGTAATGATGGTAAAAAATAAGTTAAAAGATTCCATTGATATTGATTCGGTGGTAAGAACCCGGGACCCCCTAACGAGGGGTCAATGTCACGTGGAGGTCAAAGGGCAGGTGGTCCGGCGAAGAAGGGTGAGCCGACCGGACGCATGGAAAGAGGGCAGGCCGATCGGCCTGCCCGTAAACGTTTGATAGGGAAAGACGCCCTGACAGGGGTCGGGGTTCCGACGCTCAATAAAATAGTAAATAATGACCGAGCGGAAGGCCTAGGAGAAGGCAGGACATAATGGGCGCGCCGGCCGGCTGGTGCGGGGAATTAGGGCCATCCAGACGACGCTCTTCGCGCCGGTCGGCCGGACGGACGTCCTGGCGGGGCGGCGAGTGAAGGATAGGAACATCTTCTGACAGCCGTCAAGTCCTATGGCCAGGCCATACTCTAAGTCTGACAACAAGGTGTTCTGTTGTCCCATCGAAGACATGATTGAACTGTAGCAGTATGGTGTCGGGTAAGTTCTCTGACAAGTACATACCGAGGTATGGGCTGCGGACACGTATGCGCCTCGGGGGATGTGCATTAGTTCTTTCATCGCTCTATATAAAGAGCATCTTCCTTTGCCGGAGGTACGCATTCTACAAACTTTGGAGCTACCCTTTTTCTGTCCGCTTACCTGACTTGAGCGTCGGAGGGTCGCCGCCGGAAACCCCTTCCCGGCCCGACTTCTGTGCAGGATCGCCGGAGCTTTGGAGGCCTGCGTTATCGACTAGGAGAGCGCCACGTGCCCAGCGTCCTTTGGTTCGACGATTCGGACAGGATCAATTTGGCGCCGTCTGTGGGAACGCTCCTGCATCCGAACGGGAACAATGGATGAGGTTGGACGACAACACATGGTGACGCTTTCGAACGAGGAACTCGACGCTCTGATCGAGATGAGGGTCGCCAAACTAGTGGAGCAAAAACAAAAAGCCACAGCCGAGTGGCCGGAGCAACAAGCAACATCAGCGTCTGGTGGCCGAGCGGAAGCACCACCAGCGACAGTACCATTCCATGGGGCTCTCTTCCGCACTCCTGAAGCTGTAGCAACTAATCGAGAGCGGGGATCATCTTCGGATGAAATACCAAGACGGGACAACAAAAAAGGGAAAGCCCCCCCGAGCGGACGCATCTCCCGAGCGGATCAATCGCCAATTTTCGGAGGTCATTCTACAAGACCCTCTGCCCAAGCACTACGTGCCTTCGACGATCGGCGAGTATAATGGGACGACCGACCCAGATGATCATCTGGGTAAGTTCGATAACACAGCCACTCTCCATCAATACACAGATGGAGTAAAGTGCCGAGTTTTTCTCACCACTCTCTCGGGATCGGCTCAACGGTGGTTCCGGAGGCTGCCGGACGAATCCATCACAAACTTCAAGGACTTCCGAACGGCCTTCCTCCATCATTTTGCAAGCAGTCGGCGTTATCAAAAAACGAGCGTGAGCCTGTTCGCCATCAAGCAAGAAGCCCGTGAATCGCTTCGAGCTTACATCCAGCGGTTCAACCAAGTGGCGATGGACATTCCAACGGCCACCTCGGAAACCATGATGAATGCCTTCACACAAGGCCTAGTGGATGGGGATTTCTTCCGATCGCTCATCCGAAAGCCGCCCCGAGACTATGATCACATGCTACACCGGGCGAACGAATACATTAACGTGGAAGAAGCACAAGCGGCAAGGAAAAAGGAAACTCCAGCCGAGCGGGCTCCTCCAGCCGAGCGGAAACAGCAAGCCGCTCATCAGCCGCCTAGAGGACCGAGGGCCGAAGCAATCCGATCCCCCCACGCCAGGTCTCATGTGCACGAGGTAGCTGCCGCCCGGCCCAAGCCAAAGAAGAAATGGACCCTGATGTTCTGCTCCTTCCACCGGATGGATACGCACAACACAAGGGATTGCCGAAGTCTTCCCTTCGTGGCTCATCCCGCGCCCTGGAATGCCGGGCGACGGTCGCCTTCAGTCGATAGGCGACAGAGAACTCATGAAGCCGATCGGACGCGAGCTGATAGGCCACAGCAACAGACTCCCGATCGGCATCGTTCCCTAAGGAAGGAGAAGCGCCGAGCGTCCAGAGAACGATCTCGACCATCCGCTCGGGAAGAGGAAAATAGAAGCAATACTTCCCGAGGCGAGATCAACGTTATTGCTGGCGGGTCGACCGGAGGAGACTCCAACCGAGCTAGGAAGGCGAGCGTCCGGCAGCTCCAAATCCATGCCGTTGGCTGCAGCCAAGAACGGGCGAGCGGACCGGAAATCAGTTTCGGGCCAGGGGACTTGGAAGGAGTTGAAGTGCCCCACGACGACACTCTGCTCATCAAAGCGGTAATAGCGAATTATACTATCCACCGCGTTTTTGTAGATACAGGAAGCTCGGTCAACATCATCTTCAGGAAAGCATTCGATCAGTTGTAAATTGATCGAGCCGAGCTGTTACCCATGACAACTCCGCTCTATGGGTTCACTGGTAACGAAGTTCAGCCGGTCGGACAGATCCGGCTGGCTACCTCGCTGGGAGAAGAGCCGCTCAGGAGGACCAGGACAACAAACTTCGTGGTGGTCGATTCTCCCTCGTCCTACAACGTTATTTTAGGACGACCGGCTCTCAGCGAATTCCGAGCGGTCGTCTCAACCTTCCACCAGAGGATCAAGTTCCCCGTAGAGGACAAAGTGGGAGAAGTACGGGGAGATCAGCTAGCAGCTCGGCGATGCTACATTGAGATGGTCCGAGCAGAGGCCTGTTCCGCTCGGAAGGCGCCCCAGATCGAGGTAAACGCCATCACCGAAAAGTCACCCTCTTTAATTTATGAAGAAAAAGAGGGAGTGCAGATTCACCCAACCCGATCGGAGGCCACAACCTTTATAGCGTCCGATCTGGAAGAGAAGCAGAAAGAAGAATTGATCCAAAGCCTCCGAAGAAATCATGATGTCTTCATCTGGTCGACACATGAGCTGCCCGGAATTTCACCAAGTATAGCGCAGCATGAACTACACGTCCGACCGGACGCACGGCCCGTGAAGCAAAGAAAAAGAGATTTCAGCGCCGAGCAGAATGCTATCATCCGAGCGGAGGTGGAGAAACTTTTGGAGGCCGGCCATATCCGCAAGGTACAGTTCCCGAGCTGGTTGGCTAACGTAGTATTAGTCTCCAAGCCGGGCAACAAGTGGAGAGTATGCATAGATTTTCGGGATCTCAACAAAGCTTGCCCGAAAGATTTTTATCCTCTGCCACGGATAGACCAGCTGGTGGACTCTACAGCCGGCTGCGAATTAATTTGTATGCTTGACGCCTATCAAGGATATCACCAAGTGCCGCTCGCCCATGAAGATCAAGAGAAGGTCAGCTTCGTGACGGCCGACGGCACTTATTGTTATAATGTGATGCCGTTCGGATTGAAGAATGCGGGAGCCACATATCAGCGCTTAATGAATAAAGTGTTCAGAGAGCAGATCGGACGGAATCTAGAAGTTTATGTGGACGACATTCTCATTAAGTCCGTCCGAGCGGCCGATCTCTTCAAGGACATGGAGGAAACCTTCCGAACGCTGCGCAAATATGGAGTCAAGTTAAATCCCCAGAAGTGCCTGTTCGGAGCAAAATGAAGGCGCTTTCTGGGGTACATAGTGACCGAGCGGGGCATCGAAGCAAATCCCAGCAACGTGAAAGCTCTACAAGATATGCCGCCTCCAAGAAATACAAGGGAAGTACAGCGTTTGACCGGTCGGATAACCGCTCTATCCCGGTTCATCTCCAAAACCGCCGACCGGAGCCTTCCGTTTTTCAAGATCTTACGCAAGGCTACAAAATTTCACTGGGACGAAGAATGCGACCGGGCGTTCGAAGATTTAAAGGCATATCTGAATTCGCTCCCTGTATTAGCCAAGCCGACTATTGGCGAGCCGCTCTGTATTTATCTATCCTCGACCGAGCAGGCAATTGGCTCGACACTGGTGAGGGCGAGCGGAGAAGAGCCTATGTATTTCCTTAGTCACATTTTAAAGAATGCTGAATCTCGCTACACTGGGCTCGAAAAGCTAGCTTTTGCTCTGGTCCTCGCCGCTCGGCGCCTTCGTCCATACTTCCTGGCGCATACGATCATTGTTAAAACCAATAGCCCGCTCGGACGTGTCCTACTAAATCCAGAAGCATCCGGAAAGCTCATCAAATGGACGACGGAATTAAGTGAGTTCGATATCCAATACCAGCCCCGCTCGGCGATCAAAGCGCAATCCTTGGCCGATTTCGTGACTGAGGTGCAAAGGTCGGAGCCGGAAGCTAGGTGGAGAATATATGTGGATGGGTCGTCCACTCGGCTTGGGATAATATTGCTCTCCCCTCAGGAAGAAAAGATGCACTTATCCGTCCGGCTGGATTATAAAGCTACCAACAATGAAGCAGAATATGAGGCCCTCATAGCTGGCTTGCAGGCTGCCCGACATGTGGGAGCTGGTCGGGTAACGCTTCATTTGGATTCGCAGTTGGCCGCTCAGCAGCTCTCTGGTACCTTCGAGATTAATAATGCTCGCCTCAAGCTTTATGCTGAAGCCTTCGAAAAGCTCAAAGCCGATTTTAGAAAAGTTATTGTTCAGAAGATACCCAGAGCAGAAAATCAAGCGGTCGATGAGTTAGCCAAGCTTGCAAGCTCAATAACGCCAATCGCCATTCAGCAGCCAATTGAAAAAGTATTGTTGGTGGCGCATGTCGACCGGATGGCAGGCCTCACAATTCCGAGCGACTGGAGAACACCCATCATAGAGTTCCTCCGCTCGGGCGCCACATCATCCAATGAGTATGAAGCTCAGCTGCTAAGGAGAAGAGCCGGTCGGTTCACACTCATCGGCGATCAGCTTTACAAAAAGGCTTTCTCACGCCCATTGTTGAAATGCGTGAGCTCGGAGGACTCGGCTTACATCCTCCAAGAAGTACATCAAGGATCGTGCGGAGGACATCCGGGCAGACGATCGCTGGCTAAGAAGATCCTATTGGCTTTACAAGCAGACGCCGCTCGGACCGTGTCGACGTGCCTTTCATGCCAGAAGTACCATAACTTCAACCACCGACCGGCAGAGGAAATGAAGGCATCTACAGTCTCGTGTCCGTTCGACCAGTGGGGAATGGATATCGTTGGTCCATTTCCTATGGCGACCGGACAGCGGAAATTTCTACTAGTGGCGGTAGATTATTTTTCCAAGTGGGTGGAGGTCGAGCCGCTGGCAAAGATCACCGAGCAGATGGTCAAAAAATTTATCTGGCAACACATCATCTGTCGGTTCGGCATCCCTCGCCGATTGGTGTCCGATAATGGGCGGCAATTCACAGGGAAGATGCTAGAGGATTGGTGCAAAAGCTACGGCATCGAGCAACACTTCACGTCCGTGGCTTATCCCCAGAGCAACGGTCAAGCCGAAGTAACCAATCAGGAAATTCTTCGCATTCTGCGCGCCCGGCTCGACCATTTGGGAGGAAGTTGGCCGGATGAAGTGTCGATTGTTGGTTGTCCCCGGCGGCTTTAAGTTTTCTCAGTTCGTCCTCCAGCTCGGCCAACCGATTGCTAATAGCAATCTGCTCCACCCAGTTCTGCGATCAAAGGTGAATAGGTTAAAAACTTAATTCAACTACACGAATAAAGAAGAAGGGAATACCCCGGTGGCCTGTTGGAGGTTGCTGTCGCCGAGCTGCCCAGGAGTCATCTCTTTTATGCGACGCCGAGAGTCCTCCCAAGCTTTTGCCAGGTGGCCCGTCAAGGTGATCTGCTGCTCGGGGACCACGGGCCGATCAGCAGCAGCCATGTATCTCTCTGAGGGGAGGCGCAGAACGGTCTTAATTAAATTCGAACCGCTCGGCTCGCTCTGAGAGGCATCGGCCTTACCGATGGACGAGGAGGGGAGGTCGCCCAAACGCCTGATACGGCGCAGAGTTCTGGAAGGGCTGGATGGTGCCACCTCAGAGCTGGCCCTTTCGCGTTCCCGCTCGTCCAAGGAGTTGCCGGATCTCGAGAGTGTCAACGTAGACACTCCTCTAATGATATCCACACGAACAAGGAGTGTCTCCCACACTCAAAGGATGGAGAAGAAAGCCCCAAGTGTGCTAGCACTTTCTAGAGCTCTCGGATGGGATTGGAAAGGAAGAAAAGAAGAAGGTATAAAAGAAATCTTATACACTCACTAGTAGTATCCTTCCTTTGTGACCTTCACTCTTCCTTTGCTCTTGGATTCACTCAACCATCTTCTCTTCACCATGGAAGTCCACGACAACAGCAGCAAGGAGGTGGAAGAAAGCTTGGAAGAAGATGGAATAATTACCACACATCAATTGCCACAAAACCAAAACCTCCTTTGCATTAGTGTGGCTGGCCACCACATTATAACCCCCTCATTAATGTGGCCGGCCACATTAAAACCAAGGGGAGAGTGTAACCCCCATGAGGTGGCATACCTCATGAGGTGGAGGTGATGTGGCAAGGATGAGTCATCCTTATGATGTGGCATCAAGTCATACTTGATGTTTCTAATTTCATTTGGTCAAGTCAAAATTGACCAATTTCTTCCTTGTTGAGTTAAATCCAATCTTTGATTCATATCAATTTCAGTTTAATGAATCTCAATTCATTAATATAAATTGACTCAATGAATCAAATCTAAATTAGACTCATTCAACAATTGAATCTAATTGAGTCTAACTCAATAAGTCTAATTTGAATCCAATTGGTTCATCATATGAACCCAATCTCCATCCACTTGTTCTTTGTGTGTGACCCAATAGGTTCTTGTAACGTTGGTAATGTTTCTAAACTCCTTTAGAAACATAAGCAATGAGCGGCATCTAGCAATACATCATTGCTACCCAAGTTACAAGAAATGTTGAGATCCAACATCACCTTGTGACTATTAATTGTGACTCCTCACAATATATGACAAGTGTCCTTCTATCCTAGACATCTAGATTGATCAATGTGAGGCATAGACCGTGTCATCCTCTGACCAATCTAAATCTTGAACTCCAAGTAGACTCACTCAATCAAATGAGCTCAATATCTCATATTGACTCATTTGGGTATGGCCATACACTTCGTGGTCTTACTCTATCAAGAATATCGATGTCACTCCCGTCATATGGGAGGGATAGATCTCATCTACATCACTCACATCGCTCTGCATAATTCGTTACATACCCAGTAATTGCCTTTATAGTCCACCCAATTACGGGTGACGTTTGACGAAACCAAAGTACATAACTCCTTATGTAGGGATCCATGGTGACTTCAGGTCTAAGGACTAATAGTCATACTAATAGCCACATGAGAAAGTATATGACACTCATATAACGATCCATGATACTTTCTCATGGCGGGTCATTCAGTATACATTCTCTAATGCATACCCATGTGTCAGCTTGATATCTCTATATCCATGACTTGTGAGATCAAGTCATTGAGCTGACCTACATGCTAGTCTTATTGTATTAACATTGTCTCTGAATGTTAATACTCGACTAGGAATGATTTAGAGTAGTGTTCCCTATATCATCTCACTATCGATTCAACTAATCGATTGATATAGGTATAAACCTTCTACTCAAGGACGCTATTATACTTAGTCTATTTGGCACTAATACAAATAAGTATAATAACCAAACAAATGCCTTTATTAATATACAAGAATATGATACAATGAGTCCATACAATCATCAAATGATTGACTCTAGGGCTATAACTAACAATCTCCCACTAGCACTAGTGCCAATCAGTATAGGCTCTAAGGCCTAATGACCTAGTGTGACCATCATGCTTCCTCTGTGCCAAAGCCTTGGTCAAGGGATCTGCGATGTTAGCCTCTGTAGGTACTCTGTAAATCTTCACATCTCCTCTATCGATAATCTCTCGAATGAGATGGAAGCGCCGTAGTATATGCTTGGTCCGCTGGTGTGAGCGAGGTTCCTTCGCCTGTGCTATAGCTCCATTGTTGTCACAATAGAGCTCAATAGGGTCAGCGATACTGGGAACCACCCCAAGTTCAGTGATGAACTTGCGGATCCAAACTGCCTCCTTTGCTGCCTCTGATGCAGCAATGTACTCGGCCTCTGTTGTAGAATCAGCTACTGTGTCCTGCTTCGAACTCTTCCAGCTCACAGCACCACCATTAATGCAAAATACGAACCCTGACTGCGATCGATAATCATCCTGGTCGGTCTGGAAGCTAGCATCACTGTAACCCTTTACAGCTAGCTCATCATTGCCTCCATATATCAAGAAATATTCTTTAGTCCTTCTTAAGTACTTAAGAATATTCTTGACCGCTATCCAGTGACTTTTACCTGGATCTGACTGGTATCTGCTCGTCATGCTCAAAGCATACGAGACATCAGGTCGAGTATATAGCATGGCGTACATGATCGATCCTATGGCTGAGGCATAAGGGATCTGATCCATACAGTCTCTTTCCTCTCTAGAAGAGGGACCTTGAGTCTTCGAAAGACTCACGCCATGTGACATCGGTAGAAATCCCTTCTTGGAGTTCTGCATGGCAAACCGAAGGAGTACCTTGTCAATATATGTACTCTGACTTAGGCCAAGCAATCTCTTAGATCTATCCCTATAGATTTGTATCCCTAAAATGCGGGATGCCTCACCTAAGTCCTTCATTGAGAAGCAACTCCCTAGCCAGGTCTTGACAGACTGAAGCATAGGGATGTCCTTCCCAATGAGTAGTATGTCATCCACATACAATATGAGGAAGACAACTATATCTCCTACAACCTTCTTGTAGACACAAGGCTCATCTTCGTTCTTGATGAAACCAAACTGTTTGATTGCATCATCGAAACGAAGATTCCAGCTCCGAGAAGCTTGCTTTAGTCCATAAATGGACCTATGTAGCTTGTATACTCTGCTAGTATGCTGTGGATCTACAAAACCCTCAGGTTGTGTCATGTACACATCCTCGAGCAGGTTTTCATTCAGAAACGCGGTTTTGACATCCATCTGTCATATCTCATAGTCATGGTAGGCTGCAATAGCAAGCAAGATCCGAATGGACTTAAACATCGCTACTGGAGAAAAAGTTTCATCATAGTCAATACCATGAATCTGCTTGAAACCTTTAGCTACCAAGCGACCCTTATAGATAAGTCCATCCATGTCAGTCTTTCTCTTAAAGACCCACTTGCACCCAATGGATTTTACCCCTTCAGGTGGATCAACCAAAGTCCATACTTGGTTGGTGTACATGGATTCCATTTCGGATCTCATGGCCTCTAGCCATTTCTCGGAATCTGGTCTCATCACAGCTTCCTGATAGGTGGTAGGCTCATCCTCTATGAGCATAATGTCATCATGGTCAGACAAGAGAAATGAGTATCCCTCAAGCTGACGACGTACCCTATCAGACCTGCGAAGAGGTATGTCTACTTGAACCGGTTGTTGTTCCTCAACTCCTTGTGGAACATCATCCACAACACTTTGTGGCTCCAGTTCAACTTCCATCGAGGCTTCAGTGCTAATATTCGCATCTTGAACTTCTTCAAGATCGAACGTGCTCCCACTAGTCTTTCTAGAAACAAAGTCCCTTTCTAGAAAGACCTCAGTCTTTGCCACAACTACCTTGTGCTGACTGGGAATGTAGAAGTAATATTCCTTAGTTTCCTTGGGATATCCGATGAAATAGCACTTGTCAGATTTGGGTCCTATTTTGTCTGAGACTTGACGTCGAACGTAAGCCTCACAACCCCAAATCCTCATGAAAGACACCTGGGCATCTCTCCCAGTCCATATCCTATATGGTGTCTTTATCACAGCCTTGGATGGAACTCAGTTGAGAATGAAAGCTGCCGTGTCTAGAGCATATCCCCATAGATATGTCGGAAGATCTGTGTGACTCATCATAGATCGTACCATATCTAATAGGGTACGATTCCTCCTTTCAGATACACCATTCCACTGTGGTGTTTCAGGAGGAGTGAGTTGAGATAGAATCTCACACTTAGCTAAATAGTCACGAAACTCATGGCTTAAGTATTCACCACCTCGATCTGATCGAAGTATTTTAATACTCTTGCCAAGCTGGTTCTGTACTTCATTCTTGAATTCTTTGAACTTTTCAAAGGATTCGGACTTATGTGTCATCAAGTACACATAACCATATCTACTGAAGTCATCAGTAAATGTGATGAAGTATCTATAACCGCCTCTAGCAGCGACATTGAAAGGGCCACATACATCACTATGTATGAGTCCTAACAAATCAGTCGCTCTCTCGCTGTGCCCACTAAAGGGAGTCTTGGTCATCTTGCCTCGTAGGCATGACTCGCATATCTCATATGATTCTAAATCAAATGAGTCCAGCAAACCATCCTTATGGAGCTGGGATAAGCGCTTGTCATTTATATGACCTAAGCGACAGTGCCAGAGGTAGGTTTGGTTCATGTCATTTGACTTGAACCTCTTGGTAATTATGTTATAGATAGGGCTCTCAAGGTCTAGAATATAGAGTCCGTTTATTAGAGGTGCACTACAATAGAACATATCGTTTAAATAGACAGAACAACATTTGTTCTTTATTATAAACGAGAATCCTTTCTTGTCCAAACAAGAAACTGAAATTATGTTCTTAGTCAAGGCAGACACATAACAACAATCATCTAATTCTAGTACAAGCCCAGAGGGAAGAGATAGATGATAAGTTCCTACAGCAATAGCAGCAACTCGTGCTCCATTGCCTACTCGTAGGTCTATCTCACCCTTCGTCACCCTGCTATTTCTCATCGCTTGTACATTAGTACAAATGCGCGAACATCCGGTATCTAATACCCACGATGAAGAAATAGAGAGGTTGACTTCTATAACATGTATACCTAAAGTAGAAATCTTATTTCTCTTCGTGATCTTCCGGTATTCTTTGGAGTTCCTCTTCCAAGCCTTGCTTGTCCTTGATATAGGTGACAAAGATGTTCAACCATATCGTAAGCGCCATCAACTCATGTTGCTTCGAAGCTCGAGTTCATGGTTGTGAGCATAAGACATGACACATCTAATGCGTCATCTTGATGCTTCTTGTAAGCACCACAGTCAGCTGGCAGGAGGAGCCTCCTGAATGGGTTGTTCCAGAACGAGTTTACGTTCCCGAGTGAGAACTATTCTCAAGTTCCTGCACCAGTCAAATTTGCTCTGCTGAGCTTGTCCTTCTTAAGGACAGAATGAAGGGAGAAAGAGTTCGTATTCGACGTCATGGTTATCTACAGCAGAAAATTTGCAGAAATAAATATCATATTCTTTTAAAATCATTTAATTAGGCTTTTAATTAAATGATGCTCCCACTGAATTCTATAATTCTTGTGGGACAAGATCCACATCATACTAACCCTTGAGTTAGCTTTGACTAATACGCCCAAGGCTCAGTATGATCGGTAGGTAACGATTACCAATTACATCTCTATGCAACTCTTGTTTATAGAATCAATATCCGCATTTATATTAAAACTCGAGTTAGCTTTGGCTAATACGCCCGAGAGTTAATATAGATGTGATTTTGACCTATCTTTTCCAACCGTTGGAATAATGCCTATAGTTGACTCGATCCAACCGAGTAACTAGGAATACTCAATCTAATTGAGTTTGTATTCACCCATGCGTTGATAGGTGGGACCAAGATTTTCCCTCCGTACCCTACCAAGATAATATGTATTGCTCTGCTTTGGCAGATTCAACAATACATGTGATCGAGGTAGTGATAGGTATCACGGCACGGTTAGACATTTAGAGTTGGTTCGATCGAGATCTAATCTAATCGAAAAGAATGCATCTTGTGCACGACTTAGATCTAATCTAATCGCAAGAGTGCATCATGTGCACGACTTAGATCTAATCTAATCGTAAGGCACTAATTAATTAATTACTTATTAAACATGCATCATATACATAAGCAATTAACTAATTTATATATTTGTGATTTAGTCATGACCCTACTACGATCTTCTCAAGCCAATGAGAAGATCGAATGGTCAACCTAGGGTCAACAGCTTCTCCAAGCTCCTCCCTTTGACCACCTTGTGTTGCTCGTGCCCGCCTCGGAACTCCGTCTCGTGTGGACCCTCCACCGCTCCAATTTGTACATTACAATTTGAAACTCGAGTTACATTCGAGTCTAAATCTAATTTACAACAAGAATATAAGAGAAAGGCACGACGCTAGGTCGCGGAAAAATAAAAACACACATAATGACACGCATGCCGTATTATGAATTACAACACAATCCAATCATATTGGGTTTTTGGGCCATGACTATCACAAAATTAATATATAATTCAAAATTATATATGTTCATAATTTTCTATAATTTAAAATTAATTTTTACAATTTTTACGAGTAAAATTTCCCGGCGGTCCCGTTTAGCGGTTTCGGGCGCAATCGCGGAACGGATCCCCTGGCCAGGGGCAGCGCCCCTACCCGCGATCTAACCATCGCGAGGGTTCCTTTGCGATCCAACAGCGCCTAAACCCGCTGTCCTAAAACGATTTGGGCCGAGACATTGCCGTTTCGGAAAAATCTTCCCGGCGGGTTCGTTTTTAGCGATTTCGAGTGCAATCGCGGAGCAAATCCCCTTGCGGGGTTAGGGGCAGTACCCCTACCCACGATCTAACCATCGTGAGTTGCTCCTTTGCGATCTAATGGCACCCAAGCCCGCTGTCTCAAACGGATTTGGGGCAAAACGAAACCGTTTTGGAAAAATCTTTCCGGTAGCCGAAGCCTACAAGTGCCGAGACACTTGTGCTTCGCTTCTACAGAAAAATTACCCATAAAAACTATAAAATCATAATTTTACAGAAAATTACAGAAACTTTAGTTTTCATAAAACCAAAAATCAAACTCGTACAAGCCTTGCACGTGGCTCTGATACCACTGTTGGGTATTTCGGGCCGCGAAAATCGCTTTTCGCGTCGCGGAAACCCCGAATCACCCAAAGCCGTAGGATCCGTGCAAGGAAAAATTTTGAAAACACAAGTAGGAGTTATAAACAACGATCTACAGTAGATCTACAAAGGAAAACACTTTATACCTTTGGTGCGTGCCTTCGCGTTCCCGCTCGTCCAAGGAGTTGCCGGATCCCGAGAGTGTCAACGTAGACACTCCTCTAATGATATCCACACGAACAAGGAGTGTCTCCCACACTCAAAGGATGGAGAAGAAAGCCCCAAGTGTGCTAGCACTTTCTAGAGCTCTCGAATGGGATTGGAAAGGAAGAAAAGAAGAAGGTATAAAAGAAATCTTATACACTCACTAGTAGTATCCTTCCTTTGTGACCTTCACTCTTCCTTTGCTCTTGGATTCACTCAACGATCTTCTCCTCACCATGGAAGTCCACGGCAACAGCATCAAGGAGGAGGAAGAAAGCTTGGAAGAAGATGGAATAATTACCACACATCAATTGCCACAAAACCAAAACCTCCTTTGCATTAGTGTGGTCGGCCACCACATTGTAACCCCCTCATTAATGTGGCCGGCCACATTAAAACCAAGGGGAGAGTGTAACCCCCATGAGGTGGCATACCTCATGAGGTGGAGGTGATGTGGCAAGGATGAGTCATCCTTATGATGTGGCATCAAGTCATACTTGATGTTTCTAATTTCATTTGGTCAAGTCAAAATTGACCAATTTCTTTCTTGTTGAGTTAAATCCAATCTTTGATTAAAGTCAATTTCAGTTTAATGAATCTCAATTCATTAATATAAATTGACTCAATGAATCAAATCTAAATTAGACTCATTCAACAATTGAATCTAATTGAGTCTAACTCAATAAGTCTAATTTGAATCCAATTGGTTCATCATATGAACCCAATCTCCATCCACTTGTTCTTTGTGTGTGACCCAATAGGTTCTTGTAACGTTGGTAATGTTTCTAAACTCCTTTAGAAACATAAGCAATGAGCGGCATCTAGCAATACATCATTGCTACCCAAGTTACAAGAAATGTTGAGATCCAACATCACCTTGTGACTATTAATTGTGACTCCTCACAATATATGACAAGTGTCCTTCTATCCTAGACATCTAGATTGATCAATGTGAGGCATAGACCGTGTCATCCTCTGACCAATCTAAATCTTGAACTCCAAGTAGACTCACTCAATCAAATGAGCTCAATATCTCATATTGACTCATTTGGGTATGGTCATATACTTCGTGGTCTTACTCTATCAAGAATATCGATGTCGCTCCCGTCATATGGGAGGGATAGATCCCATCTACATCACTCACATCCCTCTGCATAATTCGTTACATACTCAGTAATCGCCTTTATAGTCCACCCAGTTACGGGTGACGTTTGACGAAACCAAAGTACATAACTCCTTATGTAGGGATCCATGGTGACTTCAGGTCTAAGGACTAATAGTCATACTAATAGCCACATGAGAAAGTATATGACACTCATATAACGATCCATGATACTTTCTCATGGCGGGTCATTCAGTATACATTCTCTAATGCATACCCATGTGTCAGCTTGATATCTCTATATCCATGACTTGTGAGATCAAGTCATCGAGCTGACCTACATGCTAGTCTTATTGTATTAACATTGTCCCTGAATGTTAATACTCGACTAGGAATGATTTAGAGTAGTGTTCCCTATATCATCTCACTATCGATTCAACTAATCGATTGATATAGGTATGAACCTTCTACTCAAGGACGCTATTATACTTAGTTTATTTGGCACTAATACAAATAAGTATAATAACCAAACAAATGCCTTTATTAATATACAAGAATATGATACAATGAGTCCATACAATCATCAAATGATTGGCTCTAGGGCTCTAACTAACATTAACAGCAAGAAGAAAACGTTGGGAACGAGAAAGAGGGTCTTACGAGCAAGAAAGATGATCGACGGGGGTCTGGGGTTGCCGAAGAGTTGAGGGGCGAGGTCGCCGGAGAAAAAAAACGGGCAGAGGAGCGCCGGAGGAGGAGGAACCAACAATGCGGCGGAAACGGAGTCGTGGGCTTTATATCGCCGCCCGGGAGCAACCTCCACCGTCCGATCCAGGTCGTTGTTAACGAGGTCATCATCCAGCCGTTCATTTCAAACGGCGGCTGTCCCATCGGAAGTGACGCCACCGCCATACGCTGACAAACGCACGATCGCCACGTGTCAGCAGGATATTGGCCGCATTTAATGAGCTCCCCTTACCATGCTCAGCGCACGTGATGGGTAATAGGGGAGAGCATCGGACATGGATGCCAAGAAAATACAAGGCATGGACAAGATACCACCGGACGGATGAGCATCCTTACGCCTGGCCGATCGGCCCAATGCAGCAATCATTGCTCAGTCAGTCGGACTTCGCCTCCTTCGACTAGACTCGAGGGGGAGGTAAGTGATCCGGTGGTAAGAACCCGGGACCCCCTAACGAGGGGTCAATGCCACGTGGAGGTCAAAGGGCCAGGTGGTCCGGCGAAGAAGGGTGAGCCGACCGGACGCATGGAAAGAGGGCAGGCCGATCGGCCTGCCCGTAAACGTTTGATAGGGAAAGACGCCCTGACAGGGGTCGGGGTTCCGACGCTCAATAAAATAGTAAATAATGACCGAGCGGAAGGCCTAGGAGAAGGCAGGACATAATGGGCGCGCCGGCCGGCTGGTGCGGGGAATTAGGGCCATCCAGACGACGCTCTTCGCGCCGGTCGACCGGACGGACGTCCTGGCGGGGCAGCGAGTGAAGGATAGGAACATCTTCTGACAGCCGTCAAGTCCTATGGCCAGGCCATACTCTAAGTCTGACAACAAGGTGTTCTGTTGTCCCATCGAAGACATGATTGAACTGTAGCAGTATGGTGTCGGGTAAGCTCTCTGACAGGTACATACCGAGGTATGGGCTGCGGACACGTATGCGCCTCGGGGGATGTGCATTAGTTCTTTCATCGCTCTATATAAAGAGCCTCTTCCTTTGCCGGAGGTACACATTCTACAAGCTTTGGAGCTATCCTTTTTCTGTCCGCTTACCTGACTTGAGCGTCGGAGGGTCACCGCCGGGAACCCCTTCCCGGCCCGACTTCTGTGCAGGATCGCCGGAGCTTTGGAGGCCTGCGTCATCGACTAGGAGAGCGCCACGTGCCCAGCGTCCTTTGGTTCGACGATTCGGACAGGATCAGATATTATTTTAGGGTTA
Organism: Zingiber officinale; assembly: GCF_018446385.1. Taxonomy (NCBI): domain Eukaryota; kingdom Viridiplantae; phylum Streptophyta; class Magnoliopsida; order Zingiberales; family Zingiberaceae; genus Zingiber; species Zingiber officinale. The sequence continues at coordinate 144,023,383 of NC_055997.1, forward strand.
ATAACTTTAAGCCTCTTTGAATTTTATAGCGAGTTACATTTTGCCCCCCTCTATTTAAAAAACTACACTCAACCCTCCTTTGACATAAAGTAAAAAAAGAAGAAAAAAATGACCAAAATAACCCTAACCTAAATCAGACTTCTAAGAAAAAAATGGAAAATAAAAATAAAAAAATCTTATAAAACCGTTGAAACCTTAACCTTAGATCAACCTGATTTATATAAAAGTTCAAAATCTCACTTGTTCCTAGAAAAATATCCTCATAAAATTCATATATGTACTAGCATAAATAATAGAAAAATAGTAACTCTGAATTCTAAATTAATGAATTAAAATTAAATAAAAATAGAACAGAATTTATCATTAAAAATAAAAAATGAAGACCATTTATGATTTAGAAAAAAAATTATCCTTTTAATTTTTACACAAAAGTAAATTTTCATTTCAAAACAACACCCTTTTGAAACAAAAAGTATTTTTAGCTGCTTCGAAATGAAAATTTACCTATGGACAAAAATTAAAAGAGTGATTTTTTTTCTAAATCTCAAAGGGTCTTCATTTTAATTTTTTAATGATAAATTTTATTCCATCTTCATTTAATTTTGATTCATTAATTTAGAATTTTAACTCTTTTTTATTTGGTAAAATGAGTTTTTGATTGATTATCACTTTCAGAGTTGTTGTTTTTTTGTTGTTTATACTGGTGCATGTATTGTGGCATAAAAAAAAACCGATGCACTCTCCTCCAGCGCCCCCGCCAACCCGTCCCAGGGCCAACACGGAGGAGGTAAATTTATACTGGTGCATGTATGAATTTTGTGAGAATATTTTTTCTAGGAACAAGTGAAATTTGGGGCCTATATATAAATCAAATTTTGTTAAGGTTAAGGTTAAGCTTTCAATGGTCTTATGAGATTTTTTTTATTATTTTTTTTCATTTTCTTCTTAGAAATCTGATTTAGGTTAGGGTTATTTTGGTAATTTACTTTTTTTCCTTTTTTTACTTCATGTCAAAAGGGGGTTGAGTGTAGTTTTTTAAATAATGGGGGGTAAAATACAACTTGCTATAAAATTCAAGGGACTTAAAGTTATTAACCCATTATTTTATCAAAAATTGTTCATAGAAAGTAATTTTTTTATATGATTTTCTCTTTAATAAATTTCGTTTTATTTTATCCATTAAAAGTTCTTTTCGATTAACATTTTAAATTTTAAAATAAATTTATTATTTTTTATTCCTCTATTGATTATTAATATAATTGTTTAATCTATTTATAATAATATATTGTGTATATATTTATTGTCTGTCATGTTATTTTTCTATTAAAAAATTTAAAATTTATTTAATCCAATACATTATATTATTTAAGATTAATTAGACTGCTAACAATTAAATTGTGGTATATAATTAATTGTTAGAATTATTAAAATTAATTTTAATCGGTACAATCCATTAATATTTTCAGATAGTGTATATTAATTTTAAATGTTATAGTTGTAGATTACTAATTTCATTGAATTAAGTTATTTGAATTATATTTTTAAATACTTAAATTATACACTCATGTTTTTGAAAAAATATCAAATCCCTTATTAATTTTATCAAAATACGCTTCTATGCTCTCCTCCAGTTCCTATCAGCTACCTCTGTCGACAGAGACACATCTCCGATCGAAGCCATGCACGCAAGCACAATAAGTTAGATTTTACTTCTAACTCCGCTCCTTAATTTTTCACCCATTTTCATTGGAGAAGTTGAGATATGATTTTTCCTATTTTGAAATGAAAAATACTAGGGGTGTGTTTGGTTTGCATATTTTTCATTTTCATTTTTTGAAAAAAAAACATGTGATACGATGCATTGATAGAGGGGTCAGATAGATGACATGGTCAGAAGTCAAACCTACATGGTGGTCAGAAGTCAAGCGTATGTGGCGGTTAAAGGTCCAGCCTATGTGGCGGTCAGAAGTCACGCCTACGTGGTGGTCAAGTCAAGTCTATGTGGCGGTCAAATGTCCCACCTACTTGGCGGTGAAAGGTCAAGATTACGGAGCGGGCAAGGCTGAGCCTATGTGGCATCTAGGGGTGGGGCCTATAGAGCAATATAATTAGGAACTCGGAAGACAAGACTGCAGGGCAGGATGTGCAGGGCAGGACATGCAGAACAGGATATACAGAAACAGGACGTGCAGGGCAGGACTTGCAGAACAGGACATACAGAACAGGACATGTAGGGCGGGATAGGCGGACTAAGACTTATTGTTAGGATCCTTCGTACGGAGGCTAGAGAGGGGGGGGGTGTGAATAGCCGCCCCAAATTCTCGCGTTCTTCCTACAGTTAGGGTTAGTCGCAGCGGAAATACAAGGAAGAAACTAAGGAGAAGAAAAACAAACCGATATAACGAGGTTCGGAGATGAACTCCTACTCCTCGGCGTGTCCGTAAGGTGGACGAAGCCTACCAATCCGTCGGTGGATGAGTCCCCGGAGAACCGGCTAAATATGAGCTCCTTATGGGTGGAGAAACCTCGCCACAACTACTTCTTGCAACAGCAAGATAAGGAGTACAAATACAAGAGAAGCAAGAAGTAAATACACAGCAAATGTAAACAACCCTTGCCTTCTTGTCGACTGTTGAAGAAGCAACAGCTTCTCAGACGCCAACCACAGCTCAGTCGGAGTCCCACCGAAGAAGAAGCTCACGCGAAGCAAGAAGAGCTCAACAAAGCTCAAGCACCAGCAGCCTCTGTAGCGGAAGAGAAGAGGAAGAAGCTCTAGCACGGAAGATGCCCTCGTCTCCTTTATACCGCCGAAGAAGAAACAACGAAGAAACTGGCGTTGCGTTGCAGCTAGAACCCCGATCGATGCGTGGACCGATCGGACCCTACCGATCGGTCCCCGCATCGACAACACGTAAAATTTGCGTACTACGTCGATCGTGGACCGATCCACCGGATCCGCCCACGCATCGATCCCAACTCTTGGCTTTGAAGCTCTTCCTTCCGCGACATCGTCTCGATCGGTCGCCACGACCGATCGTGGAGCTCTGATCGGTCCACGCACCGATCAGCGTCTTTCTCGCGGCCATCGATCACGCCGATCGGTCGCAGATCGACGATACCGATCGAGCACATCGATCGATTCTTGATCGGTCACCGGACCGATCAGATAACTAAGTGACTTGGTTTTGCCCAAACCAAGTCCCAAGCCTTCCAAACCAACATTCGGTCAACCTCGACCTGTTGGTACTTCATTCCTAGCATCTGGTCACTCCCTCGACCTGCTAGAATTCTCTGCCAAGTGTCCGGTCAATCCCTTTGACCTACTTGGACTTTCCTCAACACCAGATGTCCGATCATCCTTGATCCATCTGGATTTTCCCTTGCCTGGCTTCACTCACCCGGACTTTCCAACTGCCTAACATCCCAGTTAGGACTTTCCCACTGCCTGGCTTCACTCACCAGGACTTTCCACACTGCCTAACATCCCAGTTAGGACTTTCCCACTGCCTGGCTTTACTCACCGGGACTTTCCACCTGCCTAACATCCCAGTTAGGACTTTCCCACTGCCTGGCTTCACTCACCAGGACTTTCCACCTGCCTAACATCCCAGTTAGGACTTTCCCTCGTGCCAAGCTCCCTGCTTGGACTTCTCCGTGCCAAGTCTCCATACTTGGACTTTTCCAGTGCCAAGTCTCCATACTTGGACTTTTCCCGTGCCAAGTCTCCACACTTGGACTTTTCGCGTGCCAAGCTCCCTGCTTGGACTTTTCCAGTGCCAAGTTCCCTGCTTGGACTTTTTCCGTTGCCAAGTCTCCATACTTGGACTCTTCCCCGAATCAGGTCAACCAGGTCAACCTTGACCTACGTTGCACCAATAATCTCCCAAACATTTGTCACATATCAAGAATACAACTCTTCCACGAGTGTCAAACATCAAAATACAATTCAACTAGGTCAACCTTGACCTAAGGTTGCACCAACAATCTTCCTAAGTCAAACATCAAAATACAACTCGAGTCAGGTCAACTCGAGTCAGGTCAACCAGGTCAACCTTGACCTAAGGTTGCACCAACACTTATAAGTTAGGATTTACAAGATAAGACATGCAGAACAGGATATACGGAACAAGACGTGCAGGACAGGATAGGCGGACTAAGGCTTACAGGTCAGGACTTACAAGATAAGACGTGCAAAACAGGATATACGGAACATGACGTGTAGGGTAAGACATGCAGAACAGGATATACGGAACAGGACGTGCAGGGCAGGACATGCAGAACAGGATATATAGAACAGGACGTGCAGGGTAGGATAGACAGACTAAGGCTTACAAGACGTACGATTCAGAACTTGCAGGATAAAAGACGGAGCAGGGCCGGGCATACAGGATGAGACGTAAGGAGCGGCAAGCGAAGGCCTCGTTAGCAGGGCGGTAATCGCAGGTCTGGAGTTACCGGGATCTACCGAACGGCAAATGCAGAGCTAGACATACGAATCTGGATTTACGGGGTGATATACATAGGCTAGGGAATGCAGGTCTATACCCACAGGTCAAGGTTTGCAGATGAGGAGATCTCGTCCAGGGTTAATGAACCAGGGTGGGCTTGCATTATACGACAATCAAGCCAGGGAATCGTAGCAACCTGTTAGAAAATAATCACCGCATGTCAGGGAATATGCTAATGGTCTAGGGCTCATTATCCACCGATCCCTCCTTAGGCCTATAGGAAGATGTCATGTGTCATTCACCGTCAGACAGATCCTGACACCCGACATTCCTTGACACTTGTCAGACTCCAGAAATACCCACTGCTATATAAAAGGGGTTTTTTTCCCTATGCAGGTACGCTCACTCGTCTTTTTTATATTCGTCCTTTACTTTTCATCTTTTCACTGTGCTTTGGGGGGGAAAGTACCTGACTTAAGCGTCGGAGGGCCTGATCCGGGAAGTTTTTCCCTGGTTCTTGGTCTCTAACGACCCGGGTGCTCGTCTGAGTGTGCACAGGAGATCTCCTCCTTGTCGTCTCAGTCATCGTCTTCCGTCATCCTCCTGTGGTAGTTCGTGCTTGAAGTACAGCGTCAGCAACGCATCTCAACGACCCCCGTCAATGCCGGTGACAGCACAGCAGACCTCCATCCGACTTAGATTCCGGACGGAATCAACGCGTTTTCTAGAAAATAGAAAATGACTTTTAGATGTTTTCTATTTTTCAGAAAATGCTATCTATTTTTTAAGAAAAATGAACATTGAAAATACAAACCAAATACGATTTTTCAAAAATGCGTGTTTTTCAAAAAATGAAAATGAAAAATGCGCAAACCAAACACACCCTTAGATCTTTCCAGATCTAATTTTACCATCTCATTTTCCTTATATTTGCGAAAGAAGAATAGAAGAAAACCAGAAATAGGTTTTGCTTCTGGATCTAGCAACAAGATGACATCTTTCTTTAGATCTGCCTTCCGGCTCCTTATTTTTCCTAGTCTTACTTTGATCTAGCGACAGATTTTATCTACCTGAAAGCTATCATCATGAGTATCCAGTCGGAGAGATCCTACCGGCAGTTGATGAAACGAACTTTATTTCAACTACTACAGTCTTCCATTCTGTCACCCTTGAGATGGAATCAAGGAACATGCCAAGAATCTAGGAGAGTTCTTCATGGGAGATGGAAGAGCAGGGCTGGGCTATAGCCCAGGACTGTCCTGCTGTAGATTCGTCTCTGGTCTAAACTATGAGTGCTTAGCTACTATCATTGGGCTTATTGTGTCCGTTTGATAAAGATTGTAAGGTTGATAATAAAAGTTCTTGTCGATGGAATTCCCAACTCACTTTGCTGAATGCTGCTCATTTTAGATTTGGAGCCGTGTCCGATGGTGGAAATTGTCCAAAGACTTCGGTTTCATTCTCGTCCTCTATCAACACCTGATTCTCCTGTCGAAGACCCTACTGATCGATCATGGTTTCGTTTGTTTTGGTGGAAAAAAGGATGGCTTTTGAGATACTTCGTCTGTGTTTTTTTAGGTTGTAATGTGAGCGACATAGGACAAGTGCTCTTTCGGGGGAAAGCCCAAGTTTCAAGCAGAATCATGACCTTCGAAAATTTTATAATGCTCGTCATTTCTTGATTGGTGTATGCTAATAAAGATTTTTTTTAGGTTTCAAGAATGAACAATCACCCATCCAATAAAAAATCTGCAAATAAATGCTTAACAATAAACGTCCATCATATTATTTTTTATGGACTCTATTATTTTATATATCTATCCAAATATTTATTTAAAATTTTTTCTCTAAGTCTATCATTTTTCTTAAAAAATATTATACATTCCTAGAATAGTAGAATTTGTAAAAATAATTACAAATAAAAAAATACTAGTCCAAAATATGGAGCATGAAACATTGAAATGAAATGAATAATTAAATTGATAATGTCAAAGTCTAGGATATAAGTTCATCCTAATAAATTATTTTTATCAATTATCAAAATAAATTGAAACATATTTATGACAGACAATTTAAAAGGCTAGTATTCTTTAGGGAGTGCATGATTGGATGGAATGGAAGTGAGGAATGAGAATGAGATTGAAAATTAGTATTTGGTTTAAGATATTGATAGTGGATCCTATGGATTCAAATCCTAAATATGGTATTGAGTCATTATCAAGTAAAATGGGAGAAATGAGAATTAGATTGAAACTCTCAATTCCCATTCTTTACTTTAATAAATCTCATTCTTATTCTCATTTTCTACGATAAATCAAATGCCCCCTTAATTATAAGTTATTTAGAAAAAAAATCTCAGCACTATTAAATATTCTGTTATACCATAGCTTCAAAGGCTGAAACATTGAAATTGAAGAATCTTAAAATAAAGAATTATTTCTTTCAAATTAAAATTATTAATTGCTCAATCTTAAAAATCATTTGTTACTAGGATACTATATATGTGATTCTACGAAGAAGAAATATTAAGGTACAACTGCGGTTAATAAGCTAGTTTGAAGCACTTCGTTTAAAGTTTAAAATACTTCCGATGAAATCAAAAGAATGTCATTCATTGCAATAAAATATGATAAGATAAAGGATGGTCTTATAAAGACATTTTTTAAAAAATATAAGTATAAATATTTTATAAAGACCCTTATTAAAATTTATTATTCTTGAAAATCAAAAATCATATTAGAGTACAATTTCAACAAATGCCATTATTATTTATACGCACCAATTAATTTTCTAATGATATAAACGCTATTAACCTTATTTATTATTCTTAACCTAAAATTTTCGCCCCTTCCATCTTTCCAGCAATCCCTAGCCATTAGATTTTTCTCGCACTGCCGGCGAGCGCCATCGCAACCTCGACCACTCGCGAGGCAGGCTGCTCGTGGCGCACGAGGCCACGATGCCGCTAGCGAGGCAGGATGCTCGCAGCGGCCGCCGCATCCAAGGCTGCCTCACGATGCGGGCTGCTCATGGCGACTGCCGCGAGCAGTCCGCTTAGCGAACAGCCCACGCCGCGAGCGCTCCTCGTGTCGGCCGTGCTATTTCAGGAAGCGGGCTCCTCGCAGAATGGTCCGAGGAGCAAGCCACGCCATACTCTGGAGTTTACGACTGTGTAGCCTCGTCGAATTATAATTCCGTGGGCAAACGATAGTTGATTGATTGAAGTGGCAGAAAAAGGATGCAGATTGGCCTCCGTCGCCTTCTAACTCAAACTAATCTGGTGAAGGTGATTACATCTGCTACTTCTCTCTTGTTGTTATTGAAGGATAAAAGAAACTGATCCGGGTCTTTCTCCCATCCCATGCTACTATTCGTTACCAATTGAAAGTCAACTCTCCGATCAAAGGTACTCAAATATTGAAATTCAATCTCAGATCCAAGACAAGAGCTAAGGTTCCAATTTCCTTGGTTATCAAGGACGTTTCTTTGCTGCAAGTCTTAATCTGTAATAATTTATTTATTTTATTTTTATTCAATATCAAGTTTGATTTAATATATTAGAAAAGATATATTATTATTTACTTATTCTCATTTGGTATGATAATTTATTTATTTCTCTTTGGGTATGATAGTTTACCAATTTCTCATTTGGTATAATATTTAATTTTTTAAATTATTTTATATCCACTTTATAATTTTATAATTTTATTTAACTTACTGTTTGGTATGATCAATTAGCAAGAATTATGGCTAGAAAGCTGAATGACTGAATCATTAAAGCTAACAAGAGTAGAAAGGTCATAAAGCAGTTCGAAGATACTGGTTCAACAAAAATATTTTCAGATAGAACTCAAATGTAAAGTTTCCATACATCAGATACATGGAAGAACACTGAATATTTTCATGTATCATGAGTTAGGATTTTCTTTATCCGTTCTTTGGTATTGCTTGCAAGAGACTGAAATAACTTATTACTAACACTTACCTTTATATATGCTTATTACTAACAAATCTAGAAGTTGTTGGTATTTATTTTGATTAAAATCAAGTCATATACATGATTCCTTGAGCTCAGCCATCAGAGTAAAAATTTTATGATATTGCATGTTTAGTTGAGAATTTTTTTTGGAAATAGTAACGAGTTATTTCATGACTCAATTAATAACACTTTGTTGATATGGCCTCCTATAAGTATTAAAGACATAGGATCTCGCTTGCATTCAAAGCTTAAGGAAGTATTTGTTTTTAAATCCTTACTATTATAAAGTTCTTATTTTTTATGGTGATCTGTAAGTTACTTATATAAGCTGACAAGCAGACACTGAAAATTGAATCAGTAAACCTAACATGTGTAAGAGCAATTTTTGAAATGGGGATTGGCAGTCACACCCTGAGGATGCGTTCAGACAATATAGTCTTAATTCAGTGATGAAACAACTCTGTTCTATGATATATCAGGTTTTATGGTTCTATACCTTCAATAACCTTACACTTTTTTTTTAATTGTTCTACCTGCTTCTGTCATGGAGACTATTTAGTATTTCAAAATTACATACAGAATCTTATTCTTATTTATCAGGTCATGGTTCTTGTGACTTTTCCTAGTTTTACTGAGATCATCATCATGTACTCTTGCCCAAATCATTTGTTTTTACTATGCAACTCTTTGACTTTGTTCTTATTCCTTTCGACCTCAGGAACATTTATTTTCAACAACACTTGGCCTCATATCAGTTATTGTATTTTGTGAGTTTGAAAAGCCTGCATTAATCACTTACCCAGATGTTGCCATAAATTATAAGTTTCAAAGTCAGCTCTGTTTAATTATTACCGGCCCTTTGTTCATAACAGTATAGCTTGATGTGCTTGTTTAATAGATTCATAGTCCTTCAACTCTTATTTTGTTACTCTGTCTTGCATACTAACAACTGACTACTACATAGCAAAATGTTACTTGGCCATTTTATTCGCCTACATGACCTCGAAAGAACTTTAAGAATTAAACTGCATAATTATGGCATACTCAAGTTCTAAGAGACCTCAAATTTTTACTTGAATTGTACTGTGCTTTTCTTGTTCTCTAGTTATGTCCTGCTTCCAAGGGTTTTTTTTTTTTTTTTGTCGAGAAGCTACTTCTTTGTTTCTTCACAGTTTTTGCATATATCATATAAGCCCTCGCGGACATTAGGTTTATAAACACAACTAACCCTCTGTTTGGATGAGGTGAGTGAAAGTTCATTAACGGAAGAGGAAGGGAGGGGAATGGAGGGAAAGGGAAGGGAAGTAAAGTATTTATATTTTCCTTGTTCGGGAGAGAGAAAAGGTTCATTAACGTAACATGTGTTACCGTGTTTGGGAGAAAAGTGAGGGTAATGAAGGTTAAATATATAAAGTTACAAAATTATCCTCACTTTTATTAAAGGCTTACGCATTCAAAAACCCAGTGCATCTTGCATACATTTGTTGGTTAAGATTTACGCATTCAAATAATTGTAACTCATTTGTTAAAGTTGACATCGGCGTCGATGTCGACATCGAAGTCGGCGTCGCCACCGAAGTCGGCATCGCCGCCGAAGTCGACGTCGGTGTCAACATCAAAGTCGGTGTCAGCATTGACGAAGTGTGAGCGTTGGGTGGTGCCAGTTGGGCGATGCGAGTATTTTTCGTCGTGATGCAAAGAATACCTAAAACAATGATTTTTAGAATTAATATAATTAATAAAACAGGGATAAAATTGGAATATAATTTTTTTTTAATTTCCTTTACCCTTCCTTACACCCCAAATCGGGGTGTAAGAAATTCTTTCGTTTCATGGGTAAGGAAGGTTAAAGCTTACCCTTCCTTACCTTTCCTTTCCGTAGCTCACTTCTTCCCAAACAGGTTTCAAGTTTTCCATCCCCTTCTTTACCCTTCCCTCTCCTTCCCTCATTTCCTCCCAAACAGTGCGTAAGGGGGCGTTTGGTTCTTTCCTAGGAATAGGAATCGGAATAGGAATCATTGTATTGTGGAATGAGAATGAATATGAGTATAGATATCACTCTTACAAGTAATGTTTCGTTAGTTGCATATTTTCTATCGGAATAAATAAAAATTTCCTTTTTTACCCTTAAAGGAAAATAAGAAAAAAAATTAGATGTTAGAGAAAAATATGATAAAAGAGAATGATGAGAGAGAAAGTGTGATGAGAAAGAATGAAGAGAGAGAAAGTGTGATGAGAGAAAATGAGAAAAGAGAGTGTGATAGGAGAGAGCATGATGAAAGGGAAAATATAATGTGAGAGAAAGTATGATGGGAGAGGATGAAGAGAAAGAAAATGTAATGAGAAAAAATAAGGAGAGAGAGTGTGATGAGAGAGATTGAGGAAGATAAAGTATGGTGAGAGAAAGTATGATGAGAGAGAAAGTGTGATGAGAAAAAAAGAGAACAATGAGTGTGATGGGAGAGATTGGGGAGAGAGAAAGTATGATGAGAGAGAAAGTGTGTTGAGGGAAAAAAAAGGAGGAAGTGTGACAAGAGAGATTGAGGAGAGCGAAAGTGTGATGAGAAAAAAAAGAGAAAAGAGAGTGTGATGGAAGAGATTGAGGAGAGAGAAAGTATGATGAGAGAGAAAGTATGATGAGAAAAAAAGAAGGAAGAGAGTGCGATGGAAGAGATTGAGGAGAGAGAAAGCATGATGAGAGAGAAAGTGTAATGAGAAAAAAGAGGAAAGAGAGTGTGATAGGAGAGATTAAGGAGAGAGAAAGTGTGTGAAAATATGATGAGAGAGAACAAGGAGAGAGAAGTGATATGAAAGAAAAAATAAATAAATATATTGTGATATTTGATATTAAGGGAGAAAATTTTAGTTTTAGGTCAAGGGTATTTTTGGAATAAGGGAATATTTTGATTGATGAAAATAGGGTAATGACTCATTGAAGGGGAGATACATGAGAATGAGTTATTACTCAATTTCAATGATTCATTCTCTTATTTTTATTCCTATTTCTATAATCCAAACATTAACAATGACAATCAATGATTTCCATTCCTCACTCCTATTCCTCTAAATCAAACGCCCCCTAAAATCATAAAAGGTAGTTCTTCTTTGCTATTACTAATTGCCATGCTAACGTACTCATTTGTGACATCCTTTATATTTTGCACTTTGGTGCTGCACCAATTTCTTCACATGCTCAGTCGCTTTTTGTTGATCAATTAGCTGATCAAGTGGCTGGTGTCCTTAATTTCTTCGAGTAATAATTTTTCCAGTTAACTTTATTTTAGATGTGGTTCTTTTACTGGTGCTTCTACTCAAGTCAATTTTGTCACCATTATTTTAGATGCGGTTCTTTTACTGGTGCTTCTACTCGAGTCAATTTTGTCACAATAGAACTAGTTTACTCTGTGCATTGCAGGTTAGGCTCTGTAATGTGCTTCGGGGACATTGAAGTCCTATGTTCAAATTAGAAGTAGACCAGAAGGATTTTTAGTATTTAAGTGAGTACATATGCTGGGTGATTATGTTAGTCCATTTAGGCCATTTGATTTATGAGGAAAAGTTCCTAGTCTTGGATTTTACTTGTAATATGATGGTTGACGATGATTTATAATAAATTGTTGTGAAAGGAGATAGACTACAAACATGAAAAGAGAAAGAAGATAGACAACAAAAGTGAAAAGTGTATTTTTTTTTGTACGAGTAATACATAAAAAAGCTTATAGATTATAAAATCCTACCATTAAGAAAATCGTTATTAGTTGTGATGTTATATTTGATAAAAAATCACTTAGTCATGAAATCAAAATGGTGTTAAAGAAAATATTCTTTAAATTTTGATGATGATGAAAAAGTGCAAAAGTTCCTAGTCTTGGATTTTACTTGTAATATGATGGTTGACGATGATTTATAATAAATTGTTGTGAAAGGAGATAGACTACAAACATGAAAAGAGAAAGAAGATAGACAACAAAAGTGAAAAGTGTATTTTTTTTTGTACGAGTAATACATAAAAAAGCTTATAGATTATAAAATCCTACCATTAAGAAAATCGTTATTAGTTGTGATGTTATATTTGATAAAAAATCACTTAGTCATGAAATCAAAATGGTGTTAAAGAAAATATTCTTTAAATTTTGATGATGATGAAAAAGTGCAAAAGTTCATAGTCTTGGATTTTACTTGTAATATGATGGTTGACGATGATTTATAATAAATTGTTGTGAAAGGAGATAGACTACAAACATGAAAAGAGAAAGAAGATAGACAACAAAAGTGAAAAGTGTATTTCTTTTTGTACGAGTAATACATAAAAAAACTTATAGATTATAAAATCCTACCATTAAGAAAATCGTTATTAGTTGTGATGTTATATTTGATAAAAAGTCACTTAGTCATGAAATCAAAATGATGTTAAAGAAAATATTCTTTAAATTTTGATGATGATGAAAAAGTGCAAGAGTCTTCTATGGAGATGTGAAAGATTATTTATCAATCAACCTCTTAATTATGTAAAATTTGATATGAACATAAAGTTTATAAATTAAATAAAGATCTATATGGGTTAAAACAAACCCTATGAGCTTGATATAATTGTATAGAAACTTATTTTTTGAAGGAAGGATTTCAAAAAATGCCCTTATTAATATAATCTTTTCACTAAGATTGAAGATGGAGGAAAAATATTGATAGTTTGTTTATATGTGGATGACTTAATTTACACTAGAAATAATACATCTATGTTTGAAAATTTTAAAAATTCTATTATGACAGAATTTGAGTTATTGATCATGGTATGATGCACTATTTCTTTGATATTCAAGTGGTACAAACTTCTCTTAAAATTTTTATTTCTCAAAATCCTGGGCCGGTTTCAAATGCAAAATTGTAATTCTATAAATACTCTATTTGAGTTTGGAGTGAAGTTACGTAAAGACATTGGAGAAAAGAAGGTTGATGCCACATTTTACAAATAGATAGTGAGGAGTTTAATATATTTGACAACAAGACATGATATATTGTATGTTGTAAGTATGATTAGCAAGTATATTGATCGTGCTACGGAAATACACCTCTTAGTTGCAAAGAATTTTTTCTTATATTTGGAAGGTACCAAAGAGTTTGGGCTATTCTAAAAAGGGGGAAAAAGTTAATTTATTTAGTTTTACGAATAGTGATTATATAGGAAATCTAGATGAGCAAAAAACATATCTGGATATGGTTTTATGTTGGGGATAGGAGTTGTTTCCTGGTCATTGAAGAAACAATCTATTAGTACATTATCATCGACTGTATCTTGTGCTTGTTAAGCTATTTGACTAAAGAAAATGCTTAAAGAATTACATTTCAAAGAGGATTGATCTACTCATATTTCTTGTGACAATATTTCAACAATAAAGCTTTTTAAAAATCTAGTGTTATATGATCAAAGTAAACATACAGATGTAAGGTATTATTTTTTTAAGGAATTTCATAAATAATGAAATCAATAATCTTGTGTATTGTAGAAGCGAGGATTAAATTGCTAATATATTAACTAAATCTCTTAAATTTTTTACATTTCAAAAGCTCAAAAAGTTGCTTGGTATTTCTAGATGAGATTTTAAAGTTTGAACTTGATGGTAATCAGATTTATCTTGAAAGATATAGCGAATTCTCCCAAGTGATATAGTTGAAGGTTTTTCTTTAACTTTCTCATATACTCATTCAACTTTGTCCTTTAATCTGACTTAAAAGAAGTACATCTGATCGTAATCGGATTTACCCTGAAGGATATGGTGGATTCTCTCAAGTGATATAGTTGAAGGTTTTTTTCTTTCTTTTCTCATACATTTAATCAGACTTCATTCGACTTTGACTTAAAGAAGGGACATCTGATCGTAATCGGAGTTGTCCCGAAGGATGTAGCAGATTCTCCTGAACGATATAGTTGAATTTCTTTCTTTGGAGGATGGATGAATATAGTCAAGCATCAAAACATGCAGGGTAATGTTACTTGGAGTTTCCAGAGTAATCTTATGAAGTTAGTTTGACAATATCGTCAAATCCTGCTAGGCAATGTTACTTAGAGTTCATAGAGTAATTTTATGAGGTTAGTCGGACAATTTCTTCAAAGCCTATAGGACAATATTACTTAGAATTCACAGAGTAATCTTATGAGGTTAACTGGGCAATATCCTCAAAGTCTGCAGGGCAATGTTACTTAGAGTTTACAGAGTAATCTTACGAGGTTAGTCGGGCAATATCCTCAAAGTGTGCAGGATAATGTTACTTAGAGTTCGTAGAGTAATCTTATGAGGTTAATCGGATAATATCCTCAAAGCCTGTAGGGCAATGTTATTTAGAGTTTGCAAAGTACTCTTACGACAAATCCTCGGGCAATAACTCTGCATTCTGTACAGCGATCTTAGGGAATGAGCTGAGCAATAACTCTGCGTTCCACAGAGTCATCTTAAGGGATACGTCAAGCAATAACTTTGCATTCCACACAGAAGTCTTAAGGGATGCACTGAGCAATAACTCCGTGTTTCGCAAAGCAATATTATTGGATTGGTCAAATAGTAATGCTAAGAACTCACAAGGCAATAACATAGGGGTCCGCCGCATTAAACAAGTACTTCATCATCAAACTTTTGTTTGTCAATATGTGGCGATATTTGAATGGAGAGATGTCAGAGGTGATCACTTTAATTCCTTCTGCATAATATGTGGCAATTAGTGAATGATGGATGAATAGTAGTTGTCAGAGATGTTCTCTTTAGAGCCCTCTTCACCTTACATGGCGGTCGGGGATTGTGCGCACGATAACGAACCATTAGAAACTACGTTCTCACTGACCTAGACGGGAAGAAGTGGAAAGATGCAAAGACGGATGACGTGAATATTCCTTTTTTGACAGCAATATAAATACCTTGGACAGTAACTCTTAGGTATGATGGTCTTCTTTTTCTAACTAGGGGAGACAACTCTTTTTTCTTCAAGTTCTTCTTCCTTCTTTACTTCTTTCTCGACGAATTACTAACTTGAGTGTCGAAGGGGTCATACCGGAGGAGCCAGCCCGATCCGAATCTATGTTACCGTCTCAAAGCCATGAAAAAAACGAGAAAGGAGGGCTCGTTGAGAAAGAGAAGTCCGAGTGAGTAGAAAAGTCATCGGAATTTTTATTAAACTGATTGTTATTGAAATATCGGTTTAAGGAAAGGATTATTGATAAAATTTCATATGAGTGAGGTAGTGGATAAATGAGTTAGCAAAGAAAATTAACATGGGTTAATTAATAGGGAAAGATAGTAGTTATAAAAATTATTCATGTTCAATGTATTTGACGATATGTGGTTAAGTTGGTGGATCGATGTGAGATAACAAGAGAATTGTTGAATTGTGGAGTTAATAATTAATATTGAAGAGTTAGTTGTAGCAAAAAACCGAAAAAGGGGGTTACTGGGTTATGTATTAACTTATAAATAAACAATTTGTTATCAACGAAACACATTTTAAATTATTTTATCTTCCTAGTCTATCTCCTCCATCTTCTACTGTAAAACTTTTGGATTTTGTATCATGTGTGAATTTACTAGATTTTCTATATATAATCCATTACTTATTAAAAATTTATCTATTTGCCATTAAAAAATTAATGCGACATTATGCTAAATCAACAAAGTTATCATTATAAAACATTAACTTTTTTCATTATGTAGAATATATTCATATCAGAATGTGTTAAATTAATTTCATGCATATGTATGGTCAAAATAAGATCATTAAAAAAATCTCGAGCCCAAATTCAGCCATTTTCCAAAAGAAAAAGTTCATGTTTTAAAATAATTAAGAACTCACAGATTATGAAAACCTTTCTCAGTTCATATTTTCCAAAGTTGACAGATATTTACACCAAAAAAAAACATCTTTTGACTCCAAATGTATGAATGCAGGGATGAAGGGACACTTCGCTGATCCACACAATTGCAGAATGTGTTCTTCATGTTAATTATCAAGAAGACTTTGTGTCTGAATATCTGTATATTAAGTTTGACCTTTCACAGTCCATTGTGGGTACATTAATAAAAGTAACAAAGTTTCCAAGCCGACTTATCCCTCCATCTCACTCAATAAAATATATATATATATACAAAATATATATATATATATATATATATATAAAAGCTTTGCCTTTTCCTCACAATTAACATTGCTGTTCTTCTTTGGCAGTATACTGGAGTAGATCAACTGTGTCATCTGCAGTTGTATGCATGCCTTCTGATATAGAGAGGTAAATAGGAATGTAAATGAATTAAACAGTTTATGAGTTGTTCGAAGTTCGATTCGGTAAAAAATTCGTTTTAGTTTGTTCGTTTATCTTATCGAGCCGAGCTCGAGCTCGATTTCAAATTCGACAGTTTTATCGAGCCGAGCTCGAGCTTAAGGATATTCGGCTCGTGAGATCGCGAACACATTCATTTTTAGGCTCGCGAGTTCGGGTTCGAGCTCGAGCTCGGCTCGTTTAAAGGGCTCGCAAACATGTTCGTTTATACGTTTGTGAACTCGGCTTGAGCTCGGCTCGATTAAAGGGCTCACGAACATATTCATTTATAGGCTCATCAACTCAGCTCATTTAGGGTGACACGCAAATATGTTCGTTTATCTGGATTACAAGCTCAAGCTCGAATTTAGTTCGTTTATTTGCTTATTCATGAATATGCTCGCCTGTATGGCTTGTAAGCGAGCTCAAACTAGGCTAAATGACAAGATTTGAACACAAAATTTTTATTGAAATAAAGATTAATTTACACCACTTAACCATAATTTATCACAAGATCTTTTTCCTACAAAAATTTACACCACTAAGTTATAAAGTTATATGTACGTTGAGTAAATTTAAAAATTATTATATTTAAATATTATTTAAAAACAAACATATTCAATAAATAAAACTAAAAAAATTGATTGATAATTATATATAGCATTTAAATAATTATATATAATCAAGAAAAAACGATTAAATAATTATATATATCAATTAAATTTACACCACACCACTAAGTCATAGTATAAATAAATAAAATATAGTCTAAGTTTTATAATGATAATGTTTCATCATTATAATCTTAAAAATTGATTAAATAATTATATATAATTAAAAGGAGTCATAAAAATTGATTAAATAATTATATATAATTAAAAGGAGTCATAGAATAATATAATTTTATAGGTTTAGACTAATAAAATTAGCCTCATTATATTCTTGTTTAAGCAGATGAATATGATTGGAATGAATATGAATATAAGGAAGTTATGTATAATTTGTATTTTTGAATTTAACTTTTAGATCATAATATTGAAATATTCTTAAAAACACAATAAATAAAATAACGTAACAGAAATACACCAACTTATTCTTTTTTCTCTGAAATTTTACACCTAAATAATATAATATGCACATTGTGACATGGAGTAAATTTACAAATTATTATACTTAAATATTATTTTAAAATTAACATAGTCAATAAATAAAAACTCAACAAAAATTGATTAAATAATTGTATATAATAAAAAAAAAATGATTAAATAATTATATATCAATTAAATTCACTTCACTAAATCATACCTAATAAATAAATAAAATATTATATCCAAATCTTATATATCTAAAAATATCGCTTAAATAGTCATAAAACTTTATATAATGGATGATATTTTAGACTTTTAGTTAAATAAAATTATCCAAATAAAGAATACAGTATTATTATACTAAAACATTATATGGTAGTGAGTTTGATACGATCATAGGATGAAGTGTATTTTTGGTAAATAAAAAATTATACGGTGACTCCAAATAGTTAGTACATGACAATCTTTTATATATATATATATATATATATATAATTGATTAATATTTTAGGTCAAATTGTTTCATCCGAACTCAGCTTGTTTATCTATATTTGACCTAAACTTGACCCGAAAGTCGAAATAACTCATTTATAAAAACATATTTATCTTAACCCGAATCTGATCCAAAAATGCTCATTTTATTAAAAATATGTTTATTTAGCTATTTTAACCCAAACTCAATCATAATTTGATTCAAACCCAACCCAAAAATATTTATAAACGGGTTCACATGTTATAATCGGGTCCTTTCAAGTTGACCAAAACCTGATCCGTTTCTTAATCATGTCAATTAGGTCGATCCGAACCCGACCAGAACCTAATAAGGCCTGACTTTAATCTGATTTTTTTTTATTCAGTTCGGGTCATGTTTTCGTGTTAGGTCTGAAATTATCAACTCTATTTATAGTTTATATACTAAAATACAAATATCAAAAGAAAATTGCACAAAATATGAAATTTTAAATTTCGGATATATATATATATATATATATATATATATATATATATATATATATATATATATATATATATATATATATTTTTGCATTACAAATTGCAATAATTGACCTAAAAAATAGCAATAATTGTAGTGTAGATAGATAAGCAGTTCAAATCTCTTGTCCCCAATATCATCTGTCCCCGTGTTCCACTTGTCGTTCCAGCTCATCGTCGGTAGCCTCCGGTCATCGTCGCGATCAATGCTATAACTCTTGGGGAAGGTGAACCCAAGAGGGTCGTCATCGGCACGATCGGCGCCGGAATCCGGCCGGATTTGAACAAACTTTCCTCTGCTGTTAATCTAAGCCCCTGCTCAGATTCGGCCGGATTCCAACGCCGATCGTGTCGATAGCGACCCCCTTGGGTTCACCTTCCCCAAGGATTATAGTGTTGATCGGTGCGATGGTCGGAAACAGCCGATGATATGCTGGGATGATGAGTGAGACACGGGGATAGAAAAATTTAGGGAGAGAGGATTTGAACTCATAGACAAGATATTATAAGATAGAAAGATTATTATAATTAGTAGTGAGTAAAATTTCGATTAAATCGATCGAACCGATTGATTTTTAAAATTTGGTTCAGTTATTTTAGAATTTTGGTTAATTCAGTTTAAAACTAGATTTAAATTAAAAAAAAAAAAATCAAATTTTAATCTGAACCAGATTTGAAACTAGGGTAATAACGTAATTTCAAGTCTTCAACGTGGCATTTGTATTTTGTGGCTAGGGTTTTAAAGTTTTTACCCTAGAATTAGATCCCTAAATCCCGATCAGGATTTCATTTGACTCGCCGCTTCGCTTCGGCCCTTCCCACGCCATCACTACTCACTCCTCTTTGATTCTCGCCGCCGCTGATCACCTGTGAGGTTGCTACTCCGGCGGTCCTCCTTGCCCAACCCTCTCTCCTTTCGTCGTGTCTTTGCATCACTCCGTCGATCCTCCTGTCGCCGAGCACCTACCAAGCTGCGACTCAACTTCTCCGCCGAATCTGATCCTCCTTGCTCAGCCCTCCCTCCTCCCTCATCCCGTCGCTAGATCAGCTCATCCCGTCGCTTGATCCAGCTCATTGCTCCTGAGGTGAGTCCGGAGTCCCCTTGTCCTCGTGCTAGGACCGCCGGTGTGGATATTTACCACATTTTAAGGGCTCTCGTTCTTGGATTTTGGTTTCCTATTTTTTCTTCTTGTTTTTCAGCATACACAAATTCTTAGTTTTAATTGTTCCCTTTTATTTTTCATTCCCAGCCACATCTTGACAACTTTAGTTAGTCTACTGACATATGAATTTCTGATTGAGTCAAATGCATGCTTAGCTTCTGTTTTTTAATGTGTTTTCAATACAGAGTTGCACTAAATCATGCTCAGAAATCAGAATCACACAAACAATAAACATGTCCATTGTGCACGATTATCTTGTGACTCAGCATATGCACATTGTTTGTCTATTGGGACTAAATTATTGGTGTGACCACTTGTACCATCTAGCAACTACAACCAAGTCATAAAGCATACCATGTGCAATGTTACTGAACCTGTTGTGTTTTAAATTATTTGTTTCCATATCATCTTATTATGTGTTTTAAATTATTGAACCTGTTGTAAAAATACTTATTTCAATTTATTTAAGTAATTTTCTTATTTCTTGTATTAAACATTTTCATTGTACTAATTGATGCAGTTATTGTTGTTCATCTACTCCAAACATGTCAACTCGAAACACATTGTCAGCTCAAGAATCGAGCACAACTCCAGTTATGGGAGGAGTTCAAGCAAGTACAAATGATATCAATGAAGCTTCTCAAAGCGAGGATGTGACTGATAATAATGAAGATGAGGAAAACAATCCATATTGTCGGAAGAAAAGGAAACGCACATCTCCAGTATGGACTGATTTTAAACAGATTACTTTACCCGATGGGAAGATGAAGGCCGAATGTATTCATTGTAAGCATCGATTATCAATTACTACTTCAGGTTGTACATCACATTTGAATAGGCATAGTGCTGGATGTGTGAGGAGGCAGATGAACACGACTGGGCAAAAAAATATAAGTATCATCACAAGCATTTCGGAGTCAGAAACTGTTAGTGTGGTGTAGAATTTCAAATATGATCAAGCAAAGATTGGAGAGATTATCTCTCACATGATTATTATTCATGAATTGTCATTCGTCTTTGCAGAATATGAATTATTCAACTTATTGATGAAGAGTGCTTCTCCAGATTTTCAAAAGGTTAGTCGTGCCACTGCAAAGAAAGATTGTATTACTTCTTATGAAATAGAGAAGAAAAAATTAATGGGAGTAGAAACGGTTCAAATGTTGCTTTGCGCAGAAGATTGGTTATGTGCCCATTACCAAATCAAGAAAAAAGAAAAAGTAAGTTAATCGATATCTAATTTAATTATGCATTTATTAATTATATTTGTTACATGTCTAATCTTCTTATGTTCTATTAAATTTGATTATTTATGTTAACATTTTGAATGTTTATACTTGTATGTAAAAGGAAAATTCGGGGCTTAAAGAGATTCGTTTGACTTAAAGTCAGCCGAATAAAATTCTGTTTGAGTGGTATCATTTGCTGCTGCCGTAGTGATTGGTAATCTTCTTAGCCTTCCCTTGCATCCACCAAATAAATAATGTTTAGTGTTGTTTCTCTTTTATAATCTGGTTTTGAGCTCACAATCTGTTTCTGAATTCTGTAGCAAACTTTAAATATGATTAGTGACGTGATGAGGAAGTATTTGACATCTGTTTCTTTTAATATCATCACAATCTGTTTCTGAATTCTGTAGCAAACTTTAAATTTGTTCCTCATCTGTTCTGAATTTTTGTGATGATGTCAAATAGCAAACAGATGTCACTAATCATCTGGTTTTGAGCTCACTAATCATAGCTTACAACAAATTATGCATCTTTAGAAGTCAACTGTCAAAAGCTCTAGTAATATTTGTTGTGTAATATTTGTTGTCATTCAATTGGTGAAGTTTAAATATGTTGTATTTAACTATTTTAACCTTTGACTATTTGACAGGAAGAAGATAAAAGCCAGGCCGATTGAGTTAAGAGATGAACTCTGTTAATTTCTTTGCTTATTGATGTAATTTTCATGTAGTGTTAAGAACTATTAAGTGTTAAGGATTTATAATGCATGTGTTGAGAGGTTAAGTTGTTTAATTTAGTTGGGTTCGTTTGGCTATGAATGTGTTGACAGGTTAAGTTGTTTAATTTTATGTTTGTTGGGTTTGTGTGGCTTGCATGTTATGTATACATTTCTACAAATAATTTTCAATTACTGCAATTGATTTTCATGTATTGTAGGTGATTTTAACGAGCTCGATTTCGAGCTCGATTATGTGCATAACGAGCTCGAGCTCGATTATGTGCCTAACGAGCTCGAGCTTGAGCTCAATTATGTGCCTAATGAGCTCGAGCTCGATTATGTGCCTAACGAGCTCGAGCTCGAGCCTAACGAGCTTGTTTAATGTTAACGAGCCAAGTTCGAACTAAGTTTGTTTAGCTTTTAAACGAACTATTTTGGAGTCGAGCTTGAGCCGTTCGCGAGCTCTTTAATTTTATTACGAACCGAACTCGAGCTCAAGAATTAAAGTTTGAATCGAACTCGGTCTGAGCTCGAGCTTAGGGAAAAGGTAAACGAGCTAAGCTCAAGTCTCATACTGTTTGACTCGGTTCGATTACATTCCTAGAGGTAGATCTTGACCTTCAAGCTGAGGAAGATACTAGGAATTGAAAGACCAGTCTTCATATATATCTGACAATATTTGAATCATATGTTCAACAGGGAGTACATCTTGAGGAGATGTGCTGATCAGATTAGTTATGAAATTTTGGGTATGTAATCTGCCCAAAAAAGATTGAGGTGGCATTTAGTTTAGAAGTTTGGGAATGAGGGAATGGTTTCATTCTCAAACTTTGTGTTTAATTGATGGGAATAAAATCAAGATTTTGGAATGAAACTCAAAAATTTGGGTATGGATGAAACCTATCCTCTCCCTTGGGTTTTGATGGAATGGAAATAAGAATTAAGTTTTGGACGAAAATACTCTTAGTATATTTGTTCAATTTTTCTTTCATTTCACTCTCTCTCCTTGTTCTCTCACATCATATTTTCTCTCTCATCATTCTCTCTCATCACATTTTCTCTCTCAACATACTTTCTCTCTCCGCATTCTCTCTGATCACACATTCTCTATCATTTTCTCTTTGTATTCTTTCTCATCACACACTCTCTCTCATTATTTTCTCTCTCTTCATTCTCCTCATTTTTTCATCATACTTGCTCTCTCCTCATACTTTCTCTCTCCTCAATCTCTCTTACCATACTCTCTTTCCATATTTTATCTCATCACACTTTCTCTCTCTTCATTCTCGTCCATCACACTCTCTCTCATTATCTCTCATCACACATTCTCTATCATTTTCCCTCTATATTCTCTCTCATCACACCCACTCTCATTATTTTCTCTTTCTTCATTGTCTCCTCGTTTTTTCATCATACTTTCTCTTTCCTCAATCTCTCTTACCATACTCTCTCTCTCCATATTTTATCTCATCATACTTTCTCTCTCTTCATTCTCTTCCATCACACTCTCTCTCATTCTCTCTCATCACACATTTTCTATCATTTTCTCTCTATATTCTCTCTCATCACACACTCTCACATTATTTTCTCTCTCTTCATTCTCTCCTCATTTTTTCATCATACTTTCTCTCTCCTCAATCTCTCTTACCATACTCTCTCTCCATATTTTCTCTCATCACACTTTTCCTATATTCATTGCCATCACACTTTCTCTCTTATCACATTTTCTCATTATACTTTCTCTCCTCAATCTCTCATTTTCTCTCATCACACTTTCTCTCTCTTTATTTTTTCCCATCACTCTTTCTCTCTC
This sequence comes from Zingiber officinale, assembly GCF_018446385.1. Taxonomy (NCBI): domain Eukaryota; kingdom Viridiplantae; phylum Streptophyta; class Magnoliopsida; order Zingiberales; family Zingiberaceae; genus Zingiber; species Zingiber officinale. The sequence continues at coordinate 144,047,113 of NC_055997.1, forward strand.
AACACACTTTCTCTCTCATTATACTTTTGCTCTTCTCAATCTCTCCCATCACGCTCTCTCTCCTCATTTTCTCTCATCACACTTTTCCTCTCTTTATTTTTTCCATCACACTTTCTCTCTCATCATATGTTTCTCTCACATTCAACTTTATCCTCCATCTAATTTTTTCTCTTATTTTATTCTAAGGGTAAAAAAGAAAATTTAAGTTCATTCTGATTGAAAATATTCAACTAACCAAATATTATTTTTAAGAATGATACTCAAGCTCATATTCATTTCCATTCCATAATACTATGCTCATTCCCATTCCGATTCTTAGGAGAGAACCAAATGCCACCTGAATGATTTAACTTTCCCAACAAAGATTAATTATTTTAATAATAAATTAATTATTATTTATTATTTATTTACTATTCAGTATCAATTAAATAATAGACGTTATCATTTGATATTTGTTATAGTATGTTTAGTTCAAAAGGTTTAAATGCAATTGAATATGAACACTTATGATCAAGATTTTTTTTTTTAAAAAAAAATTATGTTAAACTTATATTACAATTGTCACTCAATATCAAGTTGTTTATGTATTGCATAACTATATATACACCATAAAACAATAAAAAAAAAATTCCCACACATAGTAATAATACTTAAAAAGAGAAAAATTATAATGTATCCAACAACAAAATAAGGCATAGACTAGTGTAACATATAATAAACCGCATATATGCGAGCAACTTCATAGGAACAACAAATTGTGATCTCATACTCAGTCTCCCTACAATCAAGAGATTAAAGAAAATAATTCAATATTATTAAAAAGGACTATAACAATGTACACTGCATACAATTGAATTGATGTTTATGCAATATCATCTTACCCATTATTTTAGAAATGCTCCAATCAATATTATCACTTTTGAATTACAAATGCATTACAAAGCATATGGTGCCTTCGCTACTGTATATTTTATCAAGACATAAGTACTCTGTTTAATAATATATATACATTTAAATGTCTAAATTTATTAAGAATTCTAAATAAGTGATTATTTTTTCATGAGAATTATGAAATTTTACTAAAGGATTTCATAAGATGCAACTATGATCTCATGCCGAGTCTTCATCTGCTCAGTCTTCATATCTGCCCAATCTTCATCCTCGACCTACCAATTTAGAGGTCAAAGAAAGACAAAAGACATGATGAGCACAAACGAACTTAATAACCTAAAGATTTTTTTTAACAAAAAAAATCATGATCAAATAAAACTGATGACAACACCATTCCATTCAGTATTATCACATTTAAATGAAAATGAGTCGCGCATAACCGCTATTGCAGACAAAATATACGATTCTATACGTATATATGAGTGCCTAAAATAATTTTAAATAAGTGACTATTTTTTATGAGAATTTTGAAAGCTCCTCCTTTTTTAATCTATTATATATATATATTTGAAAAAGATTTTTAATTTTACAAGAATTTCACGAGTCGTTGTATTAAAAGGTATTTCTATTGGCTTCGGGAATCTACCTTTATTATGCCATAAAAAATGTCAAAAAAATATGAATTCCATCAACATGCATGTATACGAGATGACACTGAACAACCTCCTATATAGATTACCATGTCAAGATAATAATATCAACTAGATGCTCATAAAAAAGAAAGAAATCATGCTATGCTGCCAATACAAATACATATAATGATTTTTTTATTCAACTATAATGGTTTTCTATCTTACCTCTTCTCCATGTCCGGCTGAGGAGCGTACATAAACATTTCGCACATGTGAGATGATCGGCCAGTCTACACCTGTTTCCCTTTCGCATCTACTTTCCAGTAGTGGGCAATTGGCAATCTTCAAAGTTTCCAACATATGTAGATTCTTTAAACCCCTTGGCACCGTTTCTAATAGTGGGCAGTTCTCGACTGATAGTAAACGAAGAAACTTGAGATGCTGCAGCCAATCAGGCAAGGTCTTGAGATTGTAAATTCCACATATGTATAGTTCTTCTAGCACAATATTGTTTGCTGGTTCTGCTGTCATCAACGACTCCAATTCATTACAACAACAAATACGTAACTGTGATTTTTTATACTGATTAGTGTACCAGGTTAAAGGTGCTCGATAACGTGCACCATATAGAGACAATTTTTCGAGCATGCGTAAGTATTGCAGTCGCCCACATAAATTGACATTGTCGCCACAAATCTGTATTTGGAACTCATCTACTGAATTCAAGATTCGTACGAATTCTTCTGGTTGCAATATTATACTTGGACATTGTGAGAGCTGTAGACGACAAAGAGAAGTGAGACTCCCCACTTCCGACGGGAAGGATGCCAAATTAATACACCCTTCAATGGTCAATGAACGAAGCATTTGAAGGTACTGCATTTCATCCCCAGGAAGAGATTGGAGTTGTCTGCATGATATAATTTGTAATTCCGTCAATGATGTAAGGTTTCTGATGCAGCCACTTGGAAGAGATGTCACGCCATAGATACTATGCACTCTGAGAAAAGAAAGAGAAGTTAGCCTACCGATACATGAGAGTATGCTCTGACTGCAGCATAATATCTCAAGGTGTCGGAGTGTGGGAAGCCTCGGTGTACTTTTCAAATTAGGACATCGGAAAATGTGCAGCCACCGCAGAGAAGGGAACAACTGATCATCAACATGAGACTCTGACCATTCCTGTAAATCATCCATGCGAGACAATTTGAGTTCTTGAAGGGAAGGAAAGCCTCCTGACCCATGGAACTCAGCGCCCAGATGTGTAATGCCATGCATAGAGAAAGTAAGTCTCTTGAGAGACTGCAGATTTCGAAATGGAGGAGGAATATGCCCACAACTACAGTGGAGGTGAACTTCAACCAAATTTGGCAGTTGTAGCTCTTTCATCCATGTTGGAAATTGTGGGCTTGTATAGTTCGATATATGCAACTTCTTTAAGGTCGTGTTGGGAGAAAGATCATCCAACATGTCCTTGTGATAACTTCCTGAACCATTAAACTCTATGAGTAGTTTATTAAGAACTTTATTCTTCAAGATTTTTCTTCCACTGCAAGAATAATTCTTAAAATCATCAGAAAATTTAATTATCATTTCTCCCTGAAGCTTCAAATCCTCAAGCTCCCTAATTGAGCATGCGCCAGTTTTGTCACTAGCAATAAAGACAGGTAAACTTCGAAGGTTAGTTAGCCGAGATAATCCACAGGGAATGTGTATCAATCTATTATCCATTACTAAATCAAGTTCCCGAAGGTTTTGCATATTCCCTAACTCTTTTGGTAGCTCTCGAAGTTCGTGATTGAAACCGAGATTGAGATACTGTAAATTGGATAGATAGGTTATAGAGTCGGGTAGAACTTCAATTGTATTGTAATATAAGTTGAGGTACCTCAAATGTATCAGATTTTCTATTGACGCCGATATCTTCCTGATGCCACAACCAGTTAAATCTAACGCCCGCAAGTATTTCAATTTCGAGAAGACTTCAAGCAGATTGATACTCAATGAAGATGAATATCGGGGCATAAGGGACATAAAAGTGCGCAAGTACAATGGTTTCTTGCCGAAGACCTGAGTCATGTCTGGTAACTTTCCTTCAACTACTTGCAAATGATATGCTCGTTTTTGAATAACTTCCACCGAGTCTTGATAAGAATTCCAATATGCATATGCAGATTCAGATCGTGCCAGATCATGCATCAAATCATGCATCGTGATGTTTGCTACATTAGGATCATCTTCAAAAAGGTCCAAGAGAAAGAATGATCTCCTCACAAGATCATCAAAGATGTGGTTGCCATTTGTTTCCGCATCAAAATTTCCTTCTGAACGTACAAAATCATTTGCTATCCACAGCTTTATCAATTCATCCTTTCGCATCGGATAGTCTTTCGGGAACAAGGAGCCAAATGTAAAACACTTCTTTGACTGTGGAGAGAGAACGTCATAGCTCAATTTTAGTACAGCTAACACTTTCTGTTCCTCATCTCGGAGCTGCCATATTTCACTCTTCAATACGGAGGACCAATAAGTCTCATCTCGAGTGCCACGGAGCATGCTACCAAGTGATTTGGCAGCCAAAGGAACACCGCCACATTTCTCAACAATCTTTCCACCAATTTCCATCAAGTTTTGATGATCATCTGCTTCGTTGTCTCCAAAAGCAAATTGTTGAAACAAGGACAAACAATCATCTTTGGACAACTGTTGTATTTGGTGGGTGGTGGTATTGGATGAGCCCATAATTGAAGAGACGTTTTGGCTACGGGTTGTCACCAAAATTTTGCTTCCTTTCGCCCCACATATTAAGGTTGCTTTCAGTACATCCCACTTTTCTTGATCTTCATTCCATACATCATCCAGCACAAGCAGAAATCTCTTCCCAGATAATGCTTTTTCCAGTTTCTGCCTCACTAAATCTATTTCTGAGATGTTGACTGTTGCCTCAGTAGTCAACTCTAATACAGACTTCATTATGTTTGCAGGATCAAATTCTGCCCCAACAACTGTCCACATTGTTGGACTTGCAAAATGATCTTGCACCCTCTGATCATTGTAAACAAGCTGAGCAAGTGTAGTCTTCCCCAGGCCACCCATCCCAACGATGGCAATGACCTTCACTGTATCATGGCTGCTTTCATCATCATCTATCAACATGTTGACAATCATCTGCTTCTCTGGTTCTCTCCCTTTAACAACAAACCTATTGCGGGAGTGGTTCTCTCTGTAAGGACTTGGTTGCGACATGCCTGGTGGCAAATTGAGAAGAATGGACTTTTGCAGCAAAATAGATTCCAGACTTTCTGTTATAGCTTTTATCATGCTGCCTATCCTACTCTTAAACACAACTTGATTATTAGGAGAGAAGAAATCACGCACCGGCCTTAAAGCAGTGTTTGATCTCTGCTTCTTCTGCAAGACTTTGGTGTCATAATAATCCACAACATCCTCGAGATCGTAGGCCAAGTATTTGAGCTTCTTCAGCAACTCCTTCACATCAGGGTTAATAGAAGGGCGGGACTCGACGTTTTGGATCACCGAGTCAGTGTTCGTCAACAACTCCTTGAACTTCTCTATCTTCCTTTTGGTACCAGCCATCGCCTTGAGTTTCTCGTCGAGTTCGACGAGAATTGCCACCTTGTTGGCGAAGAAGCCAGCCGTGGCACCTACCAAAGCTCCTGCCATAGCTCTGGATGAAGGATGCAGGAAATGTTTGATGTTGATCTAGCTAACAATAGCTTGGAGGAGAAAGAAAAGAGAAGCAATAATTTGCAACTTGCAAGGCGACGACTCCGATCCTTAAGTCTTCTTCCAATTTTTGATGAATTATTAAACAGGATTGGGTCTCCATTAATTAAGATTGCTTATCAATTCCAACTCACCATGGCAGCGATGTACGTGGTATTAATTAAATGAATCCACAGGCCACAAATTTCCAATTCCGTTGCTTAAAATATCAGTAGTTAATTAATGTATTATTATTTTATTTTAAAAAACATCATGTAATTAGTTTTGGCACCATTAGATTTCTAAGAGATCTTTTAAAAAAAATTATATTTGAGTTTAAACGGATTAAATAATCCGATCATTATTAGAAGTGTAAACAGTGTTGGGTAGCTTGTGACATGACCTAGTTGAGGATAGGTCAACTACAATTCCTTGGTTAAGCACCATCCTCGTGTTGGATCCATCTAAATATTCCAAAGTATAAAAAATTACCTAAAAATTTTACTTCATATCTATCCAATTTAATTTGAACAAAAAACTTATATCTATTTTGAACAGGATGAGACATTTTTTTTTTTCAAAATAAAATGTACTCTTAATATTAAAAAAAGAATGTTTTTTTAATTTTTACCCTTAAAATTTCATAAAATATTAATATATATACCCAAGGTCCTTTGGAATAATTTGTAGGGCGATGACTCTGGGGATGATAATTTATTCTGAACCCAGTAGAAAATTTGATATTGGATCTGAATTGAGGAGAATATAGAAGAATTTGTAACATTCGATTGAATAATTATTGTAATTATTGTATGATTCATTAGATTGATAGTGTATAACAGATATTGTATAACAGAGGCTTCAAACATTAAAGTGTTTTTATTAATTGACAATTTCTATTTTTTAAGATGTCAATCTTTTCTTTCTTTGCAACATATATTGATATTCTATTTTGAAATAATTCAAATTAATTATATCACTAAATAAGTTAAAAAATAACAATCAAAATAAATAAACAAATAACAGATTAATAGTCAATCAATATGGCTCAACCATACAGATGAAAGAAAATAAAAAATGAAAGTTTTATCCTCTTTTTGATAGCCTCAACTAGCTAGATGATAAGAAAAGATAAAATAAGGATTGCTCTTGTTAGAAAGAAGACGGACTAGGGTTGTTGGCTGAGTAAAAAACATTACAAGGAAGAAAAAGAGGATTGCTTCTCTTAAGAAGAAAAAGAAGAAAAGAGATATACTATCGAAGAAGGAGAAGAGAAAAATAAATATATTACGTTTAGAAGAAAAATAGAAGAAAAGGACAAGAAGCGACCGGTGCATGCAGGCTTATGCTTAGGCGGTAGAAGCAAAATTGCTTATGTGGAAGTAAAAAACATAAGAGAATAGATTTTTTTTAAAAGAAAACTAAATTTATTGAACTGATTTAAGTAAATTAAATTTGGTTCAATCAAATCAAATTTAAATCAATTCTGATTTAGACCAACACATTACTTACGGGATGAATTTTATTTAATCCAAATCCAATTTTAATTTAACATCTTCATTGCTTATTTTATTTTATTAAAAAAATTAATACTTAATTAAATTTATAGAGATAATACAGACATTAAGATGAAAGTTGAATATCCATCCGGAGGAGAGGGGAGGGAGATAGGGATGAGAATGAATATCTTTCTTTTGATGAATTATTAAAATGGGTTGGGTCTCCATTAAGATGACTTATAAATTCCAACACATCATGGTGATGTGTATAAATTCCAATTCCCTTAAAATATCTGTAATTATATTGTATTTTTTAGGAGCAATAATTTGTTCTCTCTCACGCGTGGGTGCGCAGGGGGGTGCAAATCCAGGGCCCGGATTGCACTGAACCAAGTTGACTCCTGCCCACACGAATGCCGGACCGGTCGGGGCAAAAATTTACCTAAGTAGAACAATCAATATTTTGCCACGTAGATCTTTTGCTGCTGTGAAACGGATGCATTAAATTCGAGATTAATGTAGAATAAAACCAGTCGAGTAATAATGAGTGAAACGGTGGTCGTTTCACTGCTCGGCTAATAATGACCATTAAGATCATTAACTCTGACCATTGATCCGAGCTCCTATATAAGGGGGCTCTGATCATAGGCAGAAGACACAGCAAGGAAAGTAAAGGCTCTCCATTTTTCTTCCTCCTCCTCTGTTGTGCAGCTCCTGCTCGGCGGAGTGCCCGTGGTAGCATTCAGGTACCACTCAGCTCGCCGTGACCACCAGTGCTTGGTCGGATTCACGGTCGACCGTTGTATCCTGGGAAGCATACGACCCTTGTAAGCCTCGAAGCACAGCCGGAGGTGGGCTAATATGTTTCAAGGAAACTGCGACTCGCATGCCTTGGTCAGCTCGCCCGGTCGGTCTCTTCATCCGACCGACAAACTTCTCTACCCATTCAGGATCTTCGCCCGGTCTGTCAGCTCGCTTGACCCGGTCGACCTCTCTGACAGTCCGACCTGTCTGCTCGACCCGGCCGACCTCTCTGACAGTCTGACCTGTCTGCTCGACCCGACTGACCTCTCTGACAGTGCGACCTGTCTGCTCGACCCGGTTGACCTCTCTGACAGTCCGACCTGTTTACTCGACCCGATCGACCTCTCTGACAGCCCGGCCTGTCTGTCCTGCTCCGATTGTCTCCGGTAACAGATTATTTGTATCCAACAATTAATTCGTATTCAAAAAATCACTGCTCTCAACATATTGGGGAAAATTAATGTTTGACAGTAATTTTACAATTAAGAGAACTATACGAAAACATAAGGGATGTTGAACTCAAGATTTGATATGAAAGACATGGGCCTAGTTGATGTGATTCTAGGAATCAAAATTCTTAGAACAACATAATGACTTGTTTTTAGTTAGTCCCATTACGTGGATAAAATTTTTGAGAAATTCACCAAGGCTGATACTGCGTTGGCACAAACGCCGATATATACGAGTCAATATCTATCTAAAAATCGAGATAAAAGTATCTCTCAACTAGAGTACTCTCGAGTGATTAGAAGTCTGATGTACTGATGAGTTGTATGCAACCAGACTTAGCCTATGTAGTAAGTAAACTGAGTAGATACACGAGTAATTCCGATGTTGTGCACTGGAAGGGGATAACAAGAGTAGTAAGGTACTTGAGGTATACTCGTAAATATGGACTACATTTTACCAGATATCTCATTGTGATTGAAGGATACAACAATGCGAGTTGGATATCTGACATAAAAGACTCCAACTCTATGAGTGGATATGTATTCACTCTTGGAGGTATAGCCATTTCCAAAAAATCTTCTAAGCAAACCGTAATAATCAAATCCACGATAGAATCTGAGTTTGTAGCTCTTGACAAATGTGGTGAAAAGGCTGAATGACTACAACAATTCTTATAAGATATTTCAAGATGGTCGAAATCTGTGCCGGTAATTTACATACATTGGGATAGTCAATCAGCAATTGGCCGAGCACAGAGTCATTTGTACAATGGTAAGTCTAGACATATACGTCGTAGACATAATACCATTAAACAACTACTCTCAATGAGAGTTATTGCTGTTGACTCTGTGAAGTCAAAGGATAACCTAGCGGATCCGCTAACCAAGGGGTTAAATAGAGAGTTAGTTGCAAACTTACCGCGGGGGATGGGCTTGATGCCAATGAAAAATATTGGTGTAAAGGAAACACAACCTATGCAGACTGAAGATCTTAAGAACTAGGTTCAAAGGGACAACCTAACTGTACCGACAAAAAATTACTTATTATGGGGAATGGCCCAATGGATCAGTGAAGGATGAAGGTTAAACACATGACTTTTAATGATCCAAGAAGAGTAATGTGGAATACTTTTAAAAGATCATCTATGCAAGAAAGAAGTAGGGTCGCTTCGAAGAGAATTGGAGGTACAATTATTAGAGCTTCTCACAGAACCAGACGTGTTCATGGCCAAGAATGAACACGCTCATGAGAACTGAGTGTATCAGGGAAAGTCTTGAGTGAGATATGGCAATGCTTACACAAACGACAGAACAGTTCAAGGACATCATGTCTACTGTCAGCCAATAAGCAAACAAATCTTCACAAGGGAAGGTTCAAAGGATAACACCTACCTGTCCTATACTGGACTCAACTATTGAATGCTATCATATATCCTATCTCCATTCATGTGGGAGATTATTGAATATGAGTGAATGGAGAAGAGGTGGAAGAAGATAGAAGCTCCATTGTGAATGGGATTTTAGTCCCACATTGAGAGTTTCATGGTATATTGATTGGTTTATATTGATTCACATACTTTGATGATGTGAACAAATGCATGGGGAGACACTCTCTCTCACGCGTGGGTGCGCGCGGGGGGGGGGGGGGGGACAAATCCAAGAATTGGTTTGCACTGAACCAAGTTGACTCGTGTGCGAGTGCGACATGCGGGCGCCGAATGCCGGACCGATAAGGGTAAAATTTGACCAAGTGAAACAATCAATATTTTACCATGTAAACCATTTTGCTGCTTGTATAATAGATGCATTAAAGGAAGATTAATGCAGAATCAAAATGGCCGAGAGAAACATTGGCGTTTCGCAGCTTGGTGGGTAATGATCATTAATCGATCATTTATTTTTCCGTTCATTTAAGCTCCTATAAAAGGAGATTGTGACTACAGGCAAAAAGGTTACATACGCGAAAAGTTGAAGCTCTCCACCTACGTTCCCCCTCCAACTCTGTCTTGCAACTCCTACTCGACGAAGTGCACGTGATAGCAGCCGGGTACCTCTCAGTTCGTCGTGACCACCAGTGCCTAGTGGGAATCACGGTTAGCTGTTGTATCCTGGGAAACAGACGACCCAAGAAAGCCTCGAAGCACAGCTGGAGGTGGGGCGAATCTGTTCCAAGGAAACTGCGTTCATCGCAGGCCTCGGTCCCTGCAACTCGATCGACAGCAACTTGCTCAGCAGAAACCCTGCAACTCGGTCGACAGTAACTCACTCGGCAGAAGCCCTACAACTTGATCAGCAGAAACTGACTCGGCAGAAGCCCTACAACTTGGTCGACCTTAAGCTTCTCTCGGTTGGCCTCTTCACTTGGTTGGCCTCTTCACTCGGTTAATCTTAAGCTTCGCTCGATTAGCCTCCACACTTGGTTGGCCTCTTCACTTGATCAGCTTCCTCACTCAGTCGGCCTTGAGCTTCGCTCAGTCGACCTCTTCACTCGGTCAGCCTCCACACTCGGTCGACCTTAAGCTTCACTCGGTCGGCCTCCACACTCGGTCAACCTTAAGCTTCGCTTCGTCCGCCTTAAGCCTCGGTAGTCGGCACTCGGCAGACATCAGTCCCTGTTGATAGTCTGAGATTATCAGCTCAAGTTATTTCAACAGATAAGTTGAATTTAAGTTTGTATATTTAAATTCAGCTAAACCCTCAAAAATCTACGACAACAAATTGTTTCATCCAATAATCTTGAAACAGACTCGATTCTGTTGAGATGGCCACAGAACATAATGTTGAGGTACAACAGACTTAACACGTGCAAGCCCCCTCCGCTCCGATTGGAATTGTGTCAATCAGTCATGGGGAAAAATCAGAGAAGTTCAGTGGACTGAACTTCAAGAGGTGGTAGCAGAAGATGCTCTTCTACCTAACCACGCTCAATCTGGCTAGGTTCTTGATCGAGGACCCTCCCAAGCGTGCTGAGAATACTGATGTGCAAACCATTAGTGCAGTGGAGGCATGGACTCATTATGAGTTTCTTTACAGAAATTACATCCTCAACTACCTTGTTGATTTGTTGTACGTTGTGTATAGCATGAAGAGAACGACTAAGGAGTTGTGGGAGTCCCTGGATGCAAGGGCTAAGAAGTTCATTGTGGGTCGATTCCTAGATTAAAGATGGTTGACTCCAAGATGGTGATCAACCAAGTCTAGGAGCTTCAGGTGATCTTGTACGAGATCCACTCGGAAGGGATGGTTCTGAGTGAAACCTTCCAGGTGGCTGCTATAATTGAGAAGCTGCCTCCCGGCTGGAAGGATTTTAAGAACTACCTGAAGCACAAGCAGAAGGATATGAATGTGGAGGAACTCATTGTTAGACTTTGTATTGAAGAAGACAACAAGAGTTTAGAAAGGAAACTGTTCTCTCAAGCTACTGTGAAAGCCATCGTGGTCGAACACGGTCAAAGCTCGAAACAGAAGAACCCCAAGTCTTCCAAGATGGGGCCCAGAGGAGGCATCAACAAGAAGAAGTTCTCTGGGAAGTACTTCAACTGTGACAAAGTAGGTTACAAATCTTCGGAGTGCAGAAAGCCGAAAAAGAAGCAGGAGGCCAACTTGAATAAGGGATCAGAAATGGACGACCTCTGCATAGTGGTCTCAGAATTGAACCTGGTCGGTTCAAACCCGCGACAATGGTGGATCAATACTGGAGCCACCAGATATGTGTACTGCAACAAGGAGCTGCTCCACAACTTCGAAGAAGTCACTGGAGACAAACTATTCATGGAAAACTCAGCAACTTCAGACAAACTATCCTATGAATTCTTCTAGTTTTTATGATTATATTCATACCTTTAAATATTAATTTGACCTAATATATTAAGACCAGTGATTTTTTAGTATGAATTTATTTAAAAAACTAATTCGTATTCAAAAAATCACGGCTCTTAATATATTGAGTCAAATTAATGTTTGACAGTATTTTTACAATCAGGAGAACTATATGAACACATGAGAACTATTTTATGTCATTCTGAGCTCTCTAGGTCCATCAGCTGATTTTGATTAAAATCGGCTGATTAATTTTTCGAACACACAGGAAGAAATCGATTTAACTGGAAAAAGTTAGTTGATTGATTTTTTTTCCAATCGAATTGATTTGAGGATAGGGTAAAACATAAAGAGGGCACTTGATTTGATAATTTTAAAACTATAGTATGTGATTTAGGTATTTTAAAAATTTATCTACCAGATTCTATTATCAAAAATCATCCGAATTTATATTTATTTTGGATAAATTTATTTATTTTGCATAAATTTAATTTGAATAAAAAACTTATTTCTATTTTGAATAGGATGAGACATTTTTTTCAAAATAAGATGTGCTCTTAATATTAAAAAATAAGGGATGCTTTTTAATTTTTGTCCCTTAAAATTTCACACAATATTAATGCTGGGATCGTTGATGGTCGACTATCAGAGAGTTGAATAGCTCTTCATAATATAAATCAAAATATCTTTCTCGAACTTTTAAAAGAACACTTGCGTAAATTAAATAAAGAAAGAAACTAAAACGATGAGGCTCACGGATTTGACTTGGTTACAACCAGGGAGGTTGTTAATCCAAGGAATGGATCGCACTAAGTGTTAGGACCTTTGTGTTCGGCTAGAGGGGGGGTGAATAGCTTTTCTTTCGCTTTTGACCTACAACTTGTTAGTGGAAGATAAAGGAAACAAATGAACAAGTATGAAAACAAAAGCTCAATGCTAACTCCCTTTGTTTACTTGGTCTCCACCTCCTTGAGGTGACTAATCCAAGGCGCACACACCCACACAATGAAGTTCCACTATAAACTTCTCCTTCTCGAATGACAATCGAAGGTGGAGAAACCCTTACACAATCTTCTCTTCCTTTTACAAAGTGAAAGTTAGGATCAGAAGGAAGAGTATGAGTATCTGTAGGCTTGAGGATTACTTGATGAGCACTTTTTCGGTTTTAGAACAGTTAGTTATCTCCAAGCTCTAAGAATTGCTTTTATAGTTTTCCCGACATCAGTCGACTGGTATACCTATCAGTCGACTGATGGGCTTTAATGGCACTAAAGATTTGACGAGATTTTGAGCCGCCACTTCATAACGGTCATCTACCAGTCGACTGGTACTTGCCTCCAATTGCCCTGGCGGCATTCTGTCCATTCTGTGCCTTGGTACCAGTCGACTGGTATAAGTACCAGTCGACTGGTACCTTATACTTCTGAAATTTACAGCAGTTTGCACCGTCTCAGTTTTACATTATTTTATACACTTGAATTTACTTCCTTAGCTTAGACTTCAAGCCTTAAAGCACCTTCCCTCAGCCTTACGCCCCTAGGATGCTTCTGTCTCCACGACTCCTCATCCTTGCGCTTGCCTTCAAGGGCTACCTTTGGCTCCGTCATGCTAAGTCTCCTTTTTGCCAATAGATCACACCTCCTGATCTTTTCTTGCCAAAACTTCATACTTGGTCTTTTCTTTGTATCTGCTCACTCAATACTTATGTTAGATCACAATTAATGCCTAGCTTAAACTATTTTAACCAAACATCAACAATGAGTAATGTCTTGAGCAAGATTGCTCCAACAATCTCCCCCTTTTTGATGTTTGGCAAAATGTGTTTAAGTTAGGTCTTTAAATATACAACATCTAGAAAGTATGATGATATTCACGAAGCATAAGCATACAAAATATCTTCATATAACATGAATCATGAATGAAGCATAAGCATACAAAATATCTAACTTAAGATATCCACATCTCCCCCTTTTTGCCATACACAAAAAAAGTTACAACTCCCCCTTAATCCATGATATCATCTAAGAGCAAGTGATAGGAAGACACAAATGACAGATAATAAAAGAAGACATATGCGAATATAAAGGAGCTGACAAACTAGCAAGAAAGAGAAAAAGAAACAGCAGTGAAAGAAAATAAGCACGAGTCACATAATGTCATAACACCAGGCGTACATCATAGTCAGGAAGCTAAATGTTCGAGATGAACAAAATATAGCACTGTCGAAGCCAAAACACATCTCGACACCAACACACAAAGAAAACCAGAATCATAGTCCTAGTGATCATCACTGGGAGGAGGTGGAGGAGCCTGGTATGTTAGATCCCAGCGCTGCAGCATCGCATACATATCCGCCTGACGCTGCTGAGAAGTAGTCCAGTCCTGCCGGTGTTAGAGTGTATACTAAAAGCCTAGCTTTTGGTATAAATATTTATCTAGAAATAAGAATCACATTGGTCAAAAGTCTACATTTATGATAAATGTAGTTGCTCAATTAATTTATATTGTAGATAACATGGTGTGTGGTGTCACACACAGAAGATCATGTTATTGGTTCCTTATAAGTTATAAACAGTAGCTCACGACCAAGATGGAAAGGAACAAACCATTGGAAGGTCGTAGTGTAATTAGGTATTAGTATATCTTAACTATATAATTACACTAGTACACTTAGAGTGTATTGAGTAGGACCATTTGAGGTCGTTCCTTTTATACTGACTTTATAAAGGAACAAAGACCTCAGTTATTATGGAAGTGTGTGCTCTTAATCCTAATATAATAACAAGCACATATATTTGATATTTATTTCTTTAATTTATCAATGGGTGAGATTTAGTTCGATGAATCAATAAGTCCGATAAGTTGGGAAATGATATCACTTATAGTGTGTGTTGTTGATTATAGAAGGAAACTGTGTCCTAGTAATCTAGGTTGAGAATGTCCCCAAGAGGAGCTCATAAGGATTGTCATGTTAAACCCTGCAGGTGGACTTAGTCCGACATGACGATGAAGTTGAGTGGTACTACTCTTGGAGCTAGATATTAATTAAGTGAGTTGTCAGTAACTTACTTAATTAGTGGACATTTGTTATCTTAAACACAAGGAGACTAACACACTCATAATAAGAAGGAGCCCAAAATGTAATTTGGGATTGGTGCGGTAGTTCAATAATAGTTCTCTAGTGGAATGAATTATTATTGATAAAATTAAGTTGTGTGTTCGGGGCGAACACGGGATGCTTAATTTTATCAGGAGACCAAAACCAATTCCTCCTCTCGGTCCCTATCGTAGCCTCTAGTATATAGAGATTTATACCCACCGCATACCACCTTCTTACCCATCCAATGGGCCAAGCTAGCTTGGAACCCAAGCTAGGGCCGCCAAGACCAAGTGGATGAGTTAAGTTGGTGGCCGCCAAAGCTTGGGTCCCAAGCTTAGGTGGCCGCCACTAGAATATTAAAAAGGATTTTATTAAAATTATTTCTCATGTGGATATCATGTTTTTAAAGAGAGTTTAAAATTAAAAATTTCCTTTATAGCTTTCTACAAAGATTAAGAGAAGAGATTAATCTCTTTCCTTATTTGTAGTTTAAAAGGATGGTTTTAATTTTGTAAAACTTTCCTTATTTGTAAATCATCTATATGTTTAAAAGAGAGTTTAAAATTTGAAATCTTTCCTTATTTGTTGATTAAAGGAGGATTTTAAATTTTAAGAAAACTTTCCTTTTAAACATGTTCATGATTTAAAAGAAAGTTTAAAATTAAATATTCTCTTTTATAAGTTTCTACAAGAGATTAAGAAAGATTTGATATCTTTCCTTATTTGTAGATTAAAAGAGATTTTAATTTTAGAGATAACTTTCTTTTTATTCACATGTTTAAAAGAAAGATTTTAATTTATTAAATTTCCTTTTATAAACCAATCATGAAGGGATAAAATTATTGAGAAATTTTATAAAATTCCGGAAGCAAATAAGGAAGTTTTAATTGGTGTTTAAAATTTTATTTGCTTGGAGTTTTTTTCTTGTGGCCGGCCATTATAAAATTGAGAAAGGAAATTATTTTTAATTAAATAAATTTTCCTTTTCAATGGCAAAAGAATTAAGGAAGTTTTATTAAAATTTCCTTATTTGCCAAGATCAAGGATTATAAAAGAGGGGGTAGAGGAGGCTTCATGGCTAACGAATCTATTCTATTTTTCTCTCCCTCTTTTCTTCTTCTTGTGGCCGGCCCTAGCCTTTCTCCTTTCTTCTCTTTTGGTGGCCGAACCATACATCTCTTGGAGCTCATGTTGGTGGCCGGACCTAGGAAGGAGAAGAAGAAGAGGAGGAAGCCTCATCTTGAAGATCCCTTGGAGTATTGGTGGTGATCAAGTTCTTCTTCCTTGGAGGTGGTTCTTCTTGTGGCCGAACCTTGCTTGGAGAAGAAGAAGGTGCGTGGTGGTTCTCGTCTCGGAAGATCGTCGCCCACACGACGTCCGGGATAAGAAGAGGAATACGGTAGAAGATCAAGAGGTTTTTCTAAAAGGTATAACTAGTAATTTTTCTTTCCGCATCATACTAGTTATTTTTGGAAATAATACTAAATACAAGAGGCTTACGTTCTAGTGTTTCGAATATGGTTTTTCGAAGTTGTGTTCTTTTGTTTCTTTCTTTTCGTTGTGATTTGATTGTTCTCTTTGGTTAACCTAAAGTTATTTTAGGAAATTGAATATTAGCTTTCTATTAAATGTTTTGTCTAGTCGGTGGTGGTTGCTCCCATATCCAAGAAGGCCATGTGCCTCGCCATGTCAGTACTGGGAACCTTTTATGGAAATTAATATTTAATGGAATTAATAACTTAAGGAGACTTGGGTCAAACGTGTTAAGTTCCGCAGGAGATCCAAGTCAAAACCTAAAAGAACAAATAGATTAAGTTTTGGATCAAACGTGTAAAGTTCCGCAGGCGATTCAAAAATTTAATTTAAAAGAACACATGGTAGCTAGGAAAAGGTTCAGACCTTTGTACAAAAATTTTGTACAGTGGAACCTATAGATTTTCCGAGTAGCAACCAACAGCCGAAACCCCCGAAACTCCTGAAACCCCTGGCGTACTGTCTCCTCCAGCTGAGTCAATCGAGCCTCGACAGTCACAGGGACTGGATGCGGTGCCAATGCAGGAGGAGGTACGTCAGCCTCCTCAGCGTCAGAATCATCCGCCTCCTGAGCACGCCATACCATCTCCCCCTGGCGTCGCTCAATACCTGCAAGAGACATCTGGCGGGCCCCAATCTGATCATAGTCCTTAGATAATTGATGCAGTTGACCCCTCATGACATCGAGACCCCGAGAAGCAAAGAAAGACGTCAGGATGTGACAGTAAGGCATGTACAACTTCTCATTAGAAGGACTAGAGAAGTGCACGATGGACTCAAAGACGTGAAGAGCGATGTTGATGTCGAGCCGGTGCTCCAAAGCATACATCATGACCAGATGGGGCAGCCGAATCTTGGCTTGCCCCCGAGTGACTATAGGTAAGATACACCCAATAACAACCTTATAAAGGATGTTGCTGCGGGCAGACATACGGGTAGCATTGAAGATGCGTCGCAGAGGAGCTCGGGGGGCATTGAAGTAATATTGATGTATCACTTCAATGGACAAATGAGAGAGTGAATCGGTGAATGGCTCAACAACTGTAGGAAAACACGTAAAGGAGCTCTCAGAAGCCCGACACTCTAGAAAAGATTGGAGAATGCTGGGAGTGAACTCAATGTCGACACAACCTACACGAGATACCCATGTATGACCTCCACTACCTCTAGGATGCAAATTGGTGTAGAATTCCTTACATAAATCCAGATTGACTAAATGCGTGCAATGCACTAACTTATCTAAACCAAAATACTGAATGATCTCCATGACATCTGGCACAATTGTAGTAAAATAGGTCTGATTCAGATACCGACAGGGTATCATAGCGAAATCAGTAGCCGCAAATCGTTGTCGTGCGGCTTCGGATCGGAATCGATCCCCCGAGGGAACGGGAGCAGACTGCCGGGAGGTTCCCTCACTAGCCCTGCGTTTTTGCCTAACCCTAAATATGGTAATGCAATGCATATGATCCAAAAGTAACCCCAAAACAGGGAGAAGAGCACAGAATCACAGCAGAAACAGCAAAAACAGCAAGGTATTAGGGTTAAATCACACTTGATCTTGAGAAAAGATGAGGGAGAAGGATTACCTTCGTTCTATAGCCACGAAATCAAGGAAGAACCGAGGAAGAAAAGAGGTTACGAGCCGACTGGCGTGGAGAGGCCGCAAGAGAAACAAACTGAGCAATGAGGGAAGATGAGGACAGATCGAGAAAGAGAAGGAGGTTTAGGCGGCCGGAGAGGACAAGAAACGGCGACGAGCCGCGCTGGAATCCAGGCGGCAGCAGGCGGCAGATGAAACTAGGTTTTCCATCGGGCCACTGCACGCGGAAGGATATATAAAAACGCGAGTACCAGTCGACTGATGCTTTCATCAGTCGACTGGTGCCTAAAACAGAAACCCACAAAATCATTCTGTTCGCAAAAGTCACTGTTACCAGTCGACTGGTACCTGAACCAGTCGACTGATACCAATTCTGGCCTTATTCTTCCCAAATTTCAGAAACCTACAGATAATTATACCAACCTCCAAAAATTCTCAAATTTGGTGGAGAAGTATATTTTAACCTTGTCTATTCGGGAAAAATATGTAGAAAAATATGTTTATCATAGATCCTAAGATTGACACATGCTTTAACACTAGTTGGATTATGTAGTATATCGGTGAGTGAAAGTCCCAATTTGAACTTCCCTATAGGTGATGTACCTATATTACAACAAGGCTTCTTTCTTACACCTCTTTATATGGTATTTTTCATATCATCTTAAATTTCATACAATAGGTTGTGATATTTGTATTTGAAGGAAATATCCAATCATGTTCAAAGAGCTATGTACACATTAATTGTGCACAAGCCTTCCCAATGATTGGTCCACTTAAGGATTAATGTGACTAGATGTCATATTGGCCCAAAGTCATGTATCATGACAAACATGTGGAACCAAGGACATCATCCTAAACATCTCACATGGTATCTAATTGAAGAAATACACAAGCAAGGCTCCTTAGGGCTATGTGAGAAGAAAAAGAAAAAACATAATGTGATGTAACAACATGCGATGCTATACTCACTATTCTACAAGACACATACCAAGTTCCCTCCTAATAGAGGTGAACTCTACTTCGGGCAAAGGCTTGGTAAAAATATCGGCAAGATTAGATTGAGATTCAACATAAAGTAGTTCAATGTCTCCTCTTGCTACATGATCTCTAATAAAATGATGCTTCACCTCAATGTGCTTTGTCCTAGAGTGATGCACCGGATTTTTGGTTAAGTTGATGGTGCTAATATTATCACACAACACCTTAACTTTAGAATAGTGACACTCATAATCTTCTAAAGTATGCATCATCCAAAGCAATTGAGCTACACAACTACCCATGGCCACATACTCGGCTTCGGTTGTGGATAAGGCCACACAAGGTTGTTTTCTACTACTCCAACTTACAAGGGAAGGTCCAAGAAATTGACAACCACCGCTAGTACTTTTTCTATCTAATTTACAACCCGCATAATCGGAATCGGTATACCCAATCAACTCAAAATTCCTAGTCCGAGGATACCAAAGACCTACATTAAGAGTACTCTTGATGTATCTCAAAATTCTCTTTACCGCTACTAAGTGTGATTCTTTGGCACATGATTGGTATCTTGCACACATTCCTACGGCAAATATTATATCCGGTCTACTAGCGGTTAGGTATAGCAAACTACCAATCATGCTCCTATATAGTTTTGGATCAACTAATTTCCCTTCTTGATCACTATCTATCTTGGTATTAGTCCCCATAGGAGTAGATGCTCCTTTAGCATTTTCCAACCCAAATTTCTTAATAAGTTCTTTAGCAAATTTGGTTTGGTAAACATGGGTTCCTTCGCTAGTTTGCTTGACTTGTAATCCCAAAAAGAAACTCAATTCTCCAACAAGACTCATTTCAAACTCACTTTCCATGTGTTTGATAAAGTCATGAAGAAGTTCATTATTTGTTGAGCCAAAAATGATGTCATCAACATAGACTTGTGCAACAAAAATTTCCCCATCCTTAGACTTTAGAAATAATGTTGGGTCAATTGTTCCTCTTCTAAAGTCCTTGGAGATTAGGAAGGATGAAAGTCTCTCATACCAAGCCCGAGGTGCTTGTTTTAACCCATATAATGCTTTCTTAAGCTTATAAACATGGTTTGGGCAATCTATATTTTCGAATCCGGGTGGTTGCTCTACATAAACCTCTTCCTTAATGAAACCATTTAAGAAAGCCGATTTTACATCCATTTGGTGGAGTTTGAAACCCATGTAAGCGGCATATCCTAATAATATTCGGATGGACTCTAACCTAGCTACCGGAGCATAGGTTTCATCATAATCAAGTCCTTCCACTTGATTGAAACCTCTAGCTACCAACCTGGCCTTATTTCTAGTGACTCTCCCTTGATCATCCAACTTATTTCTAAAAACCCATTTTGTTGTGACGATTGTACTCCCATTAGGTCTTGGAACCAACTCCCATACATCACTCCTTTCAAATTGGTTCAACTCTTCTTGCATTGCTAAAATCCAATCCGTATCAAGTAAAGCATCATTAATTGTTTTTGGTTCCAGTTGTGATATTAGAGCAATTTGACTAGTATGATCCCTAAAGTAGGATCTAGTCCTTACCCCTTGTGCCACATCTCCAACTACTTGATTAATAGGATGATCTTGATGGTGCCTTAAGGTCCTTGGGGTAATGGAATCATCATTTTTGGAAGTATCATTGTTTACATTGTTTCTTTCATCATCCGAACCATCTCTTTCTCCCCCTAGATCAATACCCCCTAATTGTAGATTTGGCATTTCTTTAGTGATGTTTTGATTATTTTCAATTATATCCTTGTCAATAGAGGATTTTCTAGGATAAGTCCTAGTAGACTCATCAAACTCAACATTAGACGATTCCTCAACCATTTGAGTCTTTTTGTTGTATACTCTATATCCTCTACTAGTGGATGAGTATCCAACTAAAATTCCCTCATTAGACTTGGGCTCAAATTTTCCTAAGTCATCTTTGGTATTGAGAATATAAACCTTACAACCAAAGACCCTAAAATAGTGAATTGTAGGAATTGTGCCATTCCATAACTCAAATGGTGTTTTCCCTAAAAACTTATGAATCAAAACACGATTTTGGATATAACATGCGGTATTAACCGCTTCGGCCCACAATAGCTAGGTAGGGAGTATGCATTTAGCATGGTCCTAGCCGCTTCTTGTAAGACCCTATTTTTCCTCTCCACTACACCATTTTGTTGAGGTGTTCTTGGGCAAGAAAATTCATGTTTATAACCGTTATCCAAACAAAATTTAGAAAAGTTCAAATTCTCGAACTCTCCACCATGATCACTCCTAATTCTATCAATTTTGATGTTCTTTTCATTTTCTACCCTCTTGGTAAACCCTATGATAGTTTCTAAAGTTTCCCCTTTGTGTTTTAAGAAATGAACCCAAGTATATCTAGAGTAGTCATCTACTATTACCAAACAATATTTGTTACCCGTTAAAGAGGGTGTTCTATGACAATCGAAAAGATCCAAATGCAATAATTCTAATGGTAATGAAGTGCTAGTTAAGGTTTTACCTTTATGTGATGACCTTGATTGCTTACCCTCTTGGCATGCATCACATAGTTTATCCTTGATGTACTTGATTTTTGGTAGCCCCTTAACTAGCTCCATCTTGGCTACCTTGGCTATGTTCTTCATGTTGATGTGTCCAAGTCTTCTATGCCATAGCCATCCTTCTTCTTCTTTTGACATCAAATACTTAATAGAGGGGTTAGAAGCATATGAAAGATCAATATAATAGAGATTTGCCTTTCTAAATCCTTCTAGCATCACATTCTCAAGATTCTTGTGTTTAACTATACACTTATTTGGGTGAAACTCTACATTATATCCGGCATCACATAGTTGGCTAACACTAAGCAAATTAAATCCCATATTTTTAACCAACAAGACTTTATGAATGATAATTGTGGGTGATACCTCAATTGTACCTTTACCTATAATCTTGAGCTTCCCACTATTCCCAAATGATACCGTTCCTTTCTTTATATAGTTTATTGTAGAGAACTTGCTCACATCACCGGTCATATGTCTTGAGCAACCGCTATCCACAATCCACATACTTGCATCCTTTTTCTCTTCTACCTAGACAACATAAAACACACAATTCTTTGGTACCCATGCACTTGATTCGGAAATATCATTCAAATATTTCTTAGGCACCCAAGCTTGTCTTGCCTTTCCTTTAGCATTCTTCTTAACATTGTTTCTATCACTTCTAGTGCCATTAATTAGAGACATGTATGCAACTTCCTTTTCTTTAGGTCTATATCCTATACCGGCTTTGTTGTAAACGGCTCTTTGGTCTCTAATGATCATATCTAAGTATTTGGATCCATTTGTAAACTTCACTCGACATGCTCTTAACTCAATCACGTCATTCTTCAATTTTTCGTTTTCTTCCTTGAGCATGCTTGACTCACTAGATGAACATGCATCAATTTTAATAAGCTTAAGCTTTCCCTTCAAGGTTTTTACCTTAGATTGTGATTTAACAAAAGCATTTTTGAGATGAGCAATAGTTTTGTAAAGAAATTCTACTTTGGGAGATTCTTTTACCTCATCATCATCACTTGATGATGATTCATCGCTTGATTCCTCTTCATTTGATGACTCCTCTTCACTTGACACCTCCTCTTGACTTGATTCATCTTTGCCCTCTTCAAAAGCCATAAAGGCCATATGTCGAGTAACATGGCATAGCTCATCTTCATCCGATGAGTCAATGCTTGGTGTATCCCATGTAGCTTGGGCCATCATGGCTTCCTTCTTTTTCTCCTTTTTCTTCTTCTCCTTTTCTTCTTTCTTCTTTAATTCCGGGCAATTCGGCTTGATGTGTCCTTTCTTGTTACATCCATAACAAGTGACATTAGTATTAAAGTTTGAACTTTGGCTACTCTTACCTTTTGAGGGTTGAAACATCTTCTTCACATCCTTTCTTGTGAATTTTCTTGATCTTCCCATCATCTTTTTGACATAGTGAGCCACTTCACTTGCCGACATTTCATCATCACTATCCGATGATTCTTGCTCGGATTCGGATGATGAGGATTCCACCTTCTTTTCCTTCTTCTTTTTCTTTTCCTTCTTCTCTACAACAAGAGCCATACCTTTCTCTTTTGAAACTGCATTAGCTTGCTCATGAAGTTCAAATTCGCAAAATAATTCATCAAGTTTAACTAAAGAAAGGTCTCTAGAAACCTTATACGGATCAACCATTGAGGCCCATAAGGTGGTTCTAGGAAAAGATTGAAGAACATACCTTACTAGGTCCCTATTGTCAATTTTCTCACCTATAACATGAAGACCATTTACTATTTCCTTGAATCTACCGTGCATTTGACTTACGGTTTCATTTGTCTTCATAGTGAAGGTTTGAAGTTGTCCCAACAAAAGATCTCTCTTGGCCCTTCTTGACTCGCTTGATCCTTCATTTAACTCAATGAGTTTCTCCCAAAGCTCCTTGGCGGAATCGAACGGTCCTACTTTGCTTAGTTGCTCCTTTGAAAGTCCACATTGTAGGGTTGTTGTGGCTTTTGCATTAGCTTGGGCCTTCCTTGCCATCTCCTTTGTCCACTCCTTGGTAGGAAGAGGTGCTCCCGATCCATCCTTTGGCTTTTCAAACCCATCTACAACACTAAATCAATTCTCAATATCATTCATTAAATAGTATTCCATTCTACCTTTCCAATATGCAAAGTCATTGCCATCAAAGAAGGGTGGTCTAGCGGTGCTATATCCCTCTTGAAACGCCATTTCGATGCTTCGGTTGACGATGAGTTCTTCCGATGCGTTCCTTGCTCTGATACCAATTGTTAGGACCTTTGTGTTCGGCTAGAGGGGGGGTGAATAGCCTTTCTTTCGCTTTTGACCTACAACTTGTTAGTGGAAGATAAAGGAAACAAATGAACAAGTATGAAAACAAAAGCTCAATGCTAACTCCCTTTGTTTACTTGGTCTCCACCTCCTTGAGGTGACTAATCCAAGGCGCACACACCCACACAATGAAGTTCCACTATAAACTTCTCCTTCTCGAATGACAATCGAAGGTGGAGAAACCCTTACACAATCTTCTCTTCCTTTTACAAAGTGAAAGTTAGGATCAGAAGGAAGAGTATGAGTATCTGTAGGCTTGAGGATTACTTGATGAGCACTTTTTCGATTTTAGAACAGTTAGTTATCTCCAAGCTCTAAGAATTGCTTTTATAGTTTTCCCGACATCAGTCGACTGGTATACCTATCAGTCGACTGATGGGCTTTAACGGCACTAAGGATTTGACGAGATTTTGAGCCGCCACTTCATAACGGTCATCTACCAGTCGACTGGTACTTGCCTCCAGTTGCCCTGGCGGCATTCTGTCCATTCTGTGCCTTGGTACCAGTCGACTGGTATAAGTACCAGTCGACTGGTACCTTATACTTCTGAAATTTACAGCAGTTTGCACCGTCTCAGTTTTACATTATTTTATACACTTGAATTTACTTCTTTAGCTTAGACTTCAAGCCTCAAAGCACCTTCCCTCAGCCTTACGCCCCTAGGATGCTTCTGTCTCCACGACTCCTCATCCTTGCGCTTGCCTTCAAGGGCTACCTTTGGCTCCGTCATGCTAAGTCTCCTTTTTGCCAATAGATCACACCTCCTGATCTTTTCTTGCCAAAACTTCATACTTGGTCTTTTCTTTGTATCTGCTCACTCAATACTTATGTTAGATCACAATTAATGCCTAGCTTAAACTATTTTAACCAAACATCAACAATGAGTAATGTCTTGAGCAAGATTGCTCCAACACTAAGTACCTCCTTCAGGCGAAGAAACCTCTTACAGTAGTGAAAACATAGAAATGAGAAGCTAAACTAAAAGAAGAGCGCACAAGTGTTGAATATCAAATTACTTGTCTGATTGAAAAGCTTCTGGACCAAGGCTTATTTATAGCCTTGGTTGGGGCGCCTGGAAGGGGATAAAACTTTATTCCCTTCGCAATGAATCACGGTAACACGTGATCCGGTCAAAATCGGGTTCCGAGCGCCTGAAATCGCTCCAGGCGCCCAGACCACTAAAGCCAACACAGTTGACTTTTTCCGACCCCGACCCTTTGCTCTGGTGCTGCTCACCTCAGTCCGGGTCTTCCGCTCCGACTCCACTCGCTTGGGTGATTTCGGCCAACCGAAATAAGGTTCACTCGAACATAATTTCGACCTTCTCGAGCAACCTTCCGCTCCGGCTTCTCATCCCTCAGAAACGTCGCGCACTTCCTTCTCGTCCGCCAGCGTACTCTTCTACAGCACCTCATCCCTCAGACGCACCGAGCCTGTCGACTCTCTCTCATGTCGTCCTTCTCGCTAGCTGTATCTTTTGCTCGACTTCTTGTGTTCCTAAGCTCTTGCACACTTAAACACAAGGTTAACACATCACATGACCTAACCTAACTTGGTTGATCACATCAAAACAACCTTGGAGTTCCAACAATCTCTCCTTTTTGATATGAGCAACACAAGTTAAGATAGGGTAAATAGACATAAAGTTAAAGTAATAAATTCTATAATAAAGTGCAAAATCTAACAAATTGAATCTAGCTCCCCCTAGACTTAATCTTTTTCTTCTCCCCCTTTGATCACATAAAAATGAGGTACCAAGAAAAATTTAAGGGTTGAAATTTTTTGAAATAACTTTATCAAATGTTGAAAACTTCGAAAATTTTGATAATACTGAAAAAATTTGTAAAAATTTCTAAGTAAAAAATTTCAAGCAAAAAAATATTTTTGACTAACTATTTAAAAGAATTTTTTTTTTGAGAAATTTTGCTAAGTTTTTACAAGAAAAAAATATTTTTGAGAATTTAAAAAAAATCAAGCAGAAAAAGTAAAAAAAAAAAAAAAAAAATCTAAGTTAGACATTTTTGCAAAAATATTTTTGAGATATTTCCAAGTAAAAAAATATTTGAAATTTTTTTTAAAGCATTAACTAATCCCTAATTTAATGTTTTATCAGTTAGTTAATTAAATATTTTATTTTAATATTTTGACTTTCAGACTATGGCGAGGCACTAGGCCTTCTTGGTTATTGGATCATCAACCACTTCTGGACAAAACTTTATACAAAAATTAAACATTTAATTTTCTTGTTGAAAGTGCTAAATCTAAATTAAGGTTTAAATTAAACAAGACTTCAGAATCTAATATAAGTTCCTGCCAATTGGATGAATTAGGTATTTCTTAGGGATATATTTCTTTGAAATATTTCTAATTTGTTTCTTGTGATATCTAAAGTATCAATTTAAACTGTTAAGTATTTTATAATTTATATTAGATAAGCATGCATAATTTTTTAAATTATTTATTTCTTTTTGCAAAATCTCATTTTCTACTTTTATTTTGTCAAATTATTCTAATGGACATGATTTTGCTAGAATTACTTTCAAATTTTTAACTTCTTTTATTTTGTCGGATGAACCACCGGGTGAGGTGGCGAGAATGTTGACCGAGTTGCAGTGTCTCGAAGGGGGGTGTGCTGAGACGACTTCCGTGTTGACCAAGTCTTCAAAAGTCCTCTGGTCAATGCTACCCGCAGCCAGCGACCGGGTTGACCCGACCCCCGGTACCCTGATGCTCGAAACGTATCCAACGAACATATGAGTAACAGGTTAATAATGTAATATAATAATAAAAAAAATAAGAGTTGAATATGGAGAACATACCCTAGCCCAGGGGGGTGCCCTCGGATGGGACGCTATCGTGACCCGGAAGAGCAGATGACTCTGATCAGACTGGAGAGAGGGATCTGACGATGCGAAACAGGATGCGGCATGGAACCGGAAGACGTGCTGCAGGTCGGGAGATAATAACGACACGCAGACCGGGCTAAGTGACCGGCATACAGGGCGGGATAAGACACCGGTACGCAGACCGAGAGACGAAATCGACACGTAGATCGAGATATGAAAATCAGCGCGCAGACCATGATATGATTCCGACACACAGGCCGGGAAATAATAACACCAAGGAAGCTAAACACGAATCACAATATGAGACACAACCGCGGCTCGCAAGTCGGGATACGACGAGGCACACCCAAATAGGACCACAATGAGAGGATCAGAATATAACCTCAGCTCAAGGGCTGGAACACAACACAGATGGAGCATAATCAAATCGGAGCCTATTGGCGCGAGGGCCCAAAGGCCCAACCCACATCGAAGACCTACAATCAGGCGTCCGATCCGGAGGTGGCCTATGACGAGGCGATAAGGAAGGCAGCGCTACAGCGTCCTGGAGGAGACCACTGGCGAGGCTGTGTTTGGCGGTTCGGCGGTCTAAAGGGCGGCGGCCGGAGGCTATGGGTGCCGGCTACTTGCGTCGCCGGCTGTATGCACAAGTGGGAGAGGAAACAACGACGTCAAGGGGGGAGGAGGGCAGTGTCGCGAGGCTGTTCGGTGGTGTGTCATAGGGAGGAGGAGAGTAGGGGTCGGTCTCTCCGGCGGCGGCGTCACAAGGAGGAGGAAGAAGATGGTGCTGCCACCGTTGCTGTGGGGAGGAAGAGGAGGGGCTGTCGTCGTGCTCACGTGAGGGTGGCGCCGAGTTCGTCCGGTGGTGACGTAGTAAGGAAGAAGAAAGCTCTCCTCTCCTCCTGCTCATGGCGGCTGCGGCGAGAGGAGGAGAAGAAAAAGAGAGGCGACTCCAGCGCGAGGAAGATGGATGACTCTGAGGCAGCTCCCGCGAGAGGAGAAGAGAGAGCCGGTGGCTGGCGTCGATGCGGACAAGGAGCACCGAAGAGAGGAAGAAGTCAATCTCCTTGGCGGCGGAAAATCAGCCACGAAGAAGACCCCCTTCGCATGTTACAGTGTCCCCACTTTAAAGCCTATCCTGTGCTTTTACCAAATTGCCCCTCCCTTTTCTACTAATTCCTCCCCTAAATCATATCCACCTCAATAGGCACTGTGCCCAGTGAAGTATGCTCATAGGGAATTTCTTTAGATTCAAAGAATATTGGATATTTATGTAGTGGTAGAACCAACAAATTAAGGTATTAGACTAACCGATGCACAAAAGATAGCGCATGAAACATTAAAATTAAAGAATCTTAAAGTAAACAATTATTTCTTCTAAATTATTGATCGTCCAATTTTGTAACCCATTTTCTATATAGATACCACCAAAGATATGTGATTCCATAAAAAAGAAATATTAAGGTACAGTAGGGGCTAAGAGGCTAGTATCAAGCACTTGGTTTAAAATTTGAAATGCTTAAATTAAAAGAATGTTATTAATTATTTAATCATCAATAAAATATGAATTCTTCATGACAAGGTAGAGGATATTTTCATTGTCGAGCAAATTGATCGATCTATATAGTAATATTTAATTTTGTTATCTACTGTACCGCAGAAGCCAATAATATAAGCCTTCTTTCAATTAATAAATTTTAAAGTTGTTCATAAGAAAAAAAAAATTATTCTTAACATGAAAAAAGGAACAAATGTTGAAATCTATATTAGAAAATCACTTTATAAATTCTAGAAGTGAAAGAAGAGCAGAAGGTATAGAGGCGAGATAGAGGAAAAAATAAGAATGACTATGAACATTAACAACAAAATTAATATCACGAAAGTTTTGTCAAAGAAGAGATAGAGAGACCATCATTCAAAAAATTAATATTAACTACTAGCATATATAACAATTGCCATATTTTCTTACATACATTTTTTATTAAAAAAATATAGTTATAAATATTTATCAAGACACTTATTAAAATTTATTATTCTTGAAATTCAAAAATCATATTAGAGCACAATTTTAACAAATGCCATTATCATTTATATGCACCAATTAATTTTGTAAGAATATTAACCCTATTAACCTTATTTATTATTTTTCTTAGCCTAAACTTTTCCCTCTGTCCATCTATCTTTCCAGCCATCCCTAGCCGTGTCCGTCCAGCGATCCCCTAGCCATGAGATTTTTCTCTCACTGCCGGCGAGCGCCATCGCAGCCTCGACCGCTCGCGAGGCGGGCTGCTCCTGGTGCCTGAGGCCACGATGCCGCTAGGGAGGCAGGATGCGCGCAGCGGCCGCCGCATCCAAGGTCGCCTCACGACGCGGGCTGCTCATGGCGACCGCCGCGAGCAGTCCGGTTAGCGAACAACCTATGTCGCGAGCGCTCCTCGTGTCGACAGTGCTATTTCAGGAAGCGGGGTTCTCGTAGAATGGTCTGAGGAGTAAGTCATGTTAAATATCAACTCCAACCCAAATAAAGGATAAAACTTATCCAATAAAAGATAAGAGTTATAGATAAGATTTGCTATTTAATTATTTATTTTTCTAATAGATAAAGATGACGACTTGGTAAAAGATAAAATTAAATATGTGGTCAAGAGTGTTTTTCTCATTTCATGGATAAGAATTAGAATTTCAATGGCTAGGATTTAATTTAATTGAACGGTCCAGATTGTATGAAGAGTACTATAAATACTCTACCTTGTATTTAGTTTCAATCATCAATCAAGTATCAATTTGTGAGTCAAAGTTTTTTTTTCTTCTTTGTCTTAGAATTGTGAGTGATCCACAAAAAGGGTGTTGTAGTGTTGTTATTGTTAGTGTAAGACAAGTAATTTATTTACTTGTTTGTTGGTCCAATTTTCAACAATTGGTATCAGAGCCAGGTTAATCAGGGATTATTCTTGGTGGAGCTATCTTAGATTGTGAGGAGTTTTATGCTTTACAAGTTTTTTTAAATCAAACTTGTTTGGTATAATCAAAGCTTTTCGACGTGATGGGGGGCCTTCAAGTAGTAGGAGGTATCAAGAAGCTCAACAACAAAAACTACAACACGTGGGCAACATGCATGGAGTCTTACCTACAAGGTCAAGATCTTTGGGAGGTTGTTGGTGGTAGTGAAGCTACGCAGCCGGCAGAAGACGCCAATGACATTTTGCAAAAATGGAAGATTAAGGCAGGTAAAGCAATGTTTGCCTTAAAGATCACAATTGAAGAAGAAATGTTGGAGCACATCTGAGATGTCAAAACACTAAAGGAAGTGTGGGATATCTTTGCTACACTTTTTTCAAAGAAGAATGATACAAGATTGCAACTTCTGGAGAACGAGCTATTGTCAATAGCGCAATGTGACAAGACGATTGCCCAATACTTCCACAAGGTGAAGTTGATATGTCGCGAAATTTCAGAGCTAGATCCATCAGCTCCTATTGGGGAAGCAAGGATAAAAAGAATAATTATTCATGGTTTGAGGCCAGAATATCGAGGATTTATTGCTGCTATACAAGGATGGCCAACACAGCCATCGCTTCTTGAATTTGAAAATTTACTTGCAGGTCAAGAAGCTATGACTAAGCAAATGGGAGGACTCTCACTAAAAGATGAAGAAGAAGCGCTCTACACCAACAAAAATAAAGGCAACTTCAAACGACACACTGGTGGATCTAAAAAGGATGGCGACAAAGAAAAAATCTATTATGGGAATGGAGGCTCTCGTCCAGGGGGAGCCTCGAAGAATTATGGTGATCGTAAAAAATTTTCTGGCGAGTGCTACAATTGTGGGAAGGTGGACCACATGACAAAAGATTGTTGGTCCAAGAAAAGGTTCGTTCAAAGCAACACGGCTACTTCCAATTCTAAAGAGAATAGCGAAGATGATTGGGATGCTGAAGCTTTGATGACTACTGAGGAAAAAGACTTGGCTCTCACAACAACGCCAAAACAGATTGACTACAAAAATGATTGGATCGTGGATTCAGGCTGCTCAAATCATATGACGGGTGATAAAGAAAAATTACAAAACTTATCTCAATACAAAGGAGCTCGTATGGTGGTTACAGCCGACAACTCAAGGTTACCAATAGCACATGTTGGTAAGACGGTAATTACGCCTTGATATAATTCTAACCAAGTGCCTCTTCAAGATGTCTATCATGTCCCAGGAATGAAGAAGAATTTACTGTCTGTGGTCCAATTAATATCTGCAGGTCATTATGTTCTATTTGGTCCTGAAAATGTAAAGGTATATCGAAACCTCAAAATTTCAGAAACACCAACAATGGAGGGTCAACGATTAGAGTCGCTCTACGTGATGTCAGCAGAGTCTGCATATATAGACAAGACAAGAAAAAGTGAGACATCAGTTATATGACACATGCGGCTAGGTCATGTTAACTATTCTAAATTAAACATAATGATGCAGAAGTCAATGCTCAAGGGACTTCCTCAACTAGACATACGAACAGACACAATATGTGCCGGATGTCAGTATGGTAAAGCACACCAATTACCATATCAGGAGTCAAACTTCAAAGCAAAGGAACCATTGGAGTTAGTTCACTCTGATGTATTCGGGCCTGTTAAGCAGTCGTCAATTGGTGGTATGCGGTATATGGTGACATTTATTGATGATTTCTCAAGGTATGTGTGGATTTTTTTTATGAAAGAAAAATCTGATACCTTCTCAATGTTCAAAGAGTTCAAGCAGTCAGTCGAAGGAGAATTGGGAAAAAAGATATGTTGCTTGCGCACAGACAATGGAGGAGAATATAGCTCAAGAGAGTTCTCTCAATACTTGAGAGAAAGTCGAGTATATCATCAATACACTTGTGCCAACACACCACAACAGAATGATGTAGCAGAAAGAAAGAACCGACATCTTGCAGAAATTTGTCGGAGTATGCTGCATGAGAAGAATGTACCCGGACGTTTTTGGGCTGAAGCAATGAGGACTGCAGCTTTTATCATCAATAAACTTCCTCAACCAAGGTTAGAATTTATTTCACCCTTTGAGAAGTTATGGAACAAAAAACCTACAGTTAGCTACTTTTGAGTATTTGGATGTGTATGCTATGTATTTGTTCCTGATCACTTACGAAGCAAGTTTGACAAGAAAGCTATTAGATGCATCTTTGTGGGATACGATAGCTAGAGAAAGGGGTGGAAATGCTGCGATCCAACAAGCGAAAGATGTTACACTTCACGAAATGTAGTGTTCGATGAAGCATCTTCTTGGTGGACCACAGAGAAGGAGGTCTTGCCAGAATCTAAAGACCTTGAAGATAAAGTACAACAAAAGATAAGGGAGCATATAGTTCAACTTCAATCAGGTTCAGATGAATCAGGAGGTCCAAATGATAATGATGCAGAGCAAAGAGTGGCTCAGAGTCCTTGGCAAACCGGCATATATCAACATCCAAATGAAGAAGAAAGGCCTAATGAAGTGGAAGAATTAACTCCACAATCTCAACTCCGAAGGTCAACAAGAACACGAAGGCCAAATCCAAAATATGCAAATGCAGCCATAGTTGAAGAAGCAGTAGAGCCTGAGACGTTTAAAAAAGCATCACAAAGTTCTGAGTGGATGACATCCATGAAACAAGAGATTGATGCACTGCAACAAAATCAGACTTGGGATCTCATACAAAAACCAAGAGATGTGAAACCCATTTCATGCAAATGGGTTTACAAAATAAAGCGTCGTCCAGATGGGTCAATTGAAAGGTATAAGGTACGATTGGTAGCTTGTGGCTTCTCTCAACAGTACGGACTAGACTATGATGAAACGTTTAGTCCGGTGGCGAAACTTACAACTGTACGAGTTCTACTTGCACTTACAACCAACAAAGATTGGAATCTGTGGCAAATGGATGTGAAAAATGCTTTTCTTCATGGAGAATTGGATCGAGAAATTCATATGATCCAACCAATAGGTTTTCAGAACCAACATCATCCTGAATATGTGTGTAAACTGCGGAAAGCGCTCTATGGATTGAAACAAGCACCTAGGGCATGGTATGGTAAGATTGCTGAATTTCTAACTCAGAGTGGTTGTTTAGTAACATCTGCAGATTCTAGCCTATTTGTCAAATCAAATGAAGGAAAACTAGCTATCGTTCTTGTATATGTTGATGACTTAGTCATCACCGATGATGATGGATCAGAAATTCTTCAGACAAAAGAGAATTTATCAATCCGATTTCAAATGAAAGAACTTGGATAACTCAAGCATTTTCTTGGTTTAGAGATTGACCGCACACAAAAACGAATATTCCTCTGTCAACAAAAGTACTCCAAAGACTTGTTGAAAAGGTTCGGAATGCTCGACTGCAAAACAATCTCAACACCTATGGAATCAAATTTCAGAATGTGTGCACATGAAGGAAAAAGCTTAGAAGATACAACTATGTATCAAAAATTGGTAGGCAGTCTCATCTACTTAACCTTAACTTGACCTGATATTTCTTATGCAGTTAGTGTAATAAGTCGGTACATGCAAAATCCAATGAAGTCTCATTTGGAAGCAGTTCGATGAATACTAAGATATGTGAAGAGCACAATTGATTATGGTCTTGTGTATAAAAGAATTGGAGACTGTAAGTTAGTTGGTTACTGTGATGCTGACTATGCAGGAGATCATGACACCAGAAGGTCAACAACTGGTTACTTATTTAAGCTTGGTTCTGGAGCAATTTCTTGGTGCAACAAGAGACAACCAACTGTATCATTATCAAGCACTGAAGCTGAGTATTGAGCAGCAGCAATGGCAGCTCAAGAAAGCACATGGTTGATTCAACTATTAAATAACCTACATCAACCAGTTGATTATGCAGTTCCAATATATTGTGACAATCAATCGGCAGTTCGTTTGGCGGAAAATCCGATCTTTCATGCAAGAACTAAACATGTTGAAGTGCACTATCATTTTATCAGAGAAAAAGTTCTCCAAGAAGAAATTGAGATGAGACAAACCAGTACATATGATCAAGTTGCAGATTTGTTCACAAAAGGCTTGAGCGCCAGCAAATTCAAAAGGTTTCGTGATCAACTCGGCATAGTACAAAGGGTTGGTGTTGAGGGGGAGTGTTAAATATCAGCTCCAACCCAAATAAAGGATAAAACTTATCCAATAAAAGATAAGAGTTATAGATAAGATTTGCTATTTAATTATTTATTTTTCTAATAGATAAAAGATGACGACTTGGTAAAAGATAAAATTAAATATATGGTCAAGAGTGTTTTTCTCATTTCATGGATAAGAATTAGAATTTCAATGGCTAGGATTTAATTTAATTGAATGGTCCAGATTATATGAAGAGTACTATAAATACTCTATCTTGTATTTAGTTTCAATCATCAATCAAGTATCAATTTGTGAGTCAAAGTTTTTTTTTCTTTGTCTTAGAATTGTGAGTGATCCACAAAAAGGGTGTTGTAGTGTTGTTATTGTTAGTGTAAGACAAGTAATTTATTTACTTGTTTGTTGGTCCAATTTTCAACAAGCCACGCCATACTCTGGAGTTTACGACTGTGAAACCTCGTCAAATTCTAATTCAGTGGGCAAAAGATAGTTGATTGATTGAAGAGGCAGAAAAAGGATGCAGATTGGCCTTCGTCGCCTGCTAAATCAAACTAATCTGGCGAGGATGATTACATCTGCTACTTCTCTCTTATTGTTATTGAAGGATAAAAGAAACTGATCCAGCTCCTTCTCGCATTCCATATTTCTTATCCTTTACGAATTGAAAGTCAACTCTCCGATCAAAGGTACTTAAATGTTGAAATTCAATCTCAGATCCAAAAAACAGAGCCAAGGTTCCAATTTCCTTGTTTATCTAGGAAATTGCTATAGGGGATCAACTGTGGTTTGCAATATCCAGGGCATGGTGTAATGTTAGCTCTCAGTAGAGAACTAAGAGATGGTTCGAATCTAAACTGGAATGTGCTATAGGGGATTTTTTTTTTCCATGAGAAATGGGTTACTCTATTTGAATGGGTTTTCAAAAGTACTTTTTAATTTATCCCGGTTAATAAAAAATTTATATGAAATCGATCAATCTCTAATATTAACCGGTTTGAGACTTAGGTGGCGTTTGGTTCTTTCTTAGAAATCAGAATGGGAATGAGTATCATAGTATTGTAGAATGAGAATGAGTATGAGCTTGGATATCATTCCTAAAAATAATGTTTGGTTAGTTGAATATTTTCAATCGGAATCAACTTAAATTTTCTTTTTTACCCTTAGAGGAAAATAAGAGAAAAAATTAGATGGAAGATAAAGTTGAATGTGAGAGAAACATGTGATGAGAGAGAAAGTGTGATGAGAGAGAAAGTGTGATAGGAAAAAATGAAGAGAGGGAAAGTGTGATGAGAGAAAATGAGGAGAG